>NC_092334.1:48547500-49747500 GCF_046630445.1 Rutidosis leptorrhynchoides
TGTACCACTTGAAGGTAAAACTATCTATTTTTTCAGTGAAGACCTCGAAGCTTTTACTCTGGATATTCCAAAATATGACATGACAATACTTGTGTGTCGTACTGCAGTTCCATTCAGAACCGTAGAACATTCAGGCATCCTTGATGAATATCTTCGTCTGGGAAATATTGCTAAAAGAAATGCAATTATTAGGAGTAACATGTACCACCGCGAACCAAACGTCACTCGATTATCAATGACTGAAGCATGTCTTCACTGGTGCATAACTCACAACATCCAAGTAAATATTGCTCATTTGGTCGCTTCCCGAATGAATCAACTTCGTTATGCAGAAACAAGACCTCATATTTCGTACGTAGCATTTCTGAACCGTGTATTTACTAGTATTGGTGTGGTTGAAGGTCTGGTGGGACGAAGTCCGATAACCACGTTACCTATCGACCGGTCCTTCGTTTCTGAAACATCGGCGACATCGAGCTCAGGTTCTGAAAGTTTGTCCATTAAATCGGATGCTCGTAGTCATCCTCGTCGTCGTTATTAATGTGTTTCAATACCAGTAACTATGTATTCGTGTGCTTAAAATGTGTTTAATTCACTAAGTGTTTAATTTTAGTCGTGTGCTTGAAGGATATGTAGGACGACGTCTGATAAGTACTTTACCTATCATTGAAGTGTGTTTAATTCGGTAACTTTGTATTTTATTAATTTAATGCTTGTTGTTTGTTGTGTTTAATTCAAAAAAATCCGTTTGTCTACTTAAATATTGCTCTTTATATATAATAATCGATTTGTCTACTTAAAATCTGTTTTCTTTCAAAAAAAAAATGACAACAACATAAAAATTTCATTCAACATAACTAATAAAAACGATACAAATTAATAATACACAAATAAAAACGATAGAAATAATACCCAAATAAAAACGATACAAATAAAAACGATACAAATACAAATGATACAAATACAAATGATACAAATAATACCCAAGTTAACAAACTAACTGTAACGACCTGGCAAAATCGTCATTGATGTCATGACCCAGAAAATTTCGACTTATTTTAAATCAAACTCTCGATACGATTTAATATTGTTGACACAATAAGCATAGTCTGTAAGGTTAAGTCTCAAAAATTTTGAACTGTTTCATATATTTAATTGACCTTCGACCATTCCCGACGATTGACGAACAACTATTTGAAAATAGATACATATATATATATATATATATATATATATATATATATATATATATATATATATATATTTTAATTTGAAATAATATATGAGTAAATTGTAAGAACTAAATTGTAAAATAATAAGCGATATAATAAAGTTGTTATTTAAATGAATCTATATATATAGATATATAAAAAAGTGTATTAAAAATATATATTAAATGATTGTAATAATCGTTTGATGTTCCAATTTATATTAAGCAAGTTAAAAATCAAATTTATGTGATTTTAAAATAAACGGTGATTCAAAAATGAGTTATATAATTTATACGCTTATTAAATATGTATTTAGAAACTATTTGTTAAGTTTTAATTTTTTTTTATATTTTACCCAGAATCGAGCGGGACAGTTGATGTAATTTTTATTTAATAAATTAATGATCGAATTTTATACCATAATGACTGAAATAAATAAAGACATTTAAATTAAAAATATGGGATTTTTCAGAGGACTTTCTATCCGCCACTGATGATCAACGAAACACGAAATTCAGTCCGTGATAGGAATAGTAGACGACGGCTAAGATTTCACACTGTAACAACCCAACCCGCTAACCAACCAAAAACGCGGAATAAATTTTTTTTAAACAGGGCTGTCCAGATGGGGTGCGCGGCGCGCAGCCCCACCTGTACGCGGCGCGCACAGGGCCTGGCAGCCCCTGTCCACTTTTTCCATTTTCCGTAAAAAGATCTCCCACTTCCTGACATTTTTAGATGAAACGCTTTTCACAACATGTTCTAATATGAAAAACTCATACGATTCAATCATAAAGTGAGTTTTACAAAACGGGGCCCACATCGGCCGTTTTACGAGTTTCGTTCAAAACATACAAGTTCGATCATAAGAGTTTAAATTCCAACGACACTATGAGCATGGTGTTTGTGGGTTAAACTACCCAAATCTCGGTCAAACTCCAAAATCTATAACATCCCAAAAGCGTCCTCTACAAACCAAGCGGGATCTCTAATCCATACGAATGCCCTTACCCTTGTCTCCACCGGAGCCTATAAAAAGATAAACAACGAGAGGGTAAGCAAAGCTTAGTGAGTGCAATAATTATACATACACATATATAACCCATCTATTTGCATTCGCACCCACCAAATACCTCATACGAGAATATAACTCAAATAGCATGCCGTCTTATTCATAATGCTAACAACTCGTACACTATCACAACATCACATTAGCATATACTCAACACAATATATATATATAGCATGCTTGTATAACTTTCAACAACATAATATGGTTAACCATAACGCTATGGTGCTACCGACACGTGGTTCACACCATACGCATTTGAGTCTCACTCTTTTATAGTGCTACCGGCACGTGGTTCACACTTTGGCACTACCGGCACGTGGTTCACGCCTCATTTTATAGTGCTACTGGCTCGTGGTTCACACTTGATGCTATCGGCTCGTGGTTCACATCTCATTTTATAGTGCTACTGGCTCGTGGTTCACACTTTATTTTATAGTGCTACCGGCTCGTGGTTCACACTTAATACTCGTCACATACATGCTATGGAACTACCAGCTCGTGGTTCATACCATAACATTCACAAATAAATACGCCATATACCCGTATGCATAATTATTCCACTCACCTTAACGATTCGGTGACGGTTTTATACTTCCGCAAGCTTCAAGGCAACGTACCTAATATAATAAGTACTCAATCAACACACGAACTAGTTGGACTTAATACCAACAATTTACTTATGTGCACTTAATGACTTAATTTCATTAAATGCCCCATTTACACCAAAACCGTCCATTTAAGGTCAAGACCATCATAAACCACTAAAAGCTAGTGATTAAGGTCCAACAACACTTACTAAAGCACAATTAGGGTATTTCATACCCATCTTTCCCAACTAGGTCAATTATTACACACTTGACCATTTTAAAGCCAACACACCCATTTCTGGTTATCCACTAACCCAATAACACCCATTTACTTTAATAACTAGGTGTGCTAGTAATTAACTAACCAATTATGACTCATAAACCCATTTATCATTTTGAAACCCTAGGTTAGTCATTCTTGAGTCCTCATGATTCAATCTTACCCAAGAACACCCAAAGTCACCAAATATGGGTTTTATGTTCTTCATTTACCCAAACCCTAACCCTTACACAAAATCAAAGTAAGGAAATCAAAGTTAGAACATACCACTACAACTAAAACGTAGCTAGCGATTAGAGGAACAACTTTAACACACGCGCTTTAGCCCGAAATCAACTTCTTCCTCTTAGATTTGAGCTTTCTCACTCAAGAACTCTCATCTCTCTCTAGAATTTAAGTGGAATGGATAAAGGTAGGTGATAGTGGAGTTATGACACTCCACTTACTGATCTGGTAGCCTTTAACTCGTCCCCAAGTGAATTTACCAAAAAGCCCTTCAAAATATCTCAATAAATGAAACAGAATCCGGCTACAGTAAAGGGTGCGCGGCGCGCTCCCTTAGGTGTGCGCGGCGCGCGCAAGGTGCTGGACAGTTTCCTGACTTCTGTTTAATTATACAACAATACCCACACTCTATGTACCATATTTACACTGCTGTACAATGATGATTAAGGTCTTACAACTCTCCCCCACTTGAATCGGAACGCGTCCTCGCGATCCAAGCCGCATGACAAGAGGGAAGATAAACTAACACGAACTCTTCGGGCTCCCAAGTAAACTCGAAACCTTTACTCCGATGCCATTGAACTTTAAAAGTTCTCACCTCTTTATTTCTCAACCTTTTGACTTTCTCATCGAGTATAGCAATCGGCTCCTCAATATACTCTAACTTATTATTTAGCTCGATCTCGTCTAATGGCACCCAAGATGAATCATCCGCAAGACACTTACGGAGATGGGAAACATGAAATGTATTATGGATCCCCGCAATCTCTTTGGGTAATTCCAAACGATACGCAACTTCACCAACACGAGCTAAAATTTTAAAAGGACCAATAAACCGAGGAGCTAACTTTCCCCGTTTTCGAAACCGAATAATACCCTTCCATGGCGAAACCTTAAGCATCTCCATGTCACCTTCTTGGAATTCGATCATTCGCCTACATTTGTCGGCATACGAGTTTTGTCTATCTTAAGCCTTTTTCAAATGAGCCCGAATCATATCAATCTTGCTATTCATCTCTAAAACCAAATCGGTACTCCCGATTTTCTTTTGTCCCACTTCACCCTAACAAATTGGAGTTCGGCACCTCCGCCCATAAAGCATCTCATAAGGTGGCATCCCGATACTAGTATGATAACTATTATTGTACGAGAATTCCACCAAAGGCAAATGCTCATCCCAACTACCACCGAAATCAATAATACACGCCCGTAACATATCCTCCAATGTTTGATTCGTACGTTCGGTTTGACTGTCCGTTTGAGGATGATACGCCGTGCTCAATTTCAATTGTGTGCCCATATCTTCATGAAACTTTTCCCAAAACCGAGATGTGAAACGAGTATCTCGATCCGAAATAATAGATATAGGAACCCCGTGTCTCGCTATCACCTCCTTGATAAACAACTTAGCCAAAGTTTCCGACGATATCGCTTCCCGAATGGGAAGAAACAAGGCACTCTTCGTCAATCGATCAACTATTACCCAAATCGAGTCAAATTGGGTTCTCACTGTAGTGACCCGAACTTTTCCATGTTTATATATATTAATTGAGATTGATATTTACATGATTAAATGTTTCCAATATGTTAAGAAATCAAACTTTTTAAGACTTGATTAATTGAAATATGTTTCATATAGACAATTGACCACCCAAGTTGACCGGCGATTCACGAACGTTAAAACTTGTAAAAACGACATGACGATATATATATGGATATACATATGGTTAACATGAGATTATGATAAGTAAGTATCTCCATAAGTATATTAACAATGAGTTATATACATATAAACAAGACTACTAACTTAAGGATTTCGAAACGAGACATATATGTAACGATTATCGTTGTAACGACATTTAAATGTATATATATATATATCATATTAAGATATATTAATATATCATAATATCATGATAATATAATAATTTAACATCCCATTAGATATAATAAACAATGGGTTAACAACATTAATTGAGATCGTTAACTTAAAGGTTTCAAAACAACACTTACATGTAACGACTAACGATGACTTAACGACTCAGTTAAAATGTATATACATGTAGTGTATTTATATGTATTAAAATACTTTTGGAAGACTTCAAGACATATATCAAAACACTCATACTTAACGAAAATGGTTACAGTTACTTTCCCATTCTTTTCTTTCATCAAGAATTCTAGTCGTATTCTTACCCGTATTATACACAGCTTCAAAACGTACTTACTATGGGTATATACCAATAGGAACTAGCATGGGATTCCACTCTTGATTATGTCATGTATGACTAATCAATTTTAACTTCTACCATGAGCTAGTCAACTAACTAGAACTCCTTTTAACCCCACTCACCACTCACCAATTACCACTCATCATTCACTCCATTTCACTTCCAATTCTTTTTCTAATTCTCTCTCAACACACACACACTATTATGAACGTATTTTTCCAGTAGTTAATCATCATCTTCATCAAAAATCACTTCAAGAATCAAGCTATAATCATCATAGGAAGAACACTTCAAAAATCCCTTCAAGTTTACTAATTTACTTCCAAGCTTTCTAATCCATTCCAAGTAATCATCTAAGATCAAGAAACCTGTGTTATATACAGTAGGTTATCTTTCTTATTCAAGGTAATATTCATATTCAAACTTTGATTCAATTTCTATAACTATAAACTATCTTAATTCGAGTAAAAATCTTACTTGAACTTGTTTTTGTGTCATGATCCTACTTCAAGAACTTTCAAGCCATCCAAGATCCTTTGAAGCTAGATCATTTCTTGTCACTTCCAGTAGGTTTACCTACTAAACTTGAGGTAGTAATGATGTTCATAACATCATTCGATTCATATATATAAAACTATCTTATTCGAAGGTTTAAACTCGTAATCACTAGAACATAGTTTAGTTAATTCTAAACTTGTTCGCAAACAAAAGTTAATCCTTCTAACTTAAATTTTAAAATTAACTAAACACATGTTCTATATCTATATGATATGCTAACTTAATGATTTAAAACCTGGAAACACGAAAAACACCGTAAAACCGGATTTACGCCGTCGTAATAACACCGCGGGCTGTTTTGGGTTAGTTAATTAAAAACTATGATAAACTTTGATTTAAAAGTTGTTATTCTGAGAAAATAATTTTTATTATGAACATGAAACTATATCCAAAAATTATGGTTAAACTCAAAGTGAAAGTATGTTTTCTAAAATGGTCATCTAGACGTCGTTCTTTCGACTGAAATGACTACCTTTACAAAAATGACTTGTAACTTATTTTTCCGACTATAAACCTATACTTTTTCTGTTTAGATTCATAAAATAGAGTTCAATATGAAACCATAGCAATTTGATTCACTCAAAACGGATTTAAAATGAAGAAGTTATGGGTAAAACAAGATTGGATAATTTTTCTCATTTTAGCTACGTGAAAATTGGTAACAAATCTATTCCAACCATAACTTAATCAACTTGTATTGTATATTATGTAATCTTGAGATACCATAGACACGTATACAATGTTTTGACCTATCATGTCGACACATCTATATATATTTCGGAACAACCATAGACACTCTATATGTGAATGTTGGAGTTAGCTATACAGGGTTGAGGTTGATTCCAAAATATATATAGTTTGAGTTGTGATCAATACTGAGATACGTATACACTGGGTCATGGATTGATTCAAGATAATATTTATCGATTTATTTCTGTACATCTAACTGTGGACAACTAGTTGTAGGTTACTAACGAGGACAGCTGACTTAATAAACTTAAAACATCAAAATATATTAAAAGTGTTGTAAATATATTTTGAACATACTTTGATATATATGTATATATTGTTATAGGTTCGTGAATCAACCAGTGGCCAAGTCTTACTTCCCGACGAAGTAAAAATCTGTGAAAGTGAGTTATAGTCCCACTTTTAAAATCTAATATTTTTGGGATGAGAATACATGCAGGTTTTATAAATGATTTACAAAATAGACACAAGTACGTGAAACTACATTCTATGGTTGAATTATCGAAATCGAATATGCCCCTTTTTATTAAGTCTGGTAATCTAAGAATTAGGGAACAGACACCCTAATTGACGCGAATCCTAAAGATAGATCTATTGGGCCTAACAAACCCCATCCAAAGTACCGGATGCTTTAGTACTTCGAAATTTATATCATATCCGAAGGGTGTCCCGGAATGATGGGGATATTCTTATATATGCATCTTGTTAATGTCGGTTACCAGGTGTTCACCATATGAATGAATTTTTATCTCTATGTATGGGATGTGTATTGAAATATGAAATCTTGTGGTCTATTGTTACGATTTGAAATATATAGGTTAAACCTATAACTCACCAACATTTTTGTTGACGTTTAAAGCATGTTTATTCTCAGGTGAATATTAAGAGATTCCGCTGTTGCATACTAAAATAAGGACAAGATTTGGAGTCCATGTTTGTATGATATTGTGTAAAAACTGCATTCAAGAAACTGATTTCGATGTAACATATTTGTATTGTAAACCATTATGTAATGGTCGTGTGTAAACAGGATATTTTAGATTATCATTATTTGATAAATGATAATCTACGTAAAGCTTTTTAAACCTTTATTTATGAAATAAAGGTTATGGTTTGTTTTAAAAATGAATGCAGTCTTTGAAAAATGTCTCATATAGAGGTCAAAACCTCGCAACGAAATCAATTAATATGGAACGTTTTTAATCAATAAGAACGGGACATTTCAGTTGGTATCCGAGCGTTGGTTTTAGAGAACCAGAATTTTACATTAGTGTGTCTTATCGAGTTTGTTAGGATGCATTAGTGAGTCTGGACTTCGACCGTGTTTACTTGAAAAATGATTGCTTAACAAATTTTGTTGGAAACTATATATTTTTAACATGTGAATATTATGTGATATATTAATCTCTTAACGCGTTTGATATTATGTGATAGATGTCTACCTCTAGAACAAGTCCCATTGACTCACCTAATAATAATGAAGAGTCAAATGTAAATTGGAATGATTCGTGGACTGATTCACAAGTTCCCGAAGAGGAACCGGAAGAAGAGTCGGAACCAGAAGAAGAAACGGAACCGGAAGAAGAATCGGAACCGGATGAAGAAATAGAACCGGTGGGAGAAATAATAAAACGGTTAAGTAAAAGAAAATCCTCAACCAACCGACCAAGGTTAATTATGGTCAATGGTGTTTCCGCTAAGGAAGCAAAATATTGGGAGGATTACCAATTCTCCGATGAATCGGATTCTGACGAGAATTCCGATGATGTTATAGAAATTACCCCAACTGAATTTAAAAAGGCAAAAGAAAATAATAAGGGAAAGGGCAAAAAAATAGAGAAATCTAATTCCAACCCCGATAAACTTTATATGTATCGTCAACCCCCGAAGTCCTTAAGTTGTAACAATGACCCGGGAACCTCTAAACCACCAGGTTTTTCTAAACCAATGTGGAAAACGACGACTCGTATTAGGGGAACATCATATATCCCTAGAAACTTGGCAAAACGAACCAAAACCGAAGAAGAAGAAACAAGCGAGTCGGAATAAGATAGTTGTATTCGTGTGGTGTAATATATGTAATATAGTGTGCTTATGCTTTATGATATATGTAAAAATTGCTTGTATTAATAAGTATTTTTTTATGAATCTAACTCTTGTCTATTTTACAGTATAAAAACACAAAATGGATAGACAACCCAATATTTTAAGAGACCTACCCGGAGACATGATTGATGAAATCTTGTCTAGAGTCGGTCAGAATTCTTCGGCACAACTATTTAAGGCGAGATCAGTTTGTAAGACATTCGAAGAACGTTCCAAGAATGCCTTGGTTTATAAAAGGCTTTCGTTCGAAAGATGGGGGATATCACATTGGGAAATCCATAAGTTACGATGTGTTTACTTTGACGCATATATTGCGGGGAACCCAAATGCGATTTTACGCAATGGGTTAAGAAATTATTTTGACTCAATATATCCGAATATTGGACTTCGTGATTTAGAAAAAGCAGCTAACATGCAACATAAAGAAGCATGTTATGCTTACGGATTAGTAATGTTCGCTTCTCACCAAAGTGAGAACAAGAACATCGGCCTACAACTATTAAACAAAACGTTCCCACAAGTGACGGAGTCGGTAATTGGGGTAAGAAATGAGGTTTTTAGATTGTTACGGGACTGTTGGACATTACGTAACCCTCGTCCCTTTGACGACGTTACAACACGCTGTCTTATCAACGGCCATAACGGTTATGTTCCACAAGACCAAGGATGGGAAGTAGTCCTAGTAAAACCAGAATGCATGACTTGTTTCTGGATGTATGAATTACGTGTCTTTATTGCCTTTGCTGAACGACTTGTGTACTAGCTAGAATTATCTTCACAACTATCTTGTATCAAAGTTATTGTGTGCTATATTTCATGCTTTATGTAAAATAAGCGGTATTGTAAGTTTGTAAAATATTGTATAAAAGTTTGAACGCGAAATATTTTTATAATAAGTTTTTCATATAGAATTGTAGTAGTTGAATTGTATATTAGCTACTAAGTATGAACTTAACGGGTAGGTACTACCCGAATTTAAACTTATAAAACGCTAATATGAAGAAAAAGCTTTTATAAATGAGTTCATATTATGCTACGAAATACTATTAACTACTCTTGATATTCTGTATGATTAACTTGTTCCATTTGACTATTTTGAAGGAAATGGCACCGACTACTCGACACACCGTGAATATGAATGAAGAGGAATTCCATACTTTTCTAGCTTCAAACATAGCCGCAGTACAGGCTGCGCTACATACCAACAATAACCTTGGATCAAGCAGTACAGGAAATCGTGTAGGATGCACCTACAAAGAATTCACTGCCTGCAAACCTTTGGAATTTGATGGAACCGAAGGACCGATCGGATTGAAACGGTGGACCGAGAAGGTCGAATCGGTGTTTGCCATAAGTAAGTGTACTGAAGAGGACAAAGTAAAGTACGCTACGCATACCTTCACAGGTTCTGCGTTAACATGGTGGAATACCTATCTAGAGCAAGTGGGACAAGACGATGCGTACGCACTACCGTGGTCAGCATTCAAGCACTTGATGAACGAGAAGTACCACCCCAGAACCGAGGTCAATATGCTCAAGACAGAACTTAGAGGGTTACGAACCCAAGGATTTGATATTACCACGTACGAAAGACGATTCACAGAATTGTGCCTATTGTGTCCGGGAGCATTCGAAGATGAGGAAGAGAAGATCGACGCATTTGTGAAAGGATTACCGGAAAGAATCCAAGAAGATATAAGTTCACACGAGCCCGCCTCCATACAACAGGCATGTAGAATGGCTCACAAACTAGTGAACCAGATTGAAGAAAGAATTAAAGAACAGACTGCTGAAGAGGCCAATGTGAAGCAAGTCAAAAGAAAGTGGGAGGAAAACGGTGATAAGAATCACCAATACAACAACAACAGCAATTACAACAATAATCGCAACAATTATCCCAACAATCGCAACATCAATCGCAACTACAACAAACGGCCCAACAACAACAACAACAGCAACAACAACAACAGCAACTACAATAATCATCCCAACAACAATAATAACCGCAACAACAACAACAATCAGAAGCAGCTATGCCAAAGGTGTGAAAAGTATCACTCAGGGTTCTGCACCAAATTTTGCAACAAGTGTAAAAGAAATGGTCATAGCGCGGCGAAGTGTGAGGTCTACGGACCAGGGGTTAATAGAACAAAAGGAACAAATGGTGTCGGAACGAGTAATGGCGGAGCAAGTAGTGTCGGAGCAAGTTATGCCAATGTAGTTTGTTATAAATGTGGAAAACCGGGCCACATTATTAGAAATTGCCCGAACCAGGAGAACACGAATGGACAAGGCCGCGAAAGAGTTTTCAATATTAATGCGGTAGAGGCACAGGAAGACCCGGAGCTTGTTACGGGTACGTTTCTTATTGACAATAAATCTGCTTACGTTTTATTTGATTCGGGTGCGGATAGAAGCTATATGAGTAGAGATTTTTGTGCTTAATTAAGTTGTCCATTGACGCCTTTGGATAGAAAATTTTTACTCGAATTAGCAAATGGTAAATTAATTTCAGCAGATAATATATGTCAGAATCGAGAAATTAAACTGGTTAGCAAAACATTTAAGATTGATTTGATACCAGTAGAGTTAGGGAGTTTTGATGTGATAATCGGTATGGACTGGTTGAAAGAAGTGAAAGCAGAGATCGTTTGTTACAAAAATGCAATTCGCATTATACGAGAAAAAGGAAAACCCTTAATGGTGTACGGAGAAAAGGGCAACACGAAGCTACATCTTATTAGTAATTTGAAGGCACAAAAACTAATAAGAAAAGGTTGCTATGCTGTTCTAGCACACGTCGAGAAAGTACAAACTGAAGAAAAGAGCATCAATGATGTTCCCATTGCAAAAGAATTTCCCGATGTATTTCCGAAAGAATTACCGGGATTACCCCCACATCGATCCGTTGAATTTCAAATAGATCTCTTACCAGGAGCTGTACCAATAGCTCGTGCTCCTTACAGACTCGCACCCAGCGAGATGAAAGAACTGCAAAGCCAGTTACAAGAACTTTTAGAGCATGGTTTTATTCGACCAAGCACATCACCGTGGGGAGCTCCTGTTTTATTTGTCAAGAAGAAAGATGGTACATTCAGGTTGTGTATCGACTACCGAGAGTTGAACAAACTTACCATCAAGAACCGCTACCCACTACCGAGAATCGACGACTTATTTGATCAACTACAAGGCTCGTCTGTTTATTCAAAGATTGACTTACGTTCCGGGTATCATCAAATGCGGGTGAAAGAAGATGATATTCCAAAGACTGCTTTCAGAACACGTTACGGTCATTACGAGTTTATGGTCATGCCATTTGGTTTAACTAATGCACCAGCTGTGTTCATGGACCTTATGAACCGAGTGTGTGGACCATACCTTGACAAGTTTGTCATTATTTTCATTGATGACATACTTATTTACTCAAAGAATGACCAAGAACACGGTGAACATTTGAGAAAGGTGTTAGAAGTATTGAGGAAGGAAGAATTGTACGCTAAATTTTCAAAGTGTGCATTTTGGTTGGAAGAAGTTCAATTCCTCGGTCACATAGTGAACAAAAAAGGTATTAAGGTGGATCCGGCAAAGATAGAAACTGTTGAAAAGTGGGAAACCCCGAAAACTCCGAAACACATACGCCAGTTTTTAGGACTAGCTGGTTACTACAGAAGGTTCATCCAAGACTTTTCCAGAATAGCAAAACCCTTGACTGCATTAACGCATAAAGGGAAGAAATTTGAATGGAATGATGAACAAGAGAAAGCGTTTCAGTTATTGAAGAAAAAGCTAACTACGGCACCTATATTGTCATTGCCTGAAGGGAATGATGATTTTGTGATTTATTGTGATGCATCAAAGCAAGGTCTCAGTTGTGTATTAATGCAACGAACGAAGGTGATTGCTTATGCGTCTAGACAATTGAAGATTCACGAACAAAATTATACGACGCATGATTTGGAATTAGGCGCGGTTGTTTTTGCATTAAAGACTTGGTGGCACTACTTATATGGGGTCAAAACTATTATATATACCGACCACAAAAGTCTTTAACACATATTTAATCAGAAACAACTGAATATGAGGCAGCGTAGGTGGATTGAATTATTGAATGATTACGAATTTGAGATTCGTTACCACCCGGGGAAGGCAAATGTGGTAGCCGATGCCTTGAGCAGGAAGGACAGAGAACCCATTCGAGTAAAATCTATGAATATAATGATTCATAATAATCTTACTACTCAAATAAAGGAGGCGCAACAATGAGTTTTAAAAGAGGGAAATTTAAAAGATGAAATACCCAAAGGATCGGAGAAGCATCTTAATATTCGGGAAGACGGAACCCGGTATAGGGCTGAAAGGATTTGGGTACTAAAATTTGGAGATATGAGAGAAATGGTACTTAGAGAAGCTCATAAAACCAGATACTCAATACATCCTGGAACGGGGAAGATGTACAAGGATCTCAAGAAACATTTTTGGTGGCCGGGTATGAAAGCCGATGTTGTTAAATACGTAGGAGAATGTTTGACGTGTTCTAAGGTCAAAGCTGAGCATCAGAAACCATCAGGTCTACTTCAACAACCTGAAATCCCGGAATGGAAATGGGAAAACATTACCATGGATTTCATCACTAAATTGCCAAGGACTGCAAATGGTTTTGATACTATTTGGGTAATAGTTGATCGTCTCACCAAATCAGCACACTTCCTGTCAATAAGAGAAGATGACAATATGGAGAAGTTAGCACGACTGTATTTGAAGGAAGTCGTATCCAGACATGGAATACCAATCTCAATTATCTCTGATAGGGATGGCAGATTTATTTCAAGATTCTGGCAGACATTACAGCAAGCATTAGGAACTTGTCTAGACATGAGTACTGCCTTTCATCCACAAACTGATGGGCAGAGCGAAAGGACGATACAAACACTTGAAGACATGCTACGAGCATGTGTTATTGATTTCGGAAACAGTTAGGATCGACATCTACCGTTAGCAGAATTTTCCTACAACAACAGCTACCATTCAAGCATTGAGATGGCGCCGTTTGAAGCACTTTATGGTAGAAAGTGCAGGTCTCCGATTTATTGGAGTGAAGTGGGGGATAGACAGATTACGGGTCCGGAGATTATACAAGAAACTACCGAGAAGATCATCCAAATTCAACAACGGTTGAAAACCGCCCAAAGTCGACAAAAGAGCTACGCTGACATTAAAAGAAAAGATATAGAATTTGAAATTGGAGAGATGGTCATGCTTAAAGTTGCACCTTGGAAAGGCGTTGTTCGATTTGGTAAACGAGGGAAATTAAATCCAAGGTATATTGGACCATTCAAGATTATTGATCGTGTCGGACCAGTAGCTTACCGACTTGAGTTACCTCAACAACTCGCGGCTGTACATAACACTTTCCACGTCTCGAATTTGAAGAAATGTTTTGCTAAAGAAGATCTCACTATTCCGTTAGATGAAATCCAAATCAACGAAAAACTCCAATTCATCGAAGAACCCGTCGAAATAATGGATCGTGAGGTTAAAAGACTTAAGCAAAACAAGATACCAATTGTTAAGGTTCGATGGAATGCTCGTAGAGGACCCGAGTTCACCTGGGAGCGTGAAGATTAGATGAAGAAGAAATACCCGCATCTATTTCCAGAAGATTCGTCAACACCTTCAACAGCTTAAAATTTCGGGACGAAATTTATTTAACGGGCAGGTACTGTAGTGACCCGAACTTTTCCATGTTTATATATATTAATTGAGATTGATATTTACATGATTAAATGTTTCCAACATGTTAAGCAATCAAACTTGTTAAGACTTGATTAATTGAAATATGTTTCATATAGACAATTGACCACCCAAGTTGACCGGCGATTCACGAACGTTAAAACTTGTAAAAACGACATGACGATATATATATGGATATACATATGGTTAACATGAGATTATGATAAGTAATTATCTCCATAAGTATATTAACAATGAGTTATATACATATAAACAAGACTACTAACTTAAGGATTTCGAAACGAGACATATATGTAACGATTATCGTTGTAACGACATTTAAATGTATATATATCATATTAAGATATATTAATATATCATAATATCATGATAATATAATAATTTAACATCCCATTAGATATAATAAACAATGGGTTAACAACATTAATTGAGATCGTTAACTTAAAGGTTTTAAAACAACACTTACATGTAACGACTAACGATGACTTAACGACTCAGTTAAAATGTATATACATGTAGTGTATTTATATGTATTAAAATACTTTTGGAAGACTTCAAGACATATATCAAAACACTCATACTTAACGAAAATGGTTACAGTTACTTTCCCATTCTTTTCTTTCATCAAGAATTCTAGTCGTATTCTTACCCGTATTATACACAGCTTCAAAACGTACTTACTATGGGTATATACTAATAGGAACTAGCATGGGATTCCACTCTTGATTATGTCATGTATGACTAATCAATTTTAACTTCTACCATGAGCTAGTCAACTAACTAGAACTCCTTTTAACCCCACTCACCACTCACCAATTACCACTCATCATTCACTCCATTTCACTTCCAATTCTCTTTCTAATTCTCTCTCAACACACACACACACACTATTATGAACGTATTTTTCTAGTAGTTAATCATCATCTTCATCAAAAATCACTTCAAGAATCAAGCTATAATCATCATAGGAAGAACACTTCAAAAATCCCTTCAAGTTTACTAATTTACTTCCAAGCTTTCTAATCCATTCCAAGTAATCATCTAAGATCAAGAAACCTTTATTATATACAGTAGGTTATCTTTCTTATTCAAGGTAATATTCATATTCAAACTTTGATTCAATTTCTATAACTATAAACTATCTTAATTCGAGTAAAAATCTTACTTGAACTTGTTTTTGTGTCATGATCCTACTTCAAGAACTTTCAAGCCATCCAAGATCCTTTGAAGCTAGATCATTTCTTGTCACTTCCAGTAGGTTTACCTACTAAACTTGAGGTAGTAATTATGTTCATAATATCATTCGATTCATATATATAAAACTATCTTATTCGAAGGTTTAAACTCGTAATCACTAGAACATAGTTTAGTTAATTCTAAACTTGTTCGCAAACAAAAGTTAATCCTTCTAATTTGACTTTTAAAATTAACTAAACACATGTTATATATCTATATGATATGCTAACTTAATGATTTAAAACCTGGAAACACGAAAAACACCGTAAAACCGGATTTACGCCGTCGTAGTAACACCGCGGGCTGTTTTGGGTTAGTTAATTAAAAACTATGATAAACTTTGATTTAAAAGTTGTTATTCTGAGAAAATAATTTTTATTATGAACATGAAACTATATCCAAAAATTATGGTTAAACTCAAAGTGAAAGTATGTTTTCTAAAATGGTCATCTAGACGTCGTTCTTTCGACTGAAATGACTACCTTTACAAAAACGACTTGTAACTTATTTTTCCGACTATAAATCTATACTTTTTCTGTTTAGATTCATAAAATAGAGTTCAATATGAAACCATAGCAATTTGATTCACTCAAAACGGATTTAAAATGAAGAAGTTATGGGTAAAACAAGATTGGATAATTTTTCTCATTTTAGCTACGTGAAAATTGGTAACAAATCTATTCCAACCATAACTTAATCAACTTGTATTGTATATTATGTAATCTTGAGATACCATAAACACGTATACAATGTTTCGACCTATCATGTCGACACATCTATATATATTTCGGAACAACCATAGACACTCTATATGTGAATGTTGGAGTTAGCTATACAGGGTTGAGGTTGATTCCAAAATATATATAGTTTGAGTTGTGATCAATACTGAGATACGTATACACTGGGTCGTGGATTGATTCAAGATAATATTTATCGATTTATTTCTGTACATCTAACTGTGGACAACTAGTTGTAGGTTACTAATGAGGACAGCTGACTTAATAAACTTAAAACATCAAAATATATTAAAAGTGTTGTAAATATATTTTGAACATACTTTGATATATATGTATATATTGTTATAGGTTCGTGAATCAACCAGTGGCCAAGTCTTACTTCCCGACGAAGTAAAAATCTGTGAAAGTGAGTTATAGTCCCACTTTTAAAATCTAATATTTTTGGGATGAGAATACATGCAGGTTTTATAAATGATTTACAAAATAGACACAAGTACGTGAAACTACATTCTATGGTTGAATTATCGAAATCGAATATGCCCCTTTTTATTAAGTCTGGTAATCTAAGAATTAGGGAACAGACACCCTAATTGACGCGAATCCTAAAGATAGATCTATTGGGCCTAACAAACCCCATCCAATGTACTGGATGCTTTAGTACTTCGAAATTTATATCATATCCGAAGGGTGTCCCGGAATGATGGGGATATTCTTATATATGCATCTTGTTAATGTCGGTTACCAGGTGTTCACCATATGAATGAATTTTTATCTCTATGTATGGGATGTGTATTGAAATATGAAATCTTGTGGTCTATTGTTACGATTTGATATATATAGGTTAAACCTATAACTCACCAACATTTTTGTTGACGTTTAAAGCATGTTTATTCTCAGGTGAATATTAAGAGCTTCCGCTGTTGCATACTAAAATAAGGACAAGATTTGGAGTCCATGTTTGTATGATATTGTGTAAAAACTGCATTCAAGAAACTGATTTCGATGTAACATATTTGTATTGTAAATCATTATGTAATGGTCGTGTGTAAACAGGATATTTTAGATTATCATTATTTGATAATCTACGTAAAGCTTTTTAAACCTTTATTTATGAAATAAAGGTTATGGTTTGTTTTAAAAATGAATGTAGAGTTTGAAAAACGTCTCATATAGAGGTCAAAACCTCGCAACGAAATCAATTAATATGGAACGTTTTTAATCAATAAGAACGGGACATTTCACTCGCCGTCTTTGGTAACTTTGTGATGAAATACATGGTAATGTGCTCCCATTTCCATTTTGGAATTTCCAACGGTTGTAGCTTACCATACGGCTTTTGGTGTTCGGCTTTAACTTGCAAACACGTAACACATTGTTCAACATACTTTACAACATCACGTTTCATGCTCGGCTACCAATACTCTTCCTTTAAATCAAGATACATTTTCGTTGCGCCCGGATGAATGGAATACTTTGACTTATGTGCTTCATCAAGTAGCACTCGTTGATGATCACCCATTTTAAGCACCCACACTCTTCCTTGAAAAGATAACAAACCATGCGGACCTAAGGTAATAAACTCCGTTTGTCCCACGATTCGTTCCTCATGCTTATTGTTAATAAAAGCTTCGATTTGAGTCTCGCCAAGCTTTACAAGAAAATCGTTAATAATAATCATGCGTAACGATCCTACTTGTATCGCCGAATGTTGACTCTTTGACTTAACGCATCCGCGACCACATTCGCCTTACCCGGATGATAAAGTATTTCACAATCATAATCTTTCGCCACATCCATCCATCTACGTTGACGATAATTCAAATCTCTTTGATCAAAAAGATGTTTCAAACTCTTGTGATCCGAATAAATCGTACACTTGATACCATACAAGTAATGGCGCCAAATTTTCAACGCATGCACAACCGCCACTAACTCAAGATCATGAGTCGGATATCTCGTTTCGTGTTCCTTTAATTGTCGAGAGGCATAAGCGATGAATTTACCCCTTTGCATTAGAACACACCCGAGCCCATTTAAAGAAGCATCACAATAAACCGTCATGTCTTCTACACCTTTCGGCAACACTAATACCGGAGCTTGACATAACTTCTCTTTTAACAATTGAAAAGCAATTTCTTGCTCGTTCTCCCAATTAAATCTTGCGTTCTTTCTCATCAATTTCGTCAATGGAGAAGCGATCTTAGAAAAGTCTTGGATAAATCGATGATAATAACCGGTCAATCCGAGAAAACTTCGGATTTCCGTAGGCGTAGTCGGTCATCCCCAACTCTTCATCGTTTCTATCTTCCCCGGATTTACTTGAATACCATCTTTGTTCACAATGTGGCCAAGGAATTGAACTTCCCTTAGCCAAAATTCACATTTGGAGAATTTAGCATACAACTTCTCCTTCCGTAACGTCTTCAACACACCCCGCAAATGATGTTCATGTTGCTTCATACTCTTCGAATAGACAAGTATGTCGTCAATGAACACAATTACCGACTTGTCCAACATAGGTTGGCACACTCGGTTCATAAGATCCATGAATGCCACCGGTGTATTCGTAAGACCAAAAGGCATTATCACAAACTCAAAATGCCCATAACGCGTTCGAAAAGCCGTTTTCTCAATATCTTCCTCACGCACCTGCATTTGGTGATAGCTGGACCGTAGGTCGATTTTAGAGAAATACGTTGCACCTTGGAATTGGTCGAACAAATCGTCAATCCGAGGCAATGGATAATGATTCTTGATCGTCGCTTTATTCAACTCCCGGTAATCGATGCACATCCGCATACTACCATCCTTCTTCTTCACAAATAAAACCGGAGCGCCCCATGACGAAGCACTCAGTCGAATGAAACCCTTCTCAAGCAACTTTTGGGTTTGATTTAACAACTCTTGTATTTCCGTTGCCGCTAAACGATAAGGAGTTTTAGCAATGGGGGTAGCTCCCGGAACCAACTCAATGCGAAATTTTACTTGTCTTTCCGCCGGAACACCCGGTAACTCATCTGGAAAAATGTCTTCAAATTCATTCACCACCGAAATTTCACGAATGGGTGGTGGCTTATCACGAGTATTAACAACATGGGCAAGAAAAGCCATGCCACCACTAACAAGAAAATGACATGCCCGTGCAAAAGTTCATATCGGCACAAGTCTTCTTCGCTTATCGCCATGAATAATTAACTCTCCCCCACTAGGGGTCTTCACTCGAATAGATTTTTCATGGCATGCAATATCGGCTCTATTATGATCGAGCCAATCCATACCAATAATGATATAAAAATCACCCAAAGTCATCGGGATGAGATCGATTTTAAAGTTTTCGGCACCAAACACAACATTACAATTTTTGCACACATCAACCACTAGCACCGTCTTGCCATCCGCTATTTTGACTTCTACCGATTGACTTAACTTAGCTAACGGTCTATCAAGTTTAGGCACAAATTTGGTGACACAAACAACAAGTTAGCACCACTATCAAAAAGTATCCTCGCCGGATTAGAATTAACCATGAAAGTACCTGAGACAACTTCATTGGATTGCTTGGCTTCGTCATTAGTCATCAAATAATTGCGACCCTTAGCCATACACGCCGCCTTCTCTAACTTCTTAACATGATCGGTATTCAAATCGGGACATTCCGGCCTCTTGTGCCCTTCTTTACCACAATTATAGCAAGTAAATTTGTTCGGGGCATTGGTACAATCACGAGCCATGTGTCCTTTTTGTTTACAATTGAAACACGTGGGTCCCAAACCCCCGGAAGCACCCTTCTTCACACTATTAACACTTTCGAAGCCTTTCTTTTTTTTCTTGTTGGAAAAGTTCGAATGAATTGACCCCTCAAACTTCCTCTTAGAAAAAGAGAAATCACTTTTCCTTGGAACTTCCGGCTCGAAACCCCGAGCCAATTCGAATAACTCTTCAAAAGACTTAGCCATTCCCCAACTAATCTTACCCTTCAATTCATCATTCAAGGTACGGTAGAAATCTTTCATCAACTTGTGATCGTCACCAACATATTCCGGACAAAAACGAGTCTTTGCCAAGAAGGTAGACTTGAGAGTAACCAAGTCCATTGGACCTTGTTGCAAATTGTGCAACTCGTCCCGGATTCTATCGAGGTCGGAAGAAGTTCGGTATTCTTTGAAAAATTCCTTCTTAAACTCCTCCTACGTCAAGCTCATGCATTGCTCTTCACCATATAATTGGATTTTATCATCCCACCACAACTTCGCCTCTTCTCGTAACATGCTAGAACCATACCTCTCCTCCTTCTCGGGAGGACATTCCGCGGTACGAAAATCTCCCTCGATATCGGAAATCCAACATGTGCTTTTTAACGGATCTCGTACCTCATTAAACATCGGGGGTTGAGCATCCTTGAAATTTTTGTAATGGAAGTCTCGCCTTCCATAACCACCAATACCATCACCCCCTTCACCACGAGGATGAATGTTTCTAGCTTCTAATGCCTCCTCGACCGCTGCATTCATTCGCTCATTAATCATTTCGGTTACTTGCCCATCAACCGATTCTTGAAAAACCTTTCGGACATCGTCAAGAAATTCCGTTTTTTAGCCTTTTAAAGATGGCCTCAACCTTGGCCGTGAGTTCAACGCCTTGCTCATGCCTCCTTCATTGGTATCATATCCATTTCTCATCTTCATTCTATAAAACGATGTAAATTAAATAACGAACGAAAAGACATGACACAATATACATGAGCACCTCACTGCCCCATCTTGCTCAACAATCATCGTACATCGCTTGTTTGACATGATTTAAACCCGTAACAATGGTAGTTAATCATTGTTACGCGAGTACTTCGCATTAACTTGCTAGTACAACGTCTATCTCGCTTGATGATTGCAACACAACACAAAACAATAATCGCATAGTTAGTTCACCTAAAACTAGGCACTAATCAATCCCCATTCGACCCGTCTCCTACAAGTCCCGCATAACGCGCATACACAATAAAGTCTAAGTCTAGGCACCTATCTCAAGTCGCCTAAATCGCTTAAACCATGCTCTGATACCACTTGTAACAACCCAACCGGTTAACCAACCAAAAACGCGGAATAATTTTTTATTTTTATTTTATATCAGGAGAGTGAACCATGCGCACCACCTCAGGGTGAGAGGCGCGCAGTCCCACCTGTACGCGGCGCGCACAGGGCCTGGCAGCCCGCTGTCCACTTTTTCCATTTTTCGTAAAAAGATCTCCCACTTCCCGACATTTTTAGACGAAACGCTTTTCACAAAATGTTCTAATATGAAAAACTCATACGATTCAATCATAAAATGAGTTTTATAAAACGGGGCCCACATCGGCCGTTTTACGAGTTTCGTTCAAAACATACAAGTTCGACCATAAGAGTTTAAATTCCAAACGACACTATGAGCATGGTGTTTGGGGGTTAAACTACCCAAATCTCGGTCAAACTCCAAAAGCTATAACATCCCAAAAGCGTCCCATACAAACCAAGCGGGATCTCTAATCCATATGAATGCCCTTACCCTTGTCTCCACCGGAGCCTATAAAAAGATAAACAATGAGAGGGTAAGCAAAGCTTAGTGAGTGCAACAATTATACATACACATATATAACCCATATATTTGCATTCGCACCCACCAAATACCTCATACGAGAATATAACTCAAATAGCATGCCGTCTTATTCATAATGCTAACAACTCGTACACTATCACAACATCACATTAGCATATGCTCAACACAATATATATATATATATATATATATATATATATATATATATATATATATATATATATATATATATATATATATATGTGTGTGTGTGTGTGTGTGTGTGTGTGTGTGTATAACATGCTTGTATAACATTCAACAACATAATATGGTTAACCATAACGCTATGGTGCTACCAGCACGTGGTTCACACCATACGCATTTGAGTCTCACTCTTTTATAGTGATACCGGCACGTGGTTCATACTTTGGCACTACTGGCACGTGGTTCACGACTCATTTTATAGTGCTACCGGCTCGTGGTTCACACTTGATGCTAACGGCTCGTGGTTCACATCTCATTTTATAGTGCTACCGGCTCATGGTTCATACTTTATTTTATAGTGCTACCGGCTCGTGGTTCACACTTAATACTCGTCACATACATGCTATGGCACTACCGGCTCATGGTTCATACCATAACATTCACAAATAAATACGCCATATACCAGTACACATAATTATTTCACTCACCTTAACGATTCGGTGACGGTTTTATACTTCCGCAAGCTTCAAGGCAATGTACCTAATATAATAAGTACTCAATCAACACACGAACTAGTTGGACTAAATACCAACAATTTACTTATGTGCACTTAATGACTTAATTTCATTAAATGCCCCATTTACACCAAAACCGTCCATTTAAAGTCAAGACCATCATAAACCACTAAAAGCTAGTAATTAAGGTCCAACAACACTTACTAAAGCACAATTAGGGTATTTCATACCTATCTTTCCCAACTAGGTCAATTATTACACACTTGACCATTTTAAAGCCAACACACCCATTTCGGGTTATCCACTAACCCAATAACACCCATTTACTTTAATAACTAGGTGTGCTAGTAATTAACTAACCAATTATGACTCATAAACCCATTTATCATTTTGAAACCCTAGGTTAGTCATTCTTAAGTCCTCATGACTCAATCTTACCTAAGAACACCCAAAGTCACAAAATATGGGTTTTATGTTCTTCATTTACCCAAACCCTAACCGTTACACAAAATCAAAGTAAGGAAATCAAAGTTAGAACATACCAGTACAACCAAAACGTAGCTAGCGATTAGAGGAACAACTTTAACACACGCGCTTTGGCCCGAAATCAACTTCTTCCTCTTAGATTTGAGCTTTCTTACTCAAGAACTCTCCTCTCTCTCTAGAATTTAAGTAGAATGGATAAAGGTAGGTGATAGTGGAGTTATGACACTCCACTTACTGATCTGGTAGCCTTTAACTCGTCCCCAAGTGAATTTACCAAAAAGCTCTTCAAAATATCTCAATAAATGAAACAGAATCCGGCTACAGTAAAGGGTGCGCGGCACGCTCCCTTAGGTGTGCGCGGCGCGCACAAGGTGCTGGACAGTTTCCTGACTTCTGTTTAATTATACAACAATACCCACACTCTATGTTCCATATTTACACTGCTGTACAATGATGATTAGGGTCTTACACACGTTTATATATTAAATTATATTATAATTATTATTATATTATTATTAATATCTCGAATAAGATTCCCGAGATTTAAATCATGTTCTACTTTTGTTTTTATTTTTCCTCCTGACATCCACTAACTATATTTTACTATCTATCTATTATGTATTATAATATATATACTTATAACACATATGCATATAGATATATGCTTGCACAAACACTGCAAGAACCACATCTCTTTCTCGATCGTCACCTCTCCCTCTCTTCTTCAAATTATGAGTGATATTGCTCAATTCATGCATATTCTTAGTCGCAATATCAGTCCCAAATGTTATGATTTTATGTGTATTCGAGTAGTTTTCGGTTTGTAATTGGTTAAAATGTTCAAAGCGTCGAATGAAATGTTATTATGGATTTTCAATGATATAAAGATTAAAATGAAGATAAAATGAAGATTTCTAATGAGCAACAAAAGAGTACAACATCGCGCCTCAAGACTATAAGTTAAAATGATCGAAATCACGAAATCTGCGCGCCTGCACGAAAAAAATCATAACTAAATCATACGGACTCGAAAAAAGGCGAATCAACTATCCAGACGTCCGTAACTCAAAAATCTACAACTTACATGAACATACATTACGCGAAACACGTACCTATCTACGCAAAACGCGTAGTTTTTTGACCAGATTCAGATTTAAGTTAACATGGGACGGTGGCTTTTGAATTAAATACTATTACTTTCCCAACCTTTACACCTAAAGTACAGCAAAAACAGATCAAGATTGCATATTCCATATTTTTAATTGAAAGACTACTACCTACTAATATGGAGTACTATGCATTAAAAGAAAAAAAAAGTGAGCATACAGTAGTTAGGAATTAGAGATAAAAGTTAGGAAATAGTTTTATTCAGTTTCATATTTACTCTCAACATTCCGTATTATTAATTTTTAAATTGTGTTCCATCCTAATTAAATTTCAAGCTTTGTGTACAAGTCTTCAAGCATCATTATTTTCAAGAGTGTAATAGGATAGTTTTCAATATTGTACGGTCGTTTTTTGCTGGTGTGCACGGGTGCTGTCATTTCCATTTCTTACCATTTGCAATCAATAAATTGAAGCCTTTTTGTAAGTTGTTCCGTTTAATTTTTCATTTTCGCTATTATCATTTTTATTGTTATTGTTATTATTGTTATTATTATTGTTATTATTTGTAGCATTTTTATCACTATCATTTTGTTAGAATTATTTTTATTGTTATTATTGCCATGTTTGTTATATATTGTTTGTATTTTTACTCCCGTACCATTATTATGATTAGTTAGTAAATTCCCATAGTGTTTTCTTAGATGTAGAGCCCTAGTGAAATGGATTGTTATCATTCGTAAATATTAAAATGTAACTTAAGTATTTTTAACATTGAGCCTAACTAAAAGAAAAATTGTTATATGATTAGATATTTAATCCTTATCACTTAATTTGTTAGATATAAATAGCGAAGGTTATTTCTATTGATATGAATTAAGCTTCAACACTACAAGTGATTTAGATGAACTTATGAATAAGTTATTAACACTAATTTAGAAATAAGGTTCGGTGGTTTGGGTAATATCATTAGTTATATAATAGTGAAAATTGTAAAAAGGGAAACCGTTATGATTTGAGTTTTGGTGGAAGTCAAAACTGGGTTGAGTCTCAATTTAAATACTTGGGAAATAGTAACTATCTAAATAAAGTCAAATGAAAATGAGATTTAATTTAGCTAGTTAAACCTTTATTTATTCGAAAGAAAAATATTAAGTTTATACTAAAACCTTTTAATAGAGCTTAACTTTAAAACAATCCATGGATCTAGAGGTGAAACATTTAAGTGAACACTCCCATTTATTTATTGCAAATAATTATTATTATTATTTTTACTTATTATTACTCAGAAAATTAAAATACAAATAGATTTTCTTCAGTTCAAATACGTACTGTTTTGTCACATCAAACATAACATACGCGGATCGCGTATAATTTCATACGAAACGTGTATCTCCAATTCGTACGCGTAGCGCGTAGATATACACGCGGAACGCGTAAGTGTAATAACAGTACTGTTACAATTTTTGTTAAATTCCAAGTTTTAAATAAAACATTTTATTATTACTTCCCTTTTCTACTAGATTAACTATCGGTAATTTAATCACTTGAACTCCATTCTCCCTGTGGAACGAACCGGATTTACCAACAAACTAAACTACGCGAATAGGACTAGTTGCCTATATATGTGTGAAATCAACCTGAATTAATTAAAACACCACATATACAATAAATCAATTCGTGTAACAAAATAACTCAAATCCGTTCAAAATAAAGGTTACGATTCAGCACATCAACTTTTTGGCGCCGCTGCCGGGGAGAAATTGTTCATTCAGGAATTTAATTACTTTTAGTTATTTGATCCTTTCGTCGGGATTTATTTTCCTACGAAAGTTCTGTTTTATTTTTCTCTTTGTTCTTTTTAAATTTCAACTAGGTTCCAGTCATACTGTAATATGGATGATTTTGAGAATATGACCATGGAAAATCTTTTTAATGCCCAACAATTTATTCAATACTCTCAAACAAGTTTTGATGATAATTGGTGCGATTCATCTATGTTTAATAGGGTTGAAACTACATATATTTGTGAAAATTGTGGAGGTTACCATTTGACTTGGGAATGTGATTATCATATTTCCATGAATCAAATGGAGAGTTATGAACCCACGAATTATATATGGAATGAATATCAAGAGAATAAATAGAATCCATATTTTTATTATTCAAACCAACCTTATTACGATTCCCCACAAAATTATCAACAATACCAATTTTCTAACGAAATGCCACAAAATTTTCAACAAACTCAAAATGAAGAAAATTACTCGTATGATTTTCAAAATATTATGATGAGTTTTATTGAAAGTCAAACCGAAACTAGGGAATTACTAAATCAACAATGGCAACAAAATCAAACATCTATTCAAAATCTAGAAAGAGAAATGGAGCGTTTGTTTACTATTCTTTTGGAAAGACAATCAGATGATTCATCGTTTGAGTCTTCATATTGTTATCATAACCCTATTTTACAGGTTCCAAATGAACAAACAGTTGAGGATAAGGTGCAAATTGAAATTGTAAAAATAAATTCACATGAACCTCTTGTATTAAAAGAATATGAAACCTCTATGAAATATATAAATAGGATAAGTCAAAATGAATATGTAGTGAATGGAAAGAATAATGATGAGGATTTTAATTTCGAGGTCGAAGTGGTAGAACCGATTATTCATACACCCGAGAACTTTTCAGTTTATAATAATTCACTCGGGTATAATTGTGATAATAAGGAGGTCGAGTTGATGAAATCATCAGGGATCATTGAGGATGAGGAGTTTAATATATTAAAATCACTTGAGGAGTCACCTTCTCATGTTGAATTCGTATATCCTCAAGAGGTTAACACTTGGAATACCTTGAAAGATGACCCATTTGGGCAGGATCCACCTAGGAGAATAAAATTTTTATTGCAAGCCACACTTAGAGAAGAGTTGTGCGTTGACTCTCGGGTTGAGTCATTCTTTTTCGGTCAACTGAAAAAGGATTTATCTGATATATTATATACCACCCGAGATGTAAATGAATGGCTCACTCTTCTAATTCGTGGAACTTTCTCCACTGATTTTACATGTCGTTCAATAAATATAGAGAAATTTGACCCCGCTAGGCAATAAATTGTGGGGTCGAGTCGAGAAAAAGACTTGTTGAAAAAAAAAATCATGTTTTGTGTGCCTTTAATTCATTATGTGATTTATAATATTAAAAGTAAAAAAAAATAGAGTGCATTTAATTCTAATTAAATTTGTGTGATTTTTAAAAATCTAAAAAAAAAAAATATATTCAATACATTAAATTTTAAAAATTGAATTTTAAAATTTATAAACGGATAAAGACTAGGTTTTATAACTGAACTTTTCGTTATGAGAAATATAAATTTTATAAATGATATTTTAAATAGTTACTAAGTTGAAAAAAAAAAATAATAATAAAATAATTGTGTTTTTAGTTTATTATATTTTTGTTTATTTATATATATACAAAAATTTTAAGTGTGAGGTAAAATTTTTGTACTATTAATGTACAACCCCATCTTGTATGTGATTAACATGTTTGTTCACAGGTACTTATGATGATGATGCATTCGACATAACGAAACACTACATTTATATTGTGATAAAGGGATTGGATATAATCATACGATAAGCATTTTACAATGTCCAATTACTTAACAAAAGAAGTTCCAAATACTTTACACTTTTTGTCCTCTCAAATTTATACATTTAATCTGATTTTATGTAATGAGGGCATTACATAATCTTAAGTGTGGGGTGGGAATATATAAATTCTCGAGAACTTATAACTTGGTGGTTTTTACGAAAAATTTTGAAAATTTTTAAACAAATATATCTAGTCAATTTTTAAGGTAATTACGAGCAATTAAAGATTAGGTGTCAAAAACTGAAATTATTGTCTCCATACATTAAAAATACATAAGTTTATTTGATTATAACCTATAAAAGAAAACCAAGTATAACAGAATTTATAAACCCATATGTTTAAAACCATTTATCACATGTTTCTATGAAGTTTATTGCATATATCATTGCTTTGGAATGTATAAACCTGAATATCCCATTGATACGAGTAATAAAGGATGAATCAAGTCCATCCCTTAAGGAAGTAAAGTCTTCCAAAATGACACACTTGCTAACTTATGTTAGAAGATGTAGTCCAGAACAGCTGTAGGTTGACGAAAAATCTTGAAAAGTCATCTCTATCATCGGCTGGAAATCCACCTCACCTCAGCATCAAACATGGTTTTTTGTGGTCAGACTTATCCTAACCATGAGATGGATCTGTCTCGTACAATGGGGGGCACATTGCAAATTAACTTTTAAGACTAATGAATCTAATCCCCAGATGGATGATCTCCATAAAGATCAACCTCATCTATGTTTGACCACGGTCAACATACATATGCCATAACAAATTGAGGTGTGCAAACTCATGGTTCACCGATGATATTTGGACACGATATAATTTTCTTCTAAAACTTATGCTATTTATGAATTATATTGTGTAAAACCATTTTTAGGACATTCGGTTTCAAGTTCCATGATACTTCAATCATGGGGGCGGATAGCTTGCTAATCGCCGACTGAGACTACGGTTTTCAGTTACCCTCAACCGGAATTTGAGGTTAAAATCGGAAAACGTGTCTAGTGTAAAAACTAGCATGACATTTTAAAAAAATCATAAAACGTTTTCACAAGGTCCAATTTTCCCTAAGGATCCAAATTTTTAATTATTCATGAGACTTTAATCACGAATTTCAGCTTTGTTTCTGTTGCCAGAATTTCATTTCGTGTGGTGTGTGTGTGATCAAATAAATATCGTGTGGTGTTTTCAATTCACTTCATAAAGCGTGTGTTTTCATTTCGTGTGGTGTGTGTGTGATGAATGACTGATATGGAAAATTATGTAGTATCCCGAGTCTATTAAAAACTGTTATTGCTTGAGAACAAGCAACGTTCAAGTGTGGGGTAATTTGATATTGCTCAATTCATGCATATTCTTAGTCGCAATATCAGTCCCAAATGTTATGATTTTATGTGTATTCGAGTAGTTTTCGGTTTGTAATTGGTTAAAATGTTCAAAGCGTCGAATGAAATGTTATTATGGATTTTCAATGATATAAAGTTCAAAATGATGATAAAATGAAGATTTCTAATGAGCAAGAAAAGAGTACAACATCGCGCCTCAAGACTACAAGTTAAAATGATAGAAATCACGAAATCTGCGCGCCTGCACGAAAAAAATCATAACTAAATCATACGGACTCGAAAAAGGCGAATCAGGTGTCCAGACGTCCGTAACTCAAAAATCTACAACTTTCATGAAGATACCTTACTCGAAACGCGTACCTATCTACGCAAAACGCGTAGTTTTTCGACCTGATTCAGATTTAATTTAACATGGGACGGTGGCTTTTGAATTAAATACTATTACTTTCCCAACCTTTACACCTAAAGTACAGCAAAAACAGATCAAGATTGCATATTCCATATTTTTAATTGAAAGACTACTACCTACTAATACGGAGTACTATGCATTGAAAGAAAAAAAAAAGTGAGCATACAGTAGTTAGGAATTAGAGATAGAAGTTAGGAAATAGTTTTATTCAGTTTCATATTTACTCTCAACATTACGTATTATTAATTTTTAAATTGTGTTCCATCCTAATTAAATTTCAAGCTTTGTGTACAAGTCTTCAAGCATCATTATTTTCAAGAGTGTAATAGGATAGTTTTCAATATTGTACGGTCGTTTTTTGCTGGTGTGCACGGGTGCTGTCATTTCCATTTCTTACCATTTGCAATCAATAAATTGAAGCCTTTTTGTAAGTTGTTCCGTTTAATTTTTCATTTTCGCTATTATCATTTTTATTGTTATTGTTATTATTGTTATTATTATTGTTATTATTTGTAGCATTTTTATCACTATCATTTTGTTAGAATTATTTTTATTGTTATTATTGCCCTGTTTGTTATATATTGTTTGTATTTTTACTCCCGTACCATTATTATGATTAGTTAGTAAATTCCCATAGTGTTTTCTTAGATGTAGAGCCCTAGTGAAATGGATTGTTATCATTCGTAAATATTAAAATGTAACTTAAGTATTTTTAACATTGAGCCTAACTAAAAGAAAAATTGTTATATGATTAGATATTTAATCCTTATCACTTAATTTGTTAGATATAAATAGCGAAGGTTATTTCTATTGATATGAATTAAGCTTCAACACTACAAGTGATTTAGACGAACTTATGAATAAGTTATTAATACTAATTTAAAAATAAGGTTCGGTGGTTTGGGTAATATCACTAGCTATATAATAGTGAAAATTGTAAAAAGGGAAACCGTTATGATTTGAGTTTTGGCGAAAGTCAAAACTGGGTTGGGTCTCAATTTAAATACTTGGGAAATAGTAACTATCTAAATAAAGTCAAATGAAAATGAGATTTAATTTAGCTAGTTAAACCTTTATTTATTCGAAAGAAAAATATTAAGTTTATACTAAAACCTTTTAATAGAGCTTAACTTTAAAACAATCCATGGATCTAGAGGTGAAACATTTAAGTGAACACTCTCATTTATTTATTGCAAATAATTATTATTATTATTTTTACTTATTATTACTCAGAAAATTAAAATACAAATAGATTTTCTTCAGTTCAAATACGTATTGTTTTGTCACATCAAACATAACATACGCGGATCGCGTATAATTTCATACGAAACGTGTATCTCTAATTTGTACGCGTAGCGCGTAGATATACACGCGGAACACGTAAGTGTAATAACAGTACTGTTACGATTTTTGTTAAATTCCAAGTTTTAATTAAAACATTTTATTATTACTTCCCTTTTCTACTAGATTAACTATCGGTAATTTAATCACTTGAACTCCATTCTCCCTGTGGAACGAACCGGATTTACCAACAAACTAAACTACGCGAATAGGACTAGTTGCCTATATATGTGTGAAATCAACCTGAATTCATTAAAACACCACATATACAATAAATCAATTCGTGTAACAAAATAACTCAAATCCGTTCAAAATAAAGGTTACGATTCAGCACATCAACTTTTTGGCGCCACTGCCGGGGAGAAATTGTTCATTCAGGAATTTAATTACTTTTAGTTATTTGATCCTTTCGTCGGGATTTATTTTCCTACGAAAGTTCTGTTTTATTTTTCTCTTTGTTCTTTTTAAATTTCAACTAGGTTCCAGTCATACTGTAATATGGATGATTTTGAGAATATGACCATGGAAAATCTTTTTAATGCCCAACAATTTATTCAATACTCTCAAACAAGTTTTGATGATAATTGGTGCGATTCATCTATGTTTAATAGGGTTGAAACTACATATATTTGTGAAAATTATGGAGGTTACCATTTGACTTGGGAATGTGATTATCATATTTCCATGAATCAAATGGAGAGTTATGAACCCACGAATTATATATGGAATGAATATCAAGAGAATAAATCGAATCCATATTTTTATTATTCAAACCAACCTTATTACGATTCCCCACAAAATTATCAACAATACCAATTTTCTAACAAAATGCCACAAAATTTTCAACAAACTCAAAATGAAGAAAATTACTCGTATGATTTTCAAAATATTATGATGAGTTTTATTGAAAGTCAAACCGAAACTAGGGAATTACTAAATCAATAATGGCAACAAAATCAAACATCTATTCAAAATCTTGAAAGAGAAATGGAGCGTTTGTTTACTATTCTTTTGGAAAGACAATCAGATGATTCATCGTTTGAGTCTTCATATTGTTATCATAACCCTATTTTACAGGTTCCAAATGAACAAACAGTTGAGGATAAGGTGCAAATTGAAATTGTAAAAATAAATTCACATGAACCTCTTGTATTAAAAGAATATGAAACCTCTATGAAATATATAAATAGGATAAGTCAAAATGAATATGTAGTGACTGGAAAGAATAATGATGAGGATTTTAATTCCGAGGTCGAAGTGGTAGAACCGGTTATTCATACACCCAAGAACTTTTCAGTTTATAATAATTTACTCGGGTATAATTGTGATAATAAGGAGGTCGAGTTGATGAAATCATCAGGGATCATTGAGGATGAGGAGTTTAATATATTAAAATCACTTGAGGAGTCACCTTCTCATGTTGAATTCGTATATCCTCAAGAGGTTAACACTTGGAATACCTTGAAAGATGACCCATTTGGGCAGGATCCTCCTAGGAGAATAAAATTTTTATTGCAAGCCACACTTAGAGAAGAGTTGTGCGTTGACTCTCAGGTTGAGTCATTCTTTTTCGGTCAACTGAAAAAGGATTTATCTGATATATTATATACCACTCGAGATGTAAATGAATGGCTTACTCTTCTAATTCGTGGAACTTTCTCCAATGATTTTACATGTCGTTCGATAAATATAGAGAAATTTGACCCCGCTAGGCAATAAATTGTGGGGTCGAGTCGAGAAAACGACTTGTTGAAAAAAAAAATCATGTTTTGTTTGCCTTTAATTCATTATGTGATTTATAATATTAAAAGTAAAAAAAAAATAGAGTGCATTTAATTCTTATTAAATTTGTGTGATTTTTAAAAATCTAAAAAAAAAAAAATATTCAATACATTAATTTTAAAAATTGAATTTTAAAATTTATAAACGGATAAAGACTAGGTTTTATAACCGAACTTTTCGTTATGAGAAATATAAATTTTATAAATGATATTTTAAATAGTTACTAAGTTGAAAAAAAAAATAATAATAATAAAATAATTGTATTTTTAGTTTACTATATTTTTGTTTATTTATATATATACAAAAATTTTAAGTGTGAGGTAAAATTTTTGTACTATTAATGTACAACCCCATCTTGTATGTGATTAACATGTTTGTTGACAGGTACTTATGATGATGATGCATTCGACATAACGAAACACTACATTTATATTGTGATAAAGGGATTGGATATATTCATACGATAAGCATTTTACAATGTCCAATTTCTTAACAAAGGAAGTTCCAAATACTTTACACTTTTTATCCTCTCAAATTTATACATTTAATCTGATTTTATGTAATGAGGGCATTACATAATCTTAAATGTGGGGTGGGAATATATAAATTCTCGAGAACTTATAACTTGGTGGTTTTTACGAAAAATTTTGAAATTTTTTAAACAAATATATCTAGTCAATTTTTAAGGTAATTATGAGCAATTAAAGATTAGGTGTCAAAAACTGAAATTATTGTCTCCATACATTAAAAATACATAAGTTTATTTGATTAAAACCTATAAAAGAAGACCAAGTATTACAGAATTTATAAACCCATATGTTTAAAACCATTTATCACATGTTTCTATGAAGTTTATTGCAGATATCATTGCTTTGGAATGTATAAACCTGAATATCCCATTGATATGAGTAATAAAGGATGAATCAAGTCCATCCCTTAAGGAAGTAAAGTCTTCCAAAATGACACACTTGCTAACTTATGTTAGAAGATGTAGTCCAGAACAGCTGTAGGTTGACGAAAAATCTTGAAAAGTCATCTCTATCATCGGCTGGAAATCCACCTCACCTCAGCATCAAACAGGGTTTTTGGTGGTCAGACTTATCCTAACCATGAGATGGATCTGTCTCGTACAATGAGGGGCATATTGCAAATTAGCTTTTAAGACTAATGAATCTAATCCCCAGATGGATGATCTCCGTAAAGATCAACCGAATCTATGTTTGACCGCGGTCAACATACATATGCCATAACAAATTGAGGTGTGCAAACTCATGGTTCACCGATGATATTTGGACACGATATAATTTTCTTTTAAAACTTATGCTATTTATGAATTATATTGTGTAAAACCATTTTTAGGACATTCGGTTTCAAGTTCCATGATACTTCAATCATGGGGGGCGGATAGCTTGCTAATCGCCGACTGAGACTACAGTTTTTAGTTACCCTTAACCGGAATTTGAGGTTAAAACCGGAAAACGTGTCTAGTGTAAAAACTAGCATGACATTTTAAAAAAAATCATAAAACGTTTTCACAAGGTCCAATTTTCCCTAAGGATCCAAATTTTTAATTATTCACGAGACTTTAATCACGAATTTCAGCTTCGTTTCTGTTGCCAGAATTTCATTCGTGTGGTGTGTGTGTGATCAAATAAATATCGTGTGGTATTTTCAATTCACTTCATAAAGCGTGTGTTTTTATTTCGTGTGGTGTGTGTGTGATGAATGACTGATATGGAAAATTATGTAGTATCCCGAATCTATTAAAAACTGTTATTGCTTGAGGACAAGCAACGTTCAAGTGTGGGGTAATTTGATATTGCTCAATTCATGCATATTCTTAGTCGCAATATCAGTCCCAAATGTTATGATTTTATGTGTATTCGAGTAGTTTTCAGTTTGTAATTGGTTAAAATGTTCAAAGCGTCTAATGAAATGTTATTATGGATTTTCAATGATATAAAGATCAAAATGAAGATAAAATGAAGATTTCTAATGAGCAATAAAAGAGTACAACATCGCGCCTCAAGACTACAAGTTAAAATGATCGAAATCACGAAATCTGCGCGCCTGCACGAAAAAAATCATAACTAAATCATACGGACTCGAAAAAAGGCGAATCAGGTGTCCAGACGTCCGTAACTCAAAAATCTACAACTTTCATGAAGATACCTTACGCGAAACGCATACCTATCTATGCGAAACGCGTACCTATCTACGCGAAATGCGTAGTTTTTCTACCAGATTCAGATTTAAGTTAACATGGGACGGTGGCTTTTGAATTAAATACTATTACTTTCCCAACCTTTACACCTAAAGTACAGCAAAAACAGATCAAGATTGCATATTCCATATTTTTAATTGAAAGACTACTACCTACTAATACGGAGTACTATGCATTGAAAGAAAAAAAAAGTGAGCATACAGTAGTTAGGAATTAGAGATAGAAGTTAGGAAATAGTTTTATTCAGTTTCATATTTACTCTCAACATTCCGTATTATTAATTTTTAAATTGTGTTCCATCCTAATAAAATTTCAAGCTTTGTGTACAAGTCTTCAAGCATCATTATTTTCAAGAGTGTAATAGGATAGTTTTCAATATTGTACGGTCTTTTTTTGCTGGTGTGCAAGGGTGCTGTCATTTCCATTTCTTACCATTTGCAATCAATAAATTGAAGCCTTTTTGTAAGTTGTTCCGTTTAATATTTCATTTTCGCTATTATCATTTTTATTGTTATTGTTATTATTGTTATTATTATTGTTATTATTTGTAGCATTTTTATCACTATCATTTTGTTAGAATTACTTTTATTGTTATTATTGCCATGTTTGTTATATATTGTTTGTATTTTTACTCCCGTACCATTATTATGATTAGTTAGCAAATTCCCATAGTGTTTTCTTAGATGTAGAGCCCTAGTGAAATGGATTGTTATCATTCGTAAATATTAAAATGTAACTTAAGTATTTTCAACATTGAGCCTAACTAAAAGAACCATTGTTATATGATTAGATATTTAATCCTTATCACTTAATTTGTTAGATATAAATAGCGAAGGTTATTTCTATTGATATAAATTAAGCTTCAACACTACAAGTGATTTAGACGAACTTATGAATAAGTTATTAACACTAATTTAGAAATAAGGTTCGGTGGTTTGGGTAATATCATTAGTTATATAATAGTGAAAATTGTAAAAAGGGAAACCGTTATGATTTGAGTTTTGGCGAAAGTCAAAACTGGGTTGGGTCTCAATTTAAATACTTGGGAAATAGTAACTATCTAAATAAAGTAAAATGAAAATGAGATTTAATTTAGCTAGTTAAACCTTTATTTATTCGAAAGAAAAATATTAAGTTTATACTAAAACCTTTAATAGAGCTTAACTTTAAAACAATCCATGGATCTAGAGGTGAATTATTTAAGTGAACACTCTCATTTATTTATTGCAAATAATAATTATTATTATTATTTTTACTTATTATTACTCAAAAAATTAAAATACAAATAGATTTTCTTCAGTTCAAATACGTACTGTTTTGTCACATCAAACATAACATACGCGGATCGCGTATAATTTCATACGAAACGTGTATCTCCAATTCGTACGCGTAGCGAGTAGATATACACGCGGAACGCGTAAGTGTACTAACAGTACTGTTACGATTTTTGTTAAATTCCAAGTTTTAATTAAAACATTTTATTATTACTTCCCTTTTCTACTAGATTAACTATCGGTAATTTAATCTCTTGAACTCCATTCTCCCTGTGGAACGAACCGAATTTACCAACAAACTAAACTACGTGAATAGGACTAGTTGCCTATATATGTGTGAAATCAACCTGAATTCATTAAAACACCACATATACAATAAATCAATTCGTGTAACAAAATAACTCAAATCCGTTCAAAATAAAGGTTACGATTCAGCACATCAGTGAGCCATCTTCACCTCTCACGAACCACCACCACCTTGAGATCATCAACCATCACGACCTTCGTTCATTATCACCCATCACCTTCATCATAAACAACCACTATCACCATCGAATACCACCCTATCTATCAACTACCTTGACCACCATCGGACTTCACCAAAATCACCATCATGCTCCTACTACTCTATATCATTACTACAGATGAACTAAATCATCGAGAAACACCACCTACAACCTGCAACCACCACACAAACCCCATCACTTATGATTAACTGTTGATATTCGATCATTACCAATGTTTTTCTACTTCTATTTCTTGTTCATCTGAGCACTGTTGCTGCTGGTTGCAGCCCATCAAACAAATCCAAACCACCTGGGTTAATGGCTGTTGTTCGATGACAACACAACAAACCACCACCAGCAAAAGTCACCATCAAAATACCACTGTTGCACGTCTCTTCTAACTGCTACTGACCGGTTTAATGCCCACCATCAATCACCACTTTAATGAATCCAACAATAACCATTGAAACCCGCAACACCAACTACAACTCGTCTCTTGTTTTAGCTATTAGGCCGATCACTATCACCAACCATCTTCATCATCATTATCACGTTTCACCATAACCACCATCTATCCCCACTTCTTCGATTACCATAAAAATCATTAAATACCACCATCACCACTTTGAAAGCCGCCATCACCGCAACACCATCATCAAACCCACCTGCGTTTCTCTTTTCTTTTCTTTCCCGTTGGTTTGAAATACAACCACTGTTTCTACTCTATTATTCACTACAACTGCTGCTTGTCGTGTTTAACTTGCAACCATCGAGACCCACTACTTTAGATAAACGAAAAGAATAAAGATGTGATCGTGATGATGGAGGAGACTATGAATAGTAGACGAGATGTAGGATGATGATGATTATGTTAAGCGGTCATGATGATTGAATGATGATGATGAATCGAAACCCTAGTCTGCTACTCCATTAAACGACCTCTTTTGTTTTGATCGGTTAAAGAATATAATCGAAATATTTTTATGTTTACTACTGCACTTCTAGTTCGATTGTGGTAAAGATGCAGTAGCCCATGAAATTATTATTTGGGCTTAGATAATATATAATTTGGGTCGTGTTGTTTTTATTTTTGTTGGGCTTGTGAAACTATTTTTGGGCCGAAGGAATGTTGGGCCAGATTTTGAGATTATGGTGATGATAAAGATAAATACGGGTATTAAGATAAAAGGAAATAGATCGATAATATAAACAGAAAAAATGAATCGGTCGAATGGTTTATGGGAGTGTTGGGTGAACGGGAGGTCGCGGGTTCTAGCCCGGTCTGGGGCATTTTTTTTTTTGGGAAAACTCTTTAAGGTAGTATTTCCTTATTTCTACTTATTATTATTATTATTATTATTATTATTATTATTATTATTATTATTATTATTATTATTATTATTATTATTATTATTATTATTATTATTATTATTATTATTATTATTATTATTATTATTATTATTATTATTATTATTTTTGTCATTATTAATATTATTATAATTATCATTATATTTTCAAATCTAATTATTATTATTATTATTATTATTATTATTATTATTGTTATTATTTTCACAAACAGAAGATATTTATATAAAAATATATATTTATATATCAAAAATATACTAATATTAAATTTCTAATATATTAACTAATATAATATTATTTATATTTATATAACATTTATTGAAGTGTATATATATATATATATATAAGTATTATAACAAATCATAACGATTAATATAACTACATATAGGGATATTAATCTATATATATTATAAAATATATATAACTTAGTTGATTAATACTACAATGTGTTAATATATATATATTTGATATAAGTTCATGAATTCGAGGCCAACCTTGCACTTGTTCAGTGTCGTCATATGCATATTTTTACGACAAAATATCGTATCGTGAGTTTATTTGATTCCCTTTTACTCTTTATATTTTTAGGACTGAGAATACATGCGCTATTTTTACAATTGTTTTATTAAATGCCTTTGAAATATATATTTTTGGACTAAGAATACATGAGATGCTTTTATAAATATTTGACGAAATAGACACAAGCAAAACATTCCTCGAATGAATTATTTTACAGACAGAAGTTCTGTTGATTATTATTGAATTAGTTGGACGTTATAATTGCCACTAATTGATGTGAATATTTCCCCTTGATTATTATAGCTTGGTAACCTACGAATTAGGAAACGGGTATGGTCCCTAATTCACGCAAATCCTAAAGGTAGCTACCAGGTTTAACACCCCCACCCAGAATGTTCACTAGACAGAAGAGCTAGTGGGCGTGGTGTTTAGTACTTTGAGGTTTATATATTTATTACAGACTGGAAGTTCTGTTTATTTTGGGGATATTATTTGAAATGTCCCGTTCATATTGATTATAAACGTTCCATATTAATTGTTTTCGTCGCGAGGTTTTGACCTCTATATGAGACGTTTTTCAAAGACTGCATTCATTTTTAAAATAACCATAACCTTTATTTTATCTATAAAGGTTTAAAAAGCATTACGTAGATTATCAAATAATGATAATCTAAAATATACCGTTTACACACGACCATTACATAATGGTTTACAATAAGAATATATTACATCAAAAATAAGTTTCTTGAATGCAGTTTTTACATAATATCATACAAGCATGGACTCCAAATCTTGTCCTTATTTTAGTATGCAACAGTGGAAACTCTTAATAATCACCTGAGAATAAACATGCTTAAAACGTCAACAAAAATGTTGGTGAGTTATAGGTTTAACCTATATATTATCAAATCATAATAATAGACCACAAGATTTCATATTTCAATATACATCCCATACATAGGATAAAAATTATTCATATGGTGAACACCTGGTAACCGACATTAACAAGATGCATATAAGAATATCCCCTATCATTCCGGGAAATCCTTCGGACATGATAAAAACAACATCGAAGTACTAAAGCATCCGGTACTTTGGATGGGGTTCGTTAGGCCCAATAGATCTATCTTTAGGATTCACGTCAATTAGTAGATCGGTTTACTAATTCTTAGGCTACCAAGCAAAAAGGGCATATTCGGTTTCGATCATTCACCCGTATAATGTAGTTTCATTTACTTGTGTCTATTTCGTAAAACATTTATAAAACTGCATGTATTCTCATCCCAAAATATTAGATTTTAAAAGTGGAACTATAACTCACTTTCACAGATTTTTACTTCGTCGGGAGTAAGACTTGGCCACTGATCGATTCACGAACCTATAACAAATATATACACACACACACACACACATATATATATATATATATATATATATATATATATATATATATATATATATATATATATATATATATATATATATATATATATATATATATATATATATATATATATATATATATATATATATATATATATATATATATATATATATATATCAAAGTATGTTCAAAATATATTTACAACATTTTTAATACATTTTGATGTTTTAAGTTTATTAAGTCAGCTGTCCTCGTTAGTAACCTACAACTAGTTGTCCATAGTTAGATGTACAGAAATAAATTGATATATATTATCTTGAATCAATCCACGAACCAGTGTATACACGTCTCAGGCTAGATCACAACTCAAAGTATATATATATTTTTGGAATCAACCTCAACCCTGTATAACTAACTCAAACATTACTGCATATAGAGTGTCTATGGTTGTTCCAAATAATATATATACATGGGTCGATATGATATGTAAAAATATTTGTATACGTGTCTATGGTATCCCAAGATTACATAATATGTTAGAATACATGTATAATACAATATAAGTTAGCTAGGATATGATTTGTATAGAATTGTTACAATATTTCTCGTAGATACAACAATCAAAAAATATCCAATCTTGTTTTACCCGTAACTTCTTCGTTTTAAATCCGTTTTGAGTGAATCAAATTGTCATGGTTTCATATTGAACTCTATTTTATGAATCTAAACAGAAAAAGTATAGGTTTACAGTTGGAAATATAAGTTACAAGTTATTTTTGTAAGAGGTAGTCATTTCAGTCGAAAGAACGACGTCTTGATGACCATTTTGAAAAACATACTTCCACTTTGAGTTTAACCATGATTTTTGGATATAGTTTCATGTTCATAAGAAAAATCATTTTCCCAGAAGAACAACTTTTAAATCAAAGTTTATCATAGTTTTTAATTATCAAACCCAAAACAGCCCGCGGTGTTACTACTACGGCGTATGTCCGGTTTTACGGTGTTTTTCGTGTTTCCAGGTTTTAAATCATTAAGTTAGCATATAATATTGATATTGAACATGTGTTTAGTTGATTTTAAAAGTCAAGTTAGAATTATTAACTTTTGTTTGCGAACAAGTTTAAAATTAACTAAACTATGTTCTAGTGATTTCAAGTTTAAACCTTCGAATAAGGTAGTTTTATATATATGAATCGAATGATGTTATGAACATCATTACTACCTCAGGTTTTGTGGATAAACCTACTGGAAATGAAAAAAATAGATCTAGCATCAAAGGATCCTTGGATGGCTTGAAAGTTCTTGAAGCAGAATCATGACACGAAAATAAGTTCTCTTGAAGCAGAATCATGACACGAAAATAAGTTCAAGTAAGATTTCCACTCGAAATAAGATTGTTATAGTTATAGAAATTGAATCTAAGTTTGAATATGAGTATTACCTTGTATTAGAAAGATATCTTACTGTAAATAAGAAAGATTTCTTGAGGTTGGATGATCACTTTACAAGATTGGAAGTAAGCTAGCAAACTTGGAAGTATTCTTGATTTTATGAAACTAGAACTTATAGAATTTATTAAGAACACTTAGAACTTGAAGATAGAACTTGAGAGAGATCAATTAAATGAAGAAAATTGAAGAATGAAAGTGTTTGTAGGTGTTTTTGGTCGTTGGTATATGGATTAGATATAATGGATGTGTAATTTTGTTTACATGTAAATAAGTCATGAATGATTACTAATATTTTTGTAATTTTATGAGATATTTCATGCTAGTTGCTAAATGATGGTTCCCAAATTTGTTAGGTGACTCACATGGGCTGCTAAGAGCTGATCATTGGAGTGTATATACTAATAGTACATACATCTAAAATCTGTGTATTGTACGAGTACGAATACGGGTGCATACGAGTAGAATTGTTGATGAAACTGAACGAGGATGTAATTGTAAGCATTTTTGTTAAGTAGAAGTATTTTGATAAGTGTCTTGAAGCCTTTCAAAAGTGTATGAATACATATTTAAACACTACATGTATATCCATTTTAACATAGTCGTTAAGTCATCGTTAGTCGTTACATGTAAATGTTGTTTTGAAACCTTTAGGTTAACGATCTTGTTAAATGTTGTTAACCCATTGTTTATTATATCTAAAGAGATGTTAAATTATTACATTATCATGATATTATGATATATTAATATATCTTAGTATGATATATATACAGTTAAATGTTGTTACAACGATAATCGTTACATATATGTCTCGTTTAGAAATCATTAAGTTAGTAGTCTTGTTTTTACATATGTAGTTCATTGTTAATACACTTAATGACATGTTTACTTATCATTTATCATGATTAAACATAGTGTATCAATATCTTAATATGATTCATATGTATTTAGTAAGACGTTGTTATAACGATAATCGTTATATATATCGTTTCGAGTTTCTTAATTCAATAAACTCAATTTTATGTATATAACTCATTGTTAAAATACCTAATGAGATACTTACTTATCATAAAATCATGGTAACTATATATAATCATATATATGTCATCATATATTTTTTACAAGTTTTAACGTTCGTGAATCACCGGTCAACTTGGGTGGTCAATTGTCTATATGAAACCTATTTCAATTAATCAAGTCTTAACAAGTTTGATTGCTTAACATGTTGAAAATACTTAATCATGTAAATAACAATTTCATTTAATATATATAAACATGGAAAAGGTCGGGTCACTACAGTACCTACCCGTTAAATAAATTTTGTCCCGAAATTTTAAGCAGTTTTAGGTGTTGACGTATCTTCTGGAAATAAATGCGGGTATTTCTTCTTCATCTGATCTTCTCATTCCCAGGTGAACTCGGATCCTCTACGAGCATTCCATCGAACTTTAACAATTGGTATCTTGTTTTGCTTAAGTCTTTTAACCTCACGATCCATTATTTCGACGGGTTCTTCTATGAATTGAAGTTTTTCGTTGATTTGGATTTCGTCTAACGGAATAATGAGATATTCTTTAGCAAAACATTTCTCCAAATTTGAGACTTGGAAAGTGTTATGTATAGCCGCGAGTTGTTGTGGTAATTCAAGTCGGTAAGCTACTGGCCCGACACGATCAATAATCTTGAATGGTCCTATATACCTTGGATTTAATTTTCCTCGTTTACCAAATCAAACAACGCCTTTCCAAGGTGCAACCTTAAGCATGACCATCTCTCCAATTTCAAATTCTATATCTTTTCTTTTAATGTCGGCGTAGCTTTTTTGTCGACTTTGGGTGGTTTTCAACCGTTGTTGAATTTGGATGATCTTCTTGGTAGTTTCTTGTATTATCTCCGGACCCGTAATCTGTCTATCCCCCACTTCACTCCAACAAATTGGAGACCTGCACTTTCTACCATAAAGTGCTTCAAACGGCGCCATCTCAATGCTTGAATGGTAGCTGTTGTTGTAGAAAAATTCTGCTAACGGTAGATGTCAATCTCAACTGTTTCTGAAATCAATAACACATGCTCGTAGTATGTCTTCAAGCGTTTGTATCGTCCTTTCACTGTGCCCATCAGTTTGTGGATGATAGGCAGTACTCATGTCTAGACGAGTTCCTAATACTTGCTGTAATGTCTACCAGAATCTTGAAATAAATCTGCCATCCCTATCAGAGATAATAGAGATTGGTATTCCATGTCTGGAGATGACTTCCTTCAAATACTGTCAAGCTAACTTCTCCATCTTGTCATCTTCTCTTATTGGCAGGAAGTGTGCTGATTTGGTGAGACGATCAACTATTACCCAAATAGTATCAAAACCACTTGCAGTCCTTGGCAATTTAGTGATGAAATCCATGGTAATGTTTTCCCATTTCCATTCAGGGATTTCGGGTTTTTGAAGTAGACCTGATGGTTTCTGATGCTCAGCTTTGACCTTAGAACACGTCAAACATTCTCCTACGTATTTAGCGACATTGGTTTTCATACCCGGCCACCAAAAATGTTTCTTGAGATCCTTGTACATCTTCCCCGTTCCAGGATGTATTGAGTATCTGGTTTTATGAGCTTCTCTAAGTACCATTTATCTCATATCTCCAAATTTTGGTACCCAAATCCTTTCAGCCCTATACCGGGTTCCGTCTTCCCGAATATTAAGATGCTTCTCCGATCCTTTGGGTATTTCATCCTTTAAATTTCCCTCTTTTAAAACTCCTTGTTGCGCCTCTTTTATTTCAGTAGTAAGGTTAGTGTGAATCATTATATTCATAGCTTTTACTCGAATGGGTTCTCTGTCCTTTCTGCTCAAGGCGTCGGCTACCACATTTGCTTTCCCCGGGTGATAACGAATCTCAAAGTCGTAATCATTCAACAATTCAATCCATCTGCGCTGCCTCATGTTCAGTTGTTTCTGATTAAATATGTGTTGAAGACTTTTGTGTTCGGTATATATAATACTTTTGACCCCATATAAGTAGTGCCTCCAAGTCTTTAATGCAAAAACAACCGCGCCTAATTCCAAATCATGCGTCGTATAATTCTGCTCGTGAATCTTCAATTGTCTGGAAGCATAAGCAATTACTTTCGTTCGTTGCATTAATACACAACCGAGACCTTGCTTTGAGGCGTCACAATATATCACAAAATCATCATTCCCTTCAGGTATTGACAATATAGGTGCCGTAGTTAACTTTTTCTTCAACAATTGAAACGTTTTTTCTTGTTCATCCTTCCATTCAAATTTCCTCCCTTTATGCGTTAATGCAGTCAAGGGTTTTGCTATTTTGGAAAAACCTTGGATGAATCTCCTGTAATAACCAGCTAGCCCTAAAAATTGGCGTATGTGTTTCGGAGTTTTCGGGATTTCCCACTTTTCAACGGTTTCATTCTCTGCTGGATCCACCTGAATACCTTCTCTGTTCACTATATGACCGAGGAATTGAACTTCTTCCAACCAAAATGCACACTTTGAAAACTTAGCGTACAGTTTTTCTTTTCTCAGCAACTCTAGCACTTTTCTCAAATGTTCTTCGTGCTCTTGATCATTCTTCGAGTAAATAAGTATGTCATCGATGAAAATAATGACAAACTTGTCAAGATATGGTCCACACACTCGGTTCATGAGGTCCATGAACACAGCTGGTGCGTTAGTCAATCCAAACGGCATAATCATAAACTCGTAATGACCGTAACACGTCCTAAAAGCAGTCTTCAGAATGTCATCCTCTTTAACCCGCATTTAGTGATATCCAGAACGTAAATCGATCTTCGAATAAACTGACGAGCCTTGTAGTTAATCAAATAAGTCGTCGATTCTCGGTAATGGGTAACAGTTCTTGATGGTAAGTTTGTTTAACTATCGGTAGTCGATACACAACCTGAATGTACCATCTTTCTTCTTGACAAACAGAACAGGAGCTCCCCATGGTGATGTACTTGGTCGAATGAAACCACGCTCTAAAAGTTCCCGTAACTGACTTTGTAATTCTTTCATTTCGCTGGGTGCGAGTCTGTATGGAGCACGAGCTATTGGTGCAGCTCCTGGTACAAGGTCTATTTGAAATTCAACGGATCGATGTAGGGGTAATCCCGGTAATTATTTTGGAAATACATCGGAAAATTCTTTTGCGATGGGAACATCACTGCTGTTCTTTTCTTCAGGTTTAACTTCCTCGATGTGGGCTAGAATGACGTAACAACATTTTCTTATTAGTTTTTGCGCCTTCAAACTACTAATAAGATTTAACTTCGCGTTGTTCTTTTCTCCGTACACCATTAAAGGTTTTCCTTTTTTCACGCATAATGCGAATCACATTTTTGCAACAAACGACCTCTGCTCTTACCTTCTTCAATCAGTCCATGCCAATTATTACATCAAAACTCCCTAACTCGACTGTTATTAAATCAATCTTAAACGTTTCATCATCCAGTTTAATTTCTTTATCCCGACATATATTATCTGCTAAAACTAATTTACCATTTGCTAATTCGAGTAAAAATTTATTATCCAAAGGCGTCAATGGGCAACTTAATTTAGCACAAAATTCTCTACTAATATAGCTTCTATCTGCACCCGAATCAAATAAAACATAAATAGATTTATCGTCAATAAGAAACGTACCCGTAACAAGCTCCGGGTCTTCCTATGCTTCTGCCGCATTAATATTGAAAACTCTTCCACGGCCCTGCCCATTAGTATTCCCCTGATTCGGGCAATTTCTAATAATGTGGCATGGTTTTCCACATTTATAACAAACAGCGTTGGTATTACTTTCTCCGACACTATTCGTTCCGGCATTACTTGTTCCGACACTATTTGTTCCTTTAGTTCTGTTAAACTTTGGTCCGTAGACCTCACACTTTGTCGCGCTATGACCATTTCTTTTACACCTACTGTAAAATGTCGTGCAAAACCCCTGATGATTTTCTTCACACCTATGACATGGCTGTTTTTGGTTTTTGTTGCCGTTGTTGTTATTGAGGTTGTTGTTGGGATTGTTATTGTTGTTGAAACGGTTGTTGTAGTTGTTGTTGTTGTTGTTGGGATGTTTGTTGTAGTTATTGTTAGGATTGCGGTTATTGTTGCGATTGTTGTTGCGGTTGTTGGGATAGTTGTTGCGATTGTGGTTGTAATTGTTATTGTTGTTGTACTGGTGACTCTTGTCACCGTTTTCCTCCCACTTCCTCTTGAGTTGTTTCGTGTTGGCTTCTTCGGCCGCCTGCTCTTTAGTTCTTCCCTCAATCTGATTTGTGAATTTATGAGCCATTCAACTTGCCTTTTGTATGAAAGCGGGCTCGTGTGAACTCACATCTTCTTGAATCCTTACTGGTAACCCTTTTACAAACGCTTCGATCTTCTCTTCTTCATCTTCGAACGCTCTCGAACACAATAGGCATAACTCTGTGAATCATTGTTCATACGTGGTAATGTCGAACCCTTGTTTTTGTAACTCTCTAAGCTCTACCTTGAGCTTATTGACTTCGTTTCTAGGACGGTACTGCTCGTTCATCAATTGCTTGAATGCCGACCACGGTAGTGCGTAAGCAGCATTTTTTCCTACCTGTTCAAGATAGGTGTTCCACCACGTTAATGCAGTACCTGTGAAAGTATGCGTAGCGTACTTAACTTTGTCCTCTTCAGTACACTTACTTATGGCAAACACCAATTCGACTTTCTCGGTCCACCGTTTCAATCCAATTGGTCCTTTGGTTCCATCAAATTCCAAAGGTTTGCAGGCAGTGAATTCTTTGTAGGAGCATCCTACAGGATTTCTTGCGCCGTTAGCTGCATTGCTAGATTCAGAGTTATTGTTGGTATGTAGCGCAGCCTGTACTGCGGCTATGTTTGCAGCAAGAAAAGTACGAAATTCCTCTTCGCTCATATTCATGGTGTGTCGAGTAGTCGGTGCCATTTCCTTCAAAATAGCCAACTGAATCGAGTTAATCATACAGAATATTAAGAGTAGTAAATAGTATTTCGTAGCATAATATGAACTCATTTATAAAAGCTTTTTCTTCATATTAGCGTTTTATAAGTTTAAATTCGGGTACTACCTACCCGTTAAGTTCATACTTAGTAGCTAATATACAATTCAACTACTACAATTCCATATGAAAAACTGATTATAATAATATATCACATATAAATATTCTTCAAACTTACAACATCGCTATATTACATATAATATGAAATATAGTACACTTTGATACAGGATAGTTTTGATGATAAATCTAGTTAATACGCAAGTTGTTCAGCAAAGGAAATAAAGAAACGTAATTCATAAGTCCAGAAACAAGTCATGCATTCTGGTTTTACTAAGACGACTTCCCATCCTTGGTCTTGTGGAAAATAACCGTTATGACCATTGGCTAGGCAGCATGTTGTAATGTCATCAAAAGGACGAGGGTTTCGTAATGTCCAACAGCCCCGTAATAATCTAAAAACCTTGTTTCTCACCCCAACTACTGAATCCGTCACTTGTGGGAAGGTTTTATTTAAAAGCTGCAATCCGATGTTCTTTTTTTCACTTTGGTAAGAAGCGAACATCACTAACCCGTAAGCATAACATGCTTCTTTATGTTGCAAGTTAGAAGCTCTTTCTAATTCACGAAATCCTATGTTGGGATATGTTGAGTCAAAATAGGTTCTTAACCCGTAGCGTAAAATTGCATTTGGGTTTCCCGCATTTAACGCTTTAAAGAAAACACGGCGTAACTTGCGGTCTCCCCAATGTGATATACCCCACCTATCAAAGGAAAGCCTTTTATAAACTAAGGCATTTCTGGAAAGTCTTTCAAATGTTTGACAAGTTAATTTTGCCATAATTAATTGTGCTGATGAATTCTGACCGACTCTAGACAAGATTTCCTCAATCATATCCTCTGGTAGATCTTCTAAAATATTTGGTTGTCTACCCTTATCGTCCATTTTGTTTTTATACTGTAAAATAGACAAGGATTAGATTCGTAAAAGATAATTAACAAACAATAAAAGCAATTTTTACATAGAACATAAAAGTACAAGCACACTACAATACATATAATACACAACATGATTATAACCCTCTAATCTGAATCACTGGTTTCTTCTTCTTCGGACTTGGTTCGTTTTCCTAATTTTCTAGGAATATATGGTGTTCCTCTAATATGAGTCGTCGTTTTCCACAATGGTTTAGAAAAACCTGGTGGTTTAGAGGTTCCCGGGTCATTGTTACATTTTAGGAAATACGGATGTTGCCGATACATATAAAGTTCATCGGGGTTGGAATCGGGTTTCTCTATTTTTATACCTTTTCCCTTATTATTTTCTTTCGCTTTATTAAATTGGGTCGAGGTAATTTCTATAACATCATCGGAATCCTCATCGGGTCCGATTCATCGGAAAATTGGTAATCTTCCCAATATTTTGCCTCCTCGGTGGAAATACCATTGACCATTATTAACTTTGGTCCGTTGGTTGAAGATTTTCTTTTATTTAATTGATTTACTATAGGTATCTATATTTCTTTCTCCGGAACCTCTTCTTCTTCCGGTTCCTCCTCTTCCGGTTCCTCTTCTTCCGGTTCCTCCTCTTCGGGAATTTGTGAATATTCCCAAAATATATTCGACTCTTCATTATTATTAGGTGAATCGATGGGATTTGTACTAGTGATAGACATCTATCACATAATATCAAACACATTAAGAGGTTAATATATCACATAATATTTACATGTTAATAATATATAGTTTCCAACAAAAGTGTTAAGCAATCATTTTTAAAGAAAATACGGTCGAAGTCTAGACTCATTAATGTATCCTAACAAACTCGATAAGACACACTAATGCAAATTTCTGGTTCTCTAAGACCAACGCTTGGATACCAACTGAAATGTCCCGTTCATATTGATTATAAACGTTCCATATTAATTGATTTCGTCGTGAGGTTTTGACCTCTATATGAGACGTTTTTCAAAGACTGCATTCATTTTTAAAACAACCATAACCTTTATTTTATCTATAAAGGTTTAAAAAGCATTACGTAGATTATCAAATAATGATAATCTAAAATATACCGTTTACACACGACCATTACATAATGGTTTACAATAAGAATATGTTACATCAAAAATAAGTTTCTTGAATGCAGTTTTTACATAATATCATACAAGCATGGACTCCAAATCTTGTCCTTATTTTAGTATGCAACATCGAAAGCTCTTAATAATCACCTGAGAATAAACATGCTTAAAACATCAACAAAAATGTTGGTGAGTTATAGGTTTAACATATATATTATCAAATCATAATAATAGACCACAAGATTTTATATTTCCATATGCATCCCATACATAGAGATAAAAATCATTCATATGGTGAACACCTGGTAACCAACATTAACAAGATGCATATAAGAATATCCCCTATCATTCCGAGAAATCCTTCGGACATGATAAAAACAACATTGAAGTACTAAAGCATCCGCTACTTTGGATAGGGTTTGTTAGGCCCAATAGATCTATCTTTAGGATTCGCGTCAATTAGTAGATCGGTTTACTAATTCTTAGGCTACCAAGCAAAAGGGGCATATTCGGCTTCGATCATTCACCCGTATAATGTAGTTTCATTTACTTGTGTCTATTTCGTAAAACATTTATAAAACTGCATGTATTCTCATCCCAAAATATTAGATTTTAAAAGTGGAACTATAACTCACTTTCACAGATTTTTACTTCGTCGGGAGTAAGACTTGGCCACTGATCAATTCACGAACCTATAAAAAATAGATACATACATATATATATATATATATATATATATATATATATATATATATATATATATATATATATATATATATATATATATATATATATATATATATATATATATATATATATATATATATATATATATATATATATATATATATATATATATATCAAAGTATGTTCAAAATATATTTACAACATTTTTAATACATTTTGATGTTTTAAGTTTATTAAGTCAGCTGTCCTCGTTAGTAACGTACAACTAGTTGTTCATAGTTAGATGTACAGAAATAAATTGATATATATTATCTTGAATCAATCCACGACCTAGTGTATACACGTCTCAGGCTAGATCACAACTCAAAGTATATATATTTTTGGAATCAACCTCAACCCTGTATAGCTAACTCAAATATTACTGCATATAGAGTGTCTATGGTTGTTCCAAATAATATATATACATGGGTCGATATGATATGTCATAACATTTGCATACGTGTCTATGATATCCCAAGATTGCATAATATATTAGAATACATGTATAATACAATATAAGTTAGCTAGGATATGATTTGTATAGGATTGTTACAATATTTTTCGTAGCTACAACAATCAAAAAATATCCAATCTTGTTTTACCCATAACTTCTTCGTTTTAAATCCGTTTTGAGTGAATCAAATTGCTATGATTTCATATTGAACTCTATTTTATGAATCTAAACAGAAAAAGTATAGGTTTATAGTTGTAAATATAAGTTACAAGTCATTTTTATAAGAGGTAGTCATTTTAGTCGAAAGAACGACGTCTTGATGACCATTTTGAAAAACATACTTCCACTTTGAGTTTAACCATGATTTTTGGATATAGTTTCATGTTCATAAGAAAAATCATTTTCCCAGAAGAACAACTTTTAAATCAAAGTTTATCATTGTTTTTAATTATCAAACCCAAAACAGCCCGCGGTGTTACTACGACGGCGTATGTCCGGTTTTACGGTGTTTTTCGTGTTTTCAGGTTTTAAATCATTAAGTTAGAATATCATATAGATATAGAACATGTATTTAGTTGCTTTTAAAAGTCAAGTTAGAAGGATTAACTTTTATTTTCGAACAAGTTTAGAATTAACTAAACTATATTCTAGTGATTTCAAGTTTAAACCTTCGAATAAGGCAGTTTTATATATATGAATCGAATGATGTTATGAACATCATTACTACCTCAGGTTTTGTGGATAAACCTACTGGAAATGAGAAAAATAGATCTAGCTTCAAAGGATCCTTGGATGGCTTGAAAGTTCTTGAAGCAGAATCATGACACGAAAACAAGTTCAAGTAAGATTTCCACTCGAAATAAGATTGTTATAGTTATAGAAATTGAATCAAAGTTTGAATATGAGTATTACGTTGTATTAGAAAGATATCTTACTATAAATAAGAAAGATTTCTTTAGGTTGGATGATCACTTTACAAGATTGGAAGTAAGCTAGCAAACTTGGAAGTATTCTTGATTTTATGAAACTAGAACTTATATAATTTATGAAGAACACTTAGAACTTGAAGATAGAACTTGAGAGAGATCAATTAGATGAAGAAAATTGAAGAATGAAAGTGTTTGTAGATGTTTTTGGTCGTTGGTACATGGATTAGATATAAAGGATGTGTAATTTTGTTTACATGTAAATAAGTGATGAATGATTACTAATATTTTTGTAATTTTCTGAGATATTTCATGCTAGTTGCCAAATGATGGTTCCCAAATGTGTTAGGTTACTCACATGGGCTGCTAAGAGCTAATCATTAGAGTCTATATACCAATAGTACATACATCTAAAAGCTGTGTATTGTACGAGTACGAATACGAGTGCATACGAGTAGAATTGTTGATGAAACTGAACGAGGATGTAATTGTAAGCATTTTTGTTAAGTAGAAGTATTTTGATAAGTGTCTTGAAGTCTTTCAAAAGTGTATGAATACATATTAAAACACTACATGTATATCCATTTTAACTTAGTCGTTAAGTCATCGTTAGTCGTTACATGTAAATGTTGTTTTGAAACCTTTAGGTTAACGATCTAGTTAAATGTTGTTAACCCATTGTTTATTATATCTAAAGAGATGTTAAATTATTACATTATCATGATATTATGATATATTAATATATCTTAGTATGATATATATACAGTTAAATGTTGTTACAACGATAATCGTTACATATATGTCTCGTTTAGAAATCATTAAGTTAGTAGTCTTGTTTTTACATATGTAGTTCATTGTTAATACACTTAATGACATGTTTAATTATCATTTATCATGATTAAACATAGTGTATCAATATCTTAATATGATTCATATGTATTTAGTAAGACGTTGTTATAACGATAATCGTTATATATATCGTTTCGAGTTTCTTAATTCAATAAACTCAATTTTATGTATATAACTCATTGTTAAAATACCTAATGAGATACTTACTTATCATAAAATCATGTTAACTATATATATAATCATATATATGTCATCATATAGTTTTTACAAGTTTTAACATTCGTGAATCACCGGTCAACTTGGGTGGTCAATTATCTATATGAAACCTATTTCAATTAATCAAGTCTTAAAAAGTTTGATTGCTTAACTTGTTGGAAACACTTAATCATGTAAATAACAATTTCATTTAATATATATAAATATGGAAAAGTTCGGGTCACTACATTATTGATGCGCATTATATGTTAAGGTCGGTTACCAAGCCAAGCAAAGAAAGAAAAGTGAATGTTATATATCGAGAGAATGATTTTATACACAGGTTATGTGTATGTTATTTTGTACACGAGATATGTGTACGGTTTCTAAGATTTATGAAAATGGTTTCGTACACGAGAAAGGTGTACTGTATTTAAAAGATATCGCATGTACATTACATGTGGGTATAGGATTCGGGCCCATTTGTACCATGCACATTTAAATCTTGTGGTCTATCAAAATTATGAATTTTTTTGTTTATGATAAACCTATGAACTCACCAACCTTTTGGTTGACACTTTTAAAACATGTTTATTCTCAGGAATGAAAGAAATCTTCCGCTGTGCATTTGCTCATTTTAAAGATATTACATGGAGTCGTTCATGGCATATAGAGGTCAAACACCTCGCAATGGGACCAGCTGTTGAAGACTTTGTCCAGGTGGATTAGGATGGGTCGCTTCAGGTGGTATCAGAGCGGTGGTATTAGCGAACCAGGTCTTGCATTAGTGTGTCTAACTGATAGTTGTTAGGATGCATTAGTGAGTCTGGACTTCGACCAAGTAGCTGTTAGAATACATTAATGAGTCTAGACTTGGACCTTGTCTGCATGTCAAAAAATTTTGCATATCATTCCTTGTCGAAAAATATTTACTTATCATTTTCAGTCTCGACACGTCTTATTGCAATTATTGCATAGATGGTGTACAGACGAATTCATATTCCATCACATTAGACCCTGTCTGACACGTTTCCCAAATTCCCTCCGCAATCTATGGGATCTCCTGTATTATATATATGTATTATGTATTCTATATAATTAGAATATCATCCGATATCCAAAAATCATTACATATCAAAAATCATTTCCTTGATTGTACAATGATGGATCCAGCAACAAGTTCGAGTCCCTCGGATTCCGATAGCTATTCCGATATGGATTTCCACTCGAGCTCCGAAGGCAGTATAACCGGAATGGATCAACCAATTAGCCATCATCAATTTTGGATGAATTGGGATGGGTTCGTAGTCGACTAAACCGAAGGGGACAAGAAGAAAGCGATCCTTTCCATCCACCGACTTTCCCTCTTGGCGAAGAACCTGAAGCACTTACCGGTGAACCTGTTCGAAACACCATTTTCTCTCTCATTTCCAGAGTATCTAGCCAAGACTATATCATAACTCAGATTCTAAACCTTATTCATTAGCTCGTTCCTACCGACAATCATCCCGGAGTAATAAGTCAACGAGCTTCGCGCCCGAGTTGTAGCCTTGGAAAATATGGTGCAAAACGTACCAGCTTCAGCAACATCACCGGCACCAACAGTACCACCAACATCAATACCAGTACCACTAACAACCCAAGTTTCAACATCACACGCCTCAATATCACGATCTATACCTTAAGCATAATGATCATTCTACATATCGTTCTACATCATTTATCTTCGTTCTACATGGCGATTATGTAATCTCTAATGTTTTAGAGATTATATATTCTTGTTCTAACGGTAAATCAAATGAGATTAATATCATATTGACTCATTAAATCCATGATTACATCTGAAGAAAATATAAATGTAAGTATATTTTCATAAAGATTGTAATAAAAAATTCTTTTGTACAAACTGTTAATGGTGAAAATATTTTAACGGGTAGGTAATACCCGAGAAATATTTAAATTTCACATTAATATGTTACACTGTACATTCTTCAAATCCGATTCAACAGTCATTTACTATCTTACTTACATCCACAGATATACGAATCCGTTCACCACAGAATAACCATTTTCATTCAATTTTATATTTGGATTTTGAGTTATCAGAATCCAACAAGTGGCATAATGAAGAAAACATTGGACAAAATAAAATTGATTAGAAACAAACAAATTAACTATGAGAAATTATGTTAAGAATCCACGCTAACAAAATCCTAGCTAACTGTTCCTAGCTAACTGTTAATTCTTTATTACATTTATTTATCGCAATTTATTTATCGCAGTTTTAATTCTCGCAATTTTATTTATCGTCATTTAATTTCTGTTATTTATTTTACGCACTTTAAATATCATTGGATAAATCAGGACACGTATACAATGTTTTGACATATCATATCGACGTCATATATATATATTATTTGGAATAACCGTAAGTCACTCTATACTCGATAATGTCCGAGTTAGCATATAAAGGGTCGAGGTTGATTCTAAAATAATATATATACTTTGATTTGTGATCGATTCTGAGACATGTATACAATGGGTCACGATACATATTAATTAATTTGAATATTATATATTAAACTATATATGAATTATTGAACTACTAACTGCGGACTACTAACTGCGGACTACTAACATTGGACAATTAAAATGAATTAACATAATGATTATAACATATGAAATTAAACATTTCTTTAAGTTTGCCACTTGATTTCATCTTAAACCTCATTTGTATCTTGACGATTACAATCTGCGTTCAAACCTTTCATGATTCTTGAAAACACCTCAATCGAGAGGATGAACCAATCACACTTCATCTATGGAAGGAAAGATTTATGCATATAGTTATACATCTGAAAAACTCCCGGAAACTGAGTAAACGTTTAACATGTAGCTGTGCTAATTCCTTTAGCGTTATTATTACCGAAAATAACTTTGCAACTCCTGTTCGAGATAGCCAGTTTTATCACAGCTCCAGTAAGTCAACTTTGACTTTTTGTTCGAAACAATCTTATTATAACCTTGATATATATGCGTGCTCTTTTATTGTTACCGGGGAACCCTTTTATATCCCACCACATTAGCAGTAAACTTACCAGCAACTTCATTACTCATCAGCTTAAGTCTCTCCGAAAAACCATTATATGTAATCATTAAAACCCTATCATATACTCATCTGCATCTTGTAACGATAATTGCCATATCAATTACCGAGAATCAGCAATCAGTATTTCGAATTTCGCAGCGTTTCTACATCAACAATTATATGTATACATATAACATTTATCTCCTAGAATTATGATTTTCAATTCGGAAATTCTGAAAAGCATCCAGTCTATGAATCAATACTCCAAAGTTTGAAAAAGCTTAATGAAGCAGCAGAAACTGTAGACAACCGTAAACGACCTTAATCGTCAAAAGTTTGATGATAAAAAAAATAGTAAGATGACAAAGCTCAGAAAAGTTGGAACTGGAAAACGGATTGAACAAACCAAGAAGGAGGCTGTGGATAAATCACAAATACTAAATCTGCCTTCAAAGAATCCAAATGATTCAGTATCTACTGAAGTCATTAACGAATACCTTGCTCCTGACTCTAAACCCTTACGGATAATATTCTTCATCATCTTCTGATTTTAGATATTCTAAGATATCATCATATCTTTCATTATAAATATCCTCGATATTTCTGAAGATATTTTCATAACTATTCTTATCTAAAATCATTTATCTCTTCGTGATATCAGTGTTACATCAGAAAGGAAAATGTTTTAATTTCTAAATTCTAACAAATTCGAACTTAGCATATGAATGTTATTGAAGTAGTGTTGGGAATTGAAGCATGAGTTAGTATAATATAATGACACTTGATCAACGTGATTATATTACAGTAAGTCATGTTGAGTTTCTAATGAAACATGATGATTTAAAGACTATACTGTCATCATGTACCATGTTACATGACTCTTACATTCTATTTAACCTCTAAACGTAACAAGAAAATAATTTCTTGATAGTTCTATCTTTTTCATGATTTCAGCATTAATCGTGCTATTTCATTTCCTTTCTGTTTAGAACATTTTCTTTAAATCCCGTGAATTCCAGAAATCAATTGCAACTACGTCAAAAGTTAAGACGAATCTTTATTATAACACCCCGCCAAATTTCCATCTGACGGCGTGTTAATCCAGGTCCCACAGTTAACAGTTACACCCTCTATATGAGACGTTTAAAGCAATCGCATTTAATTTTATTAAAAGTTGACATTCAAAAACATAATTCAATAATCCCAAAATAGAAACACTGTTGTGATCGTAACCACAAGCCAACAGTATTTAAACAGTTGTAAAAGTTTTAAATGCGAAAGTAAATAATGTTCTTTAAACGTATGCTGACTCCACTACCAGACTTGCAGCAAACACATCGGAAGTCTACCTCTTAAGGACCTGAGAATAAAAACACGCAAAATAGGTCAACAAATAATGTTGGTGAATCTACAGGTTTAAAGTCATGTAACAGTATCTAAAAAACATTTATCAAAAAAATAGTTTAGTTTCCTTGACCACGAGATTTTACAAGTACAACTCCAAGTTGCAAAACGTTTGCATAATCTGAGCACCTGAATACTAGCAATGACCCGAGTATAGAAACCACTATACCCGCCCTTACCTCGTAAAATGTTATACACTTGTTCGAGCTTATCTAATGTTCAAAGTAAATGCACCACAGTTAATAATGTAGGGTGAGGTTGTCAACCTAACGGATCCGTCCATCTAAATTGTGCTTACATCGATGGTATTAAAAGTATTCAAGCTAGAGGCTTTGTGAACAAACTCAGTACGCATATATAGTACTCGTGTCAATACAAAAGTATTCAAAAATGTAAATATAACAACGTGTATTCTCATCCCTGAAAACATGTAAAAAGTGGGACTATAGACTCACCTTTGAATAAAGCTCGGATTGAAAGACAAAACTTGTACGGATTATAGCTGAGTAATGCAACCTAAGTATACGTATTTAGGTTGGTCAATATATGTATCTTAAATAAGGGTGGTTTCATAGTATAAGTTGTCTCATTGCTCAACTCGACGCATTTCAAAGTAAAAGTCAACAAATAGTCAACTAGATCATGCAAGTCAAACAAAGTCAACCGAAGTCAAACCGAAATTCAAACTTGGTCAATGTGGTCAACTAAAGTCAACATCAGTAGGTTCATGTCAAATGTTAGTCAACATGTCAAACCTAAGTCAAACAACACGTTTTAGGTCATAAATGGTAAATTTCACAAATTCAGTTTATCGTTGTGCACAAAGTTCATGAACATGTAGCATACTTAGCATATTATCTCATAGTACAAAATTCAAGTAAACATGGAAAACTCCAGATCATAAGTCTACTCAAAATCAATTCCAAAAAGTCTGGCCAGCGTCACATATGATAGATAAAAGTCAGTAATCAGAAGGGGTACATTTATGGTTTGCCAAGTTAGTTTCTAACCGTGCACTGATTTTGTTTTGGCTATAACTGGAGCTAGAAACATGAAATTGATACAAGAACAGTGTCCATAGTTCAAGGATAAGTTAAAATAACACATATCAAAAATTGAGCAATTTTTGTTTAGCCGATTTGTACAGTTTATTCATGCAAGTTGAATGTTCAGTTTTCAGCTCAAATCAGAATTTACATAATGTGTGGCGCTATTGTGCCCAATGTATAAGGTCTCAGAGATTGAAATTAACTAATAATAAGTCAAATATCATGTCAAAATTCATTTTCTAGAAGCATACATGCTAATTCAATAAACACAAACCACAGAGTATAAAACGGAGAGCAATTTGCATATTCGATTCTAGTTTAGCTAGTCACATTCGCACGCGATTATCCGAAGATCTAGATGCAATTAGCCAATGATATCTACATGAAAGGTGAAGTAACTTTTGTGTACATTTCAAATATGCAAAGCTTTAAACACAGAAGTCAACACATTTTATCATACAAGGCTGTTTTCCTTCAAGTGCTGTATAAATCCACTTTTACACTAATTCAAGCATATCTCGAGTTATACATAAGCAAACGACATGATATCCTAGTCTAAATTGTATGTTTTTAAATTATATGTCCAGTGGTATAAGTTATACATGCCAATTCTTGGTCTATCAAACCCAGATTTCTGATTACACAACAAAAACACAACGTTAATTCAAATGGACATAACTTGATCATCCGGAAACGAAATCAAGCGAATCCAAAGCCTAAAATCAATAGTTTTTCACAAAGAATCTAATTAACACATAATATCATGCATTTGAAAAATCAAAATTCACTGATCATGCAATAAAAAATTCGTTTCTTAACCCTAACGCATCAAACGATCAATTTAACGATGACAATTAACATGTACGCATATAGACTTGAGCAATTGACAACATAACTATGAAACATGCATGAAAATCAGATTTTGAAGATTAGGGTTTAGCTAATTATACCTTTGATCGCGAAAAAAATTATACCAACGCGTAGAGGATAACGCGAATCACAACTTTTGTTCTTGAGGTTTGATCAAAAAATAAATTTTGAGTGTGTGTATGTGTGTAGTGGTCGACGGTAGCAGGAGGGGGAGGGAGGGAAGCAAAATTCGATGTATGTATGTGTGTGTAGGGTTCTAATTTGCATGCAAGTAATATAAACTAGGGCCTAAAATAGTATTAGTGGGTAATTTGTTAGTCATAAGCCCAAAATAGGAAAACCAAAGGGATGCTTTGGGGGGGGGGGGTGGGGTGGGTCGGCTGAATGGGGCCCAAGAGAGGTGTCCGGACTTGTGTTTTGCAATTCCGTGTATTCGTGGCTCGTTTCAAGTGCCGTATAGTCGTACCGAATGCCCGGAACGCTAAACCGATCGTTAAACGCAACCAAACGTTAATTTATTAAAAATCCAATAAATTAATTATTTTTGAAAAGTTAATAATTAATAATTTAATTATTAAAATAAAATCGAGCGTTTCGTTGTTCAAAAAGCAGTTATCAAAACTGTATCGTTTTTATCATATTTCTTTATCTGAAATATTTTTTCGAATTAATATCAACCCATATTAATTATTATAACCCTCCAAGGATCAAGTACGAATTTATTACTCATAAACACATAAACGTCAAGTAATCGCCATTAAATAAACTAACGGAAGGTTAACGGAAGTAACGGAAAAAGCAGGGTCGTTACATTACCCACCTGTTATTAAAAATATCGTCCCGAAATTTTAGTGATCGTCCGCTAAAGTAGTTTCCTCGAGAAACAGTTGCGGGTATTTCAGTCTCATCTGGTCTTCACGCTCCCACGTGAACTCTGGTCCTCTTCTCGCGTTCCACCGAACTTTAACGATAGGAATTCTGCTTTGTTTCAACTGTTTGACCTCAGGGCCCAAGATTTCGACAAGTTCTTCAATGAAATGAAGTTTGTCGTCGATACGTAGTTCCTCTAAGGGAATAATCAAATTCTCGTCGGCTAAGCACTTCTTCAAGTTGGATACATGAAAAACATCGTGTATACCGCTGAGTGCTTGTGGCAGTTCCAACATGTAAGCTACCGGTCCAACTCTTTCGATTACCTCGAATGGTCCAACATATCTAGGACTCAATTTTCCTCATTTCCTAAATCGTACAACACCCTTCCAAGGTGATACTTTAAGCATAACTTTGTCACCAACTTGGAACTCTATATCCTTCCGTCTAATATTGACGTAACTCTTTTGATGACTCCGAGCCGTTCTCAATCGTTCCTGAATCTGTAGGACTTTCTTAGTTTCTCCTGAATATTCTCAGGACCTGTCAACTGACTATCTCCCAATTCGCTCCAACAAACGGGAGATCTACACTTTCTTCCATACAATGCTTCGAAAGGTGCAGCTTTAATACTCGCATGGTAGCTGTTATTGTATGATAACTCAGCTAGTGGTAAGTACTTATCCCATCCGTTTCCGAAATCAATGACACATGCTCGCAACATGTGCTCAAAAGTCTGAATAGTTCATTCGCTTTGGCCATCTGTCTGGGTGTGATATGCTGTACTCATATCTAAACGAGTCCCCATTGCTTTCTGTAATGACTGCCAAAATCTGGAAGTGAATCTGCTGTCGTGATCGGATATAATAGATATAGGCACTCCATGCCTAGAGACGACTTCCTTGATGTAAATTTGAGCCAACTTCTCCACCTTATCAGTTTCTCTTATCGGTAAGAAGTGTACAGACTTAGTGAGACGATCCACGATAACCCAAATAGTATCGTAACCTCCCACTGTTCTCGGCAGTTTCGTGATGAAGTCCATTGTAATACCTTCCCACTTCCACTGGGGAATCTCTGGTTGAGTTAATAATCCTGATGGCTTCTGATGTTCAGCCTTGACCTTAGTGCAAGTCAAGCACTTTTTGACATAGGTAGCAATGTCAGCTTTCAAATTTGGCCACCAATAAAACGCCTTTAAATCTTGGTACATTTTATCTGATCCCGGCTGAATTGAGTACCTTGACTTGTGTGCTTCCTCCAATACTAGTTCTCTCAATCCACCAAACTTTAGTACCCAAATTCGATGAGCAAAGTACCGTGTTCCGTCCTCCTTGATGTCAAATTTCTTATCCATTCCTCTGAGAAATTCAACATCGATATTTTCTTGCTTCGCTGCTTCTTGTTGTGCTTCACGGATCTGTGATGTGAGATTTGTACGGACAACTATGTTAAGAGCTTTAACCCTAAGAGGTTTCTGTGATGACCCGGGAATTTCCGACTAAATTTAAACTTAATCTTTATATGTTTCCGACCCGATAAGCAAAGTCTGTAATGTTGAGTCTCGAAAACTTTGAAACTAGGTTCATATATTTAATTGACCTTGGACCACTCCCGACGATTCACGAACAACTGTTTATAAACAACTAAGTATATATAAATATATATACATAATTATAAATGTAAGTATTGGAAATTATAAAATGTTATTAACTCATTAAAAATTAAATATGAGAAGTATTATACAAATAAGTTGATCTATGTATAGATATAAATAATTTCTATAATAATTATTATCATATGTATATTGAAATATATAGATAAAAGTTATAGATATTATATGTCACGATTTATTTTAATAAGATAATATAACACATCAAGTAAATATATACGTATAACATTTATATATATATAAGACAGTTATAATTAAAATACAAACACATATTATATTATATAATGTATCATAGTAAAACGAATAAATAATATTCAACATATGTTATAGGTGGTACAGTTATAAATATACTATTAATAGGTTAAATATAATCACACATTAAAATATGATTGTTATTTTATTATTACTATTAGTACTTCCATTATTATTATGTTAATCTTTGTATCATTAATATTATTATTATTTCTAATACAAAAATATATATAAATATATATATATATATATATATAGTGAAACTTTGTATGAATAAATTGATATATATAAACTGATATATCATTATTAATATTATTATTATTATGATTATTTTTTATAATATTATTAAAATAGATATTTATTATTAATTATATTAAATTAAATATTATATATATATATATATATATATATATATATATATATATATATATATATATATATATATATATATATATATATATATATAATCAGATATATACAAAAATATGCAAGACTTTTCCTCATTTGCTTTATTTTTTTTGTTGTGTTCTCCTTGGAGTGAATAAACTGTCGAGTTATCCAGCTATATACCAATCTATCAATTACACACTACTGATATATGTCTTAATTGGGAAATTTAACTGAAAATATAAAGAAAAAGCTTTTTACAATCTCTGCTCATACACTTTTTACTCATAACGCGATTTCAAATTAAAATTCAAAAAGAGTTAATGTAGTTTTGTTAGGATTCTCACACTCAATGTTTCTGCAAAGTTTCATCCATCAATTTCTAATATCGAATAAGAATTTTCAAGTCAAAGTTTTGATATCAAAAAGTCAAACGATTTTCTATGAACAAATTCGAGTAATAGGTTACGATTCTGATGTAATTGATGATTCTCGTGTATTCCATTGATGATTTGGAAGATAGTTTATATGAAGATTTCGAAGTCTAAAAACGTTGCAATGTCAAAAATCATTTTTTTTTCTGTGTGTACCGTCGCTGCTCAGCAGCTTCATATTTTTTTTTATTTTTTTTTGTTTCAATTAATTCCTAAACTGTTATTGAGTAATTTATCATTTCGTTTAAATGTTTTTTTTAAACTGAACAAATTATTTACGGGATTGATAAGTTTGAGTTGATCGATTTTATTTTGATAATGAAGAAGATGAAGTTAAATATACGGGTTATAAAGAAATAAATTCGGGTTTTAATCAGAAAGTGAGCATCAGCTCAGTTGGTTAAGGGTGTTGGGGTGTTGGGGTGTTGAGCGAGGGGTCTCGGGTTTGAGTCTAGGCGGAGCCATTTTTTTTACAACTCGATTTAAAGGTAGTTATCTCTAATATTTATTATTATTACTATTATCATTATATTTAATATTATTGTTATTTTTGTTAGGAATTATTATTGTGACTAATATTATAGTAATTATTCCTAATATTAATATTAGTTATTATTTAGTATTGTTATGATTAAAGATTACAAATTTCATTACTATTACCATTATAATTATTAATAATATTAATATAAGTATTGTTATTATTATTATTATTATTATTATTATTATTATTATTATTATTATTATTATTATTATTATTATTATTTTAGTATTATTAGAATAACTACTACAATCATTAATATATTAGGGTTATTATTATAATTATAAAAATAATAAAAGATTATCTGTAATTTCATCAGTATTAGGATTAGTATCACTTTTGTTAACCAATAGTATTATTATTATTATCAGTATTATAGATATCCTTATAAGTATCATAATTATTACTATTATTATTATCATTATAAATATGATTATTTATATTATAATGAGTATTACTAATATGTAATTACTAAAAATCATTATTATAAGTATCATTAACCAAAAAATTAATATTTTACAGTTATTATTATAAATATCATTATATTTAGTATTAATATAAATATTAACAATAATACCTTATTTATTAATATAAAGTATTATGATTATTATTATTTTTTATCAATATTAATTTAATCATAGTATTTCTAAAATTATTATTTTTACAAACGAATGATATATACATATATAAATACATATAACATAACAACATTATTAGCGTTATACACAAAATGAATATATGATACGTATATATATATATATATATATATATATATATATATATATATATATATATATATATATATATATATATATATATATATTTAATATGAAGATGATATAATTAACAAATTATATATATAAACCTATCTGATTACGACTATATGTTTTAATTTATATACAAATGATATAGGTTCGTGACTCCGAGGCCAACCCTGCATTGTTCAAATTAGTCATATGTATTTTTACTACAAAATACATTAGGTGAGTTTCATTAATCCCTTTTTAAATGCTTTTGCAATATATATTTTTGAGACTGAGAATACATGCGCTGACTTCGAATATGCCCTTTTTATTAAGTCTGGTAATCTAAGAATTAGGGAACAGACACCCTAATTGACGCGAACACTAAAGATAGATCTATCGGGTCCAACAAGCCCCATCCAAAGTACCAGATGCTTTAGTACTTCAAAATTTATATCATGTCCAATGGAGGATCCCGGAATGATGGGGATATTCTTATATGCATATTGTGAATGTCGTTTACCAGGTGTTCAATCCATATGAATGATATTTTTGTCTCTATACATGGGACGTATGTTTATGAGAAATGCAAATATGAAATCTTGTGGTCTATTAAAATTATGAAATGATTATTTATGTTAAACTAATGAACTCACCAACCTTTTGGTTGACACTTGAAAGCATGTTTATTCTCAGGTATGAAAGAAATCTTTCGCTGTGCATTTGCTCATTTTAGAGATATTACTTGGAGTCATTCATGACATATTTCAAAAGACGTTGCATTCGAGTCATTGAATTCATCAAGATTATTATTAAGTCAATTATAGTTGGATATATTCTGAAATGGTATGCATGCCGTCAATTTTTGTTGTAAAGAAAGATTGTCTTTTAAAATGGAATGAAATGTTTGTAAAATGTATCATATAGAGGTCAAATACCTCGCGATGTAATCAACTATTGTGAATCATTTATAATCGATATGGACTTCGTCCGGATGGATTAGGACGGGTCCTTTCAGTTTCTCTCGGTCCTTTCTGCTTAAAGCATCAGCCACAACATTCACCTTGCCCGGATGGTATTGAAGTTCGCAGTTAAAATCGTTAAGTAGTTCCATCCAACATCGTGGTCTCATGTTAAGCTGTTTATGATTGAATATGTGCTGTAAACTCTTATGGTCAGTGAAGAAAGTAAACTTGGTTCCATACAGGTAGTGTCTCCACATTTTAAGTGCAAATACAACAGCTCCTAGTTCAAGGTCGTACGTAGTGTAGTTCTGCTCGTGAATCTTTAACTGTCGTGATCCATAAGCAATAACCTTGTTTCGCTGCATAAGCACGCAACCCATATCTTGACGTGAGGCATCACAATAAACAACAAAATCTTCACTTCCCTCGAGTAGAGACAATACTGGTGCAGTTGTTAACTTCTCTTTCAACAACTAAAATGCATTTTCTTGCGGTTCTGACCACTCATACTTCTTGCCCTTATGAGTCAACGCGGTTAATGGTCGGGCAATCTTAGAGAATCCTTTGATGAATCTCCGGTAGTAACCAGCTAGACCCAAAAATTGCCGGATTTGAGTTGGCGTCTTTGGAGTTTCCCAATTCTTAACTGACTCAATCTTTGCTGGATCGACCTGTATTCCATTGGCCCCTACAACATGGCCAAGAAATTGTACCTCTGGTAACCAAAAATCACACTTAGAGAACTTTGCATACAACTACTCTTTTCTAAGCATAGTCAATATCGAACGTAGATGTTGTTCGTGCTCTTCCTTGTTCTTGGAGTACACCAATATATCATCAATAAACACAATGACAAATTTATCTAGGTATGGCTTATAGACATGGTTCATGAGGTCCATGAACACTGCTGGCGTGTTCGTCAAACCAAAAGGCATCACTGTAAACTCATAATGTCCATAACGTGTTCTAAACGCCGTCTTCGGAACATCAGCTTCTTTGACTCTCAATTGGTGATACCTCGATCTCAAATCAATCTTCGAATAACAACTAGATCCCTACAGCTGATCAAATAAGTCATCAATCCTCGGTAGCGGATACCGATTCTTGATTGTCAACTTGTTCAATTCTCTGTAGTCGATACACAATCTCATCGACCCATCCTTCTTTTTAACAAACAAGACCGGAGCTCCCCAAGGTGAAGAACTCGGTCGGATAAATCCCTTGTCTAACAACTCTTGTAATTGGCTAGACAACTCTTGAAGCTCTGGGGGTGTAAGTCTGTACGGTGCGCGAGCCACCGGTGCCGCTCCTGACACTAAATCTATCTGAAACTCCACTTCTCGGTGCGGTGGGAGACCAGGTAATTCCTCTGAAAAGACTTCAAGAAATTCCTTAACTATAGGAACGTCTTCGGGTCTCTTTTCCTCAGGTACAATCTAGCTTACGTGAGCCATAAACGCGATACATCCCTTTCTCACATACTTCTGAACTTTCAAGTAGTTAATGAGATGTAATTATGAACCGTTCTTCTCTCTATAAATCATCATTGGTTCATTGTCAGCAATAGGAATATGAATATCCTTTAGGTCACAGACCACCTCGGCTTTGTTATCAGCTAACCAGTCCATTCCGAGCACAAGGTCAAAACTTCCCAGTTTAATAGGTATCACATCAATGCTAAAAGGCTTACCCTCTAACGTCAAAGTATAATCATGATAAATCTTATCAGTTCTCATCAAGTTACCATTCCCTAGTTCTATGGAATACACACTATCTAAGGGAGAAACAGGATTCTTAAAATTGTGACAAATATTCTTAGATATAAAACTTCTATCAGTTCCAGTATCAAACAAAACATAAACAGGTTGATCATCGAGTGAAAACGTACCCTGACTAGCTTCGGATCATCACGAGCTTCCGCAGAATTGATGTTGAATGCCCTTCCTCGAGCATTTCCATTATTGTTGTTCTTAGGACAATCCCTCTTTTAATGACCCGACTATCCACAACCATAACAGTTCTTACCATTATTAGCATTGTTCGCATTGCTTGCAGTGTTGTTGTTGTTGGTGTTGCCGTTGAGGTTAACCTTGCAATCTTTCGCCAAATGGCCAAACTTCTTACAACGGTCACAAATTAGAACAGAACAGTTTCCAGTGTGATTCTTGCCACACTTCTGACATTGTGGCTTTTTGCCCTTATACCCGGAGTTAGTTCGTGTGACCCAGTGTCGTTGCAGTAAGAATCTTGCTTCTTGAACGGCTGTTGATTAAAATTCTTATCCTGACCACCGTTCCACTTCCTCTTACCATCGTTAGACTTACTCTCATTCACTGTAGTACCCTTTCCCCTTTGGGCAATCTGGTCCAGTAACAAACTAGCCATGTTAATGGCTTCTTGCAGGTTTGCGGGTTTGGAAGTAGTGACCCCGCCTTGAATATTCTCACTTAGACCTTCGATGTACATCTCTACCTTATGCCTCTCAGGAGTAACCATTTCAGGACACATTAACGCCACCTCAAAGAACCTCTTGTTATAGGCGGTGAGATCGTTGCCTACTAACTTCAGCTCTCGGAACGTTCCATTTTCTTAATCTCATTTCTTAAATAATACTCCTCTATCATTATTTGCTTCAGAGTGTCCCAAGGTAGGGAATAAGCTTGATCTTGACCCAGGGATTGAGCATAGTTGTTCCACCAGGTGAGCGCACTGTCCGACAGTGTGCCCGTAGCAAAACCTACCCGGTCATCATCATTACACCCACTAATGCGGAAAGCCAACTCAAGCTTCTCAAACCATCGAGTGAGACCAAATGGTCCCTCAGTTTCATTGAAAGAATGTGGGTTGTAACTAGTGAATGTTTTGTAAGAACATCCATTACGGCCCTGAGTGCGGTTCCCATTGGTGTTGCTCAAACTACCACGATCATTACTGTTTCGAGCGTTGTTGAATTCTCTCAGTAGTTCGGCTCTTTCAGCCACAATACCTTCGGCAACCATTCTCCTGATCTGAGCGGTAGTTGATTCCTTCGGAGGCATCTTCAACACAGAAAAACACACTAGTTCAGTGTCAAAACAATGCTATATATAAAAATATACTAGCAACGAGTGTTGAAGACTAGTAAATAATAATAGTACGAAAAGATTCGTTAGTAGTGAGAAGTAGTGTAAGTAGTATTAGTGGTGATGAGTAGTGATAGTAGTGATAGTAGTGTTAGTAGTGGTAGTAGTGACACTAGTGGTGATAGTAGTGGTACTAGCATTATGTAGTAGTAGTAGTAGTAGCAGTAGTAGTAACACTAAGTAGTAACATTAATGGTAATCATGGTAGTATCACATAACACTAGTATTATAAATCATACAATGTTATTAAATATAAAATAATACCGCATGCAATAAAAGATACTAATTATTAATAGCATAATCCACCATTATTATAAGTAAAATCCAAAAGTAATAAACCAAATTCCAAAAGTAGTAATCCAAACAATAATCATAATGTACTAGTAGCTCGGTTTAAAACACCCGGTAAGTCCTATATAATCAAATAAAGAAAGGATGGTGGATGAAAAAGAAAAGAAAGCTCATGGTCGAATGACCCTTCACTTCCTCTTCTGTCGGGTACGAGAGGTAGGTCCATCATTCCTCGTCCAATTACGTTCTACCTCCAACGCAGCAACCCTGGCAGTCAAGGTTGCTATCAATCTCGCCATCTCAACGAACCTCGCTTCAGCCTCATACGTATAAGTATTTATACCTGTGACCCTTGAGTCCAACCTATCAAGATCATCGAGATGCGGGTATGTCCTCGCAATATCACTCAGAGCATTGGTCTTATGCGAGGTGTATATAAAATAGCTATATATTTTTACAAGGAATACTATTAAATATGATACAATTTTACACAAAATATGACAAGTTTTAATTATTTATTTACAAATGGGATATACCTAAACCTTGCTACAACACTATAGGCAGTGTACCTAATCGTAGAGTAGTGTAGTTTTTAGTAAGTCCGGTTCGTTCCACAGGGAATCTTTTAAACAAAGCTTAACGCTATATTAGTTTTAATTTATAAAAATACAAATATATATATATAAGTAATATTATTATTATAAAGGGGGTTTTTACCGTTTAATGACCGGTTTGTCGATTTTAAAACTTAGTCGCAGTTAAAACCTAATGTAAAATATAAATATAACTTAATTTAAAGTGTAAAGTAAATAACGATAATGAAATTGTGATAAATAAAAGTGCGATAAAATAAAATTGCGATAATTAAAAAGTACGATAATTAAAAGTGCAATTAAATACAATGACAATAAATAAAAGTACGATAATTAGAAGTGCAATAAAATATAAAATAAAGGAAATTAAATATGAAATAAAAGAATTATGCTTATTTAAACTTCCGTAATCATGATGTTTGACGTGTTGATTTTAGTTTTATGCCCATGGGTTAATTGTCCTTTGTCCTGGATTATTTAATATGTCCTCTGGTTTTTGTCCATAACAGTCCATCAGTCATAAATATAAAGTGCGAGTGTCCTCGTCAAATTATCCTTATACCCGAAGTTAAATATTCCAACTAATTGGGGACTTAAACTATAACAAGGTTTTATTACTTTGTTTAATAATTACACCAGGATGTCGACTGTGTGTAATCCAAGGTTTTAATACTTTGTTATCAATTATACCAAGTGTCCTTGTATATAATTTTACCCCTGTTTTAATAATTCTAGTGACTATTAATCCATTCCCGTGTCCAGTTAAATGAACGATTATTCGTACATATAAATACCCCGCCCATCGTGTCCGATTGAGTGTATATGGTTATTTATAGGGACGTTCAATTGTAAATCTTTATATTAAAATTAACAAACTATCATTTAGTTAAACAAATATAAAGCCCATTAATAGCCCATAGTCTAATTTCCACAAGTGTCGTTCTTTTGTCCAAACCTCAATTATGGTGCAAAGCCCAATTACCCAATTTTAGTAATTAGCCCAACATCATGATTACTTCGGATTAAATAAGCATAATAATAACTTAGCTACGAGACATTAAATTAAAAAGGTTGAACATAACTTACAATGATTAAAAATAGCGTAGCGTTACACGGACAGAATTTTGACTTACACCCTTACAACATTCGCTAACATACCCTTATTATTAGAATTAAAATTAAAATAAAAATTAAAATATATATATATATATATATATATATATATATATATATATATATATATATATATATATATTACGTATATATTGAGAGAGAGAGATAGATTATATGATATTTTTTACGATCAAACTTCGTTTGCTTTTATAGGCAGTTTTTGAAATTGGGGCTCCGCGAGTCGCGTAATTTTTTTCCTTCAAACTTCGCAAGTCGCGGAGTTTGTAATTCCAGCTCACCCAGCTTTGGCTCTTTGTTTGTGAAAGGACCCGTCCATATACATTATAAACGATTCACAATAGTTGATTACATCGCGAGGTATTTGACCTCTATATGATACATTTTACAAACATTGCATTCATTTTTAAAAGATAAACTTTCTTTACAACGAAAGTTGACGGCATGCACACCATTTCATAATACATCCAACTATAATTGGCTTAATAATAATCTTGATGAACTCAATGACTCGAATGCAACATCTTTCAAAATATGCCATGAATGACTCCAAGTAATATCCTTAAAATGAGCTAATGCACAGCGGAAGATTTCTTTAATACCTGAGAATAAACATGCTTTAAAGTGTCAACCAAAAGGTTGGCGAGTTCTTAGGTTTATCATAACAATCATTTCAATATATTAATAGACCACAAGATTTCCGTTTATAAATATATGTACACTCGCAAGTGTATAAAAGTATTCTATAAGTTGTAGACACCCGGTAACAAGCCTTAACGTTCATGTTTTACCCTCTGAAGTACACCAGATTAGGTGTGTTTAAAATAACCTCGAAGTACTAAAGCATCCCATAGTCAGGATGGGGTTTGTCAGGCCCAATAGATCTATCTTTAGGATTCGCGCCTATCGTACATAGACAAGTAGTTTAATGTTACCAAGCTAAGGGTATATTTCTGGTTTAAACCCACGTAGAATTAGTTTTAGTACTTGTGCCTATTTCATAAAACATTTATAAAAACAGCGCATGTATTCTCAGTCCTAAAAATATATATAAAAGGGAGCAAATGAAACTCACAATACTGTATTTCGTAGTAAAAAAACATATAACGTCATTTAACAAGTGCAAGGTTGGCCTCGGATTCACGAACGTATCAATATTGAGATTCAATATTGCAGGAAAGTACGTAGACGCGACGGAGATGATAAACACTAGATTGACCTCACGAGCATACCCATGAACCATACCCATCATCTCCATAGCTATAACCCATAATTTCCTTAGCTTCGACTCATTCAAAAAAACTATTTTGAAATCACTCGGACAGCACTCCGTCGTAATATTTTATGTATACTAATAATATCTTGAAATTATATATATATATATATATATATATATATATATATATATATATATATATAAATCGATTGAGAGAGTTTAGAGAAATATATTTTCAAGTTTCTATAAAATAATGAAACCTATTGAATTCTATTTATAATAGATTTTTAAATTATTAAACTGAATTATTAAAGTATGAATTATTAAAGTGAATTATTAAAGTATGAATTATTAAAGTGAATTATTAAAGTATGAATTATTAAAGTAAATTATTAAAGTATGAATTATTAAAGTGAATTATTAAAGTATGAATTATTAAAGTGAATTATTAAAGTATGAATTATTAAAGTGAATTATTAAAGTATGAATTATTAAAGTGAATTATTAAAGTATAAATTATTAAAGTTAAAGTAAAGTAAAAATAAAGTAAAGGTAAAGTTAAAGTATAGTAAAAGTACAAAAACTATGTATGTATAATACGCGTATAAATATATATAATATTAATTTAAATCGTTATATATATTTAATGAAATAAAATATAAATATCGTTATATTTATTATACTGGTTAAGTAATGAGTTGTCAAAAGTGATTCTAGATATTTATAAAAGTTATATACGTTTTAATAATAAAGTTCTTTTTAAACTGAAAACGTCTTTGTACGTTTGAAAATAGATTAATAGAATATTATGGAAACCAATTCTCCACTAACTTTTGTCTAACTTTCGTAAATGACACTTTTTGTTTTTATTTATAAATAGCTTTACAAATTATTCTGAATATCGTTAAGAGGAATAGATTTTCTCAAATCATAGTGGACCTCTCAACAGAGACTTGTAATCATAATTCAATGTTTCTGATAATTCAATCATTTAATATATTTTTTTTAATTTCGTCAAAAATTATATTGAAACAAATACGTTCGTGTAAAGTATTATAAGTTTAATACTTTATTAATAATCTCAAGTTATAATATATATATACATATACATATCTATTTATATATAACGGTTCGTGAATCGTCGGAATTTGGTCGAGGTTATAATGAATGTATGAACACGGTTTAAAATTCTTGAGATTTAACTTAACAAACTTTGCTTATCGTGTCGGAATAATATAAAGATTAAAGCTTAAATTTGTTCGGAAATTTCCGGGTCGTCACAGTACCTACCCGTTAAAGAAATTTCGTCCCCGAAATTTGATAGAGATCGTTATGACTAACAATGAGAATGTTATTATAACGATTATAGAGTTTTATCATGTTCAAGAAGAATGGATAAAATAATTCAATTACTAGAAGCGTGTGAGTGAAGTTATCGTAAATGAATGAAATAAGATAATAGTGATTCGTCGTATCTTTTGACGTCATCACGATTGATCTCCGAAAAGAAAATCTTTGTAATCTATATTGGATTTGATTATTCGGTGATTAAGGAAATTATGATCCTCTTCGAATTAATACGATAATCCATTTTGATTTCTCTGTCGAATATTTCACTATAAATCCACCTCATTTGTTTTCTTACAACTCACACCTTCTCAACTCATATTTTAAAGTATTTGTCAATATGCTTCATCCAGTGCTGATTCTTGATATACTCCTCACTTTCATATCTGTCGCTCTTCTTTTTCATCTGCCTCCGAAAGAATCTATTTACTTCTACTATACTCTTGGTTTTATAGTGTTTTTAGTTCTCCCATGTCTTTATATTGCTATATGCATTGATATATACGGTTTGTGATTTCTGGGTTGTTGTTGGGTTTTATATCTTCCCTTATATTTCAAAGTCCTTGCTTCTTCTATAATCATTGTCATCCACAGTTAATGCTCTCTTCTATTTGCTATGATTTATACTCCCATTTCTAGTTCGGAGCTTTGTCCTTTCGTTTCTTCTTCTTGCGATTAAGCACCGCTTGTAATGGTCCAGAATTCACAGATATAAATTTCAGAATGAACATTGTTAATGTTCTAGGAAGGAAATTGTAATGGCACGATCTTGACTTGTCAAATTACCAGAATACCTCGGAAAAGGCCGAATCATCAAGAAATATTTTCTTGATATTTAGAGATCAAAGAGAATACAAGAGTCGTGTAACATAGCACATGATGACGTTATGATCTGTGAATCATCATGTTTCATTTAGAAACTCAGCATGAATTACTGTAATATAATCACGTCGATCAAGTGTCATTATATTATACTAACTCATGCTTCAGCTCCCAACACTTCTTCAAGAATATTCCTATTTTAAACTCGAATGTTTCAGAATTTAGAAACTAAAATAGTTTCTTTTATGATATAATACAGATAGCACGAAGAGGTAAATGATTTCAGATAAGAATAATTATAAAAATATCTTCAGAAGTATGGATGATATTTATAATGAAAGATACGATGATATCTTAGAATGTCTAATATCAAAGGATGATGAAGGATATTGTCCGCAGGGGTTTAGAGTCAGGAGCAAGGTATTCGTTAATGACTTCAGCAAGTACTGAATCATTTGGATTCTTTGAAGGCAGGTTCAGCCTTTGTGATTTGTCCACAGCCTCCTTCATACTTTGCTCAATCCGTTTTCCAGTTCCAAAGCTTCTCTTTTTCTGAGCTTTGCCAATATACTATCCTTTATCATCCAACTTTTTACTATTAAGGTCGTTTACAGTTTTTGCTGCTTCATCAGCATTTTTCAAAATTTCGAGAACTGGTTCGCAGTTTAGGGTGTTTTTCAGAAATTTCTCATTCAAAGAATGTAAGTCTTAGAGGTAGACGTTGTGTGTATATGTAATTGTTGATGTAGACATGCTGTGAGGTTTCAAAATACTGATTGCTGATTCTCAATAATTGGTATGGCAATTCTTGTTATAAGGTACGAATGAGTATATGATAGGGTTTCGATAATTATAATGATTTTTTTTTTGGAAAGTCAAAGATCAGTGAAGTTGTTGGTAAGTGTATTACTAATGTGGTGAATATAAACGATTCTCCAGTAACGTTGGCGAAAGGGCAACGTATCTATCGAGGTTAAAATAAGACTGTTTTGATTGAGAAGTCGAAGTTGACTTGCTGAAGCTGTGACAAAACTGTCTATTTTGAAACGGAATTGAAAAGTTATTTTAGCTAGTAAATGCCAAAGGGTCTAACACGGATACGTGTCGAACTATGACTTGGGTTTTGCGAGTTTTTCAGGTGTATAACTGTGGGTAACATGTGGTTGGAACATCATCTCGATTGTTCCTTAGTTGAAGTGTCTTCAGGAATTTCGAAGGGTTTGAGCACATATTGTAATCGTTAATACATATGATGTTCTAACACAGTTTTGAAGTCAAAGTATAGCTTTGAAAGATATAGGAATCTAAGAGTGATGATACTGGTTATATTTCGAATTGAATTATGCGATTTCAAAATCAAAATATGTAATTGAATTTGAATGAGTATGATTGTTTTGATTTATATGAAAGAATGGATATTGTTGTGAAAGTAGGGAGTATAGTTGATGATTGCTGAATCAGTTTCGAAAAATGAAATATATTAATTGTGAATTTATATATCTCTCGGGTATTACCTACCCGTTAAAAAAAATTTCACAATTAATATTTTGTACAAAAGAAGTTTATTACAGTCTTTATGAAAATATATGTGTATATTTTCTTTAGATGTAATATAGATTTAATGATTTAATATTAAATTAAACTCATTTGTTTTATGGTTGGAACTAGAATTGATTAATCCCTAAAACTTTATAAATTGCATAAGTATTTCTTCAATAATATTGAAATTATGAATCATTACTTTGTTATTTGTTGGTTTTCGTGAAATTCTTGTGAACTTCGCAAGGTACGAATGATTTTATTTGAAAAGTTTCGGGTACATCGATGATGAAAGTGTAAAATCAAACATATATTCGAATAATACACTTGATTTATTATGAATTAGATTTTTATAGAATTGAGACAGAGATTGTAATTAACGATGGTTAAGTTGCTGACGAAGGACGTATATCATTGCATATTTGTAATATGAATTAGCTGAGTAGTTAAGATTCACACATAATAGTTTAGTACGGGAAGATTTATTATGGTTTAAAAATTTATACATATAAAATATACATATAAATCTTTCGATTGGAAATGAGTTAATACTTCATAACTCGTTGATACAATATATTTGTTGTTGATTCGTAATGATGTCCACATTGATTCTTGAACTGACAGAGTTTGTGATGTTACAGGTGCTGTTGATTCTGACGATACTGACGGCACTGACTGTGTTGATGATGCTACGGTCCTGTTGATGCTGTTGGTAAAACAATTCTAGCTTGTAAATCGTACACCATTTTTGATCAAAGTTTCTACTCTACCATCTCCGTTCACTCATCCGATTTACGGTCAGAATTAAATAATCTCTAAGATTTTGGAGATTACATAACTGCCGCAGAGATATCTCTTCAATGAAGTTTATGAATTAATACTTCATCGTTTGTTGTTGTTGATATTCCTGGATATTTACAGGGCGTATGACGTTGATGTTTGAGATACAGATTGTGATCTTGCGGTGTGGGCTGTAGATGTTGTTATTGGTGGTGGTGATGGTACTGTTGGTGTTGCTGATAGTGGTACTGTTTATGCTGCTGGTGCTGCTGCTGGTGTTTGTAACCTTTGCACCATATTCTCCAAAGCCACTACCTGAGCGCGAAGCTCGTTGACTTCTTCTATTACACCGGGGTGATTGTCGGTTCAGACGAGTGGATAAATAAAATCTAGAATTTGGTGTAGTATGTAATTGTGACGAGATACTCTAGAAATAAGAGAGAAAATGGTGTTTCGGATAGGTTCGCCGGTAAGTGCTTCAGGTTCTTCGCCAAGAGGGCAGTGTGGTGGATGGAAGGGATCACCTTCTTCTTGTCTCCAATGATTAAGGAGGCTACGAACCCATCCCCAATTCATCCAGAATAGATGATGACTAATTGGTTGATCCATTCCGGTCACACTGCTTTCGGAACTTGAGTGGGAGTCCATTTCGGAATCCGAGGGACTTGAACTAATGACGAATTCCATTTCGTACGATTGAATAAAGAATTTTTCGATATGAAATGATTTTTCGGCTATCGGGTGGTATTCTAATTATATAGAGCAAAAGGTTTCGTAGATTTCGGAGGAATTTACGGAATATGTCAGGCAAAGTTTACAGTAACAGATACGCTAAGATATGAATTAGCAGATACACTAAGATATGAATTTTTTCTATACACTATTCATGCAATCAATGCAATAAGATGTGTCTAGACCAAGGTTGTAAAAGTCGCGAGTCGAGGACGCATCGGTCGAGACCTAAAAATGACGCGTCGGCCGAGTCGGGGAAGCATCGGGGACGCATCGGTCGTTGACCAACGTTGACTTTATTGATAATTTCTTAAATATATATTTATATATGTATAAAATAGTTGATTCTGTACCATAACTTTCTTAAATAAGAATTTGAAATTAAATACAATCAAACTTCAAACTTAATTAATGTTACCGAGTACATAATTAGTAAGGACATAGAGAAAAGAGCGGCCAAAAAATGAAAATGTACCATAATTTTAAAACATATCACATCTTGACAAAAATTTGAATGATTTTGACCGTTTTGACCAACTTTGACCGTCTTAGACCGAACTTTTAGCTTTGACCGTCTTTTGAGTCGTTTTCAGAAAAAACGGGACGGAGAACCCAAAAAAACGACGCATCGGCCGACGCGTCGGCCGACTTTTACAACACTGGTCTAGACTAAGAATGGTAAGCAGTTAATTTCCGACAAAAATGATGAGCAAAACTTTTGACATGCAGACACGGTCGAAGTCCAGACTCACTAATGCATCCTAACGACTATCAGTTAGACACACTAATGCAGACCTGGTTCGCTAAGACCACCGCTCTGATACCAACTGAAAGGACCCGTTCCTATACATTATAAACGATTCACAATAGTTGATTACATCGCGAGGTATTTGACCTCTATATGATACATTTTACAAACATTGCATTCGTTTTTAAAAGATAAACTTTCTTTACAATGAAATTTGACGGCATGCACACCATTTCATAATACATCCAACTATAATTGGCTTAATAATAATCTTGATGAACTCAATGACTCGAATGCAACGTCTTTCAAAATATGCCATGAATGACTCCAAGTAATATCCTTAAAATGAGCTAATGCATAGTGGAAGATCTCTTTAATACCTGAGAATAAACATGCTTTAAAGTGTCAACCAAAAGGTTGGTGAGTTCATAGGTTTATCATAACAATCATTTCAATATATTAATAGACCACAAGATTTCCGTTTATAAATATATGTACACTCGCAAGTGTATAAAAGTATTCTATAAGTTGTAGACACCCGGTAACAAGCCTTAACGTTCATGTTTTACCCTCTGAAGTACACCAGATCAGGTGTGTTTAAAATAACCTCGAAGTACTAAAGCATCCCATAGTCAGGATGGGGTTTGTCAGGCCCAATAGATCTATCTTTAGGATTCGCGCCTACCGTACATAGACAAGTAGTTTAATGTTACCAAGCTAAGGGTATATTTCTGGTTTAAACCCACGTAGAATTAGTTTTAGTACTTGTGCCTATTTCGTAAAACATTTATAAAAACAGCGCATGTATTCTCAGTCCCAAAAATATATATAAAAGGGAGCAAATGAAACTCACAATACTGTATTTCATAGTAAAAAGACATATAACGTCATTTAACAAGTGCAAGGTTGGCCTCGGATTCACGAACGTATCAATATTGAGATTCAATATTGCAGGAAAGTACGTAGACGCAACGGAGATGATAAACACTAGATTGACCTCACGAGCATACCCATGAACCATACCCATCACCTCCATAGCTATAACCCATAATTTCCTTAGCTTCGACTCATTCAAAAAAACTATTTTGAAATCACTCGGACAGCACTCCATCGTAATATTTTATGTATACTAATAATATCTTGAAATAATACAGAGTATATATATATATATATATATATATATATATATATATATATATATATATATATATATATATATATATATATATATATATATATATATATATAAATCGATTGAGAGAGTTTAGAGAAATATATTTTCAAGTTTCTATGAAATAATGAAACTATTGAATTCTATTTATAATAGATTTTTAAATTATTAAACTGAATTATTAAAGTATGAATTATTAAAGTGAATTATTAAAGTATGAATTATTAAAGTGAATTATTAAAGTATAAATTATTAAAGTAAATTATTAAAGTATGAATTATTAAAGTGAATTATTAAAGTATGAATTATTAAAGTGAATTATTAAAGTATGAATTATTAAAATGAATTATTAAAGTTAAAGTAAAGTAAAAGTAAAGTAAAGGTAAAGTTAAAGTATTGTAAAAGTATAAAAATTATGTATGTATAATACGCGTATAAATATATATAATATTAATTTAAATCGTTATATATATTTAATGAAATAAAATATAAATATCGTTATATTTATTATACTGGTTAAGTAATGAGTTGTCAAAAGTGATTCTAGATATTTATAAAAGTTATATACATTTTAATAATAAAGTTCATTTTAAACTGAAAACGTCTTTGTACGTTTGAAAATAGATTAATAGAATATTATGGAAACCAATTCTCCACTAACTTTTGTCTAACTTTCGTAAATGACACTTTTTGTTTTTATTTATAAATAGCTTTACAAATTATTCTGAATATCGTTAAGAGGAATAGATTTTGTCAAATCATAGTGGACCTCTCAACAGAGACTTGTAATCATAATTCAATGTTTCTGATAATTCAATCATTTAATATATATATTTTTAATTTCGTCGAAAATCATATTGAAACAAATACGTTCGTGTAAAGTATTATACGTTTAATACTTTATTAATAATCTCAAGTTATAATATATATATACATATACATATCTATTTATATATAACGGTTCGTGAATCGTCGGAATTTGGTCGAGGTTATAATGAATGTATGAACACGGTTTAAAATTCTTGAGATTTAACTTAACAAACTTTGCTTATCGTGTCGGAATAATATAAAGATTAAAGCTTAAATTTGGTCGGAAATTTCCGGGTCGTCACAGTACCTACCCGTTAAAGAAATTTCGTCCCCGAAATTTGATAGAGATCGTTATGACTAACAATGAGAATGTTATTATAACGATTATAGAGTTTTATCATGTTCAAGAAGAATGGATAAAATAATTCAATTACTCGAAGCGTGTGAGTGAAGTTATCGTAAATGAATGAAATAAGATAATAGTGATTCGTCGTATCTTTTGACGTCATCAAAATTGATCTCCGAAAAGAAAATCTTTGTAATCTATATTGTACTTTGCGTTTTGTAACTTGTACTCTTGTCATTTTGAGACGTTTCTCATCAATAAATTGAACCACTTGGATTGTATCTTGTACATTTGAGCTTTTTGGACGTTTTTGTCTTCAAATCTTCGTTTTCGCCTTTTGTCTTCACCTTTTATTATTTAAACGAATATCACTTGTAAATAGAACAATTGCATCTAAAAGCTTGTCTTTCTTGAGGAATAATGCTATGAAATATATGTTCGTTTTTAGCATTATCAAATATTCTCACACTTGAGCGTTGCTTGTCCTCAAGCAATCACTTCTTTATTTTTCACACTTTGTACATCAGTGATTTCTATACGGTGGTATAAACAATGGTAGTAAAGATATGGTTTACAGTCCCACATGACTATAAAAATTTAGATCCATTAAGGAAATTGGATCTTTATGAAAACATTTGATCTTTTGAAAATTAAATCTAGTTTTTACCCTAGATAAGTTTTCCGGAATAATCCTTCACCGGTGTTTGCAAATTCTTTTTGTGGGTTTGGTGGGTTTCAGATTTGAAAATTTTAGCTCAAAACTTGCGGTTTTGTGTTACCCACTTGCTAACCTTGTATTAGGAAAGCAACACGTCCAGTATACTTGCTCCGAATATTATCTTTCGATAAACTACCGTCCGGTTGTAAAGGAAAGCGTTGAACAAGCAACTGTTAAGGCAATGTCCCCTGACATGCTTTTAATTATGGTCTATAACGTGTCGGACTCAATTACTATCCTTGGTAGGAGCAATAGTAAAGCTCACCCTTATAATTTGTCGGCCTGGCATAAGGTCCTGTCTTCGACCATGCTATGCAACCACCGTTCTTACGGTTGACACCCGATTTGGTTCAGGTGACCTAATGAATTCCAGGTGAATTCCTAGGATTTTACGTTCAATGGTATTGAATGCATTGAAAATAGGTTTTCAGAAAACAAATCGATTTTAATTTTGATCAAAATATTTTCTCGTTCAAGCTCGAGTTTAGATATCATTGAATTCCATGAGTTTGAATTCTCAATCTTTAAGGTCAATCTCTAGGATTGAGTAATATCAGTCTTAAAAGCTGATTTTTAATCTTTAAGGAGATTATCCTTTCTGGGGATCTGATTCATTAGTCTTATCAAGCTAATTTGCACGGCGTCCTCCCCATTTTACAAGACAGATCCTCTCATGGTTAGGATAAATCTGACCAGTTGGCGACCTGTTTGATGCTGAGGTCCGTGGATTTCCTGCTGATTTTAGTGATGACTTTTCTAGATTTTTCGTCAACCTACAGCTGGTCTGGACGACAACTTCCTGACCTAAATCAAGAAGCGCGTTTCTTTTTCGGAAGACTTTACTTCCTTTTAATGATGGAATTGATTCAGCGTGTAGATCCATCTTTTCTTTTCTTTCATCGGGTAAAACAGTTTAGTTTAGTCCAAAACAAAAGTATTTTCAATTATTTGCTACATAAATATGTGACATATGTTTAAAATAACTTGGTAAATTTTCCCACACTTGGCTTTTATTTTCTTTTATTTGCCTTTTTGTTCTCCTCTATTCCATTCTTAAATGAATTCTAACATTTTAGTTTGTTTCTCAATTTATGTCCTTTCCAAGGTAACAATAATTTCGGTGTTAACACCTAGTTTTATCGTTCATAAATATGTATAAACATGATTTTGAGTTCATTTAATTGAAAATTTTGAAATTTTTTTACTAGAAGTGGGTAGTCAGTATATAAGACTAGGGCTGTTCTTTATTATCAGAGAGCACTAGATTCTAATACAACTACTGCTTTACTAGTATTTTTAATGGTAACCAAGTGTTTAAGATAAAAATTTTAAAAATCCGAAAAAATTTAACCCCTTCTCACACTTAAGATCTTGCAATGCCCTCATTTGCAAGAAATCAGTAACAATTTAAATTATTGAGGGCGATTAGCGTAGAAATGATTAAATTTTACCAAAGTTTCCAAACATATTGTTGTTTGTTTGCTGAATGATAAATGGTGCATATCATTTGTTCATTCCGTCTTGTTGTTATATCACATTTATTTTGCATCTTGTCGTCAAAATTAGTTACTTTTGCTGAACTTAATGCCAGTCTTTGAAAATGCGTTGTTTTACCCTGTTGTGTACATAAGATAAACTGCAAATATATGTACATATTTTTTGAAGTTTGGTATATTACCCCACATTCAAAAATCATTAAAATCTAATAATAAAAGTTAGAAAATTATAAAAACTAATACAATTCCAACATAAGTATTAAATGTATCAACATTACAAATAATAAAATAAATAAAACTAAGTAGACTAGGAATGATACTGATACCAGTAGGGGTTCCATGCATAACCATATGTGTTATAAAATGCTTCGGCAGGGTTATACGTAGGATACGGTGGTTGCATCTCTATAGACCAGGGAGGAAATATGGGCGTTGGAGTAGGAATATAGTTTCTACCTATATGTTGGCAATAAGCTATGATTTGGTTTTGATGAACTTGCCAATCTTCAAATGCTCGATGTCTAGCATTTTCGTACTCTTGTGAAGCTATAAACCTTTGCATTTCTGTCATTGCATTTCCCCCTCCCACATTACCTTGCTGTTGGTTTCTCTCAACCTGTGGATGTCTACCATGGTATGCTACTGCGGCGTTATTTCGCCTCTTCAAAACCTTCGCACCATGATATACATTTAAACCTATTGTATCGCGGGGTTCTGGTTCTTCGACTAATAATCCCCCCCGACTTATATCCACATCGAGATACTCAGCAATTAATGTAATAAATATACCACCTCCTATTATACTGTGCAGTCTCATCTGTAGTGACCCGAACTTTTCCATGTTTATATATATTAACTGAGGTTGATATTTATATGATTAAATGTTTCTAACATGTTAAGCAATCAAACTTGTTAAGACTTGATTAATTGAAATAGGTTTCATATAGACAATTGACCACCGGTGATTCACGAACGTTAAAACTTGTAAAAACTATATGATGACATATATATGGATATATATATAGTTAACATGATACTATGATAAGTAAACATATCATTAAGTATATTAACAATGAACTACATATGTAAAAACAAGACTACTAACTTAATGATTTTTAAACGAGACATATATGTAACGATTATCGTTGTAAAGACATTTAATGTATATATATCATATTAAGAGATATTCATACATGATAATATCATGATAATATAATAATTTAAAATCTCATTTGATATTATAAACATTGGGTTAACAACATTTAACAAGACCGTTAACCTAAAGGTTTAAAAACAACACTAACATGTAACGACTAACGATGACTTAACGACTCAGTTAAAATGTATATACATGTAGTGTTTTAATATGTATTTATACACTTTTGAAAGACTTCAATACACTTATCAAAATACTTCTACTTAACAAAAATGCTTACAATTACATCCTCGTTCAGTTTCATCAACAATTCTACTCGTATGCACCCGTATTCGTACTCGTACAATACACAGCTTTTAGATGTATGTACTATTGGTATATACACTCCAATGATCAGCTCTTAGCAGCCCATGTGAGTCACCTAACACATGTGGGAACCATCATTTGGAAACTAGCATGAAATATCTCATAAAATTACAAAAATATGAGTAATCATGCATGACTTATTTACATGAAAACAAAATTACATATCCTTTATATCTAATCCATACACCAACGACCAAAAACACCTACAAACACTTTCATTCTTCAATTTTCTTCATCTAATTGATCTCTCTCAAGTTCTATCTTCAAGTTCTAAGTGTTCTTCATAAATTTCAAAAGTTCTAGTTTCATAAAATCAAGAATACTTTCAAGTTTGCTAGCTCACTTCCAATCTTGTAAGGTGATCATCCAACCTCAAGAAATCTTTGTTTATTACAGTAGGTTATCATTTTAATACAAGGTAATAATCATATTCAAACTTTGGTTCAATTTCTATAACTATAACAATCTTATTTCAAGTGATGATCTTACTTGAACTTGTTTTCGTGTCATGATTCTGCTTCAAGAACTTCGAGCCATCCAAGGATCCATTGAAGCTAGATCCATTTTTCTATTTTCCAGTAGGTTTATCCAAGGAACTTAAGGTAGTAATGATGTTCATAACATCATTCAATTCATACATATAAAGCTATCTTATTCGAAGGTTTAAACTTGTAATCACTAGAACATAGTTTAGTTAATTCTAAACTTGTTCGCAAACAAAAATTAATCCTTCTAACTTGACTTTTAAAATCAACTAAACACATGTTCTATATCTATATGATATGCTAACTTAATGATTTAAAACCTGGAAACACGAAAAACACCGTAAAACCGGATTTACGCCGTCGTAGTAACACCGCGGGCTGTTTTGGGTTAGTTAATTAAAAACTATGATAAACTTTGATTTAAAAGTTGTTATTCTGAGAAAATTATTTTTATTATGAACATGAAACTATATCCAAAAATTATGGTTAAACTCAAAGTGGAAGTATGTTTTCTAAAATGGTCATCTAGACGTCGTTCTTTCGACTGAAATGACTACCTTTACAAAAATGACTTGTAACTTATTTTTCCGACTATAAACCTATACTTTTTCTGTTTAGATTCATAAAATAGAGTTCAATATGAAACTATAGCAATTTGATTCACTCAAAACGGATTTAAAATGAAGAAGTTATGGGTAAAACAAGATTGGATAATTTTTCTCATTTTAGCTACGTGAAAATTGGTAACAAATCTATTCCAACCATAACTTAATCAACTTGTATTGTATATTATGTAATCTTGAGATACCATAGACACGTATACAATGTTTCGACCTATCATGTCGACACATCTATATATATTTCGGAACAACCATAGACACTCTATATGTGAATGTTGGAGTTAGCTATACAGGGTTGAGGTTGATTCCAAAATATATTTAGTTTGAGTTGTGATCAATACTGAGATACGTATACACTGGGTCGTGGATTGATTCAAGATAATATTTATCGATTTATTTCTGTACATCTAACTGTGGACAACTAGTTGTAGGTTACTAACGAGGACAGCTGACTTAATAAACTTAAAACATCAAAATATATTAAAAGTGTTGTAAATATATTTTGAACATACTTTGATATATATGTATATATTGTTATAGGTTCGTGAATCAACCAGTGGCCAAGTCTTACTTCCCGACGAAGTAAAAATCTGTGAAAGTGAGTTATAGTCCCACTTTTAAAATCTAATATTTTTGGGATGAGAATACATGCAGGTTTTATAAATGATTTACAAAATAGACACAAGTACGTGAAACTACATTCTATGGTTGAATTATCGAAATCGAATATGCCCCTTGTTATTAAGTCTGGTAATCTAAGAATTAGGGAACAGACACCCTAATTGACGCGAATCCTAAAGATAGATCTATTGGGCTTAACAAACCCCATCCAAAGTACCGGATGCTTTAGTACTTCGAAATTTATATCATATCCGAAGGGTGTCCCGGAATGATGGGGATATTCTTATATATGCATCTTGTTAATGTCGGTTACCAGGTGTTCACCATATAAATGATTTTTATCTCTATGTATGGGATGTGTATTGAAATATGAAATCTTGTGGTCTATTATTATGATTTGATATATATAGGTTAAACCTATAACTCACCAACATTTTTGTTGACGTTTTAAGCATGTTTATTCTCAGGTGATTATTAAGAGCTTCCGCTGTCGCATACTTAAATAAGGACGATATTTGGAGTCCATGCTTGTATGATATTGTGTAAAAACTGCATTCAAGAAACTTATTTTGTTGTAACATATTTGTATTGTAAACCATTATGTAATGGTCGTGTGTAAACAGGATATTTTAGATTATCATTATTTGATAATCTACGTAAAGCTTTTTAAACCTTTATTGATGAAATAAAGGTTATGGTTTGTTTTAAAATGAATGCAGTCTTTGAAAAACGTCTCATATAGAGGTCAAAACCTCGCAACGAAATCAATTAATATGGAACGTTTTTAATCAATAAGAACGGGACATTTCAGTTGGTATCCGAGCGTTGGTCTTAGAGAACCAGAATTTTGCATTAGTGTGTCTTATCGAGTTTGTTAGGATGCATTAGTGAGTCTGGACTTCGACCGTGTTTACTTGAAAAATGATTGCTTAACAAATTTTGTTGGAAACTATATATTTTTAACATGTGAATATTATGTGATATATTAATCTCTTAACGCGTTTGATATTATGTGATAGATGTCTACCTCTAGAACAAGTCCCATTGACTCACCTAATAATAATGAAGAGTCAAATGTAAATTGGAATGATTCGTGGACTGATTCACAAGTTCCCGAAGAGGAACCGGAAGAAGAGTCGGAACCGGAAGAAGAATCGGAACCAGAAGAAGAATCGGAACCGGATGAAGAAATAGAACCGGTGGGGGAAATAATAAAACGGTTAAGTAAAAGAAAATCCTCAACCAACCGACCAAGGTTAATTATGGTCAATGGTGTTTCCGCCAAGGAAGCAAAATATTGGGAGGATTACCAATTCTCCGATGAATCGGATTCCGACGAGAATTCCGATGATGTTATAGAAATTACCCCAACTGAATTAAAAAAGGCAAAAGAAAATAATAAGAGAAAGGGCATAAAAATAGAGAAATCTAATTCCAACCCCGATGAACTTTATATGTATCGTCAACCCCCGAAGTCCTTAAGTTGTAACAATGACCCGGGAACCTCTAAACCACCAGGTTTTTCTAAACCAATGTGGATAACGACGGCTCGTATTAGGGGAAAATTATATATCCCTAGAAACTTGGCCAAACGAACCAAAACCGAAGAAGAAGAAACAAGCGAGTCGGAATAAGATAGTTGTATTCATGTGGTGTAATATATGTAATGTAGTGTGCTTATGCTTTATGATATATGTAAAAATTGCTTGTATTAATAAGTATTTTTTTTTATGAATCTAACTCTTGTCTATTTTACAGTATAAAAACACAAAATGGATAGACAACCCAATATTTTAAGAGACCTACCCGGAGACATGATTGATGAAATCTTGTCTAGAGTCGGTCAGAATTCCTCGGCACAACTATTTAAGGCGAGATCAGTTTGTAAGACATTCGAAGAACGTTCCAAGAATGTCTTGGTTTATAAGAGACTTTCGTTTGAAAGATGGGGGATATCACATTGGGAAACCCATAAGTTACGATGTGTTTACTTTGACGCATATATTGCGGGGAACCCAAATGCTATTTTACGCAATGGGTTAAGAAATTATTTTGACTCAATATATCCGAATATTGGACTTCGTGATTTAGAAAAAGCGGCTAACATGCAACATAAAGAAGCATGTTATGCTTACGGATTAGTAATGTTCGCTTCTCACCAAAGTGAGAACAAGAACATCGGGCTACAACTATTAAACAAAACGTTCCCACAAGTGACGGAGTCGGTAATTGGGGTAAGAAATGAGGTTTTTAGATTGTTACGGGACTGTTGGACATTACGTAACCCTCGTCCCTTTGACGACGTTACAACACGCTGTCTTATCAACGGCCATAACGGTTATGTTGCACAAGACCAAGGATGGGAAGTAGTCCTAGTAAAACCAGAATGCATGACTTGTTTCTGGACGTATGAATTACGTGTCTTTATTGCCTTTGCTGAACGACTTGTGTACTAGATAGAATTATCTTCACAACTATCTTGTATCAAAGTTATTGTGTGCTATATTTCATGCTTTATGTAAAATAAGCGGTATTGTAAGTTTGTAAAATATTGTATAAAAGTTTGAACGCGAAATATTATTATAATCAGTTTTTCATATAGAATTGTAGTAGTTGAATTGTATATTAGCTACTAAGTATGAACTTAACGGGAAATGGCACCGACTACTCGACACACCGTGAATATGAATGAAGAGGAATTCCGTACTTTTCTAGCTTCAAACATAGCCGCAGTACAGGCTGCGCTACATACCAACAATAACCTTGGATCTAGCAGTACAGGAAATCGTGTAGGATGCACCTACAAAGAATTCACTGCCTGCAAACCTTTAGAATTTGATGGAACCGAAGGACCGATCGGATTGAAACGGTGGACCAAGAAGGTTGAATCGGTGTTTGCCATAAGTAAGTGTACTGAAGAGGACAAAGTGAAGTACGCTACGCATACCTTCACAGGTTCTGCGTTAACATGGTGGAATACCTATCTAGAGCAAGTGGGACAAGACGATGCGTACGCACTACCGTGGTCAGCATTCAAGCACTTGATGAACGAGAAGTACCGTCCCAGAACCGAGGTCAATAAGCTCAAGACAGAACTTAGAGGGTTACGAACCCAAGGATTTGATATTACCACGTACGAAAGACGATTCACAGAATTGTGCCTATTGTGTCCGGGAGCATTCGAAGATGAGAAAGAGAAGATCGACGCGTTTGTGAAAGGATTACCGGAAAGAATCCAAGAAGATATAAGTTCACACGAGCCCGCCTCCATACAACAGGCATGTAGAATGGCTCACAAACTAGTGAACCAGATTGAAGAAAGAATTAAAGAACAGACTGCTGAAGAGGCCAATGTGAAGCAAGTCAAAAGAAAGTGGGAGGAAAACGGTGATAAGAATCACCAATACAACAACAACAGCAATTATAACAATAATCGCAACAACTATCCTAACAATCGCAACATCAATCGCAACTACACCAAACGGCCCAACAACAACAACAACAACAACAACCACAACAATCATCTTAACAACAATAATAACCGCAACAACAACAACAATCAGAAGCAGCTATGCCAAAGGTGTGAAAAGTATCACTCGGGGTTCTGCACCAAATTTTGCAACAATTGTAAAAGAAATGGTCATAGCGCGGCGAAGTGTGATGTCTACGGACCAGGGGTTAACAGAACGAAAGGAACAAATGGTGTCGGAACGAGTAATGGCGGAGCAAGTAGTGTCGGAGCAAGTTATGCCAATGTAGTTTGTTATAAATGTGGAAAACCGGGCCACATTATTAGAAATTGCCCGAACCAGGAGAACACGAATGGACAAGGCCGCGGAAGAGTTTTCAATATTAATGCGGCAGAGGCACAGGAAGACCCGGAGCTTGTTACGGGTACGTTTCTTATTGACAATAAATCTGCTTACGTTTTATTTGATTCGGGTGCGGATAGAAGCTATATGAGTAGAGATTTTTGTGCTAAATTAAGTTGTCCATTGACGCCTTTGGATAGTAAATTTTTACTCGAATTAGCAAATGGTAAATTAATTTCAGCAGATAATATATGTCGGAATCGAGAAATTAAACTGGTTAGCGAAACATTTAAGATTGATTTGATACCAGTAGAGTTAGGGAGTTTTGATGTGATAATAGGTATGGACTGGTTGAAAGAAGTGAAAGCAGAGATCGTTTGTTACAAAAATGCAATTCGCATTATACGAGAAAAAGGAAAACCCTTAATGGTGTACGGAGAAAAGGGCAACACGAAGCTACATCTTATTAGTAATTTGAAGGCACAAAAACTAATAAGAAAAGGTTGCTATGCTGTTCTAGCACACGTCGAGAAAGTACAAACTGAAGAAGAGAGCATCAATGATGTTCCCATCGCAAAAGAATTTCCCGATGTATTTCCGAAAGAATTACCGGGATTACCCCCACATCGATCCGTTGAATTTCAAATAGATCTTGTACCAGGAGCTGCACCAATAGCTTGTGCTCCTTACAGACTCGCACCCAGCGAGATGAAAGAACTACAAAGCCAATTACAAGAACTTTTAGAGCGTGGTTTCATTCGACCAAGCACATCACCGTGGGGAGCTCCTGTTTTGTTTGTCAAGAAGAAAGATGGTACATTCAGGTTGTGTATCGACTACCGAGAGTTGAACAAACTTACCATCAAGAACCGCTACCCACTACCGAGAATCGATGAATTATTTGATCAACTACAAGGCTCGTCTGTTTATTCAAAGATTGACTTACGTTCCGGGTATCATCAAATGCGGGTGAAAGAAGATGATATTCCAAAGACTGCTTTCAGAACACGTTACAGTCATTACGAGTTTATGGTCATGCCGTTTGGTTTAACTAATGCACCAGCTGTGTTCATGGACCTTATGAACCGAGTGTGTGGACCATACCTTGACAAGTTTGTCATTGTTTTCATTGATGACATACTTATTTACTCAAAGAATGACCAAGAACACGGTGAACATTTGAGAAAGGTGTTAGAAGTATTGAGGAAGGAAGAATTGTACGCTAAGTTTTCAAAGTGTGCATTTTGGTTGGAAGAAGTTCAATTCCTCGGTCACATAGTGAACAAAGAAGGTATTAAGGTGGATCCGGCAAAGATAGAAACTGTTGAAAAGTGGGAAACCCCGAAAACTCCGAAACACATACGCCAGTTTTTAGGACTAGCTGGTTACTACAGAAGGTTCATCCAAGACTTTTCCAGAATAGCAAAACCCTTGACTGCATTAACGCATAAAGGGAAGAAATTTGAATGGAATGATGAACAAGAGAAAGCGTTTCAGTTATTGAAGAAAAAGCTAACTACGGCACCTATATTGTCATTGCCTGAAGGGAATGATGATTTTGTGATTTATTGTGATGCATCAAAGCAAGGTCTCGGTTGTGTATTAATGCAACGAACGAAGGTGATTGCTTATGCGTCTAGACAATTGAAGATTCACGAACAAAATTATACGACGCATGATTTGGAATTAGGCGCGGTTGTTTTTGCATTAAAGACTTGGAGGCACTACTTATATGGGGTCAAAAGTATTATATATACCGACCACAAAAGTCTTCAACACATATTTAATCAGAAACAACTGAATATGAGGCAGCGTAGGTGGATTGAATTATTGAATGATTACGACTTTGAGATTCGTTACCACCCGGGGAAGGCAAATGTGGTAGCCGATGCCTTGAGCAGGAAGGACAGAGAACCCATTCGAGTAAAATCTATGAATATAATGATTCATAATAACATTACTACTCAAATAAAGGAGGCGCAACAAGGAGTTTTAAAAGAGGGAAATTTAAAGGATGAAATACCCAAAGGATCGGAGAAGCATCTTAATATTCGGGAAGACGGAACTAGGTATAGGGCTGAAAGGATTTGGGTACCAAAATTTGGAGATATGAGAGAAATGGTACTTAGAGAAGCTCATAAAACCAGATACTCAATACATCCTGGAACGGGGAAGATGTACAAGGATCTCAAGAAACATTTTTGGTGGCCGGGTATGAAAGCCGATGTTGCTAAATACGTAGGAGAATGTTTGACGTGTTCTAAGGTCAAAGCTGAGCATCAGAAACCATCAGGTCTACTTCAACAACCCGAAATCCCGGAATGGAAATGGGAAAACATTACCATGGATTTCATCACTAAATTGCCAAGGACTGCAAGTGGTTTTGATACTATTTGGGTAATAGTTGATCGTCTCACCAAATCAGCACACTTCCTACCAATAAGAGAAGATGATAAGATGGAGAAGTTAGCACGACTGTATTTGAAGGAAGTCGTCTCCAGACATGGAATACCAATCTCTATTATCTCTGATAGGGATGGCAGATTTATTTCAAGATTCTGGCAGTCATTACAGCAAGCATTAGGAACTCGTCTAGACATGAGTACTGCCTATCATCCACAAACTGATGGGCAGAGCGAAAGGACGATACAAACGCTTGAAGACATGCTACGAGCATGTGTTATTGATTTCGGAAACAGTTGGGATCGACATCTACCGTTAGCAGAATTTTCCTACAACAACAGCTACCATTCAAGCATTGAGATGGCGCCGTTTGAAGCACTTTATGGTAGAAAGTGCAGGTCTCCGATTTGTTGGAGTGAAGTGGGGGATAGACAGATTACGGGTCCGGAGATTATACAAGAAACTACCGAGAAGATCATCCAAATTCAACAACGGTTGAAAACCGCCCAAAGTCGACAAAAGAGCTACGCTGACATTAAAAGAAAAGATATAGAATTTGAAATTGGAGAGATGGTCATGCTTAAAGTTGCACCTTGGAAAGGCGTTGTTCGATTTGGTAAACGAGGGAAATTAAATCCAAGGTATATTGGACCATTCAAGATTATTGATCGTGTCGGAACAGTAGCTTACCGACTAGAATTACCTCAACAACTCGCGGCTGTACATAACACTTTCCACGTCTCGAATTTGAAGAAATGTTTTGCTAAAGAAGATCTCACTATTCCGTTAGATGAAATCCAAATCAACGAAAAACTTCAATTCATCGAAGAACCCGTCGAAATAATGGATCGTGAGGTTAAAAGACTTAAGCAAAACAAGATACCAATTGTTAAGGTTCGATGGAATGCTCGTAGAGGACCCGAGTTCACCTGGGAGCGTGAAGATCAGATGAAGAAGAAATACCCGCATCTATTTCCAGAAGATTCGTCAACACCTTCAACAGCTTAAAATTTCGGGACGAAATTTATTTAACGGGTAGGTACTGTAGTGACCCGAACTTTTCCATGTTTATATATATTAACTGAGGTTGATATTTATATGATTAAATGTTTCCAACATGTTAAGCAATCAAACTTGTTAAGACTTGATTAATTGAAATAGGTTTCATATAGACAATTGACCACCCAAGTTGACCGGTGATTCACGAACGTTAAAACTTGTAAAAACTATATGATGACATATATATGGATATATATATAGTTAACATGATACTATGATAAGTAAACATATCATTAAGTATATTAACAATGAACTACATATGTAAAAACAAGACTACTAACTTAATGATTTTTAAACGAGACATATATGTAACGATTATCGTTGTAAAGACATTTAATGTATATATATCATATTAAGAGATATTCATACATGATAATATCATGATAATATAATAATTTAAAATCTCATTTGATATTATAAACATTGGGTTAACAACATTTAACAAGACCGTTAACCTAAAGGTTTAAAAACAACACTTACATGTAACGACTAACGATGACTTAACGACTCAGTTAAAATGTATATACATGTAGTGTTTTAATATGTATTTATACACTTTTGAAAGACTTCAATACACTTATCAAAATACTTCTACTTAACAAAAATGCTTACAATTACATCCTCGTTCAGTTTCATCAACAATTCTACTCGTATGCACCCGTATTCGTACTCGTACAATACACAGCTTTTAGATGTATGTACTATTGGTATATACACTCCAATGATCAGCTCTTAGCAGCCCATGTGAGTCACCTAACACATGTGGGAACCATCATTTGGCAACTAGCATGAAATATCTCATAAAATTACAAAAATATGAGTAATCATTCATGACTTATTTACATGAAAACAAAATTACATATCCTTTATATCTAATCCATACACCAACGAACAAAAACACCTACAAACACTTTCATTCTTCAATTTTCTTCATCTAATTGATCTCTCTCAAGTTCTATCTTCAAGTTCTAAGTGTTCTTCATAAATTTCAAAAGTTCTAGTTTCATAAAATCAAGAATACTTTCAAGTTTTCTAGCTCACTTCCAATCTTGTAAGGTGATCATCCAACCTCAAGAAATCTTTGTTTCTTACAGTAGGTTATCATTCTAATACAAGGTAATAATCATATTCAAACTTTGGTTCAATTTCTATAACTATAACAATCTTATTTCAAGTGATGATCTTACTTGAACTTGTTTTCGTGTCATGATTCTGCTTCAAGAACTTCGAGCCATCCAAGGATCCATTGAAGCTAGATCCATTTTTCTCTTTTCCAGTAGGTTTATCCAAGGAACTTAAGGTAGTAATGATGTTCATAACATCATTCAATTCATACATATAAAGCTATCTTATTCGAAGGTTTAAACTTGTAATCACTAGAACATAGTTTAGTTAATTCTAAACTTGTTCGCAAACAAAAATTAATCCTTCTAACTTGACTTTTAAAATCAACTAAACACATGTTCTACATCTATATGATATGCTAACTTAATGATTTAAAACCTGGAAACACGAAAAACACCGTAAAACCGGATTTACGCCGTCGTAGTAACACCGCGGGCTGTTTTGGGTTAGTTAATTAAAAACTATGATAAACTTTGATTTAAAAGTTGTTATTCTGAGAAAATTATTTTTATTATGAACATGAAACTATATCCAAAAATTATGGTTAAACTCAAAGTGGAAGTATGTTTTCTAAAATGGTCATCTAGACGTCGTTCTTTCGACTGAAATGACTACCTTTACAAAAATGACTTGTAACTTATTTTTCCGACTATAAACCTATACTTTTTCTGTTTAGATTCATAAAATAGAGTTCAATATGAAACTATAGCAATTTGATTCACTCAAAACGGATTTAAAATGAAGAAGTTATGGGTAAAACAAGATTGGATAATTTTTCTCATTTTAGCTACGTGAAAATTGGTAACAAATCTATTCCAACCATAACTTAATCAACTTGTATTGTATATTATGTAATCTTGAGATACCATAGACACGTATACAATGTTTCGACCTATCATGTCGACACATCTATATATATTTCGGAACAACCATAGACACTCTATATGTGAATGTTGGAGTTAGCTATACAGGGTTGAGGTTGATTCCAAAATATATTTAGTTTTAGTTGTGATCAATACTGAGATACGTATACACTGGGTCGTGGATTGATTCAAGATAATATTTATCGATTTATTTCTGTACATCTAACTGTGGACAACTAGTTGTAGGTTACTAACGAGGACAGCTGACTTAATAAACTTAAAACATCAAAATATATTAAAAGTGTTGTAAATATATTTTGAACATACTTTGATATATATGTATATATTGTTATAGGTTCGTGAATCAACCAGTGGCCAAGTCTTACTTCCCGACGAAGTAAAAATATGTGAAAGTGAGTTATAGTCCCACTTTTAAAATCTAATATTTTTGGGATGAGAATACATGCAGGTTTTATAAATGATTTACAAAATAGACACAAGTACGTGAAACTACATTCTATGGTTGAATTATCGAAATTGAATATGCCCCTTGTTATTAAGTCTGGTAATCTAAGAATTAGGGAACAGACACCCTAATTGACGCGAATCCTAAAGATAGATCTATTGGGCTTAACAAACCCCATCCAAAGTACCGGATGCTTTAGTACTTCGAAATTTATATCATATCCGAAGGGTGTCCCGGAATGATGGGGATATTCTTATATATGCATCTTGTTAATGTCGGTTACCAGGTGTTCACCATATGAATGATTTTTATCTCTATGTATGGGATGTGTATTGAAATATGAAATCTTGTGGTCTATTATTATGATTTGATATATATAGGTTAAACCTATAACTCACCAACATTTTTGTTGACGTTTTAAGCATGTTTATTCTCAGGTGATTATTAAGAGCTTCCGCTGTCGCATACTTAAATAAGGACGAGATTTGGAGTCCATGCTTGTATGATATTGTGTAAAAACTGCATTCAAGAAACTTATTTTGTTGTAACATATTTGTATTGTAAACCATTATGTAATGGTCGTGTGTAAACAGGATATTTTAGATTATCATTATTTGATAATCTACGTAAAGCTTTTTAAACCTTTATTGATGAAATAAAGGTTATGGTTTGTTTTAAAATGAATGCAGTCTTTGAAAAACGTCTCATATAGAGGTCAAAACCTCGCAACGAAATCAATTAATATGGAACGTTTTTAATCAATAAGAACGGGACATTTCATCATCCCCCTAACCATAGCTGATAAATAATAACCCACACAATACGGTATACTTACAGCGCTTTGTGGGTCTCGAATACACATATGGTAAAATAAATCCTGTTTATTTACCTTTTCCTTATTTTTACCTCGCTGTGTAATCGAGTTTGCTAAAAACCTATGAATTACTCTTAACTCTGCTCTATCTATATCCAAATAAGAGTAATTTCCCCCTTTAAATCGGCGATAGCTAGTCATTTGACTCCATACACCATGCGTATCAAAATTTTCTTCTATTTTTCTACCGTTTAGTATCAACCCTCAACAATCGGCAGATGCTAACTCCTCAGGCGTATATATACGTAAGGCCTGAGCCATGTCTAGTAAAGACATGTGGTGCATCGAACCTCCTAACAAAAATCTAATAAAAGATCGATCGGTTAAACTAGCTACCCGATCATTTATTTCTATACTACACAATAATTCTTCACACCATACTTTATATACAGGTCTACGCATGTTGAATAATCGTACCCAATCGTTAAAAGTAGAATTACCATACCTCTGTGCAAGTAATTCCCTAATTGGCCCGGCCAATTCTACAGCTTCTAACGGTTCCCATTTTATTACCCTAGGTACTTCAACAGCTTTAGAATGAAGAGTATGCAAATCCCTTTGGTATTTTGGATAATCTATCCAAAGTCTGTCAAATCTTAAGTTCGGGTGCAAATCTTCCAAGTGCATATCTGAAAATGTCATAACTGGATGAGATATATCTTGTTTGTAGTAGTTATCAACCTCCTGTTGTTCCGCATTCTCAGCAGGAGTATTGCGAGCTTGGGATGAAGATTCACCCCTTTCAGTCTGCAAAACACATCAAACACAATTTTTGTGCATCCAAATATGCATTAGTGTCAGCAAAATCATCAATCAAAATAATTATAATGACATGTCCAATTTATATCAAACTTATGCTCATTTTTATATTTTTATCAAATCTACATTTTTTCAAATAAGCAAATACGAAAATGTTCGCCAAGTTCATAAGCATTCAACTCAAATAACATGTCAAAATAATCATTATTAGCAATTAAACGAGTTTCAAATGGCATTATCTATCAAAAAATCAAGTTCATGAATTTTAGACTTGAAAAAGTCCACTTTAATTCTCAAAATCATGTTTAGGCTCAAAGTTTGGATCATTTAACTACTCAAACATGTTACACTACTTAATTTAGCAATAATTCATGACAAAAATCGGCCATAACCTGTTTATATCAAAAAGCCCCAAATTTGCTCAAGAACACAAACCCTAGATTACTCAAAATTTGAAGTTTAAGGCTTCTAATCATGTTAAATAACATCAATCTAGGTTATACAAGCATAATACATAAACAATTTAAGCATAATTACACTAAAAAGCATCAAAATTAAATTGGGTATAAAATTGCTCAAGAACACATATTTTCGGATTAAATGGTGTTTAGGTGTAGAAATTTACCGTTCTTCTTGAGTAATTCCTTGATAACATCCTTCTCAACATGATTTTGTGAAAGATTTGATGAAAAATGGTGAAAAAATTCGATTTTTGTGTGATATTTTCGGGTGTTTTTCGCAGTTATTTTGGTGTGGGTGGTGTGGACTGATCAGTTCGGCCCTTATATTTTTCTGGAATTTCTGTCCTCCGCGACTTGCGGTGGTTTTTCACTTCAAACTCCGTAAGTCGCGGTGTTTTTTTTTTAATAATCTTTAACTTATAAAACAATTAAGTAATTAATTTTAAATTTTTGTTTTCCTTGTTATTTAGGACGAGGTCGTTTCGGAACGATGTCCTAGTCCGTCCCTCGACAAAATTTTAAAATTTGTCTTTTTGTAGCAATTGTTTTAAAAGCTAAGATTTTTGGGTTTTTTTTAATGTTTTTGGCATACTTTAATTCAATAAGATTGAAAATAATGATAATAAAAATTCTCGTCCCTCCCTCGGGTAAAGCAATTTGGGTTCATCGACCTAGTCTTCAACTTACGACGAATTTTAAAAATTATATTTTTAATTTAGCGAAATAAAGTAAATTTTTGTTTTTAAATTCACACCAAACTTAAACTAAAAATGCATAAAATTAAAAATTCATATTTTAAAAATTAAAAAATCACACCAAACTTAATTTAAAAATTCATATTATAAATTCACACCAAACTTATATTATATTTTTGTTGTTATACATACAAACTTAAAAATATTAATTTTTCAAATATTTACAATTTTAGATATATTAATTTTAAAAATTGCACAATATTAATTTAAGATTTTATATATTAATTTTAAAACATGGTAAAAATAAAATTAAAAATCTTTTTGGTTTTTATCCCACTTTAATCAATCAAATATTATCAAAAATATGCGCCCATCTTTTCGGTAAAGTAATTTCGGTTCCATGACCTAATTTAACTCATGACGAATTTTTGAAATATTTTGGGTTGATTGATTAAAGATATTTATACCTTAAGAATAAACGTTAAATTTCGCAGTGGTGTAATAAATTTTTGAATGATATCAATAATTTCGGTCGCCAAACCTAATTTTATTCAATACCAATTTAATACTTTATAGCGAACAAATTAGCGTTTATTATCAAAAGGTTAAAAATAAAAATAAAAATAAAAACTGTACAGACTTACCTGTGAGATAGTATTCTTAGTGATATGATCTATCCCACTCATAAGATAGTCGGTTTAATTGGTTTTCCATAGCTACATAGGTGTAACCTCGAGCATTCAGTGTTTTTTCTTCTAAACATATGAACGGTCCGTCTCTGCATAAAGTAACAAATTCGGTGTTTAAATAGGTTTGATTATTTGAACATTTACCTCCATGTGACCATTTTCCGCATTTGTGACATCTTTCAAGGTGCCGTGCTCTTCTTTTCGCTGCGGATTTTGATTTTCCTTTACCAAATTGTAACTTATTATCTTCGCATCTGGATTCTTTTCTTACTCCGTCCAATCTTTCTCTGATTACTGATACTAGATCACTCGGAAGTGTGTCATTATTACATTTAGTGATCAAAGCGTGTAGCATTAGACCATGGTTTAGTTCACAGGAAGTCTTCATTTCGTATAAACCTAAAAAAAATAAAAATTCAGAATGGGGGAAGAAGACTAGTTCTTTAGGGTCTGCTAGGGAAAGACCATTCGGGTTCCATTTTCGAGAACTACACGAAAACAGACAATCTAACTCTAATAGAAATACATATTATCCTTTAAAGACTTGATTCTCCCCACACTTAGTTAGCTGTGGTATCGAAATTGTGATTAACTTCATTGTCGACTTCCATCGGACTATCTATGTAGTGTTTAACTCTGTGACCATTAACCTTAAATTCAATCCCATTTAAATTTATTAATTCTACTGTTCCGTATGGGAAAACTCTTTTGACTATGAATGGTCCAGACCATCTTGATTTTAATTTTCCAGGAAATAGCTTGAATCGTGAATTAAAAAGAAGAACTCTGTCTCCTTCTTTAAATTCTTTTGAACTTCTGATTCTTTTATCATGCCATTTCTTCGTTCTTTCCTTATAGATTAACGAATTTTCGTATGCTTCTTTTCTTAATTCTTCTAATTCGTTTAATTGACTTAACCGTAGACGTCCAGCTTCATGTAAGTCAAGATTACATGTCTTCAAAGTCCAAAATGCTTTGTGTTCAATTTCTACTGGAAGATGACATGCTTTTCCATAAACGAGTCTAAAAGGTGTGGTTCCAATTGGAGTTTTGTAGGCTGTTCTAAAAGCCCAGAGTGCATCCTCCAACTTAATGGACCATTCCTTCGGATTTGATCCTACGGTTTTCTCTAGAATACGTTTTAAAGTTCGGTTGGTATTTTCAACTTGTCCACTAGTCTGTGGATGATATGCGGTGGAGATTTTATAAGTTACTCCATATCTTTTAAGAACTTTCTCAAGTTGATTATTACAGAAATGAGTTCCCCGATCACTTTTTAAAGCTTTCGGTGTTCCAAACCTTGCAAAAAGACGTTTTAAAAAGTTGACTACAACTCGTGCATCGTTAGTTGGGAGAGCTTTTGCTTCCGCCCATTTAGATACATAATCAATGGCTACGAGAATATAGAGATTATTATGAGATTTTGGAAATGGACCCATAAAGTCAATACCCCAAATGTCAAATACTTCACATACTTGAATGATATTTTGTGGCATTTCATCACGTTGATTTATTTTTCCGGCCCTTTGACAAGCATCACAGGATTTGCAAAGAAGGTGTGCATCTTTGTAAATTGTAGGCCAATAGAATCCAGCATCATAAACTTTTCTTGCTGTTAGTTGAGGCCCATAATACCCTCCTGTTGGTCCTGTGTGACAATGGTTTAAGATTTTACTAGCTTTTTCTCCGAATACACATCGGCGTATTATTCCATCGGGACAACTTTTAAACAAATGTGGATCTTCCCAGAAATAATGTTTTATATCACTGAAGAATTTCTTTCATTTTTGGTATGACAATCCTTTTTCAAGGAATCCACATACTAAGTAGTTTGCATAGTCTGCAAACCATGGAATTTCATTATAATCTATCTTCAATAGATATTCATCAGGAAAGTTGTCTTGTATGGCCGATTCATTTAGAACTTCTAATTCAGGATTTTCAAGACGAGAAAGATGATCAGCTGCGAGATTTTCTGCTCCGCTTTTATCTCGGATTTCAATATCGAACTCTTGTAAGAGTAAGATCCAACGGATTAATCTTGGTTTGGCATCTTGTTTCGAAAATAGGTATCTAAGAGCAGAATGGTCGGTATAGACCACCGTTTTTGCTAGAACGAGATATGATCGAAATTTTTCAAAAGCAAAAGGAGTTCTTTTTCAGTAGTTGTGTAATTTGTTTGTGCTCCTTGTAACGTCTTACTAGCATAATATATAGGTTGAAATCGTTTTTCAATCCTTTGTCCTAAAACGGATCCCATTGCAAAATCACTTGCATCGCACATAAGTTCAAACGGTAGATTCCAATTTGGTGTTATCATGATTGGCGCATTAGTGAGTTTCTCTTTAAGAATATTAAAAGATTTGATACATTCATCTGAAAAGATGAATGGAGCATCCTTTTCTAGGAGTTTATTCATAGGAGTGGCAATTTTAGAAAAATCTTTAATGAAACGTCGGTAAAAACTGGCATGCCCTAGAAAACTCCTAACTCCTCTAACATTGGTGGGATGTGGAAGTTTAGCAATTACATCTACTTTAGCTCTATCCACTTCAATTCCTTCCTTTGAAATTTTATGTCCAAGAACGATGCCTTCTTTAACCATAAAATGGCATTTCTCCCAATTAAGAACTAGATTTGATTGTTCACATCTAATAAGCATTCGTTCCAGATTAACTAGACATGATTCAAATGTATCACCGAAGACTGAAAAGTCATCCATGAAAACTTCCATGCATTCTTCTATCATGTCGTGAAAAATCGCCATCATGCACCTTTGAAAGGTTGCAGGGGCGTTGCAAAGTCCAAATGGCATGCGTTTGTAAGCAAAAGTACCATAAGGGCACGTGAATGTGGTTTTCTCTTAGTCTTCAGGTGCTATTGGAATTTGAAAATATCCGGAAAATCCATCAAGAAAACAATAGTAACTATTTCCGGCTAATCTTTCCAACATTTGATCAATGAAAGGTAAGGGAAAGTGATCTTTTCTGGTGGCATCATTTAATTTTCTATAATCAATACATACACGCCATCCTGTTACAGTCCTAGTAGGAATAAGCTCATTTTTCTCATTTGTAATGACAGTCATGCCACCCTTCTTAGGCACGCATTGAACTGGGCTTACCCATGGACTATCAGAAATTGGATAAATTAAACCTGCATCAAGCAGTTTAATAATTTCCTTCTTAACTACATCTTGCATATTAGGATTTAGTCTTCATTGGCGTTGCACATACGTTTTATGACCTTCTTCCATAAAAATTTTATGTGTGCAATACGAAGGACTTATTCCTTTTATATCATGAATCTTCCATGCAATGGCTGGTTTATGAGCTTTCAACACAGAAATGAGTTGTGATTTCTCATTTTCAGTAAGAGAAGACGATATTATTACAGGTAATTCAGATTTACCATGTAAATAAGCGTATTCCAAATGGTTTGGAAGTGGCTTTAACTCTAATGTCGGAGGTTCTTCTATTGATGATTTATATTGATATCTGTCTTCTTCTTTTAGCATTTGAATTTCTTCTGTTGTTGGTTCATATCCATTAGCTATTAGTGTAGCTAACATTTCAGCTTCATCAATTGGTTCAGTACTTTCTCCTAAAGAACATTCTCCTGTTCCTTGTAATTCTGAAAATTCTTCTAATAATTCTGCATGTGAATCTATAGTTTGAATATAATAGCATGTATCATCTGGAGATTGCGGTTGTTGCATTGCTCAATCAACTGAAAAAGTAACACTCTCATCCTCTATACTTAGGGTCAGTTTCTTACCAAACACGTCTATCATTGCTTTAGCCTTGTTTAAGAATTGTCTTCCTAATATGAGAGGAACTTGAGAATCTTCTTCCATGTCCAGAAAAACAAAATCTACTGGAAATACTAAAGTACCAACTTTAACTAGCATGTTTTCCATTATCCCTCTAGGATATTTTATTGATCGATCGGCTAGTTGTATACTTATTCGTGTTGGTTTCAATTCTCCAAGGTCTAGTTTAGCGTATAGTGAATACGGCATTAGATTTATACTAGCACCTAAATCTGCCAATGCTTCTATTGAACTAAGACTACCCAGAAAACATGGAATTGTGAAACTTCCTGGATCAGATAATTTTTCTGGTATCTTATTCAACAGAACTGCTGAACAATTAGCATTCATAGTAACAGCCGAGAGTTCTTCCATTTTCTTTCTATTCGTGATCAGATCTTTCAGAAATTAAGCATATCTAGGCATTCCTGAAATCACATCAATGAAAGGAAGATTTACATTTATCTGTTTAAACATATCCAAGAATTTGGATTGCTCGGCTTCAAGTTTCTCTTTTTTCATCTTACTCGGGTAAGGAAGTGGTGGTTGGTATGGTTTAACATAAGGTTTAGCCTTAACTGTGTTATCTTCATTAACCTTTTCAACTACCGGTTCTTTTTCCTTATCTTGTTCAGGTTGTGGTTCTTGTGGAGTAGGAATAGCTTCATCAGAAGTTACAGGTATTTCAGGTGGTTTAAGTGTTGTACCACTTCTTGTGGTAATGGCTTTAGCTGTTTCATTCCGGGTGTTAGCATTTGTATCACTAGGTAAACTTCCCGGTTTTCTTTCACCTATTAACCTTGCTAGGTTACTTACTTCTTGTTCCAAGTTTTGAATAGAAGCTTGTTGATTTCTAAATGCTTGAGCATTTTGTTCATTGGTTTGTTTTTGAGATGTGAAAAACTACGTTTGAGTTTCAACTAGCTTCGTCATCATATCTTCTAAATTTGGCTTTTTATCATCGGGTTGTGGTAGTTTATTTTGAAAATTAGGTCTTTGCTGATTGTAAGTATTATTGGATACTTGTTTATTACTAGGACCTTGTTGGTTGTTGTATGGAATATTTCGGTTATAATTCTGATTTTGATTGTAAATCGGTCTTGGCGGTTGATAATTATTCTGATAATTATTTCCAGGCCTTTGGTTTATGTATGAAATATTCTCTCTTTGTTCCATTGTTAGTTCAATACTGAGACAATCTTTTGTCAAATGTGGTCCTCCACACTGCTCACAACTAATTCGTATTGAGTGTATATCTTTAGTCAACTTTTCCATTCGTCTCTCGACAGCATCTATCTTTGCTGAAATGGAATCTAAGTCATGGCTAGAATCGGCTCTAGCTGCTTTAGATGATCTAACGATATCTTTTTCTTGGTGCCACTCATGTGAGTGGGAAGCAGTGTTATCAATAATTTTGTAAGCATCAGTTTCGGTTTTCTTCATAATAGAACCACCAGCTGCTATATCGATGTATTTCCTTGTAGTGATGTCGCATCCTTGGTAGAATATTTGTACTATTTGACAGGTGTCTAAACCATGTTGCGGACATCCTCTTAATAACTTTCTAAATCTGGTTCATGCCTCATATAGAGTTTCATTTGGCTTCTGTGTGAACATAACAATTTTCTCCTTGAAGTCTTACGGCTTTAGATGCTGGAAAGAATTGTTTAAGAAATTTTTCAACTAAAACGTCCCATGTATCAATCGCCCCTTCAGGTAACGATTCCAACCAATCTTTGGCTTCTCCCTTTAAAGTCCAGGGAAATAACATGAGATATATATGTTCATCCTCCACTTCTCTTATTTTAAATAGTGTGCAGATCCTATTAAAGGTACGAAGATGTTCATTTGGATATTCCTTCGGCGTACCACTAAATTGGCATTGATTAGTCACCATGTGTAGAATTTGACCTTTGATTTCATAATCTGGCGCATTAATGTCAGGATGAGTAATTGCGTGACCTTGGCCAGTGCGTTTAGCTCTCATTCGGTCTTCCATACTTAAGGGTTCCAGATTCTCCATAATTGAATTTGTTGAATCGGAATCACTAGAGGATTCTGATTTAATGGTTCGTTCCTCAACAATCTCTGTTTGAATGATTGGTGGTTCCGGAGGAAAAATTAATGGTTCAGGATCTACGAATTGTCCCTGAATATTCTCCGGATTCTCAATTGTGAGGTCGGATTCAAAAAATGGATTATCGAAAATTTGAATTGGAGTACTTGGTTGACTGGGTGACGATTCTAAAGAAAAATCAACGGTGGTAATATTAGCTAGATGTCTTGATCTAGTTATAGGTGGTGAACGTACAAAAGGTGGTGAACGTCTTGCTCGGTGCATTCACTGAATATCCTATTAGTTTTTAAAAGGAAAGAAAAATTATATAAGCTATCCAATTAATAGACTTTTCTGATTTTGCCCACGTTTCGAATAGCCAAAAGATGCAGCTGAGGGGCAGGATTCGTTTGGTCTCAATATAATTGAGGATTGTTTGGCTCCAATAACCCGGTTCACGTACAAATCCAACTATTACTACGAACCAGAAAATTTTGATGTCTATCAATTTAACCACTTAAAATAAATTTTCGTAATTTTAAGAAATTTAGATAAGAAGTAGAATAAAAATCTATGTCCTAAAACTAGAATAGCGAGAAATAAGAAAGAAAAAGAGCGCGTCGAAAAAAGGTCGAAAAAGAAAAAGGGGTCGAAAAATAAGAAAGAAAAAGAGTGACTATAAAACTTTAAAATACTCGACTAACCCAACCTTATTACTATCACTAACTTAAAATTATAATCGCAAATTGAGATTACTAATTGGAAAGATAATTGATACATAGGTAAAAGGCGTCTAAAAATATTAAAGCTTACAAGTAAAACTATATCCCAAATGACAATATCTTAAAAAGGTACTAAAACTTAAAAAGGCGTCGCAAAATTCTTAAGCACCTAAATCTTAGTCTAAAGAAAAAGCACTTAAGGAATTTTACGGCAAGGCCTAAAAATCTAGAAATAAAAATAACTATGGCAAAAACTATATCTTAAAAGTAAATACGAGTGAAAAATACAAATTATTACGCTAAAACAAATAAAAAGGGACAAAATATAAAAATATACTAAAAGTTGTAAAAAGAACAATTTTTATAAAAATATTATTTTTATATTATTTATTTTATAAAACTATTAATTTTATAATTTATTTAAACTAAATAAACTAAATAAAACAAAATAAACTAATTAAAACTAAATATTATAATAAAAATACCCTAATTAGGGTTTAAGATTAATAATAATAATAAATACCCCGTATTAAATGCAGATTAGGGCTTCTGGTCACGTGTGTCAGGGCGGCTCCGCGAGTTGCGGTGCTCGAAGCGGGAAAACTCCGCGAGTCGCGGGATTTCAAATTTCAGATCAGGTTGTTTCGTTTGACAGGTTTCGGGTTTTTTATTTAAATTATATTTTTCTGTTTTTAATTTAATTAATATATTTATATAATTTATATAAAACTTATCTTTAAAAACTAAGATAGAAATAAAATACTTTATAATTTTAAAAATCTTAAAAATAGATTTATATATATATTATTTTTTTTTTCGGTTTTTTTATATATTAGCATTGCGCTTCCGGCTTTTAAACAAGAAATTGAGAGTCCCAGGCAGCGGCGCCAAAAATAATTGATGTTATGCGAGGTGTATATGAAATAGCTATATATTTTTACAAGGAATACTATTAAATATGATACAATTTTACACAAAATATGACAAGTTTTAATTATTTATTTACAAATGGGATATACCTAAACTTTGCTACAACACTATAGGCAGTGTACCTAATCGTAGAGTAGTGTAGTTTTTAGTAAGTCCGGTTCGTTCCACAGGGAATCTTTTAAACAAAGCTTAACGCTATATTAGTTTTAATTTATAAAAATACAAATATATATATAAGTAATATTATTATTATAAACGGGGGTTTTTACCGTTTAATGACTGGTTTGTCGATTTTAAAACTTAGTCGCAGTTAAAACCTAATGTAAAATATAAATATAACTTAATTTAAAGCGTAAAGTAAATAACGATAATGAAATTGTGATAAATAAAAGTGCGATAAAATAAAATTGCGATAATTAAAAAGTACGATAATTAAAAGTGCAATTAAATACAATGACAATAAATAAAAGTACGATAATTAGAAGTGCAATAAAATATAAAATAAAGGAAATTAAATATGAAATAAAAGAATTATGCTTATTTAAACTTCCGTAATCATGATGTTTGACGTGTTGATTTTAGTTTTATGCCCACGGGTTAATTGTCCTTTGTCCTGGATTATTTAATATGTCCGTCTAGTTTTTGTCCATAACAGTCCATCAGTCATAAATATAAAGTGCGAGTGTCCTCGTCAAATTATCCTTATACCTGAAGTTAAATATTCCAACTAATTGGGGACTTAAACTGTAACAAGGTTTTATTACTTTGTTTAATAATTACACCAGGATGTCGACTGTGTGTAATTCAAGGTTTTAATACTTTGTTATCAATTATACCAAGTGTCCTTGTATATAATTTCACCCCTGTTTTAATAATTCTAGTGACTATTAATCCATTCCCGTGTCCGGTTAAATGAACGATTATTCGTACATATAAATACCCCGCCCATCGTGTCCGATTGAGTGTATATGGTTATTTATAGGGACGTTCAATTGTAAATCTTTATATTAAAATTAACAAACTATCATTTAGTTAAACAAATATAAAGCCCATTAATAGCCCATAGTCTAATTTCCACAAGTGTCGTTCTTTTGTCCAAACCCCAATTATGGTACAAAGCCCAATTACCCAATTTTAGTAATTAGCCCAACATCATGATTACTTCGGATCAAATAAGCATAATAATAACTTAGCTACGAGACATTAATTTAAAAAGGTTGAACATAACTTACAATGATTAAAAATAGCGTAGCGTTACACGGACAGAATTTCGACTTACACCCTTACAACATTCGCTAACATACCCTTATTATTAGAATTAAAATTAAAATTAAAATTAAAATATAAATATATATATATATATATATATATATATATATATATATATATATATATATATATATATATATATATATATATATATATATATATATATATATATTACATATATATTGAGAGAGAGATAGATTATATGATATTTTTAACGATCAAACTGCGTTTGCTTTTATAGGCAGTTTTTGAAATAGGGGCTCCGCGAGTCGCGTAATTTTTTGCCTTCAAACTCCGCAAGTCGCGGAGTTTGTAATTCCAGCTCACCCAGCTTTGGCTCTTTGTTTGTCGACGGATTATATAAATAAATATAATATATAAATAATTTTAGTAATTATTTAAATATTATATTATATTTATGTGCATAGTTGACTTGTAATTTTTAGTCCGTTGCGTCGAGCGTTGAGAATTGACTCTGGTCCCGGTTTCGGATTTTCGAACGTCCTTGCGTACTATTTAATATCTTGTACTTTGCGTTTTGTAACTTGTACTCTTGTCATTTTGAGACGTTTCTCATCAATAAATTGAACCACTTGGATTGTATCTTGTACATTTGAGCTTTTTGGACGTTTTTGTCTTCAAATCTTCGTTTTCGCCTTTTGTCTTCACCTTTTATTATTTAAACGAATATCACTTGTAAATAGAATAATTGCAACTAAAAGCTTGTCTTTCTTGAGGAATAATGCTATGAAATATATGTTCGTTTTTAGCATTATCAAGCATTAACATGATCAACTACCTCCCTGTTGCGGTTAGTGTGAATCAAATCCAATGCATAAAGGTTAACGGGATGGTTAGGTATCTGATGTGGAGCAGGTGCTGGGGCAGGAGCAGGTGCATTCAACTCAGCCACACTTGTGTCGTCGCTACTGTTTCCGGATACAATACAAGAACACATAAGAAAGCAGATTAGTCAAGTAAATAACGTTAATCATAAAGTGCTCATGTAATGACTAAGTCTCGGTCGTAGTCTAGACTCTCCAAAGTGTTCTAATGACCATATCAGACACTCTAATGCAAGTCCTAGTTTCCCTACGAACCGTTAGCTCTGATACCATCTATAACACCCCGCCAAATTTCCATCTGACGGCGTGTTAATCCAGGTCCCATAGTTAACAGTTACGCCCTCTATATGAGACGTTTAAAGCAATCCCATTTAATTTTATTAAAATTTGACATTCAAAAACATAAGTCAATAATCCCAAAATAGAAACACTGTTGTGATCGTAACCACAAGCCAACAGTATTTAAACAGTTGTAAAAGTTTTAAATGCGAAAGTAAATAATGTTCTTTAAAAGTATGCTGACTCCGCGGCCAGACATGCAGCAAACATAGCGGAAGTCTACCTCTTAAGGACCTGAGAATAAAAACACGCAAAACAGGTCAACAAATAATGTTGGTGAATCTACAGGTTTAAATTTATGTAACAGTATCTGAAAAATAGTTATCAGAAATATAGTTTAGTTTCCTTGACCACAAGATTTTACAAGTACAACTCCAAGTTGCAAAACGTTTGCATAATCTGAGCACCTGAATACTAGCAATGACCCGAGTATAGAAACCACTATACCCGCCCTTACCTCGTAAAATGTTATACACTTGTTCGAGCGTATCTAATGTTCAAAGTAAATGCACCACAGTTAATAATGTAGGGTGAGGTTGTCAACCTAACAGATCCGTCCATCTAAATTGTGCTTACACTGATGGTATTAAAAGTATTCAAGCTAGAGGCTTTGTGAACAAACTCAGTACGCATATATAGTACTCGTGTTAATACAAAAGCATTCAAATATGTAAATATAACAGCGTGTATTCTTATCCCTGAAAACATGTAAAAAGTGGGACTGTAGACTCACCTTTGAATAAAGCTCGGATTGAAAGACAAAACATGTACGAATTATAGCTGAGTAATGCAACCTAAATATACGTATTTAGGGGTCAATATATGTATCTTAAATAAGGGTGGTTTCATAGTATAAGTTGTCTCATTGCTCGACTCGACGCATTTCAAAGTAAAAGTCAACAAATAGTCAACTAGATCATGCAAGTCAAATAAGTCAACTGAAGTCAAACCGAAAGTCAAACTTGGTCAATGTGGTCAACTTAAGTCAACATCAGTAGGTTCATGTCAAATGTTAGTCAACATGTTGAAATATCCCGTTCTTATTGATTAAAAATGTTCCATATTAATTGATTTCGTTGCGAGGTTTTGACCTCTATATGAGATATTTTTCAAAGACTGCATTCATTTTTAAAATAAACCATAACCTTTATTTCATAAATAAAGGTTTAAAAAGCTTTACTTAGATTATTAAATAATGATAATCTAAAATATCCTGTTTACACACGACCATTACATAATGGTTTACAATACAAATATGTTACATCGAAATCAGTTTCTTGAATGCAGTTTTTACACAATATCATACAAACATGGACTCCAAATCTTGTCCTTATTTTAGTATGCAACAGCGAAAGCTCTTAGTATTCACCTGAGAATAAACATGCTTTAAACGTCAACAAAAATGTTGGTGAGTTATAGGTTTAACCTATATATATCAAATCGTAACAATAGACCACAAGATTTCATATTTCAATAAACATTCCATACATAGAGATAAAAATCATTCATATGGTGAACACCTGGTAACCGACATTAACAAGATGCATATATAAGAATATCCCCATCATTCCCGGACACCCTTCGGATATGATATAAATTTCGAAGTACTAAAGCATCCGGTACTTTGGATGGGGTTTGTTAGGCCCAATATGTGATGCCCCGTACAAAACCATCGTGTACGAATCATCAACAACAGGATCATTACAAGGTTAAGTACTATATGCTGTAATTAAAGAAGTTGCATTCACGATAAAAAGGTGATGTCATAATCGACATCAAATGTTTTACATTTCAAAAGCATGCTTCACTAAATAGAAGCAAATAAATAAGTGTACGTGACCCCAAAGGTCATTACATAACATAGTTTCAAAAGTAAAAAAGTTTGAATGCAAGATAAGTAGTCATGCGATAACAACTCTAAGCAGCGGGTTCTACAGCACGACTAGTACACAGCGGAAGCAACCTCAAGCACCTGAGAAATACATGCTTAAAAACGTCAACACAACGGTTGGTGAGCTATAGTTTAAGTATAACAGTATGTAAGGTAGGCCACGAGATTTCAGTGCTACAAAGAGCGTTTCAAAACAGTATGATAAAGTATATGTTAACCGTGGGCACTTGGTAACTAACTTAACGTTTATACCCCCTGAAAGTACACTTGGCAAGTGCATATGTCTACGAAGTATTAAACACTCGTTAAATGCTAGTGCTACTAGCCCGAGTGGGGATGTCAAACCCTATGGATCCATATCTAAGATTCGCGTTCACGGTTCAAAAACCAATGATTAAATGTTACCGAGCTAAAGGGAATGTTTATGCCGTTGTATAACCCACACATATATAAGTTTAAGTACTCGTGCCTAGTATGTAAAACATAAAATCCGCATGTATTCTCAGTTACCAAATTAAGTTAAAGTAAAAAGGGAATGCTATAACTCACAATGATATGTAGCGGTAAAGTAGTAGTCGGGAAAGGTGTGCAAGTAAACGGTCTGAGGTCCTCAACCTAAGTCAAATAGTACTAAGTCAGTAAATCATCATAATAGGTTTAAAAGTATGTATTTAAGGTCTTAAGGGTCATCATCATTCATCATCAAACAAAAGGCGTACAGTAAGTTTCGTTTATGAAAGTAGTTTAAAACAAAGTCTGACTTAAGGTGAGACCAGTGGCCATGGCTCCGTCTATGAGTCCCTTAAGTGTGGTAAAATTTACAGAAGCAAACTCGTCTTTGTTTGACCGTGGCGACGGTCTAAGTGCGAGTAGGTCAGAAATTTCTGCACAACGTTAAAGGACATAGTAACGATCGGAGGGCCATAAATCCTAAACCGTAACTCGGATTAAGACGAGTCCTATATGAAAAGTTATCTACTCGAAAAGTTCTATCTAAAAATCAAGGTTAGAACAGCCCAGGTCTTCTGGTCTGTTCCAGAAGCATCAGGTCAGTAGGTTTTGGACAGAACAGTGAGTTTAAAAGGGTTCCGGTGGTCTTGGTGCTTGATGTTCATCATGGTTCTCATCCTTGCTGTATATAGCTTCAAGTGTACAACTCATTGATGTATCTACATCATCTTAACCAAGTCTTGACCATCATAACCCATGTGCAAGTCTAAGACATGAAGCACAACTCACTTAAGAGTTGCATGAAGTTTGATGAACCAAAGTTACATCAAAGTCTTAGGTTTGACACTCACATGAACTATAAACTTGAAAGTTAACTAACTAATCAAGATCATAAGTAGTAGAACATAGTTCTTAGTTTGATCTTGAAGATCCAAGACTCAAAAGTCTAGATCCAAAGTTATATTTAAAGAAAACTTGTTTGTGTGTTCTTGAACTTTCAAAGTTAACTTAATTTGTTCAAGAGATATGAGATCAAGACTAACTTGTAGCACTTGACCATATAAACTAACTACATGAAATTAAAGTGCATAAATTGAAGAAGTAAACTTAAATAAACAAGAAAAAGATTTATGGTTGTTCATACTTTTAAAGATTCAACCAAAGTTGATCTTTAAGTAAAGTAAACTTTAAGTTTACTTCCATGACTTACAAGTATGTCTTTAATCAACACAAGAACTTTATAATCTTTGAAACATTATATGTAGAACCTAAACTAGAGAGTTTAGTTCTTGATTGTTCTTGTTAAAACAAGATAAAAGATGAATCAAACTAGAAAGTTAGATTCTTGAAACATGTAAGTAAATAACAACAATTAACAAGACAAGTAACATTAACAACAAGAACAACAAATGATGATGATGATTTACATGTATATAATTCGGTTTTAAGACAAAAGAAAGAAGAAGAAAAACTTGAAAAAGCTACTTACAAGTTGAGAGAAAAAGAGAGAAAACTTGGAAGTATTTTTGTGTGTGTGTTTGAAGGAGAGAATGCAAGTGAAGAGGTGATACAAAAATGAATCAAACACTCCCACCATGGCCTTCTAGGCCACGGTTCTGCAGCAAAAAAGGGAGGGGGAGTAGTTCTTTGGTTACTAGCTTGTAAAGTTCATTAAAGTTGGATATTAAGGTGTTAGTGCATGGGGATGATGTGTAACAAGATTCCAAGTGCCTTAAACTAGCTAGTTACCATCTAACATGATACTTACACTTGAAAGAGTGGGCTAAAGGGTCCATTAATAATGTAGGGTGGGCTTGGAAGCCCAACATCAAGAGTCCATTACACTAATAAAGCCCAAGTTCAAATAAATCACAAGTTAAACCAATTAAAGCCCAAGTAACTAACTAATAGCCTTAGTTAATTAAAATGATTAATAATTTTAATCATGAATGTAAATAATATCTAAAAATATTATTCGTAAAAGTTCCGGGTGTCACAAAGATGTTTCGGGCTCTTAAAAGTCAAGTACGGGCAATCAAGGCAACATGTAAATGTAATAACATACATTCGTTTAATCACACGTATTAATAATAGTAATTATTAATAAATAAATGTTGGAAATTCTAGGGTCGTTACATTACCCACCTGTTAAAGAAAATTTCGTCCCGAAATTTTAAGCTGAGGTAGATGGAGGAGTCGGGAAAAGGTGAGGATACTTCCGCATCATTTGATCCTCTCGCTCCCAAGTAAACTCAGGTCCTCATTTGGCATTCCATCGTACTCGTACAATTGGAATCTTGTTGCGTTTCAAAGTTTTGATCTCACGATCCATAATCTCAACTGGTTCTTCCACAAAGTGGAGTTTGTCGTCAATCGTAAGTTCCTCAAGTGGTATGATAAGTTCGGGTGCGGCAAGACACTTCTTCAAGTTCGATACATGGAAGGTAGGATGAACTGAGCTCAATTGTGCTGGTAGATCCAAACGGTATGCAACTGGTCCAACACGTTCCAAGATCTTGAAAGGACCAATGTATCGTGGGTTCAACTTTCCACGTTTTCCAAAACGAATCACACCTTTCCAAGGTGCAATCTTTAACATTACACGATCACCAATGTTGAATTCAAAGTCTTTACGTTTAAGATCGGCATAACTTTTTGGGCGATCACGGGCAGTCTTAAGTCTAGCTTGAATCTGAGCAATCTTCTCCGTGGTTTCGTGGACTACCTCGGGTCCGGTGATTTGCTTTTCGCCTAATTCGGCCCAACAAATAGGAGATCGGCACTTACAGCCATACAATGCTTCAAAAGGTGCAGCATTAATGCTAGAGTGATAACTGTTGTTGTACGAGAATTCGACGAGTGGCAAATACCTTTCCCAGGCCTTTCCAAAATCAATGACACATGCACGCAGCATGTCCTCCAAGGTCTGAATCGTTCGTTCACTTTGCCCGTCAGTCTGAGGATGATAAGCAGTACTCATGTCAAGACGAGTTCCCATGGCTTCTTGCAAAGAACGCCAAAATCTAGAAGCAAAACGGGGATCGTGATCGGAGATGATCGATAAAGGTACACCATGACGAGATACAACCTCTTTGATGTATAACTGAGCAAGTATCTCCATTGTATCAGTTTCCTTCATCGCTAGAAAGTGTGCAGATTTGGTAAGGCGGTCAACAATAACCCAAATAGTATCGTATCCGCCCACCGTCTTCGGCTGCTTAGTAATAAAATCCATTGTGATCCTTTCCCACTTCCATTGTGGGATTTCCGGCTGTTGAAGTAACCCAGAAGGTCTCTGATGTTCGGCCTTAACTTTCGAACAAGTCAAACACTTCCCAACATAAGTTGCAACGTCCTTCTTAAGATTCGGCCACCAATACTGTTCTTTAAGGTCGTGGTACATTTTACCCGCTCCAGGATGAATCGAATATCTCGACTTGTGTGCTTCATCAAGTATCAGGTTCCGTAGATCTCCATAAAGAGGTACCCAAATTCTTCCGGCATAACATCGGAGTCCAGAATCCATAACCTCGAATCGAGAGACAAGTATGTTCAAATGTTCGTGAGATATGTTCTCCTCTTTGAGAGCCTCATCTTGGGCTACTCTGATCTGGCTGTTGAGGTTCGAATGGATGGTGACGTTCAGAGCCCTAACACGAAGAGGTGCCGTCCTCTCCTTTCGGCTTAAAGCGTCAGCTACAACATTGGCCTTGCCAGGGTGATAACGGAGTTCACAATCGTAGTCGTTGAGCATCTCGATCCATCAACGCTGTCTCATATTCAGTTGCTTCTGATCAAAGATGTGCTGGAGACTCTTGTGGTCGGTGAAGATAGTGCTCTTAGTTCCATACAGATAATGTCTCCACAATTTGAGTGCAAAGACAACAGCTCCAAGTTCAAGATCATGTGTAGTGTAGTTCCGCTCGTGAATCTTCAATTGGCTGGCGGCATAGGCAATAACCTTTGATCGTTGCATCAGTACACAACCAAAACCACTCTTCGATGCATCACAATAAACAACAAAGTCGTCACTGCCTTCAGGAAGTGGTAGGATAGGTGCGGTGGTTAACTTCTTCTTCAAAGTTTGAAATGCTGATTCGTGTGCGGGTTCCCAAATGAACTTCTTACCCTTGTGAGTCAGTGCGGTCAAAGGACGCGCAATCAGAGAAAATCCTTCGATGAATCTTCAGTAATAACCGGCGAGACCTAGGAATTGGCGAATATGCTTCGGAGTAGTGGGGGCCTCCCACTTGCTGATGGCTTCAATCTTGGCGGGATCAACTTTGATACCCTGGTCGCTCACAACATGACCCAAAAACTGTACTTCCTTCAACCAAAATTCACACTTGGAGAATTTGGCGTAAAGTTGCTCTTGTCTTAAGAGTTCAAGCACTAATCGGAGGTGTTGCTCATGTTCTTCTTCGCTCTTTGAGTAGATGAGGATATCATCTATGAAGACGATAACAAACTTATCCAAGTAAGGCTTGCAGACACGATTCATGAGGTCCATGAACACAGCAAGTGCATTTGTTAAGCCGAATGGCATCACGAGAAACTCATAATGACCATAACGGGTCCTGAATGCAGTTTTCATCAGGTCACTTTCCTTCACCCTCAACTGGTGATAACCGGATCGCAAATCAATTTTTGAGTAGACACTCGATCCTTGTAGTTGGTCAAAAAGATCGTCAATTCGTGGAAGAGGATACCGATTCTTGATAGTCAATTTGTTGAGTTCACGGTAGTCGATACACATACGGAAGGATCCATCCTTCTTCTTCACAAACAACACAGGTGCGCCCCAAGGCGAGAAGCTTGGTTGAATAAATCCTCGGTCTAACAGCTCTTGTAGTGGACTCTGTAATTCTTGCATCTCGGAAGGTGCGAGTCTATAAGGTGCGCGAGCTACAGGTGCTGCTCCTGGCACTAAATCAATCTGAAACTCTACGGCTCTCTGCGGCGGCAATCCAGGCAATTCTTCTGGGAAGACATCGGAGAATTCGTTCACAATTCGAACGTCGTTCACGCTCTTCTCCTCAGTTTCTATCGCTTTCACATGTGTTAGGACAGCAAAACGTCCCTTCCTCATAATATTTTGCGCTTTCACGCAACTAATGAGGTTCAACTTCGAGGTACATCTCTCTCCATAGATAACCAGTGGTTCGCCATCTCCTTGTGGTATGCGAAGTGCTTTATATCCACAGATAATATCGGCTTTTATCTTGCTCAACCAATCCATACCAACGATCACGTCAAAACTTCCCAGTTTGATAGGTATCAAATCAATTTCGAAATCTGCACCAGCTATGTTGATAATAGCTCCTCGACTAATGTGGTCAACTTTTTCAAGTTTTCCATTTGTGACCTCGACAAGCATACTCTCTTTTAACGGGACTAATGACCAATTAATCTTATCGCAAAAATGTCTACATACATAACTTCTATCCGCACCAGTATCAAACAAGACAGAAGCTAAAAGATTGTTGATTTTGAATATACCTGTCACCAAGTCGGGGTTATCGCGTGCATCCCTTGCATTAACATTAAAAGCTCTACCACGGGGTGGCCCGCCATCTTTTCGCTTGTTGGGGCATGCGTTTCTGAAATGGCTCGTCTGTCCACATTCGTAGCACTTCTTAGGTCCATTGGTGTTCGGCTTCTCATTCAAAGTAGTGACCTTGCAGTCCTTCCCGATGTGCCCAGCCCGTTGGCAATTCTCACAGACAACATTGCAATACCCAGTGTGGTGTTTGTAGCACCGTTTGCATTGTGGTAAGGTTCCTTTGTAGTTCGGGTTGGTGTTGGTGTTGTTGTTGAGATTAGGGTTTCCACCATTGTTGTGCCTCTTGGCGGGGGTTTGATCGTAGTTTCTCCCCCTGTTGTTGTTGTTGTTGTTGTTGTTGTTGTTGCTGTTGTTGTTGTTGTTGTTGTTGTTGTTGTTGTTGTTGTGGTTGTTGTGGTTGTTATGGTTGTTGTCCCATTTCCTCTTTTCACTACTACCGGCTTCAAACTTAGCCTTCTCCGGCTCGTCAAGTATGATTTGATTCAGGAGAGTATGCACCATGCGCATTGCTTCGGGAACATTCGGTGGTTTGGATGAGGTAACATTACCCTTGATGGACTTAGGAAGTCCCGAGAAGTATTTCTCCAAGCGCTTAAATTCGGGGGTGACCATGGTCGGACACATCAGTGCTAACTCCAAAAACCTACGATTGTAACTGTTAAGGTCGTTCCCTACGGCCTTCAACTGCATGAATTCAATTTCCATCTTCTGAATTTCGGTTCTCGGACAATACTCATCAATCATAGCCGCCTAGAATTCCTCCCATAGCGTAGCATACGCCTCATCGATACCTTTCGCTTGAGCTAACGTGTTCCACCACGTTAGCGCGCCGTCAGATAGCGTGCAAGATGCAAACTTGGTCTTATTATCCTCCGAACAGTTGCTAACTCGGAATACTGATTCATGTTTCTCGAACCATCTGGTGAGACCAACTGGTCCCTCGGTGCCGCTGAAGTTATGCGGTTTGCAGCTCTGGAATTCCTTGTATGTACACCCATTTCGAACGGGTGGAATAACCGGTGGTGGTGGCGGTGGAGCTTCTAGATTTCTTTCTGCTAGGGCTACAGCGACCCGTTCGTTGATCATGTCCTCAATCTGGGCGGCGGTAGGTGTGGATCTTCCGTTAGCCATGGTATTCTAAACAAAAATTTTGACTCAAGTCAAAATCCAGTATGCAAGTAGTAATAATACAGTATATAGTGACCAACATGGAATCAAAACATCACATGTTATTAAATAATGCATCTAGGTACAAATACCACAGAATCATCGTACAGCAATGTAAATAGAACATTGTGCAAGAATTAAATAACGCAAAGTTCCATTCATTAATAATAATAAGTTTCATACATCTGAATAAGTTCGTACAATACATATGAAATACATGAAACTATAACTAGATTACATCATGAAATCTAAATACAAAGTCCTACGGTGAAGGCGGGTGAACTGCTCCTCGAGCCAACTGCTCCTCGAGCTCAGTGACTCGAGCTCGGAGAGTCTCAATCTCCCTCATCAGTTCCTCGTTAGAGGGAGCTGGTGGGGCAGGCGGTGCAGGTGGGGCGGGTGGTGCGGGTAGTGCCGGTGGTGCTGATGTAGATGGTCCGGCTCCGGATGTAGACGGTACGTCCCTAGATGTAAGTGGTCCGTATCTAAATCTAGGTGGTACGGTTCCAGGAATAGTCAATACGTAACGGGGAACCTTACGTATCTGTGGGTCGGCAGGGTATGGCACAACTCGTTTACGAGCAGTAACCCTACGACGATGGCCAAATGCGTCAGTAAAAGCACGACCTCCATTCACCCCTGGAATGACGGTGCCGTCGAAACGGTACCGCTTCCTCGGCGGGGTGGAGGGTGCCTGAATAGGTCTTTCAGCAGGATCCTCATCATTGCTGGAGTCGTCTGATGATGAAAAATTGGCGGATGATGAGTCATCCGAATCGTGTGGTGGTGACACTAGTGTCTGAGCTGGTAATCCGAAGCGTCCGAAGGCGGCCAACATCTGTCTGTGTCTGCCTGGAGGAATCACGACTAAACATCCGTCGGGAGTGCGTCGGCAAGGTGTGCGCATGTGGTTACGAAACGGCCCTTCCCCGAACTCCGCGGGGATCTCAATACCACCAATGCGGGGCTGTGACCTCGAGAGTCCGGGAGCAGACACTGGGCAGGTGCACTAGTACCAGCTCCGGAAGTAGAAGCGCCGGGATCACTAGTGGGTGTCGGGGCCAGTGTATCGGTAGTAGCAGCAGCAAGTGTAGCAGTAGGTAGGGCGACGGGGTCTGAGTCTGTACTGCCTGAAATGCCAGTAGGTGGAACATCCAACATCTGAACAAGGAAAAATAAATTTTCCATGTCAGTATGTCATAAAGTAAGCAAATAATAGGCCAACAGTTTAAATCATGTATAACGGTAACTAGCATGGCAATAACAGTAATCCGTATGAAAGTAGCATGTAATCGAAAGCAAATAGCATCATGCAGTAGTGAAATCATGTAGTAGCATACGGCATATAGCAGTAACAGTAAGCAGCAACATGCAGTAAGTTCAGCAGAAACACGTAAACTAGCAAGTTGTAGATTAGTCCTATTAGTGAATCCTACTCGGGTCGGTCTTAGACTCACTAATGCAACCTAATTCCCTACAACCAATGCTCTGATACCAAATGTGATGATCAACAACAGGATCATTACAAGGTTAAGTACTATATGCTGTAATTAAAGAAGTTGCATTCACGATAAAAAGGTGATGTCATAACCGACATCAAATGTTTTACATTTCAAAAGCATGCTTCACTAAGTAGAAGCAAATAAATAAGTGTACGTGACCCCAAAGGTCGTTACATAACATAGTTTCAAAAGTAAATAAGTTTGAATGCAAGATAAGTAGTCATGCGATAACAACTCTAAGCAGCGGGTTCTACAGCACGACTAGTACACAGCGGAAGCAACCTCAAGCACCTGAGAAATACATGCTTAAAAACGTCAACACAACAGTTGGTGAGCTATAGTTTAAGTATAACATTATGTAAGGTAGGCCACGAGATTTCAGTGCTACAAAGAGCGTTTCAAAACAGTATGATAAAGTATATGTTAACCGTGGGCACTTGGTAACTAACTTAACATTTATACCCCCTGAAAGTACACTTGGCAAGTGCGTATGTCTACGAAGTATTAAACACTCATTAAATACTAGTGCTACTAGCCCGAGTGGGGATGTCAAACCCTATGGATCCATATCTAAGATTAGCGTTCACGGTTCAAAAACCAATGATTAAACGTTACCGAGCTAAAGGGAATGTTTATGCCGTTGTATAACCCACACATATATAAGTTTAAGTACTCGTGCCTAGTATGTAAAACATAAAATCTGCATGTATTCTCAGTTACCAAAATAAGTTAAAGTAAAAAGGGAATGCTATAACTCACAATGATATGTAGCGGTAAAGTAGTAGTCGGGAAAGGTGTGCAAGTAAACGGTCCGAGGTCCTCAACCTAAGTCAAATAGTACTAAGTCAGTAAATCGTCTTAATAGGTTTAAAAGTATGTATTTAATGTCTTAAGGGTCATCATCATTCATCATCAAACAAAAGGCGTACAGTAAGTTTCGTTTATGAAAGTAGTTTAAAACAAAGTCTGATTCAGTCAGTCACCACGGCCTCTACCCTTACTGAATTAAGGTGAGACCAGTGGCCATGGCTCCGTCTATGAGTCCCTTAAGTGTGGTAAAATTTACAGAAGCAAACTCATCTTTGTTTGACCGTGGCGACGGTCTAAGTGCGAGTAGGTCAGAAATTTCTGCACAACGTTAAAGGACATAGTAACGATCGGAGGGCCATAAATCCTAAACCGTAACTCGGATTAAGACGAGTCCTATATGAAAAGTTATCTACTCAAAAAGTTATATCTAAAAATCAAGGTTAGAACAGCCCAGGTCTTCTGGTCTGTTCCAGAAGCATCAGGTCAGTAGGTTTTGGACAGAACAGTGAGTTTAAAAGGGTTCCGGTGGTCTTGGTGCTTGATGTTCATCATGGTTCTCATCCTTGCTGCATATAGCTTCAAGTGTACAACTCATTGATGTATCTACATCATCTTAACCAAGTATTGACCATCATAACCCATGTGCAAGTCTAAGACATGAAGCACAACTCACTTAAGAGTTGCATGAAGTTTGATGAACCAAAGTTACATCAAAGTCTTAGGTTTGACACTCACATGAACTATAAACTTGAAAGTTAACTAACTAATCAAGATCATAAGTAGTAGAACATAGTTCTTAGTTTGATCTTGAAGATCCAAGACTCAAAAGTCTAGATCCAAAGTTATATTTAAAGAAAACTTGTTTGCGTGTTCTTGAACTTTCAAAGTTAACTTAATTTGTTCAAGAGATATGAGATCAAGACTAACTTGTAGCACTTGACCATATAAACTAACTACATGAAATTAAAGTGCATAAATTGAAGAAGTAAACTTAAATAAACAAGAAAAAGATTTATGGTTGTTCATACTTTTAAAGATTCAACCAAAGTTGATCTTTAAGTAAAGTAAACTTTAAGTTTACTTCCATGACTTACAAGTATGTCTTTAATCAACACAAGAACTTTATAATCTTTGAAACATTATATGTAGAACCTAAACTAGAGAGTTTAGTTCTTGATTGTTCTTGTTAAAACAAGATAAAAGATGAATCAAACTAGAAAGTTAGATTCTTGAAACATGTAAGTAAATAACAACAATTAACAAGACAAGTAACATTAACAACAAGAACAACAAATGATGATGATGATTTGCATGTATATAATTCGGTTTTAAGACAAAAGAAAGAAGAAGAAAAACTTGAACAAGCTACTTACAAGTTGAGAGAAAAAGAGAGAAAACTTGGAAGTATTTTTGTGTGTGTGTTTGAAGGAGAGAATGCAAGTGAAGAGGTGATACAAAAATGAATCAAACACTCCCACCATGGCCTTCTAGGCCATGGTTCTGCAGCAAAAAAGGGAGGGGGGAGTAGTTCTTTGGTTACTAGCTTGTAAAGTTCATTAAAGTTGGATATTAAGGTGTTAGTGCATGGGGATGATGTGTAACAAGATTCCAAGTGCCTTAAACTAGCTAGTTACCATCTAACATGATACTTACACTTGACAGAGTGGGCTAAAGGGTCCATTAATAATGTAGGGTGGGCTTGGAAGCCCAACATCAAGAGTCCATTACACTAATAAAGCCCAAGTTCAAATAAATCACAAGTTAAACCAATTAAAGCCCAAGTAACTAACTAATAGCCTTAGTTAATTAAAATGATTAATAATTTTAATCATGAATGTAAATAATATCTAAAAATATTATTCGTAAAAGTTCCGGGTGTCACAAAGACGTTTCGGGCTCTTAAAAGTCAAGTACGGGCAATCAAGGCAACATGTAAATGTAATAACATACAATCGTTTAATCACACGTATTAATAATAGTAATTATTAATAAATAAATGTTGGAAATTCTAGGGTCGTTACACAATAGATCTATCTTTAGGATTCGCGTCAATTAGGGTGTCTGTTCCCTAATTCTTAGATTACCAGACTTAATAAAAAGGGGCATATTCGATTTCGATAATTCAACCATAGAATGTAGTTTCACGTACTTGTGTCTATTTTGTAAATCATTTATAAAACCTGCATGTATTCTCATCCTAAAAATATTAGATTTTAAAAGTGGGACTATAACTCACTTTCACAGATTTTTACTTCGTCAGGAAGTAAGACTTGGCCACTAGTTGATTCACGAACCTATAACAATATATACATATATATCAAAGTATGTTCAAAATATATTTACAACACTTTTAATATATTTTGATGTTTTAAGTTTATTAAGTCAGCTGTCCTCGTTAGTAACCTACAACTAGTTGTCCACAGTTAGATGTACAGAAATAAATCGATAAATATTATCTTGAATCAATCTACGACCCACTGTATACGTATCTCAGTATTGATCACAACTCAAACTATATATATTTTGGAATCAACCTCAAACCTGTATAGCTAACTCCAACATTCACATATAGAGTGTCTATGGTTGTTCCGAAATATATATAGATGTGTCTATGGTGTTTTTCGTATTTCCAGGTTTTAAATCATTAAGTTAGCATATCATATAGATATAGAACATGTGTTTAGTTGATTTTAAAAGTCAAGTTAGAAGGATTAACTTTTATTTGCGAACAAGTTTAGAATTAACTAAACTATGTTCTAGTGATTACAAGTTTAAACCTTCGAATAAGATAGCTTTATATGTATGAATAGAATGATGTTATGAAAATCATTACTACCTCAAGTTCCTTGGATAAACCTACTGGAAATGAAAAAAATAGATCTAGCTTCAAAGGATCCTTGGATGGCTTGAAAGTTCTTGAAGCAGAATCATGACACGAATACAATTTCAAGTAAGATTTCCACTCGAAATAAGATTGTTATAGTTATAGAAATTGAATTAAAGTTTGAATATGATTATTACCTTGTATTAGAAAGATAACCTACTGTAAGTAACAAAGGTTTCTTGATCTTGGATGATTACTTGGAATGGATTTAGAAAACTTGGAAGTAAACTTGCAATCTTGGAAGTATTCTTGATTTTATGAAACTAAAACTTTTGGAATTTATGAAGAACACTTAGAACTTGAAGATAGAACTTGAGAGAGATCAATTAGATGAAGAAAATTGAAGAATGAAAGTGTTTGTAGGTGTTTTTGGTCGTTGGTGTATGGATTAGATATAAAGGATATGTAATTTTGTTTTCATGTAAATAAGTCATGAATGATTACTCATATTTTTGTAATTTTATGAGGTATTTTATGCTAGTTGCCAAATGATGGTTCCTACATGTGTTAGGTGACTCACATGGGCTGCTAAGAGCTGATCATTGGAGTGTATATACTAATAGTACATACATCTAAAAGCTGTGTATTGTACGAGTACGAATACGGGTGCATACGAGTAGAATTATTGATGAAACTGAACGAGGATGTAATTGTAAGCATTTTTATTAAGTAGAAGTATTTTGATAAGTGTCTTGAAGTCTTTCAAAAGTTTATGAATACATATTAAAACACTACATGTATATACATTTTAACTGAGTCGTTAAGTCATCGTTAGTCGTTACATGTAAATGTTGTTTTGAAACCTTTAGGTTAACGATCTTGTTGAATGTTGTTAACCCATTATTTATTATAACAAATGAGATGTTAAATTGTTATATTATCATGATATTATGATATATAATATATCTTAGTATGATATATATACAGTTAAATGTCGTTACAACGATAATCGTTACATATATGTCTCGTTTCGAAATCATTAAGTTAGTAGTCTTATTTTTACATATGTATTTCATTGTTAATACACTTAATAATATATTTACTTATCATTTAACATAATTAACCAAGTGTATCAATATCTTAATATGATTCATATGTACCTAGTAAGACGTTGTTATAACGATAATCGTTATATATATCATTTTCGAGTTTCTTAAATTAATAGTCTCATTTTTATGTATATAACTCATTGTTAAAATACCTAATGAGATACATACTAATAATAAAATCATGTTAACTATATATATAACCATATATATGTCATCGTATATTTTCTACAAGTTTTAACGTTCTTGAATCACCGGTCAACTTGGGTGGTCAATTGTCTATATGAAACCTATTTCAATTAATCAAGTCATACCAAGTTTGATTGCTTAACATGTTGGAAACATTTAATCATGTAAATAACAATTTCATTTAATATATATATAAACATGGAAAAGTTCGGGTTACTACAGTACCTACCCGTTAAATAAATTTCGTCCCGAAATTTTAAGCAGTTGGAGGTGTTGACGTATCTTCTGGAAATAAATGCGGGTATTTCTTCTTCATCTGATCTTCACGCACCCAGGTGAATTCGGGTCCTCTACGAGCATTCCATCATACCTTAACAATCGGTATCTTGTTTTGTTTAAGTCTCTTAACCTCACGATCCATTATTTCGACGGGTTCTACAATGAATTGAAGTTTTTCATTGATTTGGATTTCGTCCAACGGAATAGTGAGATCTTCTTTAGCAAAACATTTCTTCAAATTTGAGACGTGGAAATTGTTATGTACAGCCGCGAGTTGTTGAGGTAGCTCCAATTGGTAAGCTACTGGTCCGACACGATCTATAATCTTGAATGGTCCAATGTACCTTGGATTTAGTTTCCCCCGTTTACCAAATCGAACAACGCCTTTCCAAGGTGAAACCTTAAGCATGACCATTTCTCCAATTTCAAACTCTATATCTTTTCTTTTACTGTCCGCGTAGCTCTTTTGTCGACTCTGGGCGGTTTTCAATCTTTGTTGAATTTGGATGATTTTCTCGGTAGTTTCTTGTATTATCTCCGGACCCGTAATCTGTCTATCCCCCACTTCACTCCAATAAATCAGAGACCTGCACTTTCTACCATAAAGTGCTTCAAACGGCGCCATCTCAATGCTTGAATGGTAGCTGTTGTTGTAGGAAAATTCTGCTAACGGTAGATGTCGATCCCAACTATTTCCGAAATCAATAACATAAGCACGTAGCATGTCTTCAAGCGTTTGTATCGTCCTTTCGCTCTGCCCATCAGTTTGTGGATGATAGGCAGTACTCATGTCTAGACGAGTTCCCAATATTGCTGTAATGTCTGCCAGAATCTTGAAATAAATCTGCCATCCCTATTAGAGATAATAGAGATTGGTATTCCATGTCTGGAGACGACTTCCTTTAAATACAGTCGTGCTAACTTCTCCATCTTGTCGTCTTCTCTTATTGGCAGGAAGTGTGCTGACTTAGTGAGACGATCAACTATTACCCAAATAGTATCATAACCACTTGCAGTCCTTGGCAATTTAGTAATGAAATCCATGGTAATGTTTTCCCATTTCCATTCCGGGATTTCAGGATGTTGTAGTAGACCTGATGGTTTCTGATGTTCAGCTTTGACCTTAGAACACGTCAAACATTCTCCTACATATTTAGCAATATCGGCTTTCATACCTGGCCACCAAAAATGTTTCTTAAGATCCTTGTACATCTTCCCCGTTCCAGGATGTATTGAGTATCTGGTTTTATGAGCTTCTCTAAGTACCATTTCTCTCATATCTCTAAATTTTGGTACCCAAATTCTTTCAGCCCTATACCGGGTTCCGTCTTCCCGAATATTAAGATGCTTCTCCGATCCTTTGGGTATTTCATCCTTTAAATTTCCCTCTTTTAAAACTCCTTGTTGCGCCTCCTTTATTTGAGTAGTAAGGTTAGTGTGAATCATTATATTCATAGATTTTACTCGAATGGGTTCTCCGTCCTTTCTGCTCAAGGCGTCGGCTACCACATTTGCCTTTCCCGGGTGGTAACGAATCTCAAAGTTGTAATCATTCAACAATTTAATCCACCTATGCTGCCTCATATTCAGTTGTTTCTGATTAAATATGTGTTGAAGACTTTTGTGGTCGGTATATATAATACTTTTGACCCCATATAAGTAGTGCCTCCAAGTATTTAATGCAAAAACAACCGCGCCTAATTCCAAATCATGCGTCGTATAATTTTGCTTGTGAATCTTCAATTGTCTAGACGCATAAGCAATCATCTTCGTCCGTTGCATTAATACACAACCGAGACCTTGCTTTGATGCGTCACAATAAATCACAAAATCATCATTCCCTTCAGGCAATGACAATATAGGTGCCGTAGTTAGCTTTTTCTTTAATAATTGAAACGCCTTCTCTTGTTCATCCTTCCATTCAAATTTCTTCCCTTTATGCGTTAATGCAGTCAAGGGGTTTGCTATTTTGGAGAAATCTTGGATGAATCTTCTGTAGTAACCAGCCAATCCTAAAAATTGACGTATATGCTTCGGAGTTTTTGGGGTTTCCCACTTTTCAACGGTTTCGATCTTTGTCGGGTCCACCTGGATACCTTCTTTGTTCACTATGTGACCGAGGAATTGAACTTCTTCCAACCAAAATGCACACTTTGAAAACTTAGCGTACAGTTTTTCTTTCCTCAATACTTCTAGCACTTTTCTCAAATGGTCTTCGTGCTCTTGATCATTCTTTGAGTAAATAAGTATGTCATCGATGAAAACAATGACAAACTTGTCAAGATATAGCCCACACACTCGGTTCATAAGGTTCATGAACACAGCTGGTGCGTTAGTCAATCCAAACGGCATAACCATAAACTCGTAATGACCATAACGCGTCCTAAAAGCAGTTTTTGGAATATCATCCTCCTTTACTCGCATTTGATGATATCCAGAACGTAAATCGATCTTCGAATAAACCGACGAGCCTTGTAGTTGATCAAATAAGTCGTCAATTCTCGGCAGTGGATAACGGTTTTTGATGGTAAGTTTGTTCAACTCTCTGTAGTCAATACACAACCTAAATGTACCATCCTTCTTCTTGACAAACAAAACAGGAGCTCCCCATGGTGATGTACTTGGTCGAATAAAACCACGTTCTAATAGTTCTTGCAGTTGGATTTGCAGTTCTTTCATCTCGCTGGGTGCGAGTCTATAAGGAGCACGAGCTATTGGTGCAGCTCCTGGTACAAGATCTATTTGAAATTCAACAGATCGATGTGGAGGTAGTCCCGGTAATTCTTTCGGAAATATATCGGGAAATTCTTTTGCGACGGGAACATCATTGATGCTCTTTTCTTCAGTTTGTACTTTCTCGACGTGTGCTAGAACAGCATAGTAACCTTTTCTTATTAGTTTTTGTGCCTTCAAATTACTAATAAGATGTAGCTTCATGTTGCCCTTTTCTCCGTACACCATTAAGGGTTCTCCTTCTTCTCGTACAATGCGAATTGCATTTTTATAACATACGATCTCTGCTTTCACCTTCTTCAGCCAGTCCATGCCAACTATTATAACAAAACTCCCTAACTCTACTGGTATCAAATCAATCTTAAATATTTCGCTACCCAGTTTAATTTCTCGATTCCGGCATATATTATCTACTGAAATTAATTTACCGTTTGCTAATTCGAGTAAAAATTTACTATCCAACGGCGTCAATGGACAACTTAATTTAGCACAAAAATCTCTACTCATATAGCTTCTATCCGCACCCGAATCAAATAAAACGTAAGCAGATTTATTGTCAATAAGAAACGTACCCGTAACAAGCTCCGAGTCTTCCTGTGCCTCTGCTGCATTAATATTAAAAACTCTTTCGCGGCCTTGTCCATTCGTGTTCTCCTGGTTCGGGCAATTTCTAATAATGTGGCCCGGTTTTCCACATTTATAACAAACTACATTGGCATAACTTGCTCCGACGCTACTTGCTCCGCCATTACTCGTTCCGACACCATTTGTTCCTTTCGTTCTGTTAACCCCTGGTCTGTAGACCTCACACTTAGCCGAGCTATGACCATTTCTTTTACACTTGTTGCAAAATTTGGTGCAGAACCCCGAGTGATACTTTTCACACCTTTGGCATAGCTGCTTCTGATTGTTGTTGTTGTTGCGGTTGTTATTGTTGTTGGGATGATTGTTGTAGTTGTTGTTGTTGTTGTTGTTGTTGTTGTTGTTGTTGTTGTTGTTGTTGTTGTTGTTGTTGTTGTTGTTGGGCCGTTTGTTGTAGTTCCGATTGATGATGCGATTTTTGGGATAATTGTTGCAATTATTATTGTAATTGCTGTTGTTGTTGTATTGGTGATTCTTATCACCGTTTTCCTCCCACTTTCTTTTGACTTGCTTCACATTGGCCTCTTCAGCCGTCTGTTCTTTAATTCTTTCCTCAATCTGGTTCACTAGTTTGTGAGCCATTCTACATGCCTGTTGTATGGAGGCGGGCTCGTGTGAACTTATATCTTCTTGGATTCTTTCCGGTAATCCTTTCACAAACGCGTCGATCTTCTCTTCCTCATCTTCGAATGCTCCCGGACACAATAGGCACAATTCTATGAATCGTCTTTCGTACGTGGTAATATCAAATCCTTGGGTTCGTAACCCTCTAAGTTCTGTCTTGAGCTTATTGACCTCGGTTCTGGGACGGTACTTCTCGTTCATCAAGTGCTTGAATGCTGACCACGGTAGTGCGTACGCATCATCTTGTCACACTTGCTCTAGATAGGTATTCCACCATGTTAACGCAGAACCTGTGAAGGTATGCGTAGCGTACTTCACTTTTTCCTCTTCAGTACACTTACTTATGGCAAACACTGATTCGACCTTCTCGGTCCACCGTTTCAATCCGATCGGTCCTTCGGTTCCATCAAATTCCAAAGGTTTGCAGGCAGTGAATTCTTTGTAGGTGCATCCTACACGATTTCCTGTACTGCTAGATCCAAGGTTATTGTTGGTATGTAGCGCAGCCTGTACTGCGGCTATGTTTGAAGCTAGAAAAGTACGGAATTCCTCTTCATTCATATTCACAATGTGTCGAGTAGTCGGTGCCATTTCCTTCAAAATAGTCAAATGGAACAAGTTAATCATACAGAATATTAAGAGTAGTTAATAGTATTTCGTAGCATAATATGAACTCATTTATAAAAGCTTTTTCTTCATATTAGCGTTTTATAAGTTTAAATTCGGGTAGTACCTACCCGTTAAGTTCATACTTAGTAGCTAATATACAATTCAACTACTACAATTCTATATGAAAAACTGATTATAATAATATTTCGCGTTCAAACTTTTATACAATATTTTACAAACTTACAATACCGCTTATTTTACATAAAGCATGAAATATAGCACACAATAACTTTGATACAAGATAGTTGTGAAGATAATTCTAGCTAGTACACAAGTCGTTCAGCAAAGGCAATAAAGACACGTAATTCATACGTCCAGAAACAAGTCATGCATTCTGGTTTTACTAGGACTACTTCCCATCCTTGGTCTTGTGGAACATAACCGTTATGGCCGTTGATAAGACAGCGTGTTGTAACGTTGTCAAAGGGACGAGGGTTACGTAATGACCAACAGTCTCGTAATAACCTAAAAACCTCATTTCTTACCCCAATTACCAACTCCGTCACTTGTGGGAACGTTTTGTTTAATAGTTGTAGCCCGATGTTCTTTTTCTCACTTTGGTGAGAAGCGAACATTACTAACCAGTAAGCATAGCATGCTTCTTTATGTTGCATGTTAGCCGCTTTTTCTAAATCATGAAGTCCTATATTCGGATACATTGAGTCAAAATAATTTCTTAACCCGTTGCGTAAAATAGCATTTGGGTTCCCCGCAATATATGCGTCAAAGTAAATACATCGTAACTTATGGGTTTCCCAATGTGATATCCCCCATCTTTCAAACGAAAGTCTCTTATAAACCAAGGCATTCTTGGAACGTTCTTCGAATGTCTTACAAACTGATTTCGCCGTAAATAGTTGTGCCGAAGAATTCTGGCCGATTCTAGACAAGATTTCATCAATCATGTCTCCGGGTAGGTCTCTTAAAATATTGGGTTGTCTATCCATTTTGTGTTTTTATACTGTAAAATAGACAAGAGTTAGATTCATAAAAAAAAATACTTATTAATACAAGCAATTTTTACATATATCATAAAGCATAAGCACACTATATTACATATATTACACCACACGAATACAACTATCTTATTCCAACTCGATCGTTTCTTCTTCTTCGGTTTTGGTTCGTTTTGCCAAGTTTCTAGGGATATATGATGTTCCCCTAATACGAGCTGTCATTTTCCACAACGGTTTTGAAAAACCTGGTGGTTTAGAGGTTCCCGGGTCATTGTTACAACTAAAGGGCTTCGGGGGTTGACGATACATATAAAGTTCATCGGGGTTGGAATTAGATTTCTCTATTTTTATGCCCTTTCCCTTATTATTTTCTTTTGCCTTTTTAAATTCAGTTGGGGTAATTTCTATAACATCATCGGAATTCTCGTCGGAATCTGATTCATCGGAGAATTGGTAATCCTCCCAATATTTTGCTTCCTTGGCGGAAATACCATTGACCATAATTAACCTTGGTCGGTTGGTTGAGGATTTTCTTTTACTTAACCGTTTTATTATTTCCCCCCACCGGTTCTATTTCCTCCTCCGGTTCCTCCTCTTTTGGTTCTGATTCTTCTTCCGGTTCTGATTCTTCTTCCGGTTCTTCTTCGGGAACTTGTGAATCAGTCCAATATATATTCGACTCTTCGTTATTATTAGGTGAGTCAATGGGATTTGTGCTAGAGGTAGACATCTATCACACAATATCAAACATGTTAAGAGATTAATATATCACATAATATATACATGTTAATAATATATAGTTTCCAACAAAAATGTTAAGCAATCATTTTTAAAGAAAACACGGTCGAAGTCCAGACTCACTAATGCATCCTAACAAACTCGATAAGACACACTAATGCAAATTTTCTGGTTCTCTAAGACCAACGCTCGGATACCAACTGAAATGTCCCGTTCTTATTGATTAAAAATGTTCCATATTAATTGATTTCGTTGCGAGGTTTTGACCTCTATATGAGACGTTTTTCAAAGACTGCATTCATTTTTAAAACAAACCATAACCTTTATTTCATAAATAAAGGTTTAAAAAGCTTTACGTAGATTATCAAATAATGATAATCTAAAATATCCTGTTTACACACGACCATTACATAATGGTTTACAATACAAATATGTTACATCGAAATCAGTTTCTTGAATGCAGTTTTTACAAAATATCATACAAACATGGACTCCAAATCTTGTCCTTATTTTAGTATGCAACAGCGGAAGCTCTTAGTATTCACCTGAGAATAAACATGCTTTAAACGTCAACAAAAATGTTGGTGAGTTATAGGTTTAACCTATATATATCAAATCGTAACAATAGACCACAAGATTTCATATTTCAATACACATCCCATACATAGAGATAAAAATCATTCATATGGTGAACACCTGGTAACCGACATTAACAAGATGCATATATAAGAATATCCCCATCATTCCGGGACACCCTTCGGATATGATATAAATTTCGAAGTACTAAAGCATCCGGTACTTTGGATGGGGTTTGTTAGGCCCAATAGATCTATCTTTAGGATTCGCATCAATTAGGGTGTCTGTTCCCTAATTCTTAGATTACCAGACATAATAAAAAGGGGCATATTCGATTTCGATAATTTAACCATAGAATGTAGTTTCACGTACTTGTGTCTATTTTGTAAATCATTTATAAAACCTGCATGTATTCTCCTCCCAAAAATATTAGATTTTAAAAGTGGGACTATAACTCACTTTCACATATTTTTACTTTGTCGGGAAGTAAGACTTGGCCACTGGTTGATTCACGAACCTATAACAATATATACATATATATCAAAGTATGTTCAAAATATATTTACAACACTTTTAATATATTTTGATGTTTTAAGTTTATTAAGTCAGCTGTCCTCGTTAGTAACCTACAACTAGTGTTAGATGTACAGAAATAAATCGATAAATATTATCTTGAATAAATTTACGACCCAGTGTATACGTATCTCAGTATTGATCACAACTCAAACTATATATATTTTGGAATCAACCTCAACCCTGTATAGCTAACTCCAACATTCACATATAGAGTGTCTATGGTTGTTCTGAAATATATATAGATGTGTCGACATGATAGGTCGAAACATTGTATACGTGTCTATGGTATCTCAAGATTACATAATATAAAATACAAGTTGATTAAGTTATGGTTGGAATAGATTTGTTACCAATTTTCACGTAGCTAAAATAAGAAAAATTATCCAATCTTGTTTTACCCATAACTTCTTCATTTTAAATCCGTTTTGAGTGAATCAAATTGCTATGGTTTCATATTGAACTTTATTTTATGAATCTAAACAGAAAAAGTATAGGTTTATAGTCAGAAAAATAAGTTACAAGTCGTTTTTGTAAAGGTAGTCATTTCAGTCGAAAGAACGACGTCTAGATGACCATTTTAGAAAACATACTTCCACTTTGAGTTTAACCATAATTTTTGGATATAGTTTCATGTTCATAATAAATATCATTTTCCCAGAATAACAACTTTTAAATCAAAGTTTATCATAGTTTTTAATTAACTAACCCAAAACAGCCCGCGGTGTTACTACGACGGCGTAAATCCGATTTTACGGTGTTTTTCGTGTTTCCAGGTTTTAAATCATTAAGTTAGCATATATATAGATATAGAACATGTGTTTAGTTGATTTTAAAAGTCAAGTTAGAAGGATTAACTTTTATCTGCGAACAAGTTTAGAATTAACTAAACTATGTTCTAGTGATTACAAGTTTAAACCTTCGAATAAGATAGCTTTATATGTATGAATAGAATGATGTTATGAACATCATTACTACCTCAAGTTCCTTGGATAAACCTACTGGAAATGAAAAAAATAGATCTAGCTTCAAAGGATCCTTGGATGGCTTGAAAGTTCTTGAAGCAGAATCATGACACGAAAACAATTTCAAGTAAGATTTTCACTCGAAATAAGATTGTTATAGTTATAGAAATTGAATTAAAGTTTGAATATGATTATTACCTTGTATTAGAAAGATAACCTACTTCAAGTAACAAAGGTTTCTTGATCTTGGATGATTACTTTTAATGGATTTAGAAAACTTGGAAGTAAACTTGCAATCTTGGAAGTATTCTTGATTTTATGAAACTAGAACTTTTGGAATTTATGAAGAACACTTAGAACTTGAAGATAAAACTTGAGAGAGATCAATTAGATGAAGAAAATTGAAGAATGAAAGTGTTTGTAGGTGTTTTTGGTCGTTGGTGTATGGATTAGATATAAAGGATATGTAATTTTGTTTTCATGTAAATAAGTCATGAATGATTACTCATATTTTTGTAATTTTATGAGATATTTTATGCTAGTTGCCAAATGATGGTTCCCACATGTGTTAGGTGACTCACATGGGCTGCTAAGAGCTGATCATTGGAGTGTATATACCAATAGTACATACATCTAAAAGCTGTGTATTGTACGAGTACGAATACGGGTGCATACGAGTAGAATTGTTGATGAAACTGAACGAGGATGTAATTGTAAGCATTTTTGTTAAGTAGAAGTATTTTAATAAGTGTCTTGAAGTCTTTCAAAAGTGTATGAATACATATTAAAACACTACATGTATATACATTTTAACTGAGTCGTTAAGTCATCGTTAGTCGTTACATGTAAATGTTGTTTTGAAACCTTTAGGTTAACGATCTTGTTGAATGTTGGTAACCCATTATTTATTATAACAAATGAGATGGTAAATTGTTATATTATCATGATATTATGATATATAATATATCTTAGTATGATATATATACAGTTAAATGTCGTTACAACGATAATCGTTACATATATGTCTCGTTTTGAAATCATTAAGTTAGTAGTCTTATTTTTACATATGTATTTCATTGTTAATACACTTAATAATATATTTACTTATCATTTAACATAATTAAACAAGTGTATAAATATCTTAATATGATTCATATGTACCTAGTAAGACGTTGTTATAACGATAATCGTTATATATATCGTTTTCGAGTTTCTTAAATTAATAGTCTCATTTTTATGTATATAACTCATTGTTAAAATACCTAATGAGATACATACTTATAATAAAATCATGTTAACTATATATATAACCATATATATGTCATCGTATAGTTTTTACAAGTTTTAACGTTCGTGAATCACCGGTCAATTGTCTATATGAAACCTATTTCAATTAATCAAGTCTTAACAAGTTTGATTGCTTAACATGTTGAAAACACTTAATCATGTAAATAACAATTTCATTTAATATATATATATATATATATATATAAACATGGAAAAGTTCGGGTCACTACACATGTCAAACCTAAGTCAAACAACATGTTTTAGGTCATAAATGGTAAATTTCACAAATTCAGTTTATCGTTGTGCACAAAGTTCATGAACATGTAGCATACTTAGCATATTATCTCATAGTAAAAAATTCAAGTAAACATGGAAAACTCCAGATCATAATTCTACTCAAAATCAATTCTAAAAAGTCCAGCCATGGTCTCATACGATAGTTAAAAATCAGGAATCGGAAGGGGTACATTTATGGTTTGCCAAGTCAGTTTCTGACCGTGCACTGATTTTGTTTTGGATATAACTGGAGCTAGGAACATGAAATTGATACAATACTAGTGGCCATAGTTCAAGGACAAGTCAAACTAACACATATTAAAAATCAAGCAATTTTTGTTTAGCCGATTTGTACAGTTTATTCATGCAAGTTGAATGTTCAGTTTTCAGCTCAAATCAGAATTTACATAATGTGTGGCCCTATTGTGCCCAATGTATAAGGTCTCAGAGATTGAAATTAACTAATAATAAGTCACATATCATGTCAAAATTCATTTTCCAGAAGCATACATGCTAATTCAATAAACACAAACCACAGAGTATAAAACGGAGAGCAATTTGCAGATTCGATTCTAGTTTAGCTAGTCACATTCGTACGCGATTATCCGAAGATCTAGGTACAATTAGCCTATGATATCTACATGAAAGGTGAAGTAATTTTTGTGTAAATTTCAAATATGCAAAGCTTTAAACACAGAAGTCAACACATTTTATAATACAAGGCTGTTTTCATGTAAGTGATGTATAAATCCACTTTTACACTAATTCAAGCATATCTCAAGTTATACATAAGCAAACGACATGATATCCTAGTCCAAATTGTATGTTTTTAAATTATCTGTCCAGTGGTATAAGTTTTACATGCCAATTTGTGGTGTATCAAACCCAGATTTCTGATTACACAACAAAAACACAACGTTAATTCAAATGGACATAACTTGATCATCCGGAAATGAAATCAAGCGAATCCAAAGCCTAAAATCAATAGTTTTTCGCAAGGAATATAATTAACACATAATATCATGCATTTGAGAAATCAAAATTCACTGATCATGCAATAACAAATTCGGTTCTTAACCCTAACGCATCAAACGATCAATTTAACGATAACAATTAACATGTACGCGTATACACTTGAGCAATTGACAACATAACTATGAAACATCCATGAAAATCAGATTTTTAAGATTAGGGTTTAGCTAATTATACCTTAGATCGCGAAAAGAATTATACCAACGCGTAGAGGATAACGCGAATCACAACTTTTGTTCTTGAGGTTTGATCAAAAAATAAATTTTGAGTGTGTGTAGGTGTGTGGTGGTCGACGGTAGCAGGAGGGGGAGGGAGGGAAGCAAAAGTCGATGTATGTATGTGTGTGTGTGTGTGTGTAGGGTTCTAATTTGCATGCAAGTAACATAAACTAGGGCCTAAAATAGTATTAGTGGGTAATTAGTTAGTCATAAGCCCAAAATAGGAAAACCAAGGGGATGCTGGGGGGGGGAGGTGGGTCGGCTGAAGGGGGCCCAAGAGAGGTGTTCGGACTCGTGTTTTGCAATTCTGTGTATTCGTGGCTCGTTTCAAGTGCCGTTTAGTCGTACCGAATGCCCGGAACGCTAAACCGATCGTTAAACGCAACCAAACGTTAATTTATTAAAAATCCAATAAATTAATTATTTTTGAAAAGTTAATAATTAATAATTTAATTATTAAAATAAATCCGAGCGTTTCGTTGTTCAAAAAGCAGTTATCAAAACTGTATCGTTTTTATCGTATTTCTTTATCTGAAATATTTATTCGAATTAATATCAACCCATATTAATTATTGTAACCCTCCAAGGATCAAGTACGCATTTATTACTCATAAACACATAAACGTCAAGTAATCGCCGTTAAATAAACTAACGGAAGGTTAACGGAAGTAACGGAAAAAGCAGGGTTGTTACATTACCCACCTGTTATTAAAAATTTCGTCCCGAAATTTTAGTGATCGTCCACTAAAGTAGTTTCCTCGAGAAACAGTTGCGGGTATTTCAGTCTCATCTAGTCTTCACACTCCCACGTGAACTCTGGTCCTCTTCTCGCGTTTCACCGAACTTTAACGATAGGAATTCTGCTTTGTTTCAACTATTTGACCTCACGGCCCAAGATTTCGACAGGTTCTTCAATGAAATGAAGTTTGTCATCGATACGTAGTTCCTCTAAGGGAATAATCAAATTCTCGTCGGCTAAGCACTTCTTCAAGTTGGATACATGAAAAACGCCGTGTATACCGTTGAGTGCTTGTGGCAGTTCCAACATGTAAGCTACCGGTCCAACTCTTTCGATTACCTCGAATGGTCCAGCATATCTAGGACTCAATTTACCTCGTTTCCCAAATCATACAACACCCTTCCAAGGTGATACTTTAAGCATAACTTTGTCACCAACTTGGAACTCTATATCCTTCCATCTAACATCGACGTAACTCTTTTGATGACTCTGAGCCGTTCTCAATCGTTCCTGAATCGGACTTTCTCATTTGTCTCCCGAATAATCTCAGGACCTGTCAACTTACTATCTCCCAAATCGCTCCAACAAACGGGAGATCTATACTTCCTTTCGTACAATGCTTCGAAAGGTGCTACTTTAATACTTGCATGGTAGCTGTTATTGTATGAGAACTCAGCTAGTGGTAAGTACTTATCCCATCCGTTTCCGTAATCAATGACACATGCTCGCAACATGTGCTCAAAAGTCTGAATAGTTCGTTCGCTCTGGCCATCTGTCTGGGGGTGATATGTTGTACTCATATCTAAACGAGTCCTCATTGCTTTCTGTAATGACTACCAAAATCTGGAAGTGAATCTGCTGTCGCGATCGGATATAATAGATATAGGCACTCCATGCCTAGAGACGACTTCCTTGATGTAAATTTGAGCCAACTTCTCCATCTTATCAGTTTCTCTTATTGGTAAGAAGTGTGCAAACTTAGTGAGATGATCCACAATAACCCAAATAGTATCGTAACCTCCCACTGTTCTCGGCAGTTTCGTGATGAAGTCCATTGTAATACCTTCCCATTTCCACTAGGGAATCTCTGGTTGAGTTAATAATCCCGATGGCTTCTGATGTTCAGCCTTGACCTTAGCGCAAGTCAAGCACTTTCCGACATAGGTAGCAATGTCAACTTTCAAATTTGGCCACCAATAAAATGCCTTCAAATCTTGGTACATTTTATCTGATCCCGGATGAATTGAGTACCTTGACTTGTGTGCTTCCTCCAACACTAGTTCTCTCAATCCACCAAACTTTGGTACCCAAATTCGATTAGCAAAGTACCGTGTTCTGTCCTCCTTGATGTCAAATTTCTTATCCATTCCTCTGAGAAATTCAACATCGATATTTTCTTGCTTCGCTGCTTCATGTTGTGCTTCATGGATCTGTGATGTGAGATTTGTATGGACAACAATGTTAAGAGCTTTAACCCTAAGAGGTTTCTCTCGCTTCTTTCTACTTAAAGCATCCGCCACAACATTCGCCTTGCCCGGATGGTATAGAAGTTCGCAGTTATAATCGTTAAGTAGTTCCATCCAATGTCGTTGTCTCATGTTGAGCTGTTTCTGATCGAATATGTGCTGTAAACTCTTGTGGTCAGTGAAGATAGTAAACTTGGTTCCATACAGGTAGTGTCTCCACATTTTAAGTGCAAAGACAACAGCTCCTAGTTCAAGGTCGTACGTAGTGTAGTTCTTCTCGGGAATCTTTAAATGTCGTGATCCATAAGCAATAACCTTGTTTCACTGCATAAGCACACAACCCATTCCTTGACATGAGGCATCACAATAAACAACAAAATCTTCACTTCCCTCGGGTAGAGACAATACGGGTGCAGTTGTTAACTTTTCTTTCAACAACTGAAATGCAGTTTCTTGCGGTTCTGACCACTCATACTTCTTGACCTTATGAGTCAACGCGGTTAATGGTTGGGCAATCTTAGAGAATCCTTCAATGAATCTCCGGTAATAACCAGCTAGACCCAAAAATTGCAGGATCTGAGTTGGCGTCTTTGGAATTTCCCAATTCTTAACTGACTCAATCTTTGCTGGATCGACCTGTATTCCATTGGCCCCTACAACATGGCCAAGAAATTGTACCTCTGGTAACCAAAAATCACACTTAAAGAACTTTGCATACAACTGCTCTTTTCTAAGCATAGTCAATATCGAACGTAGATGTTGTTCGTGCTCTTCCTTGTTCTTGGAGTACACCAATATATCATCAATAAACACAATGACAAATTTATCTAGGTATGGCTTACATACACGGTTCATGAGGTCCATGAACACTGCTGGTGCGTTCGTCAAACCAAACGGCATCACTGTAAACTCATAATGTCCATAACGTGTTCGAAACGCCATCTTCAGAACATCAGCTTCTTTGACTCTCAATTGGTGATACCCTGATCTCAAATCAATCTTCGAATAACAACTTGATCCCTGCAGCTAATCAAATAAGTCATCAATCCTCGGTAGCGGATACCGATTATTGATTGTCAACTTGTTCAATTCTCTGTAGTCGATATACAATCTCATCGACCCATCCTTCTTTTTAACAAACAAGACCGGAGCTCCCCAAGGTGAAGAACTCGGTCGGATAAATCCCTTGTCTAACAACTCTTGCAATTGGCTTGACAACTCTTGAAGCTCTGGGGGTGCAAGTCTGTACGGTGCGCGAGCCACCGATGCTGCTCCTGGCACTAAATCTATCTGAAACTCCACTTCTCGGTGCGGTGGGAGACTAGGTAATTCCTCCGAAAAGACTTCAAGAAATTCCTTAACTATAGGAACGTCTTCGGGTCTCTTTTCCTCAGGTACAATCTAGCTTACGTGAGCCATAAACACGATACATCCCTTTCTCACATACTTCTGAACTTTCAAGCAGTTAATGAGATGTAATTGTGAACCGTTCTTCTCTCCATAAATCATCATAGGTTCGTTGTCAGCAATAGGAATACGAATAGCCTTTAGGTCACAGACCACCTCGGCTTTGTTATCAACTAACCAGTCCATTCCGACCACAAGGTCAAAACTTCCTAGTGTAATAGGTATCACATCAATGCTAAAAGGTTTGCCCTCTAACGTCAAAGTACAATCATGATAAATCTTATCAGTTCTCATCAAGTTACCATTACCTAGTTCTATGGAATACACACTATCTAAGGGAGAAACAGGATTCTTAACATTGTGACAAATATCCTTAGATATAAAACTTCTATCAGTGCCAGTATTAAACAAAAAATAAATAGGTTAATCATCGAGTGAAAACGTACCCGTGACTAGCTTTAGATCATCACGAACTTCCGCAGAATTGATGTTGAACGCCCTTCCTAGAGCATTCCCATTGTTGTTGTTCTTAGGACAGTCCCTCTTGCAATGACCCGGCTATCCACAACCATAACAGTTCTTACCATTATTAGCATTGTTCGCATTGCTTGCAGTGTTGTTGTTGTTGTTGGTGTTGCCGTTGAGGTTAACCTTGCAATCTTTCGCCAAATGGCCAAACTTCTTACAACGGTCACAAATTAGAACCGAACATTTTCTAATGTGATGCTTGCCATACTTCTGACATTGTGGCTTTTTGCCCTTATACCCGAGTAGTTCCTGTGACCCAGTGTCATTACGGTAAGAACCTTGCTTCTTGAACGGCTGTTGATTAAAATTCTTATCCTGAACACCGTTCCACTTCCTCTTACCATCGTTAGACTTACTCTCATTCACTGTAGTACCCTTTCCCCTTTGGGCAATCTGGTCCAGTAACAAACTAGCCATGTCAATGGCTTCTTGCACGTTTGCGGGTTTGGAAGTAGTGACCCCGCCTTGAATATTCTCACTTAGACCTTTGATGTACAGCTCCACCTTACACCTCTCAGGAGTAACCATTTCAGGACACACTAACGCCAGCTCAAAGAACCTCTTGTTATAGGCGGTGAGATCGTTGCCTACTAACTTCAGCTCTACAACTCGCGTTCCATTTTCTTAATCTCATTTCTTGAACAATACTCCTCTATCATTATTTGCTTCAGAGTGTCCCAAGGTAGGGCATAAGGTTGATCTTGACCCAGGGATTCAGCATAGTTATTCCACCAGGTGAGCGCACTGTCCGACAGTGTGCCCGTAGCAAAACCTACCACGTCATTATCATTACACCCACTAATGCGGAAAACCAACTCAAGCTTCTCAAACCATCGAGTGAGACCAACTGGTCCTTCAGTTCCATTGAAAGAATGCAGGTTGCAACTAGTGAATGTTTTGTAAGAACATCCATTACGGCCCTGAGTGCCGTTCCCATTAGTGTTGCTCGAACCACCACGATCATTACTGTTTCGAGCGTTGTTGAATTCTCTCAGTAGTTCGGCTCTTTAGGCCGCAATACCTTCGGCGACCATTCTCCTGATCTGAGCGGCAGTTGATTCCTTCGGAGGCATCTTCAACACAGAAAAACACACTAGGTCAGTGTCAAAACAATGCTATATATAAAAATATACTAGCAACGAGTGTTGAAGACTAGTAAATAATAATAGTACGAAAAGATTTGTTAGTAGTGAGAAGTAGTGTAAGTAGTATTAGTAGTGATGAGTAGTGATAGTAGTGATAGTAGTGTTAGTAGTGGTAGTAGTGACACTGGTGGTGTTAGTAGTGGTACTAGCGTTATGTAGTAGTAGTAGTAACACTAAGTAGTAACATTAATGATAATCATGGTAGTATCACATAACACAAGTATTATAAATCATACAATGTTATTAAATATAAAATAATACAGCATGCAATAAAAGATACTAATTATTAATAGCATAATCCACCATTATTATAAGTAAAATCCAAAAGTAATAAACCAAATTCCAAATGCAGTAATCCAAACAATAATCATAATGTACTAGTAGCCCGGTTTAAAACACCCGGTAAGTCCTATATAATCAAATAAAGAAAGGATGGTGGATGAAAAAGAAAAGAAAGCTCATGTTCGAATGACCCTTCACTTCCTCTTCTGTCTGGTACGGGAGGCAGGTCAATCATTCCTCGGCCTATTACGTTCTGCCTCCAACGCAGCAACCCTGGCAGTAAAGGTTGTTATCAATCTCGCCATCTCAACGAACCTCGCTTCAGTCTCATACGTATAAGTATTTATACCTGTGACCATTGAGTCCAACCTATCAAGATCATCGAGATGCGGGTATGTCCTCGCAATATCACTCAGAGCATCACTCGCCATGAAAACATGCTTATTGTTAGCCATGACGACCTCGATCAAATTTCGGGACGAAATTTCTTTAACGGGTAGGTACTGTCATGACCCGGAAAATTTTGACTTATTTTAAATCAAACTCTCGATATGATTTAATATTGTTGACACAATAAGCATAGTCTGTAAGGTTAAGTCTCAAAATTTTTGAACTGTTTCATATTTTCAATTGACCTTCGACCATTCCCGACGATTCACGAACAACTATTTGAAAATAGATACATATATATATATATATATATATATATATATATATTAATTTGAAATAATATATGAGTAAATTGTAAGAACTAAATTGTAAAATAATAAGCGATATAATAAAGTTGTTATTTAAATGAATCTATATATATAGATATATAAAAATGTGTATTAAAAATATTGTTAAATGATTGTAATACTCGTTTGATGTTCCGATTTATATTAAGCAAGTTAAAAATCAAATTTATGTGATTTTAAAATAAACGGTGATTCAAAAATGAGTTTGTTGGTCCCTTGATAACAACAGGAGTATTGTAGAGGGAGGGGGGGGTTAATACAATATTCTTTTAAATAACTTAATAGTTAAACACGATTAGTATTCAAGTATGCAAATAAATAGAGTCACAGGTAATTTTCAACAGTTATTCTTTATTGATTGAATCAGAAAGAATCACAACTATCCTTGGCGGAATGATAGTTGGTTGATACAGATTACCTAGATTATAGCTAAGAGGTAAACTAAAAGCTATTACACGTTTTCGACTCTAGAAATATAAACCCACACCACTAGTTGTTACAATAGTGGTTACAACAATTTATAGTAGTCCTATTAACCGTGTAATGGTTCTATTGTCCACTGGTACATAGGATATCTGTACTTGTGGGGACAACTGCATCAGAGAGCATGCTCTCCTCTTTCCTCTTTGGTAGCTATTTGCAGGAACACCCCAATTCGGTTTTGTAACAACCCAAACCCGTAATCCATACGATAAATTTTTTTTTATACAACACAATTACACGCCAAATAAATGTGTAACCCATTTCACGAGTTCCATTTAAAACGCACAACAATTAGTTGTTTACAAAAGGCACGAGGGCCACGAATAAAGTTTAGTACAAGTTTGACCCATTACAAATGATAGTTTACAATCCAAACGAAACTTCGAGCATGGTTTGGGACTAAACTACCCAAAACGTTAGGCCAACATCAAAATTCCAACAAAACATCATCACGGGACGCCTAATGTCTGATAACCCCCTTTGCCCTTAACTGCGCCTGCATCTAAAAAGATAAACAATGAGAGGGTAAGCTAACGCTTAGTGAATGCAATAATTATACACATACATATATAACCTACTTACATGCAATCACATACACCATTACCTCATACACGCTAGCAATTTAAAAGACATGCTAACGCAAGGCATAACGCTAAATCTCCAAGACCACAAGCTAGCACCACGATAACATATATAACTCGAATAATGTGAAAACACCACACAACAAACACATAGCCATGGTTAACCAATAGTACAAGGAATGGTACTTCGAATTTCCCATTGGTGTTCCCAACAACCGTTAGTGCACAACAAATTATAACACTAACCCTAGAGTGGTATCGATCGCCCGAACTTTAAACCCACTCTTCACGTGTGATGTGGTATCGAACGCCCGAAATTTAAACCCACACTACATGCCCACACACATATATGACATGGCATCAAATGCCCGAACTTAAACGCATATCATATATTGACCCGATGTGGTATCGACCGCTCGAACTTAAACCCACATCGAATCTCGTACAAGTAAATACATTATATACACATATGCATAATCATTCCACTCACCTCAAGACTCTTGTGGAAGCTAACCGAGCTTGCAAACCTTCAATGTAACGTACCTATTACATTATGCATTCATTAACACACAATCTAGTTGAATTAAATGCCAACCACAACCCTTGAGCATTTAATGACCCGTTTGCATTAAATGACTCAACTACACCAAAACCGCCCATAAATGGCCATGCCCCGTCATAAATCACTAAAAGCTAGTGATTAGGGTTTAATAACATCAACTAACATAAACTTGGTGTATTTCATAACCATTTCACCCGATTAGGTCAACTAGTGCTCTTTTGACTCTTTGACTTACAAATCAAGTCAAACTTACACAATAACAACTCTTTCATTATTTTAAAAGTGCATTAATGACTAACAACATCATTTAGCACTTACAACCTCAAATCACAAGACCAAGCCCTAGATAATAGTTATTTAGGGTTTCCTCTCAACAATTCAACCCAAAACCCACCCATTTAACCCTCAAATGGGTCACACTAGTTCATATGAACCAAACCCTAACTTAAACTAGTTATAACTCAAGACTTAGAGTTAGAACTTACCAAGACTATGAACGTGTAGCTAGAGATGCGATTAACAACTTTAATTCTAGCTTCTAGGATTGATTCACAAAACTTCACCTTCAAATCTCAAGATTAAACTTAGTGGGTTTTATGTTTTGGGAGGAAAATGTGAATGAAAATGGAAAAGAAATGAGAAATGAAGAATAAGTGGTGGATATTAAAAGCTCCAACCAGATCTACACACAAAAAGACCAAATTACCCCTAAACCCTATTTAATTTGCTTAGAATTCGGAGTCAGAACTGCAGAGGTGCCGCGGCGCGGCTCCTTTGTCGCGGCGCGACATAAAGAAGGAAAAATGACCCTTCTTAACTCAAGTTCTGATCTGGATTTGCTTTGTTTGTCGCGTCGCGGCCCCATTCCTCGCGGCGCGGCATTGGCCTGATCCTGGTCACTTCGACAACAAATCATAAAACGAAGGTTCATACAACTAGAACACCTCGTTATTCCTATGCACGTCTAAGCTTCGCCCTTAAGTCTCACACGACTCAACACCATCACGACACATTCATATACGCGTACACACACGCATTCGGATATACCCATATATATATACACACATATACATATATGCACGTACACCTAACTAACACTTTAGTTCATTTAATCACATAACGAGTAAGTTATAAGCGTACTATTGATTTAGTACATACCTTTAGACGCGCACGGGAAAATGGGGTGTTACAACTCTCCCCCACTTAAATCAGAGCGCGTCCTCGCGATCCAAGCCGCATGACACGAGGGAAGATAAACCAACACAAATTCTTCGGGCTCCCAAGTAAACTCGGAACCTTTACTACGACGCCATTAGACCTTAAAGGTCCTCACCTCCTTGTTACGCAACATTTTCACCTTTTCATCAAGTATAGCAATCAGCTCTTCAACATACTCCAACTTGTTGTTTACTCGATCTCATCTAGTGGCATCCACGATGAATCATCCGCAAGACACTTACGGAGATGAGAAACATGAAATGTATTATGGATCCCTGCAAGCTCTTCGGGTAATTCCAAACGATACGCAATTTCACCAACACGAGCCAAAATCTTAAATGGCCCAATAAACCGAGGAGCTAACTTTCCCCGTTTTCGAAACCGAATAATACCCTTCCACGGCAAAACCTTAAGCATCACCATGTCACCTTCTTGAAACTCGATCGGTCGCCTACATTTATCAACATAAGACTTTTGTCTATCTTCGCCGCCTTTAAACGAGCCCGAATCATTTCGATTTTGCTATTTGTCTCCAATACAAAGTCGGTGCTCCCGACTTTCCTTTGACCTACATCACCCCCAACAAATTGGGGTTCGACACTTCCTACCATATAACATCTCATATGGTGGCATTCTAATACTAGAGTGAAAACTATTATTGTACGAGAATTCCACCAATGGTAAATGTTCATCCCAGCTACCACCGAAGTGAATGATACACGCACGCACAATATCCTCCACTGTTTGATTCGTACATTCGATTTGACCATCCATTTGAGGATGATACGCCGTACTCATATTCACCCTCGTACCCATGTCTTCATGAAACTTCTTCCAAAATCGAGAAGTAAAACACGTGTCCCGATCCGAAACAATAGACGCGGGAATGCCATGTCTCGATATCACCTCTTTAATGAACATCTTCGCGAGTGCCTCTGACGAAATTGCTTCTTTAATAGGAAAAAACAACGCACTCTTCGTCAATCTATCCACAATCATCCAAATAGTGTCAAATTGGGTTCTTGCCATTTTCGGCAACTTGGTAATAAAATCCATGGTAATATGCTCCCACTTCCACATCGGAATTTCTAGCGGTTGCAACTTACCATACGGCTTTTAGTGTTCGGCTTTAACTTGCAAACACGTGACGCATTGCCCAACATACTTAACAACGTCGCGTTTCATGCCCGACCACCAATAATCTTTCTTCAAATCATGGTACATCTTCGTCGCACCCGGATGTATGAAATACTTAGACTTGTGCGCCTCATCAAGAAGCACCTTTCGGAAATCATCCATCTTAGGCACCCACACTCTTTCTTGAAAAGACAATAACCCATGCGAACCCATCGTAATGAATTCCGATTGCCCCACGATTCGCTCCGCATGCTTGTTGTGAACATAAGCCTCTATTTGAACTTCACCAAGCTTTTCGAGAAAGTCGTTAGTAATTGCCACCCACAACGACCCTACATGCGTCACCGGATGTTGACTTTTTCAACTCAACGCATCCGCAACCACGTTCGCTTTGCCTGGATGATAAAGTATCTCACAATCATAATCCTTCACCACATCCATCCATCTACGTTGACGATAATTCAAATCCCGTTGATCAAAAATATGTTTCAAACTCTTGTGATCCGAATAAATCGTACACTTGACACCATACAAGTAATGGCGCCAAATTTTCAAAGCATGGACTACCGCCGCTAATTCGAGATCATGAGTTGGGTATCTCTTTTCATGTTTCTTTAATTGGCGAGAAGCGTAAGCAATGACTTTACCTCGTTGCATTAGAACACACCCGAGCCCATTCAAAGAAGCATCACAATAGACCGTCATATCATCTATGCCTTCTGGCAATACTAAGACCGGAGCTTTACACAATTTCTCCTTCATCAATTGAAAAGCGATTTCTTGCTCGTTTTCCCAATTGAATCTCGTATTCTTCCTTGTCAACTTAGTTAATGGCGAAGCAATCTTGGAAAAGACTTAGATAAACCGACGATAGTAACCGGCCAATCCGAGAAAACTTCAGATTTCCGTAGGCGTAGTCGGTTGTCCCCAACTCTTCACCATTTTTATCTTCCCCGGATCTACTTGAATACCATCCTTGTTCACAATATGGCCAAGGAATTGAACCTCCCTTAGCCAAAATTCACATTTTGAGAATTTAGCATACAACTTCTCTTTTCTCAATGTCTTCAACACTTCGCGCAATTGGTGTTCATGTTCCTTCATACTCCTAGAATATACAAGAATATCTTCAATGAACACAATTACCGACTTGTCCAACATAGGTTGGCACACTCGGTCCATAAGATCCATGAATGCCGCCGGTGCATTCGTAAGACCAAAAGGCATAACTACGAACTCAAAATGTCTATAACGAGTTCGAAAAGCCATTTTCTCAATATGTTCCTCACGGACCCGCATTTGGTGATAGCCGGACCGTAGGTCGATCTTAGAGAAATATGTCGCACCTTGGAGTTGGTCAAACAAATCGTCAATTCGAGGCAATGGATAACGATTTTTGATTGTCACCTTATTTAACTCCCGATAATCGATGCACATCCGTATACTACCATCCTTCTTTTTCACGAATAAAACCGGAGCGCCCCATGGCGAAGCACTCGGTCGAATAAAACCCTTCTCAAGCAACTCTTGGGTTTGATTTAACAACTCTTGCATTTCCGTCGGTGCTAAACGATAAGGAGGTTTAGCAATGGGAGTAGCTCCCGGAACCAACTCAATGCAAAATTCAACTTGTCTTTCCGCCGGAACACCCGGTAACTCGTCCGGAAAAACGTCTTCGAATTCACTAACCACCGGAATTTCATGAATGGATGGTGGCTCATCACAAGTATCAACAACATGGGCAAGAAAAGTCATGCCACCACTAACAAGAAAATGACGTGCCCGTTCAAAAGTGCATATCGACACCGGTCTCCTTCGTTTATCACCATGAATAATTAACTCTCCCCCACTTGGGGTCTTCACACGAATAGATTTTTCATGGCACGCAATATCGGCTCTATTATGATCGAGCCAATCCGTACCAACCATGATATCAAAATCACCCAACGTCATCGGAATGAGATCAATATTATAGTTCTCGGAACCAAACACAACATTACAATTCTTACACACATCAACCACTAGCACCGTCTTGCCATCCGCTATTTCAACTTCTACCGGATGACTTAACTTAGCTAGCGGTTTATTAAGTTTAGGCACAAATTTTGGAGACACAAACGATAAATTTGCACCGCTATCAAATAGAATCCTTACCGGATTAGAGTTAACCATGAAAGTACCTGAAATGACTTCATTGGATTGCTTGGCTTCGTCATTGGTCATCAAATAATTTCGTCCCCTAGCGACCCCGCCGCCTTCTCCATTCTCTTAACTTGATCATTTCGGAGTTCGGGGCACTCTGACTTTCGGTGCCCTTCTTGTTGACAATTGAAACATGTGATCACATTAGTAAGCGGTTTTGGGCAATCACGAGAGTAGTGAACTTTTTGCCCATAATTGAAACAAGTGACCATGTGACCACTAGAAGCACCCTTCTTCACATTACCGACACTTTCGGATGCTCCCTTACTCTTCTTGTTCGAAAAATTAGAAGCTTCAAACTTTCGTTTACTTGGCGCATAACTAACCGGACTCGGAACTTGCACTTCAAACCCCTTCGCCATTGCCAAAAGCTTAGCAAAGGTCTCAACATGACCAATACTAATTTTACCCTTCAAATCATCTCTAAGGGTCGCATGAAAGTCTTCCATTAATAATTGATCATTCCCCACATACTCGGGGCAAAAACGCGCCTTAGCGAGAAAGTTGGTTTTAAGAGTGTTTAGGTCCAAAGACCCTTGACACATGTTCCTTAACTCGTTACGCAATTTGGAAAGATCCGCTTGAGTACGATATTCAAGGAAAAACTCCTTCTTGAACTCTGTGATGACCCAGAAATTTCTGACCAAATTTAAACTTAATCTTTAACGTTTCCGACACGATAAGCAAAGTCTGTAAAGTTGAATCTCAAAATTTTTAAACTATTCAATTACCTTTCGATTGTTCTCAACGATTCGCGAACAATTATAGGTAAACGGATACATATATATACCATAACTTGAAAACGTAACAAAGTGTTGAGTATATGACACTGTGCATTAAACTTATTGGTTTGATTATCTGATTGATATATTTAGATACAGAGTTAAAAGATTATGCCAAACGATTGAATTAAAAGATAATTATTAAGTCCCTTAAAGATTATGATATTATTACGGGTCTCTGTTGTAAGGTCCACGTTGATTTGGGAAATCATTAATTCTTAACGGTATTCGGAATAAATGGTAAAGTGTTTGTTTAAATAATGTAATTTGGACACATACAATAATAAGAAATATCAACTGTTGGAATTAGATATATGAATAACTTGCGATATGTATTTTAAAACGTGTTTATTAATATTGATAATATATATTTAACAATACGATAAAATATAATATTAACTTGGTCATAAAAACGAATTGTTATTATATATATATATATATATATATATATATATATATATATATATATATATATATATATATATATATATATATATATATATATATATATATATATATATATATATATATATATATATATATATATATATTAACAAATAGCGAGACGATGATTTATAGAAGTAAATGATCAAAATACTCGAAAGTTTCAGATATACTTTGAGTGGTATAGTTTAGGGATAATTTAAGGCTATATTTTGACAAAGGTACGTGACACGAAATGTAAAATACAAGTCATTTGAAAAACTGGAACCGGAACATAAGTCGAGTGATGACGTACGACTTATCGGAACAAAAATTACAAGTCAACTATGCATGTGAATTTAATATAATATATAATTAATTATATAAATTAAATATATTATATATATATATATATATTATATAAAATTATTTCGACAAACAAAAAGTTAAAAGTTTGTGAGCTGGATCAGAGGGCCATGCGATCGCATGACCTTGAAGCACAAATCCCATGCGATCGCATGGGGTACTTTTTCAGAAAAGGTTCTTTAAATTGCATAATTTTTGGCTCAAACTGAATCTATCTCTCTTTCTCTAGTATTATTACTCCGTAATATTTATTTAATTTATTTTATTATTATTATTATTATTATTATTTATATTATTAAGATTAATATTATTATTAATCTTATTATTATTAGTATTATTAATTATGTATTATACATAAAATACTACGACGAGGTCATGAGTGGGTTATTTTCAAAATGGTTTTCAAGCGGGATAGAGCTAAGGAAATTATGGGTTATTGCCGAGGAGGTTATGGGTAATGTTCGGGGGTATATTTGTGAATCAAACTTAGTGTTTATCATCTCCGTTACGTCTACGTACTTTTATACAATATTGAATCTAAATATTAATACATAAGCATTTATATTTTATATTTTATAAATTAATAGTGTATACATACTAGTGCTCGAGTGTATATATTTATACATGCTTGTATGCTAAATTTCGTCGTTAAACAGTTTATAATAAATCACGAATTAAATACATATATTACGGGTAAAAGGTTTATGATATACATGTTTTCGGAAAGCTGGCGAAAAATCAATAACTTTTCATTTAGATATCGAATAGTTTCGAGGAACGAATCAAAAGATATGGTCAACTGAATTATAATTGACATTAATTGGAATTGCTTTTTGAATCTGCAATTAATACTTAAATAACTTGTTTACGAGATTGATAAAATGGATTTTTGAATATTACCAACTGAGTAAATGAATTCTTATATAAGGTACGTCTCGTTTGTTGAACTATTGTCAAAATTGACTTTTTGAAACAACTTTGGATAACTTTTGTATGTCAATTTCGAGCATTAGGATTGTGGTACACTATGACCTGACCTAGCTTGATAGACATTTATTGACCAACATATGTTCTCTAGGTTGAGATCTACGATTATTTGATATACCGAGTTTCGGTCACATTACGATGAACAACTTTATGTGCTGCTAAGGTGAGTTTCATTTGCTCCCTTTTTAATTGCTTTTGCAATATATATTTTTGGGCTGAGAATACATGCACTTTATTTTAAATGCAATGGATACAAGTACATACTAAATTCTACACTGAGTTTGAATCGAAAATCCCTTAGCTTTGGTAACTAGTAACTGCCAGTTATAAGAACTGGTGGGCGCGAGTAGTAGTATATGGATCCATAGGGCTTGATATCCCCGTCCGAGCTAGAGCGCTAGCCTTTTAACGGACGTATGCTATTTGATAAGCGTACACGTTGGTTTGCGTGTATTATTAAGATGATTATACAAAGGGTACAAATTATATATACGTTAAGTTTAGTTACCAGGGTGCTCAATTTTGTAGAATATTTTGATAAACATTTCGGATGAAACAACTGAAATCTTGTGATCCACCTTTATATACAGATTATACGATACATTAAAACTATGAACTCACCAACCTTTGTGTTGATACTTGTTAGCATGTTTATTCTCAGGTTTCCTAGAAGTCTTCCGCTGTTTGCTTATATGTTAGACAAGCTATGTGCATGGAGTCTTACATGCCATATTTTTCAAGGAAACGTTGCATTCACCAAATTATCACCATGTATCTTATTTTGACTGCATTGTCAACGGAAGTACTATTGTAAACTATTATTTACGGTGATTGTCTATATGTAGAAATCATCAGATGTCGAAAACCTTTGATTTAAATATTCATTTATGGTGTGCCTTTTCAAAAGAATGCAATGTTTACAAAACGTATCATATAGAGGTCAAATACCTCGCAATGAAATCGATGAATGACGTGTTCGTCCATATGGATTTGGAGCGATCGTCACAGTTGGTATCAGAGCGTTGGTCCTAGCGAACCAGGTCTTGAATGAATGTGTCTAACTGATAGTTGTTAAGATGCATTAGTAAGTCTGGACTTCGACCGTGTCTGCATGTTAAAAGTTTTGCTTATCATTTCTTGTCTGAAATTACATGCTTATCATTCTTAAGTCTAGACACGTTTTCCTGCATTTATTGCATAAATAGTGTATAGACAAAAATTCATATCTTAGCGTATCTGTTACTGTAAACTTTTCCTGACATCTTCCAAAAATTTCTCCGTGATTTATGGAATTTGGTATTATATATACATATGTAAATTATGTATTGAAGAATACCAAACTAAATTCTATATTCTATTTCATATCAAAAATCATCTCTCTAATTATACAAGATGGATCCCGTATCTAGTTCAAATTCCTTAAATTCCGACAGCTATTCCGATATGGATATTCACCTGAACTCTGAAGAAAGTGTAACCGGAATGGATCAACCAATCAGCCATCACCTATTCTGGATGAATTGGGGATGGGTTCGTAGCCTACTTAATTATTGGAGACAAGAAGAAAGCGATCCCTTCCATCCACCACATTGCCCTCTTGGCGAAGAACCTGAAGCACTTACCGGCGAACCTGTTCGTAATACCATTTTCTCTTTCATCTCTAGAATATCTCGTCATGATCATATACTCTCTCAAATTCTGGATCTTATTCATCCGCTCGTCCGAACCGCCAACCATCCCGGTGTAGTAGAAGAAGTCAACGAGCTTCGCGCTCTGGTAGTGGCTTTGGAGGATATGGTGCAAAGGTTACAAGCACCAGCAAAATCACCGGCATCAACAGTACCACCGACAACAACACCAACAGTACCATTACCACCACCAACAACATCCGCATCACAAACCTCAACTTCAAAATCTGTTCCACGAGCATCAACGTCATACGCACCGTAGTTACCAAGAAATACCAGCAACAATAACTGATAAAGTATTAACTCATTTCCCCTGAAGAAATTTTATGTATATTTAATATATATGAATTTTGAAATCAAAATAAATCTTTTCGTACTAAGCTATTACATGTGAATCTTAACTGGTAGGTACTACTCGGTTAGTTCATATTACTAATATGCAATGATGTACATCCTTCCTTAACAACTTAACCATTGTTAACTACAATCTCTGTTTCAACCCAATGAATTCCATTTTATAATAAACCAAGTGTATTAATCAATTACATAATTGATTTTACATTTTCAATTTCAATATACTCGAAACTTTCCAGAAAACATCATCTGTGCCTTGTAAGGTTCACAAAAATTCCACGAGCACCAACATCCTTCACCGAGGAATATCAATAAGAATAAATAATGAAGTGTTAATTTCTTTAGTGAAAAACTCCGCAAAGATTATGTAATCTTTAATGTTTTAGAGATTAATCATTTCTAAGTCAAGCCGAAAATCAAATGAGCTTAATATGATATTAACTCATTAAATCCGTATTACATCTGAAGAAATATACATACATATATTTTCATAAAGACTGTAATAAAAATTCTTTTGTACAAAATATTACTTGTGAAATCTTTAACGGGTAGGTAAATCCTGGAAAATATATAAGTTCACAATTAATATGTTATACTGTACATTCTTCAACTTTGATTCAAAAAAAAAATTATTAACTAAGCTCACATCGATATACAATCGTTTCCATACAAATTCAATTACATATTCTGATATTGGCGGATCAGAACCCAAGTCAAGATTTAACAAGTGATATCATTCTTAGATCTCTACATCTTTCAAAGCTATACTTTGACTTCAAAAATGTGAAAGATCCTTTAGCATTGTTATTACTGAAAATAATATTGCAATCCCTTTTCAAAGTATTCAGTTTTATCAAACTTCCAACCAGTCAACTTCAACTTTTCAGATTAAGCCTTATTATAACCTTGACATATACGTTCTTGTTACTGGGAAACCTTTCATGTTCCACCACATTAGCAGTAAATTTACCAACAACTTTATTAATCCTTGACCTTTCGAAAAATCCTTATACTCATTGAAACCCTATCATGTACTCATCCACATCTTGTAACAATAATTGCCATACCAACCACCGGGAATTAGCAATCAGTATTTTGAATCTCACAGCATTTTCTACGACAACGGTTATATATAGATAACATCTATCTTCTAGACTTACATACTTCGAATGTGAAGTTTCCGAAAAACACCCCAAACTACGAAACTAGTTCTCCGAATTTTGGAAAAATGTTGAGGAAGCAGCAAAAAATGTAAACAACCTTAACAGTCAAAAGTTTGATGATAAAGAATAGTATGGTGGTAAAGCTGAGAAAAAGAGAAAGTTTGGAACTGAAAAACGGATTGAGCAGACCATGAAGGAGGCTGTGGACAAATTACAAAGACGAAATCTACCTTCAAAGAATCCAAATGATTCAGTGTCTGCTGAAACCATTAGTAAGAACCTTAATTCTTATTCTAAACCTTCACAGACAGATTTTCCGCATCATCCTCTGATATTAGAAATTCTAAGATATCATCGTATCTTCCATTATAAATATCCTCCATATTTCTGAAGATATTTTCATAACTATTCTTATCTGAAATCATTTATCTCTTCATGCTATCTTTGTTACATCATAAAAGAAACTATTTTAGTTTCTAAAATCTGAAAAATTCGAAAAATGGATGTTTTGAAGTAATGTTGGGAACTGAAGCATGAATTAGTATAATATAATGACACTTGATCAACGTGATTATACTACAGTAAGTCATGCTGAGTTTCTAATGGAACGTGATAAAGGTTCACAGATCATACCCTCATCATGAACCATGTTACATAACTCTTTCATTCTATTTAACCTCTAAACATATCAAGAAAATATTTTTCTTGATGATTCGGTCTTTTTAGGATATTCTGGTAATTTGACAAGTCAGATTGTGCCATTACCATTTCTTTCTTAGAACATTAACTATGTTCATTTCAAAATCCATACCTATGAATTTTGGACTATTATTCGCTTGACTTAAAGTCGGGAAGAGAAAACGAAAGCATGAAACTCCGAAATATAATGGAAAATATAAAGCCAGAAAACAACCCCGAAATTACAAACCGTGTATATCAATGCGTATAGCAATATAAAGACACGGGAGAATGAAAAACAATATAACCCCAAGGTAATAGTAGAAGAAAATAACCTCCTCTGGTGGCAGATGAAAAAGAAGAATGAATGATATGATAGCCAAGAAAATATCAAGAATCAGAATTGGATGAAGCATTTTCACAAATCTTTTGTAAGTATGGAATAAGAAAGAAGATTATAGGAGTGGTGAAAATAAATGAAACGGAAGAGGTTAATTTATAGCAAAATATCAGACATAGCAATCGAGGCAGATTACGCATTTAATCAAAGGAAATCCTAATTTCCATAAATTTCGAAGAATCAAATCTTATTTAAATTATGAAGATTTTTTATTCCTTAAATTCCGGAAATCAATCGTTACTACATCAAGAGATAAGACGAATCTCTATTCTCCATTTCACTCTATTACGATAACTTCTCTCATACGCTTCGAGTAATCGGATTGTTTTATCCGTATTATTCAATGGAGATAAAATTCTATTTACCAACTCATATTCGTCATGAAAACATTTTTATTGTCAGCCATGACGACCTCACTCAAATTTCGGGACGAAATTTCTTTAACGGGTAGGTACTGTGATGACCCAGAAATTTCTGACCAAATTTAAACTTAATCTTTAACGTTTCCGACACGATAAGCAAAGTCTGTAAAGTTGAATCTCAAAATTTTTAAACTATTCAATTACCTTTCGATTGTTCTCAACGATTCGCGAACAATTATAGGTAAACAGATACATATATATACCATAACTTTAAAACGTAACAAAGTGTTGAGTATATGATACTGTGCATTAAACTTATTGGTTTGATTATCTGATTGATATATTTAGATACAGAGTTAAAAGATTATGCCAAACGATTGAATTGAAAGATAATTATTAAGTCCCTTAAAGATTATGATATTATTACGGGTCTCTGTTGTAAGGTCCACGTTGATTTGGGAAATCATTAATTCTTAACGGTATTCGGAATAAATGGTAAAGTGTTTGTTTAAATAATGTAATTTGGACACATACAATAATAAGAAATATCAACTGTTGGAATTAGATATATGAATAACTTGCGATATGTATTTTAAAACGTGTTTATTAATATTGATAATATATATTTAACAATACGATAAAATATAATATTAACTTAGTCATAAAAATGAATTGTTATTATATATATATATATATATATATATATATATATATATATATATATATATATATATATATATATATATATATATATATATATATATATATATATATATATATATATTAACAAATAGCGAGACGATGATTTATAGAAGTAAATGATCAAAATACTCGAAAGTTTCAGATATACTTTGAGTGGTATAGTTTAGGGATAATTTAAGGCTATATTTTGACAAAGGTACGTGACACGAAATGCAAAATACAAGTTTTCTTAGCGTACGAAAGGACATTTGAAAAACCGAAACCGGAACATAAGTCGAGTGATGACGTACGACTTATCGGAACAAAAATTACAAGTCAACTATGCATGTGAATTTAATATAATATATAATTAATTATATAAATTAAATATATTATATATATTATATAAAATTATGTCGACAATCAAAAAGTTAAAAGTTTGTGAGCTGGATCAGAGGACCATGCAATCGCATGGCCTTGAAGCACAAATCCCATGCGATCGCATGGGGTACTTTTTCAGAAAAGGTTCTTTAAATTGAGCGATTTTTGGCTCAAACTGAATCTATCTCTCTTTCTCTAGTATTATTACTCCATAATATTTATTTAATTTATTTTATTATTATTATTATTATTATTATTATTATTATTATTATTATTATTATTATTATTATTATTATTATTTATATTATTAAGATTAATATTATTATTAATCTTATTATTATTAGTATTATTAATTATGTATTATACATAAAATACTACGACGAGGTAATGAGTGGGTTATTTTCAAAATGGTTTTCAAGCGGGATAGAGCTAAGGAAATTATGGGTTATTGCCGAGGAGGTTATGGGTAATGTTCGGGGGTATATTTGTGAATCAAACTTAGTGTTTATCATCTCCGTTACGTCTACGTACTTTTCTACAATATTGAATCTCAATATTAATACGTAAGCATTTATATTTTATATTTTATAAATTAATAGTGTATACATACTAGTGCTCGAGTGTATATATTTATACATGCTTGTATGCTAAATTTCGTCATTAAACAATTTATAATAAATCACGAATTAAATACATATATTACGGGTAAAAGGTATATGATATACATGTTTTCGGAAAGCTGGCGAAAAATCAATAACTTTTCATTTAGATATCGAATAGTTTCGAGGAACGAATCAAAAGATATGGTCAACTGAATTATAATTGACATTAATTGGAATTGCTTTTTGAATCTGCAATTAATACTTAAATAACTTGTTTACGAGATTGATAAAATAGATTTTTGAATATTACCAACCGAGTAAATGAATCCTTATATAAGGTACGTCTCGTTTGTTGAACTATTGTCAAATTTGACTTTTTGAAACAACTTTGGATAACTTTTGTATGTCAATTTCGAGCATTAGGATTGTGATACACAATGACCTGACCTAGCTTGATAGACATTTATTGACCAACATATGTTCTCTAGGTTGAGATCTACGATTATTTGATATACCGAGTTTCGGTCACATTACGATGAACAACTGATAATGCTAAAAACGAACATATAATTCATAGCATTATTCCTCAAGAAAGACAAGCTTTTAGTTGCAATTGTTCTATTTACAAGTGATATTCGTTTAAATAATAAAAGGTGAAGACAAAAGACAGATTCGACGAATTGAAGACGCAAACGACCAAAAAGCTCAAAAGTACAAAGGACAATCAAAAAGGTTCCAATTATTGATAAGAAACGTCTCGAAATTACAAGAGTACAAGATTCAAAACGCAAAGTACAAGATATTAAATTGTACGCAAGGACGTTCGAAAATCCGGAACCGGGACATGAGCCAACTCTCAACGCTCGACGCAACGGACTAAAAATTACAAATCAACTATGTACATAAATATAATATAATATTTAAATAATTCTTATAATTATTTAATATATTATATATATTTATAAATCCGTCGGCAAGAAAGACTCCAAAGTATCTGAGCTGTAATTTCAAACTCCGCAACTCGCGGAGTTTGAAGGCCAAAAAGGCCGCGAGTCGCGGAGCCCCAATTTCAGAAAATCCCTATAAAGCTCGCGCATTCTGATCGTAATCATCCATCTTTTTCTTCTTCTCCTCATACGTAAAATATATATATATATATATATATATATATATATATATATATATATATATATATATATATATATATATATATATATATATATATATATATATATATATATATATATATATATATTTATAATTTATATTTTAATTTTAATTATAATTCTAATAATAAGGGTATGTTAGCGAATGTTGTAAGGGTGTAAGTCGAAATTCTGTCCGTGTAACGCTACGCTATTTTTAATCATTCTAAGTTATGTTCAACCTTTTTACATTAATGTCTCGTAGCTAAGTTATTATTATGCTTATTTAAAACGAAGTAATCATGATGTTGGGCTAATTACTAAAATTGGGTAATTGGGCTTTGTACCATAATTGGGGTTTGGACAAAAGAACGACACTTGTGGAAATTAGACTATGGGCTATTAATGGGCTTTATATTTGTTTAACTAAATGATAGTTTGTTAATGTTAATATAAAGATTTACAATTGGGCGTCCCTATAAATTACCATATACACTCGATCGGACACGATGGGCGGGGTATTTATATGTACGAATAATCGTTCATTTAACCGGACACGGGAATGGATTAATAGCCACTAGAATAATTAAAACAGGGGTGAAATTATGTACAAGGACACTTGGTATAATTGATAACAAAATATTAAAACCTTGGATTACACTCAGTCGACATCCTGGTGTAATTATTAAACAAAGTATTAAAATCTTGTTACAGTTTAAGTCCCCAATTAGTTGGAATATTTAACTTCGGGTATAAGGATAATTTGACGAGGACACTCGCACTTTATATTTATGACTGATGGACTGTTATGGACAAAAACCAGACGGACATATTAAATAATCCAGGACAAAGGACAATTAACCCATGGGCATAAAACTAAAATCAACACGTCAAACATCATGATTACGGAAGTTTAAATAAGCATAATTCTTTTATTTCATATTTAATTTCCTTTATTTTATATTTAATTGCACTTCTAGTTATCGCATTTTTATTGTTATTGTATTTAATTGCACTTTTAATTATCGTACTTTTTAATTATCGCAAGTTTATTTTATCGCACTTTTATTATTCGCAATTTCATTATCGTTATTTACTTTATGCTTTAATTTAAGTCTTGTATTCATTTTTAATATTTTACATTTGGTTTTAACTGCGACTAAAGTTTTAAAATCGACAAACCGGTCATTAAACGGTAAAACCCCCCTTTATAATAATAATATTACTTATATATATATATTTGTATTTTTATAAAAGTAAACTAATATAGCGTTAAGCTTTGTTTAAAAAGATTCCCTGTGGAACGAACCGGACTTACTAAAAACTACACTACTGTACGATTAGGTACACTGCCTATAAGTGTTGTAGCAAGGTTTAAGTATATCTGTTCTCTAAATAAATAAATATCTTGTGTAAAATTGTATCGTATTTAATAGTATTTTCTGCTAAAATTAATAACTATTTTATACCACTCCGCTACCACATCAAGTATTTTTGGCGCCGCTGCCGGGGACTATCTTAAAAGCCGGAAGCGCAACGCTATATATAAAAAAAAAAGGATTTTTACTTTTAGTACGTTTTTGTAAAAATACGTTTGAAATATTCGAAAATATAAAAAAAAAACAGAAAATTTGTATATTTTTAAGATTTTGTTAAATATTTAAGTTTTATAAAGTATATTTAGTTTGTAAAAATATAAGTTTTTATATATAACTTTTAGATTATAAAACAGAAAATTATAAAACAGAAAATAGAAAATAAAAAAAAAGAAAAAGAAAAACGCGTCGAGTTTTAAACTGTTTCAGAGTTGAAATTCTGAACCCCGCGACTCGCGGGGTTTACTGCCTTGAGTACCGCAACTCGCGGAGAAAACCTGACACGCGACAGAAGCCCTAATCCTGCATTTATTACGGGGTAATTAATTATTATTATTATTATTTAACCCTAATTATTATTATTATTATTATTATTATTATTATTATTATTATTATTATTAGTTTTATTTTAACTTTTACTTTTTAATTAATTTATGTATTTAGTATTAATTAGTTTAATTAATTTGTAAAATTAGTAGTTTTAATAAATAAATAATATAAAAATAATATTTATAAAAATTGTATTTTTTTTACAACTTTTTGTATATTTTTATATTTTGTCCCTTTTTAATCGTTTTAACGTAATATTTGTATTTTTCGCTCATATTTAATTTTAAACTTAGTTTTTGCCATAGTCATTTTTACTCCTAGATTTTTAGGCTTTGCCGTAGAATTCCTTAAGTGTTTTTTCTCCAGACTAAGATTTAGGTACTTTAGAATTTTGCGACGCCTTTTTAAGTTTTAGTTTCTTTTTAAGTTAATTCCATTTGGGATTTAGTTTTTCTTGTAAACTTTAATATTTTTAGACGACTTTTACCTATGTATCAATTATCATTCCAATTAGTAATCTCAATTTGCGATTATAATTTTAAGTTAGTTGTAGTAATAAGGTTAGGTTAGTCAAGTATTTTTAAGTTTTTATATGTTTCTTTTATTTTTCCGTCACCTTTTATTTTTCAACCATTTTTCTTTTTCAACCTTTTTCCGACGAACTCTTTTTCTTTCTTATTTCTCGCTATTCTAGTTTTAGGACATAGATTTTTATTCTACTTCTTATCTAAATTTCTTAAAATTACGAAAATTTATTTTAAGTGGTTAAATTAATAGACATCAAAATTTTCTGGTTCGTAGTAATAGTTGGATTTGTACGTGGACCGGGTTATTGGAGCCAAACAGTCCTCAATTATATTGAGACCAAACGAATCCTGCCCCTCTGCTGCATCTTTTGTTTATTCGAAACGTGGGCAAAATCAGAAAAGTCTATTGGTTGGATAACTTATTATAATTTTTCTTTCCTTTTAAAAACTAATAGGATATTCAGTGAATGCACCGAGCAAGACGTTCACCACCTTTTGTACGTTCACCACCTGTAACTAGATCAAGACATTTAGCAAATATAACCGCCGTTGATTTTTCTTTAAAATCGTCATCCAGTCGACCAAGTACTTCAGTTCAAATTTCCGATAATCCATTTTTTGAACCCGACCTCACAATTGAGAATCCGGAGAATATTCAGGAACGGTTCGTAGATCCTGAACCACTAAACTTTCCTCCGGAACCACCAATCATTCAAACAGAGATTGTTGAGGAACGAACCATTAAATCAGAATCCTCTAGTGATTCCGATTCAACAAATTCAATTATGGAAAATCTGGAACCTTTAAGTATGGAAGACCGAATGAGAGCTAAACGCACTGGCCAAGGTCACGCAATTACTCATCCAGACATTAATGCGCCAGATTATGAAATCAAAGGACAAATTCTACACATGGTGACTAATCAATGCCAATTTAGTGGTGCGCCGAAGGAAGATCCAAATGAACATCTACGTACCTTTAATAGGATCTGCACACTATTTAAAATCCGAGAAGTGGAGGATGAACAGATATATCTCATGTTATTTCCCTGGACTTTAAAGGGAGAAGCCAAAGATTGGTTGGAATCGTTACCTGAAGGGGCGATTGATACATGGGATGTTTTAGTTGAAAAATTTCTTAAACAATTCTTTCCTGCATCTAAAGCCGTAAGACTTCAAGCAGAAATTGTTACGTTTACACAGAAGCCAAATGAAACTCTATATGAGGCATGGACAAGATATGGAAAGTTGTTAAGAGGATGTCCGCAACATGGTTTAGACACCTGTCAAATAGTACAAATATTCTACCAAGGATGCGACATCACTACAAGGAAAGACATAGATATATCAGCTGGTGGTTCTATTATGAAGAAAACCGAAACTGATGCTTACAAAATTATTGATAACACTGCTTCCCACTCACATGAGTGGCACCAAGAAAAAGATATCATTAGATCATCTAAAGCAGCTAGAGCCGATTCTAGCCATGACTTAGATTCCATTTCCGCAAAGATAGATGCTGTGGAGAGATGAATGGAAAAGATGACTAAGGATATTCACTCAATACGAATTAGTTGTGAGCAGTGTGGAGGACCACATTTGACAAAAGATTGTCTCAGTATTGAATTAACAATGGAACAAAGAGAGAATATTTCATACATAAACCAAAGGCCTGGAAATAATTATCAGAATAATTATCAACCGCCAAGACCGATTTACAATCAAAACCAGAATTATAACCGAAATATTCCATACAACAACCAACAAGGTCCTAGCAATCAACAAGTATCCAATAATACTTACAATCAGCAAAAACCAAATTTTCAAAACAAACCACCACAACAAACCGATGATAAAAAGCCGAATTTAGAAGATATGATGACGAAGCTAGTTGAAACTCAAACGCAGTTTTTCACATCTCAAAAACAAACCAATGAACAAAATGCTCAAGCATTTAGAAATCAACAAGCTTCTATTCAAAATCTGGAACAAGAAGTAAGTAACCTAGCAAGGTTAATAGGTGAAAGAAAACCGGGAAGTCTACCTAGTGATACAAATGCTAACCCCCGGAATGAAACAGCTAAAGCCATTACCACAAGAAGTGGTACAACACTTAAACCACCTGAAATACCTGTAACTTCTGATGAAGCCATTCCTACTCCACAAGAACCACAACCTGATCAAGATAAGGAAAAAGAACCGGTAGTTGAAAAGGTTAATGAAGATAACACAGCTAAGGCTAAACCTTATGTTAAACCATACCAACCACCACTTCCTTACCCGAGTAAAATGAAGAAAGAGAAACTTGAAGCCGAGCAATCCAAATTCTTGGATATGTTTAAACAGATAAATGTAAATCTTCCTTTCATTGATGTGATTTCAGGAATGCCTAGATATGCTAAATTCTTGAAAGATCTAATCTCAAATAGAAAGAAAATGGAAGAACTCTCGGCTGTTACTATGAATGCTAATTGTTCAGCAGTGCTGTTGAATAAGATACCAGAAAAACTATCTGATCCAGGAAGTTTCACAATTCCATGTTTTCTGGGTAGTCTTAGTTCAATAGAAGCATTGGCAGACTTAGGTGCTAGTATAAATCTAATGCCGTATTCACTATACGCTAAACTAGACCTTGGAGAATTAAAACCAACCAGAATAAGCATACAACTAGCCGATAGATCAATAAAATATCCTAGAGGGATAATGGAGAACATGCTAGTTAAAGTTGGTACTTTAGTATTTCCAGTAGATTTTGTTGTTCTGGACATGGAAGAAGATTCTCAAGTTCCTCTCATATTAGGAAGACCATTCTTAAACACGGCTAAAGCAATGATAGACGTGTTCGGTAAGAAACTGACCCTAAGTATAGAGAATGAGAGTGTTACCTTTTCAGTTGATAGAGCAATGCAACAACCACAATCTGCAGATGATACATGTTATTATATTCAAACTATAGATGCACGTGCAGAATTATTAGAAGAATTTCCAGAATTACAAGGAACAGGAGAATGTTCTTTAGGAGAAGGTAATGAACCAATTGATGAAGCTGAAATGTTAGCTACACTTATAGCTAATGGATATGAACCAACAACGGAAGAAATTCAAATGCTAAAAGAAGAAGACAGATATCGATATAAATCATCGATAGAAGAACCTCCGAAATTAGAGTTAAAGCCTCTTCCAAACCATTTGGAATACGCTTATTTACATGGTGAATCCGAATTACCTGTAATAATATCGTCTTCTCTTACTGAAAATGAGAAATCACAACTCATTTCTGTGTTGAAAGCTCATAAACCAGCCATTGCATGGAAGATTCATGATATTAAAGGAATAAGTCCTTCGTATTGCACACATAAAATCCTTATGGAAGAAGGTCATAAAACGTATGTGCAATGCCAACGAAGACTAAATCCTAATATGCAAGATGTAGTTAAGAAAGAGATTATTAAACTGCTAGATGCAGGTCTAATTTATCCAATCTCTGATAGTCCATGGGTAAGCCCAGTTCAATGCGTACCTAAGAAGGGTGGCATGACTGTCATTACAAATGAGAAAAATGAGCTTATTCCTACTAGGACTGTAACAGGATGGCGTGTGTGTATTGATTATAGAAAATTAAATGACGCCACCAGAAAAGATCACTTTCCCTTACCTTTCATAGATCAAATGTTGGAAAGATTAGCCGGAAATAGTTACTATTGTTTTCTAGATGGATTTTCCAGATATTTTCAAATTCCAATAGCACCCGAGGACCAAGAGAAAACCACATTCACGTGCCCTTATGGTACTTTTGCTTACAAACGCATGCCATTTGGACTTTGCAACGCCCCTGCAACCTTTCAAAGGTGTATGATGGCGATTTTTCATGACATGATAGAAGAATGCATGGAAGTTTTCATGGATGACTTTTCAGTCTTCGGTGATACATTTGAATCATGTCTAGTTAATCTTAAACGAATGCTTATTAGATGCGAACAATCAAATCTAGTACTTAATTGGGAGAAATGCCATTTCATGGTTAAAGAAGGCATCGTTCTTGGACATAAAATTTCAAAAGAAGGAATTGAAGTGGATAGAGCTAAAGTAGATGTAATTTCTAAACTTCCACATCCCACCAATGTTAGAGGAATTAGGAGTTTTCTAGGGCATGCCGGTTTTTACCGACGTTTCATAAAAGATTTTTCTAAAATTGCCACCTCTATGAATAAACTCCTAGAAAAGGATGCTCCATTCATCTTTTCAGATGAGTGTATCAAATCTTTTAATATTCTTAAAGAGAAACTAACTAATGCGCCGATCATGATAACACCAAATTGGAATCTACCATTTGAACTAATGTGCGATGCAAGTGATTTTGCAATGGGAGCCGTTTTAGGACAAAGGATTGAAAAACGATTTCAACCTATATATTATGCTAGTAAGACGTTACAAGGAGCACAAATGAACTATACAACTACTGAAAAAGAACTCCTTGCTATTGTCTTTGCTTTTGACAAATTTCGATCATATCTCGTTCTAGCAAAAACGGTGGTCTATACCGACCATTCTGCTCTTAGATACCTATTTTCGAAACAAGATGCTAAACCAAGATTAATTCGTTGGATCTTACTCTTACAAGAATTTGATATTGAAATCCGAGATAAAAGAGGAGCAGAAAATCTCGCCGCTGATCATCTTTCTCGCCTTGAAAATCCCGAATTAAAAGTTCTAAATGAATCAGCCATACAAGACAACTTTCCTGATGAATATCTATTGAAGATAGATTATAAAGAAATCCCATGGTTTGCAGACTATGCAAATTATTTAGTATGTGGATTCCTTGAAAAAGGATTATCGTACCAAAGACGAAAGAAATTCTTCAGTGATATAAAACACTATTTCTGGGAAGATCCACATCTGTTTAAAAGTTGTCCCGATGGAATAATACGCCGATGTGTATTTGGAGATGAAGCTAGTAAAATATTAAACCATTGTCACACAGGACCAACAGGAGGGCATTATGGGCCTCAACTAACAGCAAGAAAAGTTTATGATGCTGGATTCTATTGGCCTACAATTTACAAAGATGCACACCTTCTTTGCAAATCCTGTGATGCATGTCAAAGGGCCGGAAAAATAAGTCAACGTGATGAAATGCCACAAAATGTCATCCAAGTATGTGAAGTATTTGACAATTGGGGTATTGACTTTATGGGTCCATTTCCAAAATCTCATAATAATCTATATATACTCGTAGCCATTGATTATGTATCTAAATGGGCGGAAGCACAAGCTCTCCCAACTAACGATGCACGAGTTGTAGTCAACTTTTTAAAACGTCTTTTTGCAAGGTTTGGAACACCGAAAGCTTTAATAAGTGATCGGGGTACTCATTTCTGTAATAATCAACTTGAGAAAGTTCTTAAAAGATATGGAGTAACTCATAAAATCTCCACCGCATATCATCCACAAACAAGTGGACAAGTTGAAAATACCAACCGAGCTTTAAAACGTATTCTAGAGAAAACCGTAGGATCAAATCCGAAGGAATGGTCCATTAAATTGGAGGATGCACTCTGGGCTTTTAGAACAGCCTACAAAACTCCAATTGGAACCACACCTTTTAGACTTGTTTATGGAAAAGCATGTCATCTTCCAGTAGAAATTGAACACAAAGCATTTTGGGCTTTGAAGACATGTAATCTTGATTTACATGAAGCCGGACGTCTACGATTAAGTCAACTAAACGAATTAGAAGAATTAAGACATGAAGCATACGAAAATTCGTTAATCTATAAAGAAAGAACGAAGAATTGGCATGATAAAAGAATCAGAAGTTCAAAAGAATTTAAAGAAGGAGACAGAGTTCTTCTTTTCAATTCACGATTCAAGCTATTTCCTGGAAAATTGAAATCAAGATGGTCTGGACCATTCATAGTTAAAAGAGTTTTCCCATACGGAACGATAGAATTAATAAATTCAAATGGGATTGAATTTAAAGTTAATGGTCACAGAGTTAAACATTACATACATGGTCCGATGGAAGTCGACAACGAAGTTAATCACAATTTCGACACCACAGCTAACTAAGTGTGGGGAGAATCAAGTCTTTAAAGGATAATATGTATTTCTGTTAGAGTTAGATTGTCTGTTTTCGTGTAGTTCTCAAAAATGAAACCCGAATGGTCTTTCCCTAGCAGACCCTAAAGAACTAGTCTTCTCCCCCCATTCTGAATTTTTATTTTTTTAGGTTTTTACAAAATGAAGACTGCCTGTGAACTAAACCATGGTCTAATGCTACACGCTTTGATCACTAAACGTAATAATGACATACTCCCGAGTGAATTAGTATTAGTAATCAGAGAAAGAATGGACGGAGTTAGAAAAGAATCCAGATGCGAAGATAATAAGTTACAATTTGGTAAAGGAAAATCAAAATCCGCAGCGAAAAGAAGAGCACGACACCTAGAACGATGTCACAAATGCGGAAAATGGTCACATGGAGGTAAATGTTCAAATAATCAAACCTATTCAAATACCGAATTTGTTACTTTATGCAGAGACGGACCGTTCATATGTTTAGAAGAAAAGACACTGAATGCTCGAGGTTACGCCTATGTAGCCATGGAAAACCAATTAAACCGACTATCTTATGAATGAGATAGATCATATAACTAAGAAATCTATTTCACAGGTATGTCTGTACAGTTTTTATTTTTATTTTTATTTTTAACCTTTTGATAATAAACGCTAATTTGTTCGCTAAAAAGTATTAAATTGGTATTGAATAAAATTAGGTTTGGCAACCGAAATTATTGATATCATTCAAAAATTTATTACATCACTGCGAAATTTAACGTTTATTCTTAAGGTATAAATATCTTTAAACAATCAACCCAAAATATTTCAAAAATTCGTCATGAGTTAAATTAGGTTTTGGAACCGAAATTACTTTACCGAAAAGAGGGGTGCATATTTTTGATAATATTTGATTGATTAAAGTGGGATAAAAAGACAAAAAGATTTTTAATTTTATTTTTACCATGTTTTTAAAATTAATATTTAAATCTTAAATTAATATTGTAAACTTTGTAAAAACAATATATTTAAAATTGTAAATATTTGAAAAATTAATATAAGTTTGGTGTGAATTTATAATATGAATTTTTAAATTAAGTTTGGTGTGAATTTTTAAAATATGAATTTTTAATTTTATGCATTTCAAATTTTAAGTTTGGTGTGAATTTTTAATATTAATTTTGAATTTTATATTTAAGTTGTGTGAATTTTAAAACAAAAATTTACTTTATCTCATTAAGTTAAAAATATGATTTTTAAAATTCGTCGTAAGTTGAAGACTAGGTCTTTGAACCGAAATTGCTTTACCCGAGGGAGGGACGAGAACTTTTATTATCATTGTTTTTAATCTTATTGAATTAAAGTATGTCAAAAACATTAAAAAAAAACCCAAAAATCTTAGCTTAATAGCTACAAAAAGAAAAATTTTAAAAATTTTGTCGAGGGACGGACTAGGACATCGATCCAAAACGACCTCGTCCTAAATAACAAGGGAAACAAAATTTTAAAATTAAGTACTTAATTGTTTTATAAGTTAATGATTATAAAAAAAAAAAAAAAAAAAAAGCAAACTCCGCGAGTCGCGGAGGTTGAAGGCTTAATAGGCCGCGACTCGCGAGAGGACCGGATTACAAAAAAAAAAAAAAAAAAAAAACGAGCTGAAACAGCTCAGTTTCACTCCCCAAAACCGAAAACCTGCGAAATACTCCGAAAAAAATACCTAAAAACACCCCCAAAATCACAATTTTTAACCGTTAATCACCAAATCTTTTACTAAAATCATGTTGAGAAAGATGCTATCTAGGAATTACTCAAGAAAAACGGTAAATTTCTACACCTAAACACCATTTAATCCGAAATTAGTGTTCTTGAGCAATTTTTTTTCCCAATTTGATTTTGATGCTTTTTAGTGTAATTAGGCTTAAATTGTTTATGTATTATGCTTGTATAACCTAGATTGATGCTGTTTAACATGATTAGAAGCCTTAAACTTCAAATTTTGAGTAATCTAGGGTTTGTGTTCTTGAGCAAATTTGGGGCTTTTTGATATAAACAGGTTATGGCCGATTTTTGTCATGAATTGTTGCTAAATTAAGTAGTGTAACATGTCTAGGTAGTTAAATGATCCAAACTTTGAGCCTAAACATGATTTTGAGAATTAAAGTGGACTTTTTCAAGTCTAAAATTTATGAACTTGATTTTTGAAAGATAATGCCATTTGAAACTTGTTTAATTGCTAGTAATGATTATTTTAACATGTTATTTGAGTTGAATGCTTATGAACTTGGCGAACATTTTCGTATATGCTTATTTGAAAAAGTGTAGATTTGATAAAAATGTGAAAATGAGCTTAAGTTTGATATAAATTGATCATGTCATTGTAATTATTTTGATTGATGATTTTGCTAACACTAATGCATATTTGGATGCACAAAAATTGTGTTTGATGTGTTTTGCAGACTGAAAGGGGTGAATCTTCATCCCAAGCTCGCAATGCTCCTGCTGAGAATGCAGGACAACAGGAAGTGGATAACTACTACAAGCAGGATATACCTCATCCAGTCATGACCTTTTCTGATATGCACTTGGAAGAGTTGCACCCGAACCTGAGATTTGACAGACTTTGGATAGATTATCCAAAATATCAAAGGGGTTTGCATACTCTTCATTCTAAGGTTGTTGAGGTACCAAGGGTCATAGAATGGGGACCCTTAGAAGCTGTAGAATTGGCCGGGCCAATTAGGGAATTACTTGTACAGAGGTATGGTAATTCTTCTTTTAATGACTGGGTACGTTTATTCACCATGCGTAGACCTGTATATAAAGTATGGTGTGAAGAATTGTTATGTAGTATAGAGTTGAATGATCGGGTAGCTAGTTTAACCGATCGTTCTTTTATTAGATTTTTGTTAGGCGGTTCGATGCGCCACATGTCTTTACTGGACATGGCTCAGGCTTTACGTATATATACGCCTGAGGAGTTAGCATCTGCCGATTGTAGATGGTTGATACTAAACGGTAGAAAGATAGATGAAAATTTTGATACACACGGTGTGTGGAGTCAAATGACAAGCCATCACCGTTTCAAAGGGGGAAATTACTCTTATTTGGATATAGATAGAGCCGAATTAAGAGTGATTCATAGGTTTTTAGCTAATTCGATTACACAAAGGGGTAAAAACAAGGAAAAGGTAAATGAACAGGATTTGTTTTACCATATGTGTATTCGAGACCCACAAAGCGCTGTAAGTATACCGTATTGTGTGGGTTATTATTTATCAGCTATGGTTCGGGGGATGCGACCGCATAGCATAATAGGAGGTGGTATTTTTATTACTTTGATTGGTGAATATCTCGGTGTGGATATAAGTCGGGGGGGATTATTAGTAGAAGAACCAGAACCCCGCGATACTATAGGTTTAAATGTATACCATGGTGCGAAAGTTTTGAAAAGGCGAAATAACGCCGCAGTACCATACCATGGTAGACATCCACAGGTTGAGAGAAACCAACAGCAAGGTAATGTAGGAGGGGGGAATGAGATGCAAGAAATGCAAAGGTTTATAGCTTCTCAGGAGTACGAAAATGCTAGACAGAGAGCATTTGAAGATTGGCAAGTTCATCAGAACCAAATCATAGCTCATTGCCAACATATAGGTAGAAACTATATTCCTACACCGAAACCCATCTTCCCTCCCTGGTCTATAGAGATGCAGCCACCGTATCCTACGTATGACCCTGCCGAAGCATTCTATAGCACCTATGGTTATGCCTGGAACACCTATTGGTACCAGTATCATCCCTAGTATACTTAGTTTTATTTATTTTGTAATTTGTAATGATTGATACGTTTAATACTTTTGTTAATATTGTAATAGTTTTTATAATTGTCTAACTTTTATTCTTAGATTTTAATAATTTTTGAATGTGGGGTAATATACCAAACTTCAAAAATATGTATATATGTTTGCAGTTTATCTTATGTACACAACAGGGTAAAACAACGCATTTTGAAAGACTGGCATTAAGTTCAGCAAAAGCAACTAATTTTGACGACAAGATGCAAAATATATGTGAAATAACAACAAGACGGAATGAACAAATGATGTGCACCATTTATCATTCAGCAAACAAACGCCAATATATTTGGAAACTTTGGTAAAAATTTAATGATTTTCACACAAATCACCCTCAATAATTTAAATTATTCCTGATTTCTTGCAAATGAGGGCATTGCAAGATCTTAAGTGTGGGAAGGGGTTAAACTCTTTCGGATTTTAAAATTTTTTACTTTATACACTTGGTTACCATTAAAAATACTAGTAAAGCAGTAGTTGTATTAGAATCTAGTGCTCTCTGATAATAAAGAACAGCCCTGGTCTTATATACTGACTACCCAATTCTAGTAAAATTTTTCAAAATTTTCAATTAAATGAACTCAAAATCACGTTTATACATATTTATGAACGATAAAACTAGGTTTTAACACCGAAATTATTGTTACCTCGGAAAGGACATAAATTGAGAAACAAACCAAAATGTTAAAATTCATTTAAAATGGAATAGAGGACGATAAAAAGGAAAATAAAAGCCAAGTGTGGGAAAATTTACCAAGTTATCTTAAACATATGTCACATATATCTGTAACAAATAACTGAAAATACTTTTGCTTTGGACTAAACTAAACTGTTTTACCCGATGAAAGAAAAGAAGAGATGGATCTACACGATGAATCAATTCCATCATTAAAAGGAAGTAAAGTCTTCCAAAAAAGAAACGCGCTTCTTGATTTAGGTCATGAAGTTGTCGTCCAGGCCAGCTGTAGGTTGACAAAAAATCCAGAAAAGTCATCACTAAAATCAGCAGGAAATCCACGGACTTCAGCATTAAACATGGTCGCCAAGTGGTCAGATTTATCCTAACCATGAGAAGGATTTATCTCGTACAATGGGGGGGCACCATGCAAATTAGCTGGATAAGACTAATGAATCAGATCCCCAGAAAGGATAATCTCCTTAAAGATTAAAAATCAGCTTTTAAGACTGATATTACTCAATCCTAGAGATTGACCTTAAAGATTGAGAATTCAAACTCATGGAATTCAATGATATCTAAACTCGAGCTTGAACGAGAAAATATTTTGATCAAAATTACAAACCGATTTGTTTTCTGAAAACCCTATTTTCAATGCGTTCATTACCATTGAACGTAAAATCCTAGGAATTCACCTGGAATTCATTAGGTCACCTGAACTAAATCGGGTGTCAACCGTAAGAACGGTGGTTGCATAGCATGGTCAACGACAGGACCTTGTGCCATACCGAAAAAAAATTATAAGGGTGAGCTTTACTATTGCTCCTACCAAGGATAGTGATTGCGTCCGACACGTTATAGACCATAATTAAAAGCATGTCAGGGGACATTGCCTTAACAGTTGCTTGTTCAACGCTTTCCTTTACAACCGGACGGTAGTTTACCAAAAGGTAATATACGGGACAAGTAAACTGGACGTGTTGCTTTCCAAATACAAGGTTAGCAAGTGGGTGACACAAAACCGCAAGTTTTGAGCTAAAATTTTCAAATCTGAAACCCACCAAACCCACAAAAATATTTTGCAAACACCGGTAAAGGGTTATTCCGGAAAACTTATCTAGGGTAAAAACTAGATTTAATTTTCAAAAGATCAAATGTTTTCATAAAGATCCAATTTCCTTAATGGATCTAAATTTTTATAGTCATGTGGGACTGTAAACCATATCGTTACTACCATTGTTTATACCGCCGTATAGAAAATCACTTATGTACAAAGTGTGAAGAATAAAGAAGTGATTCTAGTATTTCAAGACGATATTGCTTGAGGACAAGCAACGCTCAAGTGTGGGAATATTTGATAATGCTAAAAACGAACATATAATTCATAGCATTATTCCTCAAGAAAGACAAGCTTTTAGTTGCAATTGTTCTATTTACAAGTGATATTCGTTTAAATAATAAAAGGTGAAGACAAAAGACATATTCGACGAATTGAAGACGCAAACGACCAAAAAGCTCAAAAGTACAAAGGACAATCAAAAAGGTTCCAATTATTGATAAGAAACGTCTCGAAATTACAAGAGTACAAGATTCAAAACGTAAAGTACAAGATATTAAATTGTACGCAAGGACGTTCGAAAATCCGGAACCGGGACATGAGTCAACTCTCAACGCTCGACGCAACGGACTAAAAATTACAAATCAACTATGCACATAAATATAATATAATATTTAAATAATTCTTATAATTATTTAATATATTATATATATTTATAAATCCGTCGGCAAGAAAGACTCCAAAGTATCTGAGCTGTAATTTCAAACTCCGCGACTCGCGGAGTTTGAAGGCCAAAAAGGCTGCGAGTCGCGGAGCCCCAATTTCAGAAAATCCCTATAAAGCTCGCACATTCTGATCGTAATCATCCATCTTTTTCTTCTTCTCCTCATACGTAAAATATATATATATATTTATAATTTATATTTTAATTTTAATTATAATTCTAATAATAAGGGTATGTTAGCGAATGTTGTAAGGGTGTAAGTCGAAATTCTGTCCGTGTAACGCTACGCTATTTTTAATCATTGTAAGTTATGTTCAACCTTTTTACATTAATGTCTCGTAGCTAAGTTATTATTATGCTTATTTAAAACGAAGTAATCATGATGTTGGGGTAATTACTGAAATTGGGTAATTGGGCTTTGTACCATAATTGGGGTTTGGACAAAAGAACGACACTTGTGGAAATTAGACTATGGGCTATTAATGGGCTTTATATTTGTTTAACTAAATGATAGTTTGTTAATGTTAATATAAATATTTACAATTGGGCGTCCCTATAAATTACCATATACACTCGATCGGACACGATGGGCGGGGTATTTATATGTACGAATAATCGTTCATTTAACCGGACACGGGAATGGATTAATAGCCACTAGAATAATTAAAACAGGGGTGAAATTATGTACAAGGACACTTGGTATAATTGATAACAAAATATTAAAACCTTGGATTACACTCAGTCGACATCTTGGTGTAATTATTAAACAAAGTATTAAAATATTGTTACAGTTTAAGTCCCCAATTAGTTGGAATATTTAACTTCGGGTATAAGGATAATTTGACGAGGACACTTGCACTTTATATTTATGACTGATGGACTGTTATAGACAAAAACCAGACGGACATATTAAATAATCCAGGACAAAGGACAATTAACCCATGGGCATAAAACTAAAATCAACACGTCAAACATCATGATTACGGAAGTTTAAATAAGCATAATTCTTTTATTTCATATTTAATTTCCTTTATTTTATATTTAATTGCACTTCTAATTATCGCATTTTTATTGTTATTGTATTTAATTGCACTTTTAATTATCGTACTTTTTAAGTATCGCAAGTTTATTTTATCGCACTTTTATTATTCGCAATTTCATTATCGTTATTTACTTTATGCTTTAATTTAAGTCTTGTGTTCATTTTTAATATTTTACATTTGGTTTTAACTGCGACTAAAGTTTTAAAATCGACAAACCGGTCATTAAACGGTAAAAACCCCCCTTTATAATAATAATATTACTTATATATATATATATTTGTATTTTTATAAAAGTAAACTAATATAGCGTTAAGCTTTGTTTAAAAAGATTCCCTGTGGAACGAACCGGACTTACTAAAAACTACACTACTGTACCATTAGGTACACTGCCTATAAGTGTTGTAGCAAGGTTTAAGTATATCTGTTCTCTAAATAAATAAATATCTTGTGTAAAATTGTATCGTATTTAATAGTATTTTCTGCTAAAATTAATAACTATTTTATACCACTCCGCTACCACATCAACAACTTTATGTGCTGCTAAGGTGAGTTTCATTTGCTCCCTTTTTAATTGCTTTTGCAATATATATTTTTGGTCTGAGAATACATGAACTTTATTTTAAATGCAATGGATACAAGTACATACTAAATTCTACACTGAGTTTGAATCGAAAATCCCTTAGCTTTGGTAACTAGTAATTGCCAGTTATAAGAACTGGTGGGCGCGAGTATTAGTATATGGATCCATAGGGCTTGATATCCCCGTCCGAGCTAGAGTGCTAGCCTTTTAACGGACGTATGCTATTTGATAAGCGTACACGTTGGTTTGCGTGTATTATTAAGATGATTATACAAAGGGTACAAATTATATATACGTTAAGTTTAGTTACCAGGGTGCTCAATTTTGTAGAATATTTTGATAAACGTTTCGGATGAAACAACTGAAATCTTGTGATCCACCTTTATATACAGATTATACGATACATTAAAACTATGAACTCACCAACCTTTGTGTTGATACTTGTTAGCATGTTTATTCTCAGGTTTCCTAGAAGTCTTCCGCTATTTGCTTATATGTTAGACAAGCTATGTGCATGGAGTCTTACATGGCATATTTTTCAAGGAAACGTTGCATTCACCAAATTATCACCATGTATCTTATTTTGACTGCATTGTCAACGGAAGTACTATTGTAAACTATTATTTACGGTGATTGTCTATATGTAGAAATCATGAGATGTCGAAAACCTTTGATTTAAATATTCATTTATGGTGTGCCTTTTCAAAAGAATGCAATGTTTACAAAACGTATCATATAGAGGTCAAATAACTCGCAATGAAATCGATGAATGATGTGTTCGTCCATATAGATTTGGAGCGATCGTCACAAACTCTGCCCAAGATAACCCCATGATGTGTGCGAGTTGTACTAGGAAATAGTATTATTTTTACAAGGAAATACTATTAAATATGATACAATTTTACACAAGATATTTATTTATTTATAGAATGGATATACCTAAACCTTGCTACAACACTTATAGGCAGTGTACCTAATCGTACAGTAGTGTAGTTTTTAGTAAGTCCGGTTCGTTCCACAGGGAAATCTTTTAAACAAGCTTAACGCTATATTAGTTTTAATTTATAAAAATACAAATATATATATATATATATATATAAGTAATATTATTATTATAAAAGGGGGGTTTTTACCATTTAATGACCGGTTTGTCGATTTTTAAAACTTTAGTCACAGTTAAAACCTAATGTAAAATATTAAAAATAAATACAACTTAATTTAAAACGTAAAGTAAATAAAGATAATGAAATTGCGATAAATAAAAGTGCAAAAATTAAAAAGTACGATAATTAAAAGTGCAATTAAATACAATAACAGTAAATAAAAGTGCGATAATTAAAAGTGCAATTAAATATAAAATAAAGGAAATTAAATATGAAATAAAGGAATTATGCTTATTTAAACTTCCGTAATCATGATGTTTGACGTGTTGTTTTTAGTTTATTCCCATGGGATAATTGTCCTTTGTCCTGGATTATTCGATATGTCCATACGGATTTTTCCATAATAGTCCATCAGTCATAAATATAAAGTGCAAAAGCCTTCGTCAAATTATTCTTATTCCCGAAGTCAAATATTCCAACTAATTGGGGATTCGAATTGTAAGAAGGTTTTAATACTTTGTTTAATGAATACACCAGGTTATCGACTGCGTGTAAACCAAGGTTTTACTACTTTGTTAACAATTACACCAATTACCCTTGAATGTAATCCACCCCTGTTTCAACAAGTCTATTAACTATTAATCCAGTTCCTTGTCCGGTAAAATGAACAATTGTTGGTATTTATAGATATCCCGCCCACCGTACCCAGTCAAGCGTATGTGGTTATATATAAATATGTCAAATTATAAGTCTATATATTAAATTAACGAGGTATCATTTAGTTAATATAAAACCCATTAATAGCCCATAGTCTAATTTCCACAAGTGTCGTTCTTTTGTCCAAACCTCAATTATGGTACAAAGCCCAATTACCCAATTTTAATATTTTTTAGCCCAACATCATGATTACTTCATTTTAAATAAGCATAATAATAACTTAGCTACGAGACATTAATGTAAAAAGTTTGAACATAACTTACAATGATTAAAAATAGCGTAGCGTTAAACGGACAGAATTTCGACTTACACCCTTACAACATTCGCTAACATACCCTTATTATTAGAATTAAAATTAAAATTAAAATTAAAATTAAAATTATAATATATATATATATATATATATATATATATATATATATATATATATATATATATATATATATATATATATATATATATATATATATATATATGTTTACGTATGAGTAAGAAGAAAAAGATGTGTTATATTGAACCAAAACACGCGAATTTATAGGCATGTGGCCTGTCACCTACCACCATGCGATCGCATGGCCCCTTTTTCCAGCTCACATGAGTTTGTTTCTTTGTATGCCGACGGTTTATATATAATATAATATATATATTAATTTTAAGAATTAATTATATATTATATTATATTCATGTGCATAGTTGACTCATAATTTTTAGTCCGTTGCGTCGAGCGTTGAGAGTTGACTTTGGTCCCGGTTTCGGATTTTCAAACGTCCTTGCGTACAATTTAATATCTTGTACTTTGCGTTTTGCTTCTTGTATTCTTGTAATTTTGAGACGTCTCTCATCAAAAATTGGAACCACTTTGATTGTATTTTGTACTTTTGAGCTTTTTGGTCGTTTGTATCTTCAATTCGTCGAATCTGTCTTTTGTCTTCACCTTTTATTATTTAAACGAATATCACTTGTAAATAGAACAATTGCAACTAAAAGCTTGTCTTTCTTGAGGGATAATGCTATGAAATATATGTTCGTTTTTAGCATTATCAAATATTCCCACACTTGAGCGTTGCTTGTCCTCAAGCAATATAGTCTTGAAATAAAAATACTAGAATCACTTCTTTATTCTTCACACTTTGTACATCAGTGATTTCTATATGGCGGTATAAACAATGGTAGTAACGTTGTGGTTTACAGTCCCACATGACTATAAAATTTAGATCCTTTAAGGAAATTAGATCTTTATGAAAACATTTGATCTTTTGAAAATTCAATCTAGCTTTTGCCCTAGATAAGTTTTCCGGAATAACCCTTCACCGGTGTTTGCAAATTGTTTTTGTGGGTTTGGTGGGTTTCATATTTGAAAATTTTAGCTCAAAACTTGTGGTTTTGTGTCACCCACTTGCTAACCTTGTATTGGGAAAGCAACACGTCCAGTATACTTGCTCCGTATATTACCTTTCGATAAACTACCGTCCGGTTGTAAAGGAAAGCGTTGAACAAGCAACTGTTAAGGCAATGTCCCCTGACATGCTTTTGATTATGGTCTATAATGTATCGGATGCAATTACTATCCTTGGTAGGAGCAATAGTAACGCTCACCCTTATAATTTTTCGGTCTGGCATAGGGTCCTGTCTTTGACCGTGCTATGCAACCACCGTTCTTACGGTTGACACCCAATTTGGTTCAGGTGACCTAATGAATTTCAGGTGAATTCCTAGGATTTTACGTTCAATGGTAATGAACGCATTAAAAATGGATTTTCAGAAAACAAATCGGTTTGTAATTTTGATCAAAATATTTTCTCGTTCAAGCTCGAGTTTAGATATCATTGAATTCCATGAGTTTGTAATTCTCAATCTTTAAGGTCAATCTCTAGGATTGGGTAATATCAGGCTTAAAAGCTAATTTTTGATCTTTTAAGGAGATTATCCTTTCTGGGGATCTGGTTCATTAGTCTTATCCAGCTAATTTGCACGACGTCCTCCCCATTTTACAAGACAGATCCTCTCATGGTTAGGATAAGTCTGACCACTTGATGACCCTGTTTGATGCTGAGGTCCGTGGATTTTCTGCTGATTTTAGAGATGACTTTTCTAGATTTTTCGTCAACCTACAGCTGGTCTGGACGACAACTTCATGACCTAAATCAAGAAGCGCGTTTCTTTTTCGGAAGACTTTACTTCCTTTTAATGATGGAATTGATTCATCGTGTAGATCCATCTTTTCTTTCAAATATATTACAGTAAATTGGGTAAAACTGATTAGATTAGTCCAAAGCAAAAGTATCTTCAATTATTTGTTACAGAAATATATGATATATGTTCAAAATAACTTGGTAATTTTTCCCACACTTGGCTTTTATTTTCCTTTTTATTGTCCTCTATTCCATTTTAAATGAATTCTAACATTTTGGTTTGTTTCTCAATTTATGTCCTTTCTGAAGTAACAATAATTTCGGTGTTAACACCTAGTTTTATCGTTCATAAATATGTATAAACATGATTTTGAGTTTATTTAATTGAAAAATTTTACTAGAATTGAGTAGTCGGTATATAAGACTAGGGCTGTTCTTTATTATCAGAGAGCACTAGATTCTAATACAACTACTGCGTTACTAGTATTTCTAATGGTAACCAAGTGTATAAGTCTAAAAATTTTAAAAATCCGAAAGAATTTAACCCCTTCCCACACTTAAGATCTTGCAATGCCCTCATTTGCAAGAAATCAGTAACAATTTAAATTTTTAAGGGTGATTAGCGTAGAAAAATGATTAAATTTTACCAAAGTTTCCAAACATATTGGCGTTTGTTTGCTGAATGATAAATGGTGCACATCATTTGTTCATTCCGTCTTGTTGTTACATCACATTTGTTTTTTCGTTTTGTCGTCAAAAGTACTAGCTTTTGCTGAACTTAATGTCAGTCTTTGAAAATGCGCTGTTTTACCCTGTTGTGTACATGAAATAAAATACATACAATACAAATATAAACATGCATGGTAATTTGAAATGGGACTTAAAATCCCACTTTCAAATCAAATATAAATATTAGTACAACATAATAAAAATATAAAACAATACATTAATGTATCACAATATCATAAGTTTAAACATAAATAAACAGAAATAATAAAAATATAAAAATCATAAAAATTACCAACAGGAACTAAATCAATCATGGATAGGGGTTCCAGTTCATGTCATCGTCCGGGTTCCATGGTTGGTGATAGGTGTACTGGTATGCATGGTTGGGGTCGTAGAGAGTGAATGGCGGTCTCATCTCGGGCAGATGTAGAGGATAGTAAGCTGGTCGGGTCGAAACGTAGTGCTCCTGAGGTGACAGCCGGCTCATAATCTGACGCTGATGATAGTCCCATCTATCATGCTGTCATTGCCTGGAATGCTCGTAATCATTCCGGGCTTGCCACTGCTCCATCCGATGAAATCTCTCCGCGTTTGTCATATCTACCTCCTCTACACGCTGGTAGACATCAGTCATAGCCTCCCGAATGATATCCCTAATGTCATCTGCTTCCTCCATCTCCTCGTCTAAGCCTCTCTCTACCTGAGGATGACTACCTACATAGGGTATTGCCTGGTTACAGCTACTCTTCAATACCTTAGCACCTGCATAAACCCTCAATCCTAAAAGCTCAACCTGTTCCCTACATTCCATAAGTGGACCCCCTTGGTCCTTATCTACACCTAAATACTCTCCAATGAGAGTAACAAAAATACCTCCTCCAATTATCCCCCCTTCCTGTATTCCTTCAACCATCTTAGATAAATAAAAACCAACACAGTAGGGGATATTAACAATGCCTCTTGGGTCTCGAATACACTTTAGGTAAAATAAATCATGTAAGGTCAATTTTTCCTTGTTGTGACCTCTCTGTGTAATCGAGTTAGCCAAAAATCTATGAATTATACGAAGCTCGGCTTTGTTAATATGTAAGTAGGTATGTGTTCCTCCCCGCCCAAAAACATTATAATCTGACATACGCCTCCAGACGGCGTTCGCATCAAAATTCCTATCTACCCTTTCACCACGATAAATCAAACTCATACAATCAGGTAGTAGTAATTCAGCTGGCGTATGTATCTGTAATGCCCTAGCCATGTCCAGCATGGACATCCTGTACATTCTACCGCCAAGTATAAACCTAAGAAAACTTATATCATCTAATCTATCTACATCTACATTTAATGCTATAGTACTCATAAGTTCTACACACCATTCCTTATATACAGGTGTATGAATGGTGAATAATCGTTCCCAATCTGTAAAAGAAGAACTGCCATACCTTTGTATCAAATGCTCCCTAACACGGTCAGCAAGTTGGACCCTTTCCAAAGGACCCCAATCAATTACCCTAGGCACCTCTACATCTTTCGTTATTAATTTGAATTTATTACTTTGATATGCTGGGTAATCTCTCCATCGTCTATCGAATCTCAGATTAGGATGCAACGTGTGTTCAGGAATCGTTGGGTATTCTACAGGTGGATGCATCAGAAATACTATGAATTCATTAGGTAACTGTAGCGGGTCATAATAAAGTACATGCTGATCAGGCTGATGTTGTGGTTCCTATTGTGGTTCTTGTTCGGGTTCATATTGCATTTCTGGTTCAGGTTCTGGAGCTGGAGCGGGTCGTCTAGATGATGACGATGATGAACCTCCAGTATCGGCTCTCTGCAAAACACATTAAACACAAAATTTGTGCATCCAAATATGCATTAGTGTTAGTAAAATAACAACTTAAAACAATCACAATAACATGTTAAATCAAAATTAAACTTATACACATTTTCACAATTTTTACAATTCTACACTTTTTCAAATAAGCACATATGAAAATGTAGACAAAGTTCATAAGCATTTAACTCAAATAACATGTCAAAATAATCATTACTAGCAATTAAACAAGTCTCAAATGGCAATTATATCAAATTAATCAAGTTCATGAATTTTGCAACTAAAAAGTCCACTTTAATCTCCAAAAATCATGTTTAGGATCAATGTTTGGATCATTTAACTACCTAAACATGTTACACTACTCAATTTAGCAATAATTCATGACAAAAATCGGCCATAACCTGTTTATATCAAAAATCCCCAAATTGCTCAAGAACACAAACCCTAGATTTCTAAAATTTTTTGAAGTTTTTGGCTTCAAATCATGTTAAATAGCATCAATCTAGGTTATACATGCATAAAATACTAACAATTTAACACTAATTACACTAGAAATTAACAAAATTAAATTATGAAAAATATAGCTCAAGAACACTTAAAATCAAATTTAAAGAGATTTAGGAGTGAAATTGTTACCCTTTTTGATAAACTCCTTAGCAAATTCATGATTAGAGCGAGAAATTTGGTGAATTTTGGTGTTAAAATGGTGAATTTTGGGGTGGATATGTGTGTATGTTCGTGTGTGTTGTGTGTGTTTTTGTGGTGCAGAGACAGAACTTGCTGCCTTTTCATTCTGGCCAATTTTCTAGGGCCATGCGATCGTATGGCTGCAAAGGCCAAACTCCATGCGATCGCATGGAGTTCGGGTACAGTGACTTTGGCCTTTTTTTTTTATTAAAACCTTATAACTTATATAACATATAATTAATAAAATTCTAAAAATTTGTTTCTTTTTAGGATGAGGGCGTTTCGGATCGATGTCCTAGTGCGTCCCTCGACAAAATTTTAAAATTTGTCAATTCAAAGCGCGGTTTTTAAAAGTAAAGATTTTTGGGTTTTTTAAATGTTTTTGGCATACTTTAGTTCAATAAGATTAAAAATAATGATAATAAAAGTTCTCGTCCCTCCCTTGGGTAGAGCAATTTCGGTTCAACGTCCTAGTCTTCAACTCACGACGAATTTTAAAAATCATATTTTTAACTTAACGAAATAAAGTAAATTTTTGTTTTTAAATTCAAACCAAACTTAAATTTAAAATGCATAAAATTAAAAATTCATATTAAAAATTCACACCAAACTTAAATTATATTTTTTTTTATACATACAAACTTATATTAAAAATATTAATTTTTCAAATATTTACAATTTTAAATATATTGATTTAAAAAGTTTACAATATTATTTTAATATTAATTTTAAAAACAACGTAAAAATAAAATTAAAAATCTTTTTGACTTTTATCCGACTTTAATCAATCAAATATTATCAAAAATATGCGCCCCTCTTTTCGGTAAAGTAATTTCGGTTTCATAACCTAGTTTACCTCATGACGAATTTTTGAAATATTTTGGGTTGATTGATTAAAGATATTTATACCTTAAGAATAAACGGTAAATTTCGCAGTGATGTAATAAATTTTTGTATGATATCAATAATTTCGGTCATGCATACCTAATTTTATCGAATACCAATTTAATACTTTATAGCGAATAAATTAGCGTTTATTATCAAAAGGTTAAAAATAAAAATAAAAATAAAAACCGTACATACTTACCTGTGAGATAGTATTCTTAGTGATATGCTTTAGCCCACTCATAAGATAGTCGGACTAATTGGTTTTCCATAGCTACATAGGCGTAACCTCGAGCATTCAACATTTTTTCTTGTAAACATATGAACGGTCCATTTCTGCATAAAGTAACGAATTCGGTATTGGAATATGTCTGATTCGTCGAGCATTTTCCTTCGTGTGACCATTTTTCGCATTTGTGACATCTTTCAAGGTGTCGTGCTCTTCTTTTCACTGCGGATTTTGATTTTCCTTTACCAAATTGTAACTTATTATTTTCGTTCCTGATTCTTTTCTTACTCCGTCCAATTTACCTCTGATTAATGATACTATTTCACTTGGAAGGGTGTCATTATTACATTTAGTAATCAAAGCGTGCAGCATTAGACCATGGTTTAGTTCACAGGAAGTCTTCATCTCGTAAAACCTAAAAAAAAAAAAAATTTCAGAATGGGGGGAGAAGACTAGTTCTTTAGGGTCTGCTAGGGAAAGACCATTCGGGTTCCATTCTCGAGAACTACACGAAAACAGAAAATCTAACTCTAACAGAAATACATATTACCCTAAAAAAAATTCGAACCTCCCCACACTTAGTTAGATGTGGTGTTGAAATTGTGATTAACATTATTTTCAATTGGACTATCAAAAATTTGTATATCTCTGACTTTTTCTTCAATCCATTTGTTGATTTCCTCCGTAGCTTTCACAAATTCAACTAACATCGCCTTTTCTTTTGGCGATAAATTAGACAGTAATCGGTTACATAACTTAAAGTTTCCCTTAATCTTAGCATCGTGAGTCCGTTTATAGAGTTTCTTCGTTGAACTGTTAAAGACGGGTTCATCTAATTTCTTATCATCAACGGGGTTCTTTGTGATCGGATCATCATTAAGTGTTTCTTTATCTTCCCCACACTTATGCATTGTTATTGGTTTAACAGTTTTGGTTGGTGGAGATCTAAACTTTAGATTCACAAAGGTGATCGATTTATCACCATCCCTAAGTGTCATTCTACCTTCTCTTACATCAATGAATGCCTCGGTGGTTGCTAAAAATGGGCGACCTAAAATTAGAGGAATATCGAGATTTTCCTCCATATTAATCACTATGAAGTTTGCAACAAAGGTCAAACTTCCCACGTTAACAAGTAAATTATTTGCTATTCCAACCGGGTGTTTAATGGTTAGGTCAAATGATTGAACACCTATTTTGGTTGGTTTTAATTTACCCATACCTAATCTTTTGTATAATGAAAGAGGCATAATATTTGCACTTGCTCCTAAATCTGCGAGTCCATTATATACAGCACCATCATTAAGCAAGCAAGAAATTATAAATTCACCCGGGTCTCCTGCTTTAGTAAGTCGAGTTAGTTTGTAAACCTTTTTCGGGTGTTCTTTTCTTGGTTCTTTTACTTCTATTTGAACTTCTTGTTCACATTTTTCTTCGTTTCTTGGAATGAGAGGTTTGTATAAGAATACTTCTTCATCACTCCAATCTGAATCCTCCCTATTTTCCAATTTTGATTTTTCATATGTTGTTGATAACATATTTATGTTTTCATTTTGAAGGTTTTCTTGGGTGGTGAAATTATGATTGACTTCATTGTCAACTTCCATTGGACCATGTATGTAATGTTTAACTCTGTGACCATTAACTTTAAATTCAATCTCATTTGAATTTATTAACTCTACTGTTCCGTATGGGAAAACTTTTTTTACTATGAATGGTCCAGACCATCTTGATTTCAATTTTCTGGGAAATAGCTTGAATCGTGAATTGAAAAGAAGAACTTTGTCTCCTTCTTTAAATTCTTTTGAACTTCTGATTCTTTTATCATGCCATTTCTTCGTTCTTTCTTTATAGATTAACGAATTTTCGTATGCTTCTTGTCTTAATTCTTCTAATTCGTTTAATTGACTTAACCGTAGACGTCCAGCTTCATGTAAATCAAGATTACATGTCTTCAAAGCTCAAAATGCTTTGTGTTCAATTTCTACTGGAAGATGACATGCTTTTCCGTAAACGAGTTTAAAAGTTGTGGTTCCAATTGGAGTTTTGTAGGCTATTCTAAAAGCCCAAAGTGAATCCTCCAATTTAATGGACCATTCCTTCAGATTTCATCATACGGTTTTCTCTAGAATACGTTTCAAAGCTCGGTTGGTATTTTCAACTTGTCCACTTGTCTGTGGATGATATGCGGTGGAGATTTTATGAGTTACTCCATATCTTTTGAGAACTTTTTCAAGTTGATTATTACAGAAATGAGTACCCCCGATCACTTATTAAAGCTTTCGGTGTTCCAAACCTTGCAAAAATACGTTTTAAAAAGTTTACTACAACTCGTGCATCGTTAGTTGGGAGAGCTTGTGATTCCGCCCATTTAGATACATAATCAATGGCAACGAGAATATATAGATTATTATGAGATTTTGGAAATGGACCCTTAAAGTCAATACCCCAAATGTCAAATACTTCACATACTTGAATGACATTTTGTGGCATTTCATCACGTTGACTTATTTTTCCGGCCCTTTGACAAGCATCACAGGATTTGCAAAGAAGGTGTGCGTCTTTGAAAATTGTAGGCCAATAGAATCCAGCATCATAAACTTTTCTAGCTGTAAGTTGAGGCCCATAATGCCCTCCCGTTGGTCCTGTGTGACAATGGTTTAAGATTTGACTGGCTTCATCTCCGAATACACATCGGCGTATTATTCCATCGGGACAACTTTTAAACAAATGTGGATCTTCCCAGAAATAGTGTTTTATATCACTAAAGAATTTCTTTCGTTTTTGGTACGATAATCCTTTTTCAAGGAATCCACATACTAAGTAGTTTGCATAGTCTGCAAACTATGGAATTTCATTATAATCTATCTTTAATAGATATTCATCAAGAAAGTTGTCTTGTATGGCTGATTCATTTAGAACTTCTAATTCTGGATTTTCAAGACGAGAAAGATGATCAGCGGCGAGATTTTCTGCTCCCTTTTTGTCTCGGATTTCAATATCGAACTCTTGTAAGAGTAAGATCCAATGGATTAATCTTGGTTTAGCATCTTGTTTCAAAAATAGGTATCTAAGAGCAGAATGGTCGGTATAGACCACCATTTTAGCTAGAACGAGATATGATCGAAATTTGTCAAAAGCAAAGACAATAGAAAGGAGTTCTTTTTCAGTAGTTGTATAATTCATTTGTGCTCCTTGTAATGTCTTACTAGCATAATATATAGGTTGAAATCGTTTTTTAATCCTTTGTCCTAAAACGGCTCCCATTGCAAAATCACTTGCATCGCATATAAGTTCAAATGGTAGATTCCAATTTGGAGTTATCATGATCGGCGCATTAGTGAGTTTTTCTTTAAGTATATTAAAAGATTTGATGCATTCATTTGAAAAGATGAATGGAGCATCCTTTTCTAGGAGTTTATTCATAGGAGTGGCAATTTTAGAAAAATCTTTTATGAAACGTCGGTAAAAACCACCATGCCCTAGAAAACTCCTAACTCCTCTAACATTGGTGGGATGTGGAAGTTTAGCAATTACATCTACTTTAGCTCTATCCACTTCAATTCCTTCCTTTGAAATTTTATGTCCAAGAACGATGCCTTTTTTAACCATGAAATGGCATTTCTCCCAATTAAGTACTAGATTTGATTGTTCGCATCTAATAAGCATTCGTTCAAGATTAACTAGACATGATTCAAAAGTATCACCAAAGACTGAAAAGTCATCCATGAAAACTTCCATGCATTATTCTATCATGTCGTGAAAAATCGCCATCATGCACCTTTGAAAGGTTGCAGGGGCGTTGCAAAGTCCAAATGGCATGCGTTTGTAAGAAAAAGTACCATAAGGGCACGTGAATGTGGTTTTCTCTTGGTCCTCGGGTGCTATTGGAATTTGAAAATAACCGGAAAAACCATCAATGAAACAATAGTAACTATTTTCGGCTAATCTTTCCAACATTTGATCAATAAAAGGTAAGGGAAATGATCTTTTCTGGTGGCGTCATTTAATTTTCTATAATCAATATAAACACGCCATCCTGTTATAGTCCTAGTAGGAATAAGCTCATTTTTCTCATTTGTAATGACAGTCATGCCACCCTTCTTAGGCACGCATTGAACTGGGCTTACCCATGGACTATCAATTAAACCTGCATCTAGCAGTTTAATAATTTCTTTCTTAACAACATCTTGCATATTAGGATTTAGTCTTCGTTGGCGTTGCACATACATTTTATGACCTTCTTCCATAAGGATTTTATGTGTGCAATACGAAGGACTTATTCCTTTAATATCATGAATCTTCCATGCAATAGCTGGTTTATGAGCTTTTAGCACAGAAATGAGTTGAGATTTTTTATTTTCAATAAGAGAAGACGATATTATTACAGGTAATTTAGACTTATCATGTAAATAAGCGTATTCCAAATGGTTTGGAAGTGGCTTTAACTCAAATGTCGGTGGTTCTTCTATAGATGATTTATATCGATATCTGTCTTTCTCTTTTAGCATTTGAATTTCTTCTGTTGTTGGTTCATATCCATTAGCCATAAGTGTAGCTAACATTTCAGTTTCATCAATTGGTTCAGTTCCTTCTCCTAAAGAGCATTCTCCTGTTCCTTGTAATTCTGGAAATTCTTCTAACAATTCTGCATGTGAATCTATAGTTTGAATATAATAACATGTATCATCTGCAGATTGCGGTTGTTGCATTGCTCTATCAACTGAAAAGGTAACACTCTCGTCCTCTATACTTAGGGTCAGTTTCTTACCGAACACGTCTATCATAGCTTTAGCCGTGTTTAAGAATGGTCTTCCTAATATGAGAGGAACTTGAGAATCTTCTTCCATGTCCAAAATAACAAAATCTACTGGAAATACTAAGGTACCAACTTTAACTAGCATATTTTTCATTATCCCTCTAGGATATTTTACTGATCTATCGGCTAGTTGTATACTTATTCTTGTTGGTTTCAATTCTCCAAGGCCTAGTTTAGCGTATAGTGAATACGGCATTAAATTTATACTAGCACCTAAGTCTGCCAATGCTTCTATTGAACTAAGACTTCCCAGAAAATATGGAATTGTGAAACTTCCTGAATCAGATAGTTTTTCTGGTATCTTATTCAACAGCACTGCTGAACAATTAGCATTCATAGTAACAGCTGAGAGTTCTTCCATTTTCTTTCTATTTGTGATCAGATCTTTCAGAAATTTAGCATATCTTGGCATTCCTGAAATTACATCAATGAAAGGAAGATTTACATTTATCTGTTTAAACATATCCAAGAATTTGGATTGCTCGGCTTCAAGTCTCTCTTTTTTCATTTTACTCGGGTAAGGAAGTGGTGGTTGGTATGGTTTAACATAAGGTTTAGCCTTAACTGTGTTATCTTCATTAACCTTTTCAACTATCGGTTTTGTTTCCTTATCTTGTTCAGATTGTGGTTCTTGTGGAGTAGGAATAGCTTCATAGGAAATTACATGTATTTCAGATGGTTTAAGTGTAATACCACTTCTTGTGGTAATGGCTTTAGCTGTTTCATTCCGGGGGTTAGCATTTGTATCGCTAGGTAGACTTCCCAGTTTTTTTCACCTATCAACCTTGCTAGGTTACTTACTTCTTGTTCCAAATTTTGAATAGAAGCTTGTTGATTTCTAAATGCTTGAGCATTTTGTTCATTGGTTTGTTTCTGAGATGTGAAAAACTGAGTTTGAGATTCAACTAGCTTTGACATCATATCTTCTAAATTCGGCTTTTTATCATCGGTTTGTGGTGGTTTATTTTGAAAATTAGGTCTTTGCTGATTGTAAGTATTGTTGGATACTTGTTGATTACTTGGACCTTGTTGGTTGTTGTATGGAACATTTCGGTTATAATTCTGATTTTGATTGTAGATCGGTCTTGGCAGTTGATAATTATTCTGATAATTATTTCCAGGCCTTTGTTTTATGTATGAAATATTCTCTCTTTGTTCCATTGTTAGTTCAATACTGAGACAATCTTTTGTCTAATGTGGTCCTCCACACTGCTCACAACTAATTCGTATTGAGTGTATATCCTTAGTCATCTTTTCCATTCGTCTCTCGACAGCATCTATCTTTGCGGAAATGGAATCTAAGTCATGGCTAGAATCGGCTCTAGCTGCTTTAGATGATCTAACGATATCTTTTTCTTGGTGCCACTCATGTGAGTGGGAAGCAGTGTTATCAATAATTTTATAAGCGTCAGTTTCTGTTTTCTTCATAATGGAACCACCAGCTGCTATATCTATGTCTTTCCTTGTAGTGATGTCGCATCCTAGGTAGAATATTTGTACTATTTGACAGGTGTCTAAACCATGTTGCGTACATCCTCTTAATAACTTTCCAAATCTTGTCCACGCCTCATATAGAGTTTCATTTGGCTTCTATGCGAAAGTAACAATTTCTCTATGAAGTCTTACGGCTTTAGATACCGGATAGAATTGTTTAAGAAATTTTTCAACTAAAACATCCCATGTATCAATCGCCCCTTCAGGTAACGATTCTAACCAATCTTTGGCTTCTCCCTTTAAAGTCCAGGGAAATAACATGAGATATATCTGTTCATCCTTAACTTCTCGAATTTTAAATAAAGTACAGATCCTATTAAAAGTACGAAGATGTTCATTTGGATCTTCCTTCGGCGCAACACTAAATTGGCATTGATTTGTCACCATGTGTAGAATTTGTCCTTTGATTTCATAATCTGGCGCATTAATGTCAGGTTGAGTAATTGCGTGACCTTGGCCAGTGCGTTTAGCTCTCATTCGGTCTTCCATACTTAAAGGTTCCAAATTCTCAATGATTGAATTTGTGGAATCTGAATCACTATAGGATTCTGATTTAATGGTTCATTCCTCAACAATCTCTGTTTGAATGATTGGTTGTTCTGGAGGAAAGATTAGTGGTTCAGGATCTATGAATTGTCCCCGAATATTCTCCGGATTCTCAATTGTGATGTCGGGTTCAAAAAATGGATTCTGGGAAATTTGAATTGGAGTACTTGGTCGACTGGATGACGATTCTAAAGAAAAATCAACGGCAACAATATTTGCTAAATGTCTTGATCGAGTTACAGGTGGTGAACGTACAAAAGGTGGTGAACGTTTTGCTCGGTGCATTCACTGAATATCCTATTAGTTATAAAAAAGAAAGAAAAATTATATAAGTTATCCAATTAATAGACTTTTCTAATTTTGCCCATGTTTCGAATAGCCAAAAGATGCAGCAGAGGGGCAGGATTCGTTTGGTCTCAATATAATTGAGTACTGTTTGGCTCCAATAACCCGGTCCACGTACAAATCCAACTATTACTACGAACCAGAAAATTTTGATGTCTATCAATTTAACCACTTAAATTAATTTTTCGTTTAAATTTAAAGAAATTTTAGATAAGAAATAGAAAAAAAAATCTAAGTCTTAAAACTAGAATGTCGAGAAATAAGAAAGAAAAAGAGCGCGTCGAAAAACAAAAATAAAAGGTCGAAAAATAATAGGCGTCAAAAAATAAAAAAAAAATAAGAAAGTAGCGCGTCGAAACTTAAAAAGGAACTAAAAATTAAAAATTAAAAGTTGCGTCTAAAAATATTAAAGCTTAAAAGAAATACTAAATCCCAAATGGCAATAACTTAAAAAGGTACTAAAACTTAAAAAGGCGTCGTAAAATTCTAAAGCACCTAAATCTTAGTCTAAAGAAAAAGCACTTAAGGGATTTTACGGCAAAGCCTAAAAATCTAGAAATAAAAATACTATGGCAAAAACTATGACTTGAAACTAAATACGAGCGAAAAATACAAATATTACGCTAAAACGAATAAAAAGAGACAAAATATAAAAATATACTTAAAGTTTTTAAAAAAAAAACAATTTTTATAAAAATATTATTTTTATATTATTTATTTTATAAAACTATTAATTTTATAATTTATTAAAACTAAATAAACTTAAAATTACAAATTAATAAAAAAAACTTAACTAATCAATTAAATACTAAACCCTAATTAGGGTTATAATAATAATAATTAAATATACTCCGTAATTAATGTTGTATTAGGGTTTACTGTGGCGTGTCCGGTGCCCTCATGCGATCGCATGAAAATCTGCCTTCGGGCTCATGCGATCGCATGAGCTAGGGTTTCGGGCCAGATTACAGGCTGCTACAGTACTGGGCCTCGAGAGTTTTTTTTCTGTTTTAATAATTATATAAAATATTTTTATAAATTAAATAAAAATTAAATTTTTATAAAATAAAAATAAAGAAACTTTATAAAACTTATATGTTTAGCAAACTCTTAAAAATATTTATATTTTTGTTTTTCTTTTTATATTTTTGAATATTTAAAACGTATTTTTATAAAAACGTATTTTTATAAAAGTAAACTAAAAAATCTTTTTTTATATATATTAGCGTTGCGCTTCCGGCGTTTAAGCAAGAATGATCCCCGACAGCGGCACCAAAAATACTTGATGTGTGCGAGGTGTACTAAGAAATAGTATTATTTTTACAAGGAAATACTATTAAATACGATACAATTTTACACAAGATATTTATTTATTTATAGAATAGATATACCTAAACCTTGCTACAACACTTATAGGCAGTGTACCTAATCGTACAGTAGTGTAGTTTTTAGTAAGTCCGGTTCGTTCCACATGGAAATCTTTTAAACAAGCTTAACGCTATATTAGTTTTAATTTATAAAAATACAAATATATATATATAAGTAATATTATTATTATAAAAGGGGGGTTTTTACCGTTTAATGACCAGTTTGTCGATTTTTAAAACTTTAGTCGCAGTTAAAACCTAATGTAAAATATTAAAAATAAATACAACTTAATTTAAAACGTAAAGTAAATAAAGATAATGAAATTGCGATAAATAAAAGTGCGAAAATTAAAAAGTACGATAATTAAAAGTGCAATTAAATACAATAACAATAAATAAAAGTGCGATAATTAAAAGTGCAATTAAATATAAAATAAAGGAAATTAAATATGAAATAAAGGAATTATGCTTATTTAAACTTCCGTAATCATGATATTTGACATGTTGTTTTTAGTTTATTCCCATGGGTTAATTGTCCTTTGTCCTGGATTATTCGATATGTCCATATGGATTTGTCCATAATAGTCCATCAGTCATAAATATAAAGTGCGAAAGCCTTCTGATAATGCTAAAAACGAACATATATTTCATAGCATTATCCCTCAAGAAAGACAAGCTTTTAGTTGCAACTGTTCTATTTACAAGTGATATTCGTTTAAATAATAAAAGGTGAAGACAAAAGACAGATTCCGCAAATGACCAAAAAACTCAAAAGTACAAAATACAATCAAAGAGGTTCCAATTATTGATAAGAAACGTCTCGAAATTACAAGAGTACAAGATTCAAAACGCAAAGTACAAGATATTAAATTGTACGTATGGACGTTCTAAAATCCGAAACCGGGACATGAGTCAACTCTCAACGCTCGACGCAACGGACTAAAAATTAAAAGTTAACTATGTATATAAATATAATATAATATATAATTAATTATATATATTATATATATATTATATTTATATATTAAAACCGTCGGCAGACTAGGATCCAAACTTGTGAGAGCTGGATTTACGAACTCCGCGACTCGCGGAGTTTGTAGTGCAAAAATACCGCGACTCGCGGAGATACCCTGGAGAAAAATGCCTATAAAAGCTAACGCATTTTGATCGTTTTATAGATCCAAAATATCTATCTCTCTATATATGTAAACGTATATATATATATATATATATATATATAATTTATATTTTAATTTTAATTTTAATTTTAATTTTAATTTTAATTTTAATTTCTAATAATAAGGGTATGTTAGCGAATGTTGTAAGGGTGTAAGTCGAAATTCTGTCCGTGTAACGCTACGCTATTTTTAATCATTGTAAGTTATGTTCAACCTTTTTAATTTAATGTCTCGTAGCTAAGTTATTATTATGCTTATTTAATACCAAAGTAATCATGATGTTGGGCTAAAAATATTAAAATTGGGTAATTGGGCTTTGTACCATAATTGGAGTTTGGACAAAAGAACGACACTTGTGGAAATTAGACTATGGGCTATTAATGGGCTTTATATTTGTTTAACTAAATGATAGTTTGTTAATTTTAATATAAAGATTTACAATTGGACGTCCCTATAAATAACCATATACACTCGATCGGACATGATGGGCGGGGTATTTATATGTACGAATAATCGTTCATTTAACCGGACATGGGAATGGATTAATAGTCACTAGAATTATTAAAACCGGGGTGAAATTATGTACAAGGACACTTGGCATAATTGATAACAAAGTATTAAAACCTTGGGTTACACGCAGTCGATAACCTGGTGTAATTATTAAACAAAGTATTAAAACCTTGTTACAGTTTAAGTCCCCAATTAGTTGAAATATTTGACTTCGGGTATAAGGATAATTTGACGAGGATACTCGCACTTTATATTTATGACTGATGGACTGTTATGGACAAAAACCAGACGGACATATTAAATAATCCAGGACAAAGGGCAATTAACCCATGGGCATAAAACTAAAATAACACGTCAAACATCATGATTACGGAAGTTTAAATAAGCATAATTCTTTTATTTCATATTTAATTTCCTTTATTTTCATATTTAATTGCACTTCTAATTATCGCACTTTTGTTTATTGTTATTGTATTTAATTGCACTTTTAATTATCGTACTTTTTAATTATCGCAATTTTATTTTATCGCACTTTTATTTATCGCAATTTCATTATCGTTATTTACTTTACGCTTTAAATTAAGTCTTCTATTTATTTAATATTTTACATTAGGTTTTAACTGCGACTAAAGTTTTAAAAATCGACAAACCGGTCATTAAACGGTAAAAACCTCCTTTTTATAATAATAATATTACTTATATATATATATATATATATATGTATTTTTATAAATTAAAACTAATATAGCGTTAAGCTTTGTTTAAAGATTTTCCCTGTGGAACGAACCGAACTTACTAAAAACTACACTACTGTACGATTATGTACACTGCCTATAAGTGTTGTAGCAAGGTTTAAGTATATCCATTCTATAAATAAATAAATATCTTGTGTAAAATTGTATCGTATTTAATAGTTTTTCGTTGTAAAAATAAAGCTATTTTATATACACCTCGCAAAACATCAAGTATTTTTGGCGCCGCTACCGGGGAACGCCGAAGCGAAACGCCACACATAAAAAAAAAGATTTTTATTAAGTTTTATTTAGTTTTTGTAAAAATACATTTTAAATATTAAAAAATTTAAAAATTTAACAACCGAAAAAGAAAAAAAATATATATATATATATATAAATCTATTTTTAAGATTTTTATTTATAAAATTATAAAGTATTTCTATTTTTTATTTTAGTTTTTAAAATATAAGTTTTTATTTATTATATTTTATAAAAACAGAAAAATATATAAATATAATTTAAAAAAAAACTACAGAACCTGTCGAACGAAACTTGTGCATTTAAAATTTTAACCTCCGTGACTCGCGGAGTTTTCTGGTACGTGGCACCGCAACTCGCAGAGTCGCCCTGATGCGTATGACCAGAACCCTAATTTGCATTAATTACGGAGTATTATTTATTATTATTAATTAATTTGTATTTAGGGTTAAATATTTAATTCATTTAGTATTAAATTTAAGTTTTAATTAATTTGTAATATTAAGTTTAATTAGTTTTATTAATATATAAAAATTAATACTTTTATAAAATATAAAAATAAAAATATAAAAATAATATTTTTATAAAATTAAATAATTTTATCAATTTTAATCTTATTTTTATTCTTATTTTTTTAATCGTTTATTCGTAATTTTTGTATTTTTATCATTCGTATTTAGTTTTAAGTCATAGTTTTTGCCATAGTTATTTTTACTTCTAGATTTTTAAGTTTTGCCGTAAAATCCCTTAAGTGCTTTCTCTTTAGACTAAGATTTATGTGCTTTAGAATTTTGTGACGCCGTTCGACGCGCTACTTTCTTATTTTTATTTTTCGACGCCTTTTACCTATGTATCAATTATCACTCTAATTAGTAATCTCAATTTGCAATTTTAATTTTAAGTTTGTGATAGTAATAAGGTTGGGTTAATCGAGTGTTTTAAAGTTTTATAAGTCATTCTTTTTCTTTCTTATTTCTCCAATTTTAATACCGATGCGCTCTTTTTCTTTCTTATTTCTCGTCGCTCTAGTTTTTAGGACATAGATTTTTATTCTACTTCTTATCTAAATTTCTTTAAATTACGAAAATTTATTTTAAGTGGTTAAATTGATAGACATTAAAATTTTCTGGTTCGTAGTAATAGTTGAATTTGTACGTGGACCGGGTTATTGGAGCCAAACAGTACTCAATTATATTGAGACCAAACGAATCCTGCCCCTCTGCTGCATCTTTTGGCTATTCGAAACGTGGGCAAAATCAGAAAAGTCTATTAATTAGATAACTTATATAATTTTTCTTTCCTTTTAAAAACTGATAGGATATTCAGTGAATGCACCGAGAAAGACGTTCACCACCTTTTGTACGTTCACCACCTGTAACTCGATCAAGACATCTAGCAAATATTGTCGCCGTTGATTTTTCTTTAGAATCGTCATCCAGTCGACCAAGTACTCCAATTCAAATTTCCGATAATCCATTTTTTGAACCCGGCCTCACAATTGAGAATCCGGAGAATATTCAGGGACAATTCATAGATCCTGAACCATTAATTTTTCCTCTGGAACCACCAATCATTCAAACAGAGATTGTTGAGGAACGAACCATTAAATCAGAATCCTTTAGTGATTCAGATTCAACAAATTTAATCATGGAAAATCTGGAACCTTTAAGCATGGAAGACCGAATGAGAGCTAAACGCACTGGCCAAGGTCACGCAATTACTCATCCAGACATTAATGCGCCAGATTATGAAATCAAAGGACAAATTCTACATATGGTGACTAATCAATGCCAATTTAGTGGTGCGCCGAAGGAAGATCCAAATGAACATCTTCGTACCTTTAATAGGATCTGCACACTATTTAAAATCCGAGAAGTGGAGGATGAACAAATATATCTCATGTTATTTCCCTGGACTTTAAAGGGAGAAGCCAAAGATTGGTTGGAATCGTTACCTGAAGGGGCGATTGATACATGGGATGTTTTAGTTGAAAATTTTCTTAAACAATTCTTTCCGGCATCTAAAGCCGTAAGACTTCAAGGAGAAATTGTTACATTCACACAGAAACCAAATGAAACTTTATATGAGGCGTGGACCAGATTTGGAAAGTTATTGAGAGGATGTCCGCAACATGGTTTAGACACCTGTCAAATAGTACAAATATTCTACCAAGGATGCGACATCACTACAAGGAAAGACATCGATATAGCAGCTGGTGGTTCTATTATGAAGAAAACCGAAACTGATGCTTATAAAATTATTGATAACACTGCTTCCCACTCACATGAGTGGCACCAAGAAAAAGATATCGTTAGATCATCTAAAGCAGCTAGAGCCGATTCTAGCCATGACTTTGATTCCATTTCCGCAAATATAGATGTTGTCGAGAGACGAATGGAAAAGATGACTAAGGATATACACTCAATACGAATTAGTTGTGAGCAGTGTGGAGGACCACATTTGACAAAAGATTGTCTCAGTATTGAACTAACAATGGAACAACGAGAGAATGTTTCATATCTAAACCAAAGTCCTGGAAATAATTATCAGAATAATTATCAACCGCCAAGACCAATTTACAATCAAAACCAGAATTATAATCGAAATGTTCCATACAACAACCAACAAGGTCCTAGCAACCAACAAGTATCCAATAATACTTACAATCAGCAAAGACCTAATTTTCAAAAAAACCACCACAAATCGATGATAAAAAGCTGAATTTAGAAGATATGATGACGAAGCTAGTTGAAACTCAAACGCAGTTTTTCACATCTCAAAAACAAACTAATGAACAAAATGCTCAAGCATTTAGAAATCAACAAGCTTCTATTCAAAATTTGGAATAAGAAGTAAGTAACCTAGCAAGGTTAATAGGTGAAAGAAAACCGGGAAGTCTACCTAGTGATACAAATGCTAACCCCCGGAATGAAACAGCTAAAGCTATTACCACAAGAAATGGTACAATACTTAAACCACCTGAAATACCTGTAATTTCTAAGGAAGCTATTCCTACTCCACAAGAACCACAACCTGAACAAGATATGGAAAAAGAACCGGTAGTTGAAAAGGTTAATGAAGATAACACAGTTAAAGCTAAGCCTTATGTTAAACCATACCAACCACCACTTCCTTACCCGAGTAAGATGAAAAAAGAGAAACTTGAAGCCGAGCAATCCAAATTCTTGGATATGTTTAAACAAATAAATATCAATCTTCCTTTCATTGATGTAATTTCAGGAATGCCTAGATATGCTAAATTTCTGAAAGATCTGATCACAAATAGAAAGAAAATGGAAGAACTCTCGACCGTTACTATGAATGCTAATTGTTCTGCAGTGCTGTTGAATAAGATACCAGAAAAATTATCTGATCCATGAAGTTTCACAATTCCATGTTTTCTGGGTAGTCTTAGTTCAATAGAAGCATTGGCAGATTTAGGTGCTAGTATAAATTTAATGCCGTATTCACTATACACTAAACTAGATCTTGGAGAATTGAAACCAACAAGAATAAGTATACAACTAGCCGATCGATTAATAAAATATCCTAGAGGGATAATGGAGAACATGCTAGTTAAAGTTGGTACTTTAGTATTTCCAGTAGATTTTGTTATTCTGGACATGGAAGAAAATTTTCAAGTTCCTCTCATATTAGGAAGACCATTCTTAAACACGGCTAAAGCAATGATAGATGTGTTTGGTAAGAAACTGACCCTAAGTATAGAGGACGAGAGTGTTACCTTTTCTGTTGATAAAGCAATGCAACAACCATAATCTGCAGATGATACATGTTATTATATTCAAACTATAGATTCACATGCAGAATTGTTAGAAGAATTTCCAGAATTACAAGGAACAGGAGAATGTTCTTTAGGAGAAGGTACTGAACCAATTGATGAAACTGAAATGTTAGCTACACTAATGGCTAATGGATATGAACCAACAACAGAAGAAATTCAAATGCTAAAAGAGGAAGACAGATATCGATATAAATCATCGATAGAAGAACCTCCAACATTAGAGTTAAAGCCACTTCCAAACCATTTAGAATACGCTTATTTACATGGTGAATCTGAATTACCTGTAATAATATCGTCTTCTCTTACTGAAAATGAAAAATCTCAACTCATTTCTGTGTTGAAAGCTCATAAACCAGCCATTGCATGGAAGATTCATGATATTAAAGGAATAAGTCCTTCGTATTGCACACATAAAATTCTTATGGAAGAAGGTCATAAAACGTATGTGCAACGCCAATGAAGACTAAATCCTAATATGCAAGATGTTGTTAAAAAGAAATTATTAAACTGCTAGATGCAGGTTTAATTTATCCAATCTCTGATAGTCCATGGGTAAGCCCAGTTCAATGCGTACCTAAGAAGGGTGGCATGACTGTCATTACAAATGAAAAAAATGAGCTTATTCCTACTAGGACTGTAACAGGATGGCGTGTGTGTATTGATTATAGAAAATTAAATGACGCCACCAGAAAAGATCACTTTCCCTTACCTTTCATTGATCAAATGTTGGAAAGGTTAGCCGGAAACAGTTACTATTGTTTTCTTGATGGTTTTTCAGGATATTTTCAAATTCCAATAGCGCCCGAGGACCCAGAGAAAACCACATTCACGTGCCCTTATGGTACTTTTGCTTACAAACGCATGTCATTTGGACTTTGCAACGCCCCTGCAACCTTTCAAAGGTGCATGATGGCGATTTTTCACGACATGATAGAAGAATGCATGGAAGTTTTCATGGATGACTTTTCAGTCTTCGGTGATACATTTGAAACATGTCTAGCTAATCTTGAACGAATGCTTATTAGATGCAAACAATCAAATCTAGTTCTTAATTGGGAGAAATGCCATTTCATGGTTAAAGAAGGCATCGTTCTTGGTCATAAATCTCAAAGGAAGGAATTGAAGTGGATAGAGCTAAAGTAGATGTAATTGCTAAACTTCCACATCCCACCAATGTTAGAGGAGTTAGGAGTTTTCTAGGGCATGCCGGTTTTTACCGACATTTCATAAAAGATTTTTCTAAAATTGCCACTCCTATGAATAAACTCCTAGAAAAGGATGCCCCATTCATCTTTTCAAATGAATGCATTAAATCTTTTAATATTCTTAAAGAAAAACTCACTAATGCACCGATCATGATAACTCCAAATTGGAATCTACCGTTTGAACTTATGTGCGATGCAAGTGATTTTGCGATGGGAGCCGTTTTAGGACAAAGGATTGAAAAACGATTTCAACCTATATATTATGCTAGTAAGACATTACAAGGAGCACAAACAAACTACACAACTACTGAAAAAGAATTCCTTGCTATTGTCTTTGCTTTTGACAAATTTTGATCATATCTCATTTTAGGAAAAACGGTGGTCTATACCGACCATTCTGCTCTTAGATACCTATTTTTGAAACAAGATGCCAAACCACGATTAATCCGTTGGATCTTACTATTACAAGATTTTTATATTGAAATTCGAGATAAAAGTGGAGCAAAAAATCTCGCCGCTGATCATCTTTCTCGTCTTGAAAATCCCGAATTAGAAGTTCTAAATGAACCGGCCATACAAGACAACTTTCCTGATGAATATCTATTGAAGATAGATTATAATGAAATTCCATGGTTTGCAGACTATGCAAACTACTTAGTATGTGGATTCCTTGAAAAAGGATTGTCGTACCAAAAACGAAAGAAATTCTTTAGTGATATAAAACACTATTTCTGGGAAGATCCACATCTGTTTAAAAGTTGTCCAGATGGAATAATACGCCGATGTGTATTTAGAGATGAAGCTAGTAAAATCTTAAACCATTGTCACACAGGACCAACAGGAGGGCATTATGGGCCTCAACTAACAGCAAGAAAAGTTTATGATGCTGGATTCTATTGGCCTACAATTTACAAAGACGCACACCTTCTTTGCAAATCCTGTGATGCTTGTCAAAGGGCCGGAAAAATAAGTCAACGTGATGAAATGCCACAAAATGTCATTCAAGTATGTGAAGTATTTGACATTTGGGGTATTGACTTTATGGGTCCATTTCCAAAATCTCATAATAATCTCTACATTCTCGTAGCCATTGATTATGTATCTAAATGGGCGGAAGCACAAGCTCTCCCAACTAACAATGCACGAGTTGTAATCAACTTTATAAAATGTCTTTTTACAAGGTTTGGAACACCGAAAGCTTTAATAAGTGATCGGGGAACTCATTTTTGTAATAATCAACTTGAGAAAGTTCTCAAAAGATATGGAGTAACTCATAAAATCTCCACTGCATATCATCCACAAATAAGTGGACAAGTTGAAAATTCCAACCGAGCTTTAAAACGTATTCTAGAAAAAAACCGTAGGATCAAATCTGAAGGAATGGTCCATAAAATTAGAGGATGCACTCTGGGCTTTTAGAACAGCCTACAAAACTCTAATTGGAACCACACCTTTTAGACTCGTTTATGGAAAAGCATGTCATCTTCCAGTAGAAATTGAACACAAAGCATTTTGGGCTTTGAAGGCATGTAATCTTGATTTACATGAAGCTGGACGTCTACGGTTAAGTCAATTAAACGAATTAGAAGAATTAAGACATGAAGCATACGAAAATTCGTTAATCTATAAGGAAAGAACGAAGAAATGGCATGATAAAAGAATCAAAAGTTCAAAAGAATTTAAAGAAGGAGACAGAGTTCTTCTTTTCAATTCACGATTCAAGCTATTTCCTGGAAAATTGAAATCAAGATGGTCTGGACCATTCGTAGTCAAAAGAGTTTTCCCATACGGAACGATAGAATTAATAAATTCAAATGGGATTGAATTTAAAGTTAATGGTTACAGAGTTAAACATTACATAGATAGTCCGATGGAAGTCGACAACGAAGTTAATCACAATTTCGATACCACAGCTAACTAAGTGTGGGGAGAATCATACCACAGCTAACTAAGTGTGGGGAGAATCAAGTCTTTAAAGGATAATATATATTTCTGTTAGAGTTAGATTTTCTGTTTTCGTGTAGTTCTCGAAAATGGAACCCGAATGGTCTTTCCCTAGCAGACTCTAAAGAACTAGTCTTCTCCCCCCATTCTGAATTTTTATTTTTTTTAGGTTTTACGAAATGAAGACTTCCTGTGAACTAAACCATGGTCAAATGCTACACGCTTTGATTACTAAACGTAATAATGACACACTTCCGAGTGAACTGGTATCAGTAATCAGAGAAAAATTGGACGGAGTAAGAAAAGAATCCAGATGCGAAAATAATAAGTTACAATTTGGTAAAGGAAAATCAAAATCCGCAGCGAAAAGAAGAGCACGGCACCTTGAAAGATGTCACAAATGCGGAAAATGGTCACACGAAGGTAAATGTTCAAATAATCAAACCTATTCAAATACCGAATTTGTTACTTTATGCAGAGACGGACCGTTTATATGTTTAGAAGAAAAAACATTAAATGCTCGAGGTTACGCCTATGTAGCCATGGAAAATTAATTAGTCCGAGTATCTTATGAGTGGACTAGAGCATATCACTAAGAAATATATTTCACAGGTAAATTTGTACAATTTTCATTTTTTATTTTTATTTTTATTTTTAACCTTTTGATAATAAACGCTAATTTGTTCGCTATAAAGTATTAAATTGGTATTCAATGAAATTAGGTCTTGCGACCGAAATTATTGATATTATACAAAAATTTATTACATCACTGCGAAATTTACCGTTTATTCATAAGGTATAAATATCTTTAATCAATCAACTCAAAATATTTCAAAAATTCGTCACGAGTTAAATTAGGTTATGGAACTGATATTACTTTACCGAAAAGAGGGGCGTATATTTTTGATAATATTTGATTGATTCAAGTGGGATAAAAGCCAAAAAGATTTTTAATTTTATTTTTACCATGTTTTTTTAAAATTAATATATAAATATTAATTTAATATTGTAAACTTATTTAAAATCGTAAATATTTGAAAAATTAATATAAGTTTGTATGTATAAAAACAAAAATATAATTTAAGTTTGGTGTGAATTTTTAAAATATGAATTTTTAATTTTATGCATTTTAAATTTAAGTTTGGTGTGAATTTAAAAAACAAAAAAATTTACTTTATTTTGCTAAGTTAAAAATATGATTTTTAAAAATTCGTCGTAAGTTGAAGACTAGGTCGTTAAACCGAAATTGCTTTACCCGAGGGCGGGACGAGAATTTTTATTAACATTATTTTTAATCTTATTGATTTAAAGTATGCCAAAAACATATTAAAAAAAATGCAAAATATATGTGAAATAACAACAAACGAAATGAACAAATGATGTGCACCATTTATCATTCAAAACAAACAACAATATGTTTGGAAACTTTGGTAAAATTTAATCATTTTTCTACGCTAATCACCCTCAATAATTTAAATTGTTACTGATTTCTTGCAAATGAGGGCATTGCAAGATCTTAAGTGTGAGAAGGGGTTAAATTCTTTCGGATTTTTAAAATTTTTAACTTATACACTTGGTTACCATTAAAAATACTAGTAACGTAGTAGTTGTATTAGAAACTAGTGCTCTCTGATAACAAAGAACAGCCCTAGTCTTATATACTGACTACCCAATTCTAGTAAAATTTTTCAAAATTTTCAACTAAATGAATTCAAAATCATGTTTATACATATTTATGAACGATGAAAACTAGGTGTTAATACCGAAATTGTCGTTACCTCGGAAAGGACATAAATTGAGAAACAAACCAAAATGTTAGAATTCATTTAAAATGGAATAGAGGACAATAGAAAGGAAAATAAAAGCCAAGTGTGAGAAATTTTTACCAAGTTATTCAAAATATATATCACATATTTTTGTACAAATAATTGAAAATACTTTTGTTTTGGACGATAATTAACTGTTTTACCCAATGAAAGAAAAGAAGAGATGGATCTACACGATGAATCAATTCCATCATTTAAAGGAAGTAAAGTCTTTCGAAAAAGACACGCGCTTCCTGATTTAGGTCATGAAGTTGTCGTCCAGACCAGCTGTAGGTTGACGAAAAATCTAGAAAAGTCATCTCTAAAATCAGCAGGAAATCCACGGACCTCAGCATCAAACAGGGTCGCCAAGTGGTCAGACTTATCCTAACCATGAGAGGATCTGTCTTGTAAAATGGGGAGGACGCCGTGCAAATTAGCTGGATAAGACTAATGAATCAGATCTCCAGAAAGGATAATCTCCTTAAAGATTAAAAATCAGCATTTAAGCCTGATATTACTCAATCCTAGAGATTGACCTTAAAGATTGAGAATTACAAACTCATGGAATTCAATGATATCTAAACTCGAGCTTGAACGAGAAAATATTTTGATCAAAATTACAAATCGATTTGTTTTCTAAAAACCCATTTCCAATACGTTCATTACCATTGAACGTAAAATCCTAGGAATTCACCTGGAATTCATTAGGTCATCTGAACCAATTCGGGTATCAACCGTATGAATGGTGGTTGCATAGCATGGTCAAAGACAGGACCTTGTGCCAGATCGAAAAATTATAAGGGTGAGCTTTACTATTGCTCCTACAAAGGATAGTAATTACGTCCGACACGTTATAAACCATAATTAAAAGTATGTCAGGGGACATTGCCTTAACAATTGCTTGTTCAACGCTTCCCTTTACAACCGGAAGGTAGTTTACCGAAAGGTAATATACGGAGCAAGTATACTGGACGTGTTGCTTTCCTAATACAAGGTTAGCAAGTAGGTGACACAAAACCACAAGTTTTGAGCTAAAGTTTTCAAATCTGAAACCCACCAAACCCACAAAAAGAATTTGCAAACACCGGTGAAGGGTTATTCCGGAAAACTTACCTAGGGTAAAAGCTAGATTTAATTTTCAAAAGATCAAATGTTTTCATAAAGATCCAATTTCCTTAATGGATCTAAATTTTATAGTCATGTGGGACTGTAAACCATATCGTTACTACCATTGTTTATACCGCCATATAGAAATCACCGATGTACAAAGTGTGAAGAATAAAGAAGTGATTCTAGTATTTCAAGACTATATTGCTTGAGGACAAGCAACGCTCAAGTGTGGGAATATTTGATAATGCTAAAAACGAACATATATTTCATAGCATTATCCCTCAAGAAAGACAAGCTTTTAGTTGCAATTGTTCTATTGATAAGTGATATTCGTTTAAATAATAAAAGGTGAAGACAAAAGACAGATTCGACGAATTGAAGACGCAAACGACCAAAAAGCTCAAAAGTACAAAATACAATCAAAGAGGTTCCAATTATTGATAAGAAACGTCTCGAAATTACAAGAGTACAAGATTCAAAACGCAAAGTACAAGATATTAAATTGTACGCAAGGACGTTCTAAAATCCGGAACCGGGACATGAGTCAACTCTCAACGCTCGACGCAACAGACTAAAAATTACAAGTTAACTATGTATATAAATATAATATAATATATAATTAATTATATAAATTATATATAAATTATATTTATATATTAAAACCGTCGGCAGACTAGGATCCAAACTTGTGAGAGCTGGATTTACGAACTCCGCGACTCGCGGAGTTTGTAGTGCAAAAATACCGCGACTCACGGAGATACCCTGGACAAAAATGCCTATAAAAGCTAACGCATTTTGATCGTTTTATAGATCCAAAATAACAATCTCTCTATATATGTAAACGTATATATATATATATATATATATATATATATATATATATATATATATATATATATATATATATATATATATATATATATATATAATTTATATTTTAATTTTAATTTTAATTTTAATTTTAATTTCTAATAATAAGGGTATGTTAGCGAATGTTGTAAGGGTGTAAGTCGAAATTCTGTCCGTGTAACGCTACGCTATTTTTAATCATTGTAAGTTATGTTCAACCTTTTTAATTTAATGTCTCGTAGCTAAGTTATTATTATGCTTATTTAATACCGAAGTAATCGTGATGTTGGGCTAAAAATATTAAAATTGGGTAATTGGGCTTTGTACCATAATTGGGGTTTGGACAAAAGAACGACACTTGTGGAAATTAGATTATGGGCTATTAATGGGCTTTATATTTGTTTAACTAAATGATAGTTTGTTAATTTTAATATAAAGATTTACAATTGGACGTCCCTATAAATAACCATATACACTCGATCGAACACGATGGGCGGGGTATTTATATGTACGAATAATCGTTCATTTAACCGGACACGGGAATGGATTAATAGTCACTAGAATTATTAAAACAGGGGTGAAATTATGTACAAGGACACTTGGCATAATTGATAACAAAGTATTAAAACCTTGGGTTACACGCAGTCGATAACCTAGTGTAATTATTAAACAAAGTATTAAAACTTTGTTACAGTTTAAGTCCCCAATTAGTTGAAATATTTGACTTCGGGTATAAGGATAATTTGACGAGGATACTCGCACTTTATATTTATGACTGATGGACTGTTATGGACAAAAACCAGACAGACATATTAAATAATCCAGGACAAAGGACAATTAACCCATGGGCATAAAACTAAAATCAACACGTCAAACATCATGATTACGGAAGTTTAAATAAGCATAATTCTTTTATTTCATATTTAATTTCCTTTATTTTCATATTTAATTGCACTTCTAATTATTGCACTTTTATTTATTGTTTTTGTATTTAATTGCACTTTTAATTATCGTACTTTTTAATTATCGCAATTTTATTTATCGCAATTTCATTATCGCTATTTACTTTACGCTTTAAATTAAGTCTTTTATTTATTTAATATTTTACATTAGGTTTTAACTGCGACTAAAGTTTTAAAAATCGACAAACCGGTCATTAAACGGTAAAAACCCCCTTTTTATAATAATAATATTACTTATATATATATATATATATATATATATATATATATATATATTTGTATTTTTATAAATTAAAACTAATATAGCGTTAAGCTTTGTTTAAAGATTTTCCCTGTGGAACGAACCGGACTTACTAAAAACTACACTACTGTACGATTAGGTACACTGTCTATAAGTGTTGTAGCAAGGTTTAAGTATATCCATTCTATAAATAAATAAATATCCTGTGTAAAATTGTATCGTATTTAATAGTTTTTCGTTGTAAAAATAAAGCTATTTTATATACACCTCGCATAACATCACCTTCGTCAAATTATTCTTATTCCCGAAGTCAAATATTCCAACTAATTGGGGATTCGAATTGTAACAAGGTTTTAATACTTTGTTTAATGAATACACCAGGTTATCGACTGCGTGTAAACCAAGGTTTTACTACTTTGTTAACAATTACACCAATTACCCTTGAATGTAATCCACCCCTGTTTCAACAAGTCTATTAACTATTAATCCAGTTCCGTGTCCGGTAAAATGAACAATTATTGGTATTTATAGATATCCCGCCCACCGTACCCAGTCAAGCGTATGTGGTTATATATAAATATGTCAAATTATAAGTCTATATATTAAATTAACGAGGTATCATTTAGTTAATATAAAACCCATTAATAGCCATAGTCTAATTTCCACAAGTGTCGTTCTTTTGTCCAAACCCCAATTATGGTACAAAGCCCATTTACCCAACTTTAATATTTTTTAGCCCAACATCATGGTTAATTCGGTTTAAATAAGCATAATAATAACTTAGCTACGAGACATTAATGTAAAAAGGTTGAACATAACTTACAATGATAAAAAATAGCGTAGCGTTACACGGACAAAATTTCGACTTACACCCTTACAACATTCGCTAACGTACCCTTATTATTAGAATTAAAATTAAAATTAAAATTAAAATTAAAATTAAAATTAAAATTAAAATTATAATATATATATATATATATATATATATATATATATATATATATATATATATATATATATATATATATATATATATATATATATATATATATATATATATGTTTACGTATGAGTAAGAAGAAAAAGATGTGTTATATTGAACCAAAACACGCGAATTTATAGGCATGTGGCCGGTCACCTACCACCATGCGATCGCATGGAATTAAAGCTTCCAGGCCATGTGATCGCATGACCCCTTTTTCCAGCTCACATGAGTTTGTTTCTTTGTATGCCGACGGTTTATATATAATATAATATATATATTAATTTTAAGAATTAATTATATATTATATTATATTCATGTGCATAGTTGACTCATAATTTTTAGTCCATTGCGTCGAGCGTTGAGAGTTGACTTTGGTCCCGGTTCCGGATTTTCGAACGTCCTTGCGTACAATTTAATATCTTGTAATTTGCGTTTTGCTTCTTGTACTCTTGTAATTTTGAGACGTCTCTCATCAACAATTGGAAGCACTTTGATTGTATTTTGTACTTTTGAGCTTTTTGGTCGTTTGCGTCTTCAATTCGTCGAATCTGTCTTTTGTCTTCACCTTTTATTTTTTAAACGAATATCACTTGTAAATAGAACAATTGCAACTAAAAGCTTGTCTTTCTTGAGGGATAATGCTATGAAATATATGTTTGTTTTTAGCATTATCATCCCACAAAAGCCGCATCACCCACCATATCAATCTTGCCATCGAGCCAATCTTTAGCATGGCCCCTTAACAAACTAGTAGCAAGCCTTGTTTTCTTTTCGGGAGGGCACTCGGTCGTGCGAAAACAACCTTCAACATCAGAAATCCAAGCCGCACTCTTCATGGGATCGGGATCCCCGTGAAAGTGAGGAGGCTTTGTCGCCAAGAAGTTCTTATAGCTAAACTCCAACTCGCCCACATTTTGAGGTTTAGGAAACCTCCTTTCAACTTCTTCTTTAACGGCATTGGTCAACCGTTCTTGAATCATATCGACAATTTGTTCCGAAACCGACTCTTCGAATATTTGTTTAACCCTTCATGAGAAAACCGAAACATAGTTTTCTAAAGCTGCTTCTATCTTGGTAGTCATCTCATCTTCCTCCATATGAGAGGGACCACCATTGTCATTCGTATTCGTTCTGTTTCCGTCTTCATTCTAAAGATTAAAAATGGATTAGACATCACCAACAATTTAATACACATATATACCTATGCATATTACCGCACACACACCACATCTAGCTCGATACTTGTCGCACATCCTTGCTTGACTTGACTTGCAACCGTAATAGTGGTCGCGACTCACTATTACGCTCACATGCCGTGCCATGCTCAAACGTATCACAACCATCTTGTTCGATGTTCAAAACAATAACACACGATTAGTAACATCATAATATAGCATAGTTAGTCCACCTATGCATCAAAGAACTAATCAAACCCCGTACCGACCCGTAGTCCTACAAGTCTCGCATATAATTCCACAACACAAAAGTCTAAGTTTAGGCGCCTATCTCAAGTCACCTAAATCCCTTAGACCATGCTCTGACACCACTTGTAACAACCCAAACACGTAATCCATACGATAAATTTTTTTTATTTATACAACACAGTTACACGCCAAATAAATGTGTAACCCATTTCACGAGTTCCATTTAAAACGCACAACAATTAGTTGTTTACAAAAGGCACGAGGGCCACGAATAAAGTTTAGTACAAGTTTGACCCATTACAAATGATATTTTACAATCCAAACGACACTTCGAGCATGGTTTGGGACTAAACTACCCAAAACATTAGGCCAACATCAAAATTCCAACAAAACATCATCACGGGACGCCTAATGTCCGATAACCCCCTTGCCCTTAACTGCGCCTGCATCTAAAAAGATAAACAACGAGAGGGTAAGCTAACGCTTAGTGAATGCAATAATTATACACATACATATATAACCTACTTACATGCAATCACATACACCATTACCTTATACACGCTAGCAATTTAAAAGACATGCCAATGCAAGGCATAACGCTAAATCTCCAAGACCACAAGCTAGCACCACGATAACATATATAACTCGAATAATGTGAAAACACCACACAACAAACACATAGCCATGGTTAACCAATAGTACAAGGAATGGTACTTCGAATTTCCCATTGGTGTTCCCAACAACCGTTAGTGAACAACAAATTATAACACTAACCCCGGAGTGGTATCGATCGCCCGAACTTTCAACCCACTCGTCACGTGTAATGTGGTATCAAACGCCCGAACTTTAAACCCACACTACATGCCCACACACATATATGACATGGCATCGAACGCCTAAACTTAAACCCATATCATATATTGACCCGATGTGGTATCGACCGCCCGAACTTAAACCCACATCGAATCTCGTACAAGTAAATACATTATATACACATATGCATAATCATTCCACTCACCTCAAGACTCTTGTGGAAGCTAACCGAGCTTGCAAACCTTCAATGTAACGTACCTATTACATTCTGCATTCATTAACATACAATCTAGATGAATTAAATGCCAACCACAACCCTTGAGCATTTAATGACCTGTTTGCATTAAATGACTCAACTACACCAAAACCACCCATATACTAAAAGCTAGTGATTAGGGTTTAATAACATCAACTAACATAAACTTGGTGTATTTCATAACCATTTCACCCGATTAGGTCAACTAGTGCTCTTTTGACTGTTTGACTTACAAATCAAGTCAAACTTACACAATAACAACTCTTTCATTATTTTAAAAGTGCATTAATGACTAACAACATCATTTAGCACTTACAACCTCAAATCACAAGACCAAACCTTAGATAATAGTTATTTAGGGTTTCCTCTCAACAATTCAACCCAAAACCCACCCATTTAACCCTCAAATGGGTCACACTAGTTCATATGAACCAAACCCTAACTTAAACTAGTTAAAACTAAAGACTTAGAGTTAGAACTTACCAAGACTATGAACGTGTAGCTAGAGATGCGATGAACAACTTCAATTCTAGCTTCTAGGATTGATTCACAAAACTTCACCTTTAAATCTCAAGATTAAACTTAGTAGGTTTTATGTTTTGGTAGGAAAATGTGAATGAAAATGGAAAAGAAATGAGAAATGAAGAATAAGTGGTTGATATTAAAAGCTCCAACCAGATCTACACGCAAAAAGACCAAATTACCCCTAAACCCTATTTAATTTGCTTAGAATTCGGAGTCAGAACTGCAGAGGTGCCGCGGCGCGACATAAAGAAGGAAAAACGACCCTTCTTAACTCAAGTTCTGATCTGGATTTGCTTTATTTGTCGCGTCGCGGTCCCATCCCTCGCGGCGCGGCATTGGCCTGATCCTGGTCACTTCGACAACAAATCATAAAATGAAGGTTCATACAACTAGCACACCTCATTCACTATTCCTATGCACGTATAAGCTTTGCCCTTAAGTCACACACGACTCAACACCATGACGACACATTCATATACGCGTACACACACGCATTTGGATATACCCATATATATATACAGACATATACATATATGCACTCACACCTAACTAACACTTTAGTTCATTTAATCACATAACGAGTAAGTTATAAGCATACTATTAATTTAGTACGTACCTTTAGACGCGCACGGGAAAACGGGGTGATACAGGTTTGGCACCACTATTTGATTAAACAAATAGAATGTTGTGTTCCCTAGGTGTTGACAAAGTATAACCCATGTTTGCACATGCGTTAAACTTCTGCATTCCCACGTGGTCTTGTATGGTCACTTATCAGCCACCGACGCGTGTCCTTTTCCGTTCAACTTTGTCTTTGACTTCTGTTGAATAGTACCATTGATGTAGACCACTCGGGAAACTACTATGCTTATAATGGAGCATAGATGTCTTGTGTAGTAAGCTGCATTCCAGCTGTGCTGGTTTTTCATTGCTGAGACACTTGATATTCTTGAATTGCTGAGTACATATCATGTGCTGATTGAAGAACACTGTCAACCTTTTGCTGGTAGACTGAGCAGCAAACTAAACACTCGACATAGCAATATCTGCTGTCTATACATAAACAAACTTGTGCTGACCAAAGAGCCAATGGCTTGGCGGTATCGGGGTCACCCTTACAACCTTGAGGTTGAGGGTTCGAGTCCTGTTTAGGATAATTCGTGGTGTATATTTCGAGTTAGATTTAGGTGGGTGTGTGAGTTTGCCTTTAAAAAAAAAAAAAAAAAAAAAAAAAACTTGTGCTGACTGCACATAACATTTTAGTTCAAATAAATTACAGTTTTGTCATAATTAAATCCTTAATTATTTTGGGGACTCAACAATCTCCCCCTATTTGATAATGACAAAACCTATGACATAGAGAAAACACTAAAGTCAGCACCGAGGGACCTAAAAAAATAGGCAGTAAATTTGTCCCTTTTTAAGTTTGTTTTTGGGATCTTTTGCTGAGTTATCCATATCTTATAATTTGATATGATTTTAAAGATAAACTCATTTCACTTTCATTACAACATAGTATATACAGTAATTACAAGAACATCATAATGAAAAATGAAATAAACAAAAGATACAAATTAAGCACTAGAGGGCTATCTATCTTTATCTTTATCTAATTCTTCTTCAGATAGCTCCTCTTGTTTGATTCTCCAGGCTTCAGGAAACAGGATAGGTATATCAGCAGGATCAAATAAAGAAATATGAGGAGGTAGAATGATGCGATCTCTTCTTTGTGGGCCTTCACCAGTGGATTTCTTTCCTTTAGGTTTTTAAGAAAGTACTTCTTCTACGTTTACCACTGGTGCATTCCCAAATTTTGTAGCTTTGTTGAAGAGATCTTGGAGTTCTGGCTTCAATGACTTTTTAATACCACTTTCAGCTTTACCAATGAAATACTCCAATATCTCCATCCATTCACTGAATCCTAAAGATCGAAACTCATCATAATTTATCCTTCTTGAACTTTATTCTCCCTGCTGATATTGAAAGCTCTTTTTGAGCCTCTGTGCACCTTGATAATCTTGCTGGGATTTGATCTTCTGTTTATCACATCACCATACTTGCTCCTATAATAATGATCAGATAGTTCTATGGTTCGGGCAGTTTCCATAGGAGCAATAGCAGGTGCTTTCTCAGCAGCTTCTAGTTCATCAAGGGCCTTACCATGTTCCTTAACAATGGCTTTAGCTAATTTGAGGGACTCAGCCTCTAGCTTTCTATCAGTAGCTAATTTATCTTCTATCTCCTGAAGCCTTACCCTCTCGGCGAGTTCAGCATCAGCAGCCTCCCTTCTTTGAATTTCAGCTTGTAAGCCCAGCAAATATTTGCCGGCAGTAATTTTCAGGGACTTCGCTGTTTCAATCATCTTTCTACCCTCTTCAGTTCTAAGGGCAGCTCGATATTCCCTTAGATCCATACCCAGCTGAAAAGCCTCTTGAAATTGAGCTTTCTCCTCATCAGTAGAGAGCCTTTGACCACTGTTGTTTAAGTATACACCAATTTCAATGCCATAAGTCAAGGCAGTGATGTAGAGTGGCTGATCAAGAGGATGATGCAATAATCTAACTTGGTGTATCCTTTTATTAATAGCAGCTTGTCTTTGCTCAAGCAATTCTGGAATAGTGATCTCCAGCCTGTAAGCATCTCTTTCATCTGTATTCATTTTAAATAAGTCTGGCTCACCACGAGCAACTGAATCATCTTCCCAAGTTCTGCATTTACCATGATGTTTTGGGGAAGATGGAGGATACATGATTGATTCACCTATGCCAGATGAACTCACTGGAAACTGATTAACACGATTATCCTGTGTTCTGTTAAAATAAGTGAGAGTTCGGGGAGAGATAGGTAATTGAACAAATAAGTGTTCTCCACTACCCCAGACTGTAAAGTCAGCAGGATTAACCGTATCATCATCTTGATTATCACCCAGCACATCCACCTTTGCTGGGTCTTCAACACTTGTTTCACCCAGCAGCACACTACTGGCTGGATCTTCATTCACAGCACTCCTTGCTGTGTCTTAAGTACCAGCTAGCTGATTAGTATCAGCTGGCACAACTGCCTCGGTATCTTCATCAGCTGCCTTAAATAGGGGTCCTTTCCTTAGGGGCTGGTTGTCCCTAGGAGCAGATTTCACCCTTTGTTTGTCAATTGGCATGGGTTCAGCTGATGGTTCTTATGTTGATACTGGTTCTTGTGGTGGCAGGTAGGGAACAATAGCAAGATGCTCCCCCTGAAAATCAACATCTGCTGGCTGTTATTGTGTAGCTGGCTGAGTAGATGATACTGGTCGAGAAGATGAGCTGGTTTCTAACATTGCATCCAGCCATTTCATAAATACATCAGCTCTAACTCCTCCTGACCCAGTAGAAGCTAAGTAATCTTTCATCTCTTCAGAAGTCATCTTCTTTATTCTATCTGCTCGCTCAGCATACAGCTTGGCTTTCTTTTTATCATATTTGATCATGAACTTAGCATTTCTTTTCAATGTAGCCCTTTTATATTCTTTAATGCTGATCAGATCATCATCAATTTCACGCTTATCAGGAGTGAGGGTTCGCCTACGCTCCATTTTAAGTCTTTTTAGAGCAGCGTAGGCCCCAAACTTAGCGTTGAAAGCAGCCTCTAATTCCTGTTGTCTCTTCTGATGTCTTTCCATTTTTCTTTTCAATTTACGTTCAATGGTTTGAGAGACAGCAAAAGATTCAGCAACTGCCAAATCAGAAACGTCAATCGGCTTACTGCTAGAATCAATATCATCCACTGATGTGGCAGACACACTGGGTTGAGATTCACCAGCTACCTGTACACCAGCTTCAGTATGAGCGTTGCTGGGCTTAGTGCCAGTACCATCACCACCATCATCACCATCTCTCCTTTGCTGTTTAGGAGCCTTTTCATGCTCATGCTCCCCCTCAGATTGTTTTCTCTTTTTAGACTTTTTTTTAAGACTTCTTCTCCCCCTTTTTATCATCAGCAGGGGCAGAAGGGTGAGCAGGGGAGACCTGTGCATCAAGTTCACTATCCGATTGAGGAACAGAGAAAGCAAAATTATTCCAGTCAGCATCAGCAGGAGAAAGATGGGCACCAGGATCTACGCCATATTGTCTTAGGCAGAGGTTGGAAGTACGAACTTCATTTCTAGCAATACCCATGGCCATGTTTTGGACATCAGCCCTAACACCAGCTTGAAGATCAGCCATGCGTTGCATTACCTCCACCATTTGAACATAAGCTGAGGCAGGAATCATAGTGGCCAGTTGTCGTTCCTATGAATCCAATCTCTCTTCTAATACCCTGTTTTCTTCATCAAGGAAAAGAATTCTGCGATTAGCAGCATTCAAATCAGCTTAAAGACGAGCAATGTCCTCAGTATACTCATTATGAGAGATGATTTTCTTTTTTAAATCCTCCTCCTCTTCATGTTGTTTGACAATGGCTTTCACAGCTAGATCTGCAAAGGCACACACTTGTTTAAGCTTATTCTCAATAGAAGAAGTGGTAGCCTCCCCAGCTGTGCGTACTGCTTTAGACACTCTATCAATAATAGCAGATTGAATAGTGTTATGTAGATCCGGTGTGACTTCAGCCAATCTCTTATAGACAGCCAAAGTGGAGATGGCAGCCACCTCATCAGCATTGAACGTAGTATAGCTTGTTGAGGGGAGATCACTAGCAGCTAACATAGGGGTACCTCCATGGGTGGTGGAGGTGGAAGGTCAGAATATGGCTCGTCACCATGATCACCACCATTTTTACCTTCACCCGAAGGTTTAGAACCACTGGTATCCTTGTCAGCATCATTATCAGCATCATCAGTGAGATCCACTGGTTTATCTTTGGAGCCAGTCACATTATCATGAATGACTGGCTCTTCCTTACCAGTACCTTTATCAGCATCACCATCAGATGAAGAAGATGATGAGGAAGAAGTTGATAAATCAGAAGGTACTGGCGAATCAGGAAGTTGTTGCATGATGAACTTACCAGTAGTGGGATCTCAGATGAACTTGAGAGGCCTCCGTGTACCAGGCCATGGAGAAGCAGCTGGAGCCATACCAAAATAGTGATAGTATGGCTGCTCGTTGATCTGTTCTAAAGTAGCCAGCCTCTCATATACCTCTTCTCTTGCTAGACGATCAAGCTGAGACAACATTTCAGTCAGCTCCTCCCTAGGTAGTTTACTGGCTGACACCAGAGCACTTTGGGGATCAATAGTCAGCTGATCCACCAGCAAGGCAACTCTGGGAGTGATGGATTCTCCCCTATAGATGAAGTTGGGTACAACTTCATCAGGATCTGGTACCTGGCACACATATGGCTGCTGCTCAGCAGAAGCAGTAGCCTGAGATGAATCAGTAGTAGCAGTAGCAGAGGTACCAGCATCCATAATGGGTTCCGCAGAGCCAGTAGTAGCAGTAGGTGACTGTGCAGTAGGTGAAGAAGCAGCATCTGCAGCACCTTTAAAGAAAATATCCGGTGTTGATTCAGAAATCTGTAGATTACCAGTGGAATCCACAGTAATAAATTGTCTCGATTGAAGATCAGAAACATCCGAAATAACACTAGTAGCAGCAGTATCCACCTTTGGCTCTTTGGAAGCATAGCCAACATCCTGAAGAAACGAAGGCCAAGAATCATGAACAGCATGCAAGCCACCACTAGTAACCACTTCAATAGTAACATCAATTGTAGTAACAGTGGTAGTGGCAGCATCATCAATATTAAGAACCTCCTTAACAATGTTATCAATAACCTTTTCAAGTACCGGAGGAGGTTCCATTTTCATCTCATCAACCACTTTAGAATCAGTAGCTGAGGCAGCAATACCAGAGACAGTAGGAGGAGTAGCAGATATATCAGTAGTAGCTACCTCCTCATTAATAGTAAGATCAGTTGAACCAGCAACCACATTATCTCTAGTAGAGCCAGCAGTAGTAGAGGCAACAGTACTAGTGTCAGCACCACCAGTAGGCAAATCAGTAGCACCAACACCAGTAGCAGAAGCAGAGAGCTCATCAGTAGAAACATTAACATCCTTTTCTTACTCCCCCTCTGCCTGTTCATCTACCCTGCTAAGAACTGAAACAAAAGAACATTTTATGTTAACAACTGTAGAACCAAATAAATTTGACTCAACAATTGCATCTGTTATTGGTCTCTGGGGACAGATTGGTGGTTTAGTTAGCCCTTTGATTGAGACAGAGTTAGGTGTCTGTAAGTGCAGCTGTGACTCTGCTGACTTATTGGCAACACATGTTGACCCAAATAGTGTAAGAGTTGTGGCTGGTAATGAAGTAGGAGTGAGACTCTTATCATGATCCAAGTAACATATTGGCTGTGTAAAACCCTGAGCTGATTCAACACGATGAGGACCCAGCTCAAGTTTGCTTTGGGGGTCAGTTATGTGCTCTGCTGGTTGTACTGTCAGCAGAGGATATAGCATTAAGTTCAATTTAGAAAATGTGGAAGTGTCTGGCTAGAAGAGTATGGGTTGCTAAACTTCCAGATTTCTGGCTGATGCACTGGGTCAGCAGCCCAAAGAAGTAGTACCAAAGAGGTGGTATATGCTTCCTCAAAGGTGTATGAGCAATTGGTTGAGTAAACCCAATGATTTCTAGCACCTCCCTTCTAAATACATCGCTGGTTGGTGAATCGACAAATGGTCCATCTGGTAATTGAAGGGCACGACGGATGGCTTCAGCGGTGACGGAGCAAGTTAGGGTTTTAGTTACCATGCTACGAATACATGGAACATTCTGGGGAGTGGTGGCAGTGGTAGCAGTATACCAGAATCTTGCCAAGCATGTACCATAAAGGCGTGAAGGTACACCAGTGATAGCCCTAGCCAGAGGGGATTGCCAGATGTAGTCAATGAGCGTTTCATAACCCATATTAACCTTTGATTTGGGAATGGAGAGTGAATAAGCAGCATTGCCTCTTGATAGGCAAATAGTCGTGTGATCAAGTGTATTATTAGCCTTAACCAGAGCTGAATGAAGATTGAACACTGGTTCTTGAACAACCTGTTCCTCCGGTGCCAGTTGTTGTTGCTGTTGTTGTTCCTCTGGCTGGTGATCAACATGTGGTGATTGAGGTTGGTCTGCTATTGATGAAATGTAAGGATGAAAATATGAACTTGTGAAAGTTGGAAGATCTGAAGATTTTGAGAGAAAAGAGTATGTGAATTTGAATAATAAATAACCGAAGGTTATTATGGAAGATAAAACACTCTTTTAACCGTTGTGATTGAATGAAAAAGTGCAGGAGAGAGAAAATGGAAACTGTCATTAGCAGGCGCGTGGGCAGATGTGACAGACTGGCACACTTTCGAGGGGACACAGACTGTTGACTTGACGTATATACAGCTTGAACACTCATACCTCCCATTCAGCATTAAATGCAGCAGGTTTTAATTTAAAAACTGATTTAAAAACCACAAAATAAGTTTTGTATTAAATACAAAATACTTTGTTACATTTAATATGTCATGAATTTAATTTAAATCATTGGGAGTAAATGAGTTTCGGATTTAAGGAATCATTTAATTTTGTGACCTATTTATTATTTCATTTAAAAAAACATTTTGAGTAACTAAAGAATAAAAGACCTTGTTGTACTGAGTGTTTTACATGTGGGCAGAGTTAACAAATGTGACTTACTGGTTTTCCCTACATGTTGTAGAGCCAGCACACCAACAAAAATTGTCTTTTATTTAAAGTTCAAGCATACCCAGCTTAGAGATGAGATAGTTAAAACGTTTTTCATCTAAGGGCTTTGAAAATAGATCTGCTAACTGCTGGTCTATTGAAATAAAATGTAGCTTCACATCTCCTTTTTGAACATGATCCGTTATGAAATGATATCGAACGTCAATGTGCTTTGTTCTTGAATGCATCACAGGATTGTTGGTGATAGCAATTGCACTTGTGTTGTCACAGTAGATTGGAGTCTTTGTAACATGAACACCATAGTCTTTCAGCTGGCTTTGCATCCATAGTACTTGAGCAGTACAACTACCAGCAGAAACGTATTCTGCCTCATCAGTAGATGTGGACACAGTATTTTGCTTTTTGCTCGTCCAGCTGACTAACCCACCACCCAATAACTGACAACCACCAGTAGTACTTTTCCTGTCTATTTTACACCCTGCAAAGTCAGCATCTGAATACCCAATTAGCTCAAAATCCTGGTCTTTAGGATAGCAAAGACCACGTTTAGCAATAGCTTTCAGATACCTAAATATTCGTTTTACTGCTAGCAAGTGTGACTCTTTAGGATCAGCTTGATATCTGGCACAGAGACATGTGGCAAACATAATATCTGGTCTGCTGGCTGTAAGATAAAGTAGGGATCCAATCATACCTATATATTTAGTGATATTGACTGGTTCACCATTGGGATCAGCATCTATTTTAATAGATGCTGCCATTGGGGTCCCTATATCTTTTAAACAGGTCAGACCAAATTTCTTTAACATATCTTTGATATATTTATCCTGACTTATAAAAATTCCATCATCAATTTGTTTAATTTGCAATCCCAAAAAGTATTGCAGATCTCTTTGTAAGCTCATTTCATATGTCTTTGACATAAGTTTTGAAAAATCTTGACAATGTTTCTCATTTTTAGATCCATAAATAATATCATCCACATATATCTGTACCAGCAAGAGATCACCATCTGTCTCTTTTGAGAACAGAGTGGTATCAATTGCTCCAACTTTAAAAACCTATACCAGTGAGATACACATGAAGTGTCTCATAACATGCTCTTGGAGCCTGTTTGAGGCCATAAAGAGCTTTGTCTAGCTTGTAGACATGGTCTGGATATTTACTGCTTACAAAACCAGGAGGCTGTTTGACATAAACTTCTTCTTACAGCTTCCCATTTAGAAATGCAGATTTAACATCCATTTGGAATACCCTAAAGTTCATCTTAGCAGCATATGCCAAGAATAATCTGATAGCTTCCATCCTAGCCACTGGAGCATATGTCTCTCCATAATCCAATCCTTCTTCCTGTTTGAACCCTTGAGCTACCAACCTAGCTTTGTTTCTGATCACAATCCCATCTTCATCCATCTTGTTCTTGAAAACCCACTTGGTACCAATGATCTTCTTAGTTTCATCATCAGGTTTAGGTACCAATGTCCAAACCTTATTCCTATTAAACTGGGAGATCGCTTCTTGCATAGCTCCTGCCCAGCTTGGATCTTTGATTGCTTCATCAGGACATTTAGGTTCAATGGTAGACACAAAATTTAAATGCATACAAAAATTGCTGGTTGCATGCTGATGTGTGCGAGGCGTACTAGGAAATAGTGTATATTTTACTAGGAAAAACTATTAAATACGATACAATTTTACACAAGATATTTATTTATTTATAGAATGGATATACTTAAACCTTGCTACAACACTTATAGGCAGTGTACATAATCGTACAGTAGTGTAGTTTTTAGTAAGTCCGGTTCGTTCCATAGGGAAATCTTTAAACAAAGCTTAACGCTATATTAGTTTTAATTTATAAAAATACAAATATATATATAAGTAATATTATTATTATAAAGGGGGGTTTTTACCGTTTAATGATCGGTTTGTCGATTTTAAAACTTTAGTCGCAGTTAAAACCGAATGTAAAATATATAAATATAACTTAATTTAAAACGTAAAATAAATAACGATAATGAAATTGCAATAAATAAAATTGCGATAATTAAAAAGTACGATAATTAAAAGTACAATTAAATACAATGACAACTAATAAAAATGTGATAATTAGAAGTACAATTAAATATGAAAATAAAGGAATTATGCTTATTTAAACTTCCGTAATCATGATGTTTGACGTGTTGATTTTAGTTTTATGCCCATGGGTTAATTGTCCTTTGTCCTGGATTATTTAATATGTCTGTCTGGTTTTTGTCCATAACAGTCCATCAGTCATAAATATAAAGTGCGAGTGTTCTCGTCAAATTATCCTTATATCCGAAGTCAAATATTCCAACTAATTGAGGACTTAAACTGTAACAAGGTCTTAATACTTTGTTTAATAATTACACCAGGATATCGACTGCGTGTAATCCAAGGTTTTAATACTTTGTTAACAATTACGCCAAGTGTCCTTGTACATAATTTCACCCCTGTTTTAATAATTCTATAGACTATTAATCCATTCCCGTGTCCGGTTAAATGAACGATTATTCGTACATATAAATACCCCGCCCATCGTGTCCGATTGAGTGTATATGGTTATTTATGGGTATGTCCAATTGTAAATCTTTATATTAAAATTAACAAACTATCATTTAGTTAAACAAATATAAAGCACATTAATAGCCCATAGTCTAATTTCCACAAGTGTCGTTCTTTTGTCCAAACCCCAATTATGGTACAAAGCCCAATTACCCAATTTTAATATTTTTAGTCAAACATCACGATTACTTCGGCATTAAATAAGCATAATAATAACTTAGATACGAGACATTAATGAAAATAACATAAACATAACTTACAGTGGGTGTTATTAGCGTAGTGATACACGGACAGAGTTTCGACTTACAAAACCTTAAAACATTCGACTAATCGATCCTTATTATTATCACTAACTTAAAATTAAAATTACAAATTGAGATTACAATTTAGAGTGATACTTGATACATAAAAATGGGGAAAGAAAAATATATATAAATATAAAAGGTCTCCCAAAACCGTCGAATTGCATGGGCTTTTATAGAATTTTATGCTCCGCGAGTGCGGTTGATTTTACTCTTCAGGGCTCCGCGAGTGCGGAGCCCACAATTCCAGCTCACCAAACCAGGATCCTAAGCTGCCGACGGTTTTTATTATAAATATAATATAAATATATAATTTATATAATTAATTATATATTATATTATATTTATATACATAATTAATTTATAATTTCCGATCCGTTGCATCGTACGTTGAAAGCTGGTTCATGTCTCGGTTCTGGATTTTCGAACGTCCTTTCGTATAATTTAATATCTTGTACTTTACGTTTTGCGGCTTGTACTCTTGTCATTTTTAAGCGTTCCTCATTAATAATTTGAACCTCTTTGCTTGTACTTTGTTCTTTTTAGCATTTTTTTTGTTTGTGTCTTAAATTTGTCGAATCTGTCTTTTGTCTTCACCTTTAATTATTTAAACGAATATCACTTGTAAATAGAACAGTTGCAACTAAAAGCTTGTCTTTCTTGAGGGATAATGCGATGAAATTTATGTTCGTTTTTAGCATTATCAAATATTCCCACACTTGAGCGTTGCTTGTCCTCAAGTAATATAGTCTTGAATAAAAACATACTAGAATCACTTCTTTATTCTTCACACTTTGTACATCAGTGATTTCATTACGGCAGTATGAACAATGATAGTAACGTTGTGGTTTACAGTCCCACATGACTATAAAAATTTAGATCCGTTAGGAAATTGGATCTTTATGAAAACATTTGATCTTTTGAAAATTCATGCTAGATTTTACCCTAGACAGGTTTTCCGGAATAACCCTTCATCGATGTTTGCAAAATGTTTTTGTGGGTTTGATGGGTTTCAGATTTTAAAATTTTAGCTCAAAACTTGTGGTTTTGTGTCACTCACTTGCTAACCTTGTATTGGGAAAACAACACGTCCAGTATACTTGCTCCGTATATTACCTTTCGGTAAACTATCGTCCGGTTGTAAAGGAAAGCGTTGAACAAGCAACTGTTAAGGCAATGTCTCCTGACATGCTTTTAATTATGGTCTATAACGTATCGGATGCAATTACTATCCTTTGTAGGAGCAATAGTAAAGCTCACCCTTATAATTTTCCGGTCTGGCACAAGGTCCTGTCTTTGACCATGCTATGCAACCACCGTTCTTACGGTTGACACCCGATTTGGTTCAGGTGACCTAATGAATTCCAGGTGAATTCCTAGGATTTTACGTTCAATGGTAATGAACGCATTGAAAATGGGTTTTCAGAAAACAAATCGGTTTGTAATTTTGATCAAAATATTTTCCCGTTCAAGCTCGAGTTTAGATATCATCGAATTCCATGAGTTTGTAATTCTCAATCTTTAAGGTTAATCTCTTGGATTGAGTAATATCAGGCTTAAAAGCTGATATTTGATCTTTAAAGGAGATTATCCTTTCTGGGGATCTGATTCATTAGTCTTATCCAGCTAATTTGCACGGCGTCCTCCCCATTTTACAAGACAGATCCTCTCATGGTTAGGATAAGTCTAACCACTTGGCGACCCTGTTTGATGCTGAGGTCCGTGGATTTCCTGCTGATTTTAGTGATGACCTTTCTAGATTTTTCGTCAACCTACAGCTGGTCTGGACGACAACTTCATGACCTAAATCAAGAAGCGCGTTTCTTTTTCGAAAGACTTTACTTCCTTTTAACGATGGAATTGATTCATCGTGTAGATCCATCTTTCTTTCAAATATATTATAAGGAATTGGGAAAAACGATTTAGATTAGTCCAAAGCAAAAGTATCTTCAGTTATTTGTATAAAAATATGTGATATATGTTTCAAATAACTTTGTTAAATTTTCCCACACTTAGCTTTTATTTTCTTTTTCTTTGCCTTTTTATTTTCCTCTATTCCATTTTAAAAGAATTCTAACATTTTGGGTTGTTTCTCAATTTATGTCCTTTCCGAGGTAATAATAATTTCGGTGTTAACACCTAGTTTTATCGTTCATAAATATGTATAAACATGATTTTGAATTCATTTAATTGAAAATTTTGAAAATTTTTACTAGAAGTGGGTAGTCAATATATAAGACTAGGGCTGTTCTTTGTTATCAGAGAGCACTAGATTCTAATACAACTACTACGTTACTAGTATTTTTAATGGTAACCAAGTGTTTAAATCAAAAATTTTTAAAATCCAAAAGAATTTAACCCCTTCCCACACTTAAGATCTTGCAATGCCCTCATTTGCAAGAAATCAGTAACAATTTAAATTATTGAGGGTGATTAGTGTAAAAAGATGATTAAAATTTTACCAAAGTTTCCAATCATATTGTTGTATTCTTTGAATGATAAATGGTGTACATCATTTGTTCATTCCGTCTGTTGGTACATCACATTTGTTTTTCGTTTTGTCGTTAAAATTAATAGCTTTTGCTGAACTTAATGCCAGTCTTTGAAAATGCGCTGTTTTACCCTCTTTTGTACATGAGATAAACTACAAACACATATATACATATTTTTGAAGTTGGGTTTTCACACCACATTCAAAAATTATTAAAATCTAATAAAGTTAGAAAATTATAAAAGCTATTATAATAATAAAATAAGAAATAAGAAATAAGAAAATTAAGAATTAGTAACATTACAATAAAATAAACAAAAATATAAAATAAGAAAATTACGGATGAGGAGGATGGTTCCAGTATGGGTCCCAAGCGTATCCATAGATGCTGCAAAATGCTTGGGCCGGGTCATATGTAGGATATGGTGGTCGGCTCTCTAAAGTCCAAGGAGCAAATTCGGGCATAGCGGTAGGAATGTAGTTTCTACCTACGTGTGTACAATGACTTATGATTTGGCTTTGATGATACTGCCAATCTTGAAATGCTTTTTGTCTAGCCATTTCATACTCGTGTCGAGACATAAAAATTTGCATTTTCGTCATTGGATTACCCCCTCCCGGTTGACCTTGCTGTTGATCTCTCTCAACCTGTGGACGCCTGCCATCATAATGTGCTGTCACGTTGTTTCGTTTCTTTAAGACCTTAGCACCATGATAAACACGCAACTCTATTCTATCGCGGGGTTCTGGTTCTGCCATTAATAATCCCCCCCGACTTCTATCCACACTGAGATATTCAGCAATTAAAGTAATAAATATACCACCTCCTATTATGCTACCACGCCTCATACCCCTAACCATAGTCAATAAATAATAACCCACACAAAAAGGTATACTTACAGCGCTCTGTGGGTCTCGAATACACATGTGGTGAAACAAATCCTGTTCATTTACCTTTTCCTTATTCTTACCTCGTTGTGTAATCGAATTGGCTAAAAATCTATGGATTACTCTTAATTCAGCTCTATCAATATCAAGATAAGAGTATAATCCCCCCTGGAATCGGCGATGGCTAGTCATCCTACTCCATACGTCATTCGTATCAAAATTCTCATCCACCTTCCTACCATAAACTATTAACCTCTGACAATCATAAGATGCTAGCTCCTCAGGAGTATATATACGTAAAGCTCGAGCCATATCTAGTAAAGACATATGGCGCATCTCCCCTCCTAATAAAAATCTAAGAAAACTACGATCGGTTAAAGTATCTACCCGATCATTTATTTCAATAGTACATAATAACTCTACACACCATTCTCTATATACAGGTCTACGCATGTTGAATAAACGTACCTAATCACTAAAAGTAGAATTACCATACCTTTGAGTAAGTAATTCCCTGATTGGCTCGGCCAATTCCACTACCTCTAATGGTTCCCAATCTATAACTCTGGGTACCTCAACATCATTAGACACAAGGTTGTGCAGGTTCTTTTGATATTTTGGATAGTCTATCCAATATCTATCAAATCTCAAATTCGGATGTAAATCTGCCTCATGAATGTTTGAATATGAAACAATTGGGTGAGGCATATCTTGTCGGTATTGGTTATTAATTTCCTGTTGATCTGCATCTTCCGGAGGAGCATTACGAGCCTGGGATGAAGATTCACCCCTTTCAGTCTGCAAAATATATCAAACACAATTTTTGTGCATCCAAATATGCATTAGTTTTAGCAAAATCATAAATCTAAACAATTACAATGACATGTTTAATCCATATTAAACTCTATACACATTTTCAAAATATTAACAATTCTACACTTTTACAAATATATTTTTACAAAAATGTATACAAAGTTCCTTCGCATTTATCTTTTAAAACATGTCAAAAACAATCATTATAACAATTAAATAAGTTCCTCATGGCATTCATATCAATTAAATCAAGTTCATGCAATTTTGGTTCAAAAAGTCCACTTTAATCTTCATAAATCATGTTTAGGATCAAAGTTTTGATCATTTAGCAACCTAAACATGTTACACTACTCAATTTAGCATAAACTAACAACAAAATTCGGCCATAACCTGTTTATATCAAAAATCCCTAATTTTGCTCAAGAACACAAACCCTGGATTATTCAAAAATTGAAGTTCAAAGCTTCTAATCATGTTAAATAGCATCAATCTAGGTTATACAAGCATAATACACAAACAATTTAAGCATTATTACACTAGAAAGCATCAAAATCGAATTAGGTATGAAATTGTTCAAGAACACTAAAAATTCGGATTAAATGGTGTTTAGGTGTAGAAATTTACCGATTTCCTTGTGTAATTCCTTGATAATAGTCTCCTCATTGTGATTTTAGCAACAAATTTGACGATTTATGGTGAAAATTTTCGATTTTGAGAGGTTTTTGTGTGTATTTTTTGTGGAAAATGGGTGTGGTGGTGAAGGGGACTGGTCTGTTCGACCAGATATGATAATAAAAGTTCTCGTCCCTCCCTCGGGTAAAGCAATTTCGGTTCAAAGACCTAGTCTTCAACTCGCGAAGAATTTTAAAAATCATATTTTAACTTAGCGAAATAAAATAAATTTTTGTTTTTAAATTCCCACCAAACTTAAATTTAAAATGCAAAAAATTCATATTAAAAATTCACACCAAACTTAAATTATATTTTTGTTTTTATACATACAAACTTATATTAAAAATATTAATTTTTTCAAATATTTACAATTTTAAATGTAATTAATTTTTTTAAAAAGAAGTTTAAAATATTAATTTAATTTAATATTAATTTTAAAAATAAAGTAAAAATAGAATTAAAAATCTTTTTGGTCTTTTATCCCACTTTAATCAATCAAATATTATCAAAAATATACGCCCCTCTTTTCGGTAAAGTAATTTCGGTTACATAACCTAGTTTAACTCATAACGAATTTTTGAAATATTTTGAGTTGATTGATTAAAGATATTTATACCTTAAGAATAAACGGTAAATTTTGCAGTGATGTAGTAAATTTTTGTATGATATCAATAATTTCGGTCGCAAGACCTAATTTTATTGAATACCAAATTAATACTTTATAGCGAAGGATTTAGCGTTTATTATCAAAATGTAATGACCCGAAAATTTGCGACTAAATTTAAACTTAATCTTTAAAGGATTAATGATTTCGACACGATAAACAAAGTCTGTAAAACTGAATCTCAAAATTTTTGAACTATTCAAGTACCCTTCGATTTTCTCAACGATTCGCGAACAATTATATGTAAATAGATACATATATATACTATAACTTGAAAACGTAACAAAGTTTTCATTGCATAATACCGTACATTAAACTTATTGGTTTATATATCTAATTGAATATATATGATTTCAAGTTATTTAGTAAACGATAGTAACATTCGATTATTGATTTGATTGATATTTAGATAAGTTAACTAAAACGTTTAAGATGAACCAGTAAAACACTAATTTGATAAAGTATTTTCAAATTGCTACAGTACCCAAAATGCTACAGTATTTTCGAAAATCACTATTTGCTACAGTAAAATTGACTTTGCTACAGTGAAACCACTATTTCAAAATGAAAATGTATATATTATATATATATTAACAAATAGTGATACGATGATTTATAGAAGTAAATGACCAAAATACTCGAAAGTTTAAGATATACTTTGAGTGGTATAGTTTAGGAATAATTTAAGGCTATATTTTAACAAAGGTACGAGTCACGAAATGTAAAATGCAAGTTTTCTCAGCGTACGAAAGGACATTCGAGAAACCGGAACCGGGACATAAGTCAAGTAACAACGTACGACTTATCGGAACAAAAGTTACAAGTTAACTATGCACGTAAATATAATATAATATATAAATAATTATATAAATTAAATATAATATATATTATATTTAAATATGTCGACAAACTAAAATACAAAACAATGTGAGCTGTCCCTGGTCCTCATGCGAGTCGCATGGCCAGAAGGCCATTTCCATGCGAGTCGCATGACTCCAGATTTCAGGCCAGGTTCTATAAATTGCAGTTTTTGGCTCGAGATAATCACACACATACACAAATATAGATATACTCCGTAATATTATTTATTATTATTATTATTATTATTATTATTATTATTATTATTATTATTATTAATAAGATTATTATTAATCTTATTATTTTTATTATTAATGTTATTATTTTTGCGATACAAAAATAATAATGTACATAAAATATTACGACGGAGTGCTGTCCAAGTAATTTTCAAAACGTGTTTCCAAGCGAGCTAGAGCTAAGGAAAATATGGGTTATTGCCAAGGAAATTATGGGTAATGTTCGAGGGTATTTTTGTAAATCAAACCTCGTGTTTATCATCTCCGATGCATCTACGTGCTTTTCTACAATATTGTATATCAATATTAAATAGTGAGTTTCATAAGATCCCTTTTACTCTCTACATTTTTGGGCTGAGAATACATGCAAATGCTTTATTAACTGATTTACAATATTTATATGTGTGAGTTTCATTTGCTCCCTTTTTAATTGCTTTTGCAATCTATATTTTTGGGCTGAGAATACATGCACTTTATTTTAAACACAATGGATACAAGTACATACTAAATTCTACACTGAGTTTGAACCGAAAATCCCTTAGCTTTGGTAACTAGTAACTGCCAGTTATAAGAACTGGTGGGCGCGAGTAGTAGTATATGGATCCATAGGGCTTGACATCCCCGTCCGAGCTAGAGCGCTAGCCTTTTAACGGACGTATACTATTTGAGAAGCGTACACGTTGGTTTGCGTGTATTATTAAGATGATTATACAAAGGGTACAAATTATATAAGCGTTAAAGTTTAGTTACCAGGGTGCTCTGTTATGTAGAATCTATTGATAAACGTTTCTGGATTAAACAACTGAAATCTTGTGATCCACCTTTATATACAGATTATGAGCAACATTAAAACTATGAACTCACCAACCTTTGTGTTGACACTTGTTAGCATGTTTATTCTCAGGTTTCCTAGAAGTCTTCCGCTGTTTGCTTAGATGTTAAACAAGCTATGTGCATGGAGTCTTGCATGACATATTTTTCAAGGAGACGTTGCATTTACCAAATCATCACCATGTATCTTATTTTGACTGCATTGTCAACAGAAATGATGTTGTAAACTATTATTTATGGTGATTGTCTATATGTAAAAATCATCAGATGTCGAAAACCTTTGATTTAAATATTCATTTATGGTGTGCCTTTTCAAAAGAATGCAATGTTTACAAAACGTATCATATAGAGGTCAAATACCTCGCAATGAAATCAATGAATGACGTGTTCGTCCATATGGATTTGGAGCGATCGTCACACAAAAGGTTAAAAAATAAAAATAAAAATAAAAACTGTACATACTTACCTGTGAAATAGATATCTTAGTGATATGCTCTAGCCCACTCATAAGATAATCGGACTAATTGGTTTTCCATAGCTACATAGGTGTAACCTCGAGCATTTAACGTTTTTTCTTCTAAACATATGAACGGTCCATCTCTGCATAAAGTAACGAACTCGGTATTGGAATATGTCTGATTCGTCGAGCATTTTCCTTCGTGTGACCATTTTCCGCATTTGTGACATCTTTCAAGGTGTCGTGCTCTTCTTTTCGCTGCGAATTTTGATTTTCCTTTACCAAATTGTAACTTATTATTTTCGCATCTGGATTCTTTTCTTACTCCGTCCAATTTTTCTCTGATTACTGATACCAGTTCACTTGGAAGTATGTCATTATTACGTTTAGTAATCAAAGCATGTAGCATTACACCATGGTTTAGTTCACAGGAAGTCTTCATCTCGTAAAAACCTAAAAAAAATAAAAATTCAGAATGGGGGGAGAAGACTAGTTCTTTAGGGTCTGCTAGGGAAAGACCATTCGGGTTCCATTTTCGAGAACTACACGAAAACAGAAAATCTAACTCTAACAGAAATATATATTATCCCTTAAAGACTTGATTCTCCCCACATTTAGTTAGCTGTGGTATCGAAATTGTGATTAACTTTGTTGTCAACTTCCATCGGACTATCTATGTAATGTTTAACTCTGTGACCATTAACCTTAAATTCAATCCCATTTGAATTTATTAATTCTACAGTTCCGTATGGGAAAACTCTTTTGACTATGAATGGTCCAGACCATCTTGATTTCAATTTTCCAGGAAATAGCTTGAATCGTGAATTGAAAAGAAGAACTCTGTCTCCTTCTTTAAATTCTTTTGAACTTCTGATTCTTTTATCATGCCATTTCTTCGTTCTTTCCTTATAGATTAACGAATTTTCGAATGCTTCTTGTCTTAATTCTTCTAATTCGTTTAATTGACTTAATCGTAGACGTCCAGCTTCATGTAAATCAAGATTACATGTCTTCAAAGCCCAAAATGCTTTGTGTTCAATTTCTACTCGAAGATGACATGCTTTTCCATAAACAAGTCTAAAAGGTGTGGTTCCAATTGGAGTTTTGTAGGCTGTTCTAAAAGCCCAGAGTGCATCCTCCAATTTCATGGACCATTCCTTCGGATTTGATCCTACGGTTTTCTCTAGAATACGTTTCAAAGCTCGGTTGGTATATTCAACTTTTCCACTTGTCTGTGGATGATATGCGGTGGAGATTTTATGAGTTACTCCATATCTTTTAAGAACTTTCTCAAGTTGATTATTACATAAATGAGTTCCCCGATCACTTATTAAAGCTTTCGGCGTTCTAAACCTTGCAAAAAGACGTTTTAAAAAGTTGACTACAACTCGTGCATCGTTAGTCGGGAGAGCTTGTGCTTCCGCCCATTTAGATACATAATCAATGGCTACGAGAATATATAGATTATTATGAGATTTTGGAAATGGACCCATAAAGTCAATACCCCAAATGTCAAATACTTCACATACTTGAATGACATTTTGTGGCATTTCATCACGTTGACTTATTTTTCCGGCCCTTTGACAAGCATCACAGGATTTGCAAAGAAGGTGTGCGTCTTTGAAAATTGTAGGCCAATAGAATCCAGCATCATAAACTTTTCTTGCTGTAAGTTGAGGCCCATAATGCCCTCCTGTTGGTCCTGTGTGACAATGGTTTAAAATTTTACTAGCTTCATCTCCGAATACACATCGGCGTATTATTCCATCGGGACAACTTTTAAACAAATGTGGATCTTCCCAGAAATAGTGTTTTATATCACTAAAGAATTTCTTTCGTTTTTGGTACGATAATCCTTTTTCAAGGAATCCACATACTAAGTAGTTTGCATAGTCTGCAAACCATGGAATTTCATTATAATCTATCTTCAATAGATATTCATCAGGAAAGTTGTCTTGTATGGTCGATTCATTTAGAACTTCTAATTTGGGATTTTCAAGACGAGAAAGATGATCAGCGGCGAGATTTTCTGCTCCTCTTTTATCTCGAATTTCAATATCAAACTCTTGTAAGAGTAAGATCCAACGGATTAATCTTGGTTTAGCTTCTTGTTTCGAAAATAGGTATCTAAGAGCAGAATGGTCAGTATAGACCACCGTTTTAGCTAGAACGAGATATGAACGAAATTTGTCAAAAGCAAAGACAATAGCAATGAGTTCTTTTTCAGTAGTTGTGTAATTTATTTATGCTCCTTGTAACGTCTTACTAGCATAATATATAGGTTGAAATCGTTTTTCAATCCTTTGTCCTAAAACGGCTCCCATTGCAAAATCACTTGCATCGCACATAAGTTCAAACGGTAGATTCCAATTTGGAGTTATCATGATCGGTGCATTAGTGAGTTTCTCTTTAAGAATATTAAAAGATTTGATGCATTCATCTGAAAAGATGAATGGGGCATCTTTTCTAGGACTTTATTCATAGGAGTGGCAATTTTAGAAAAATCTTTTATGAAACGTCGGTAAAAACCGGCATGCCCTAGAAAACTCCTAACTCCTCTAACATTGGTGGGATGTGGAAGTTTAGCAATTACATCTACTTTAGCTCTATCCACTTCAATTCCTTCCATTGAAATTTTATGTCCAAGAACGATGCCTTCTTTAACCATGAAATGACATTTCTCCCAATTAAGAACTAGATTTGATTGTTCGCATCTAATAAGCATTCGTTCAAGATTAACTAAACATGATTCAAATGTATCACCGAAGACTGAAAAGTCATCCATGAAAACTTCCATGCATTCTTCTATCATGTCGTGAAAAATCGCCATCATGCACCTTTGAAAGGTTGCAGAGGCATTGCAAAGTCCAAATGGCATGCGTTTGTAAGCAAAAGTACCATAAGGGCACGTGAATGTGGTTTTCTCTTGGTCTTCGGGTGCTATTGGAATTTGAAAATATCCGGAAAAACCGTCAAGAAAACAATAGTAACTATTTTCGGCTAATGTTTCCAACATTTGATCAATAAAAGGTAAGGGAAAGTGATCTTTTCTGGTGGCGTCATTTAATTTTCTATAATCTATACAAACACGCCATCCTGTTACAGTCCTAGTAGGAATAAGCTCATTTTTCTCATTTGTGATGACAGTCATGCCACCCTTCTTAGGCACGCATTGAACTAGGCTTACCCATGGACTATCAGAAATTGGATAAATTAAACCTGCATCTAGCAGTTTAATAATTTCTTTCTTAACAACATCTTGCATATTAGGATTTAGTCTTCGTTGGCGTTACACATACGTTTTATGACCTTCTTCCATAAGGATTTTATGTGTGCAATACGAAGGACTTATTCCTTTAATGTCATGAATCTTCCATGCAATAGCTGGTTTATGAGCTTTTAACACAGAAATGAGTTGAGATTTTTCATTTTCAGTAAGAGAAGACGATATTATTACAGCTAATTCAGATTCACCATGTAAATAAGCATATTCCAAATGGTTTGGAAGTGGCTTTAACTCTAATGTCAGTGGTTCTTCTATCGATGATTTATATCTATATCTGTCTTCTTCTTTTAGCATTTGAATTTCTTCTGTTGTTGGTTCATATCCATTAACCATTAGTGTAGCTAACATTTGAGTTTCATCAATTGGTTCAGTTCCTTCTCCTAAAGAACATTCTCCTGTTCCTTGTAATTCTAGAAATTCTTCTAACAGTTCTGCATGTGAATCTATAGTTTGAATATAATAACATGTATCATCTGCAGGTTGCGGTTGTTGCATTTCTCTATCAACAGAAAAGGTAACACTCTCGTCATCTATACTTAGGGTTAGTTTCTTACCGAACACGTCTATCATTGCTTTAGCCGTGTTTAAGAATGGTCTTCCTAATATGAGAGGAACTTGAGAATCTTCTTCCATGTCCAGAACAACAAAATCTACTGGAAATACTAAAGTACCAACTTTAACTAGCATGTTTTCCATTATCCCTCTAGGATATTTTATTGATCGATCGGCTAGTTGTATGCTTATTCGTGTTGGTTTCAATTCTCCAAGGCCTAGTTTAGCGTATAGTGAATACGGCATTAAATTTATACTAGCACCTAAATCTGCCAATGCTTCTATTGAACTTAGACTACCCAGAAAACATGGAATTGTGAAACTTCCTGGATCAGATAATTTTTCTGGTATCTTATTCAACAGCACTGCAGAACAATTAGCATTCATAGTAACAGCCGAGAGTTCTTCCATTTTTTTTCTATTCGTGATCAGATCTTTCAAGAATTTAGCATATCTAGGCATTCCTGATAACACATCAATGAAAGGAAGATTTACATTTATTTGTTTAAACATATCCAAGAATTTAGATTGCTCGGCTTCAAGTCTCTCTTTTCTCATTTTACTCGGGTAAGGAAGTGGTGGTTGGTATGGTTTAACATAAGGTTTAGCCTTAACTGTGTTATCTTCATTAACCTTTTCAACTACCGGTTCTTTTTCCTTATCTTGCTCAGGTTGTGGTTCTTGTGGAGTAGGAATAGCTTCATTAGAAATTACAGGTATTTCGGGTGGTTTAAGTGTAATACCACTTCTTGTGGTAATGGCTTTAACTATTTCATTTCGGGGGTTAGCATTTGTATCACTAGGTAGACTTCCCGGTTTTCTTTCACCTATCAACTTTGCTTGGTTACTTACTTCTTGTTCCAAATTTTGAATAGAAGCTTGTTGATTTCTAAATGCTTGAGCATTTTGTTCATTGGTTTGTTTCTGAGATGTGAACAACTGCGTTTGAGAATCAACTAGCTTCGTCATCATGTCTTCTAAATTTGGCTTTTTATCATCGGTTTGTGGTGGTTTTTTTTGAAAACTAGGTCTTTGCTGATTGTAAGTATTATTGGATACTTGTTGGTTGTTAGGACCTTGTTGGTTGTTGTATGGAACATTTCGATTATAATTCTGGTTTTGATTGTAAATTGGTCTTGGCGGTTGATAATTATTCTGATAATTATTTCCAGGCCTTTGGTTCATGTATGAAACATTCTCTCTTTGTTCCATTGTTAGCTCAATACTGAGACAATCTTTTGTCAAATGTGGTCCTCCACACTGCTCACAACTAATTCGTATTGAGTGAATATCTTTAGTCATCTTTTCCATTCGTCTCTCGACAGCATCTATCTTTGCGGAAATGGAATCTAAGTCATGGCTAGAATCGGCTCTAGCTGCTTTAGATGATCTAACGATATCTTTTTCTTGGTGCCACTCATGTGAGTGGGAAGCAGTGTTATCAATAATTTTGTAAGCATCAGTTGCTGTTTTCTTCATAATGGAACCACCAGCTGCTATATCTATGTCTTTCCTTGTAGTGATGTCGCATCCTTGGTAGAATATTTGTACTATTTGACAAGTGTCTAAACCATGTTGCGGATATCCTCTCAATAACTTTCCAAATCTTGTCCATGCCTCATATAGAGTTTCATTTGGCTTCTGTGCGAACGTAACAATTTCTCCTTGAAGTCTTACGGCTTTAGATGCCGGAAAGAATTGTTTAAGAAATTTTTCAACTAAAACGTCCCATGTGTCAATCGCCCCTTCAGGTAACGATTCTAACCAATCTTTGGCTTCTCCCTTTAATGTCTAGGGAAATAACATGAGATATATCTGTTCATCTTCAACTTCTCTTATTTTAAATAGAGTGCAGATCCTATTAAAGGTACGAAGATGTTCATTTGGATCTTCCTTTGGCGCATCACTAAATTGGCATTGATTAGTTACCATGTGTAGGATTTGTCCTTTGATTTCATAATCTGGCGCATTAATGTCTGGTTGAGTAATTGCGTGACCTTGGCCAGTGCGTTTAGCTCGCATTCGGTCTTCCATACTTAAAGGTTCCAGATTTTTCATGATTGAATTTGTTGAATCTGAATCACTAAAGGATTCTGATTTAATGGTTGGTTCCTCAACAATCTCTATTTGAATGATTGGTGGTTCCGGAGGAAAGATTAGTGGTTCAGGATCTATGAATTGTCCCTGAATATTCTCCGGATTCTCAATTGTGAGGTCGGGTTCAAAAAATGGATTATCGGAAATTTGAATTGGAGTACTTGGTCGACTGGATGACGATTCTAAAGAAAAATCAACGGCGACAATATTTGCTAGATGTCTTGATCGTGTTACAGGTGGTGAACGTACAAAAGGTGGTGAACGTTTTGCTCGGTGCATTCACTGAATATCCTATTAGTTATAAAAATAAGAAAAATTATATAAGTTATCAAATTAATAGACTTTTCTGATTTTGCCCACGTTTCGAATAGCCAAAAGATGCAGCAGAGGGGCAGGATTCGTTTGGTCTCTATATAATTGAGTATTGTTTGGCTCCAATAACCCGGTCCACGTACAAATCCAACTATTACTACGAACCAGAAAATTTTGATGTCTATCAATTTAACCACTTAAAACAATTTTTCGTTTGAAATTTAAAGAAATATTAGATAAGAAATAAAGAAAATTCTAAGTCCTAAAAACTAGAATGGCGAGAAATAAGAAAAAGAAAAAGAGCGCGTCGAAAAATAAAAGATTGAAAAATAATAGGCGTTGAAAAATAAAAATAAGAAAGTAGCGCGTCGAAACTTAAAAAGGAACTAAAAACTAAAAATTAAAAGTTGCGTCTAAAAATATTAAAGCTTAAAAGAAATACTATATCCCAAATGGCAATAACTTAAAAAGGAACTAAAAACGGCGTCGCAAAATTCTAAAGCACCTAGATCTTAGTCTAAAGAAAAAGCACTTAAGAGATTTTACGGCAAAGCCTAAAAATCTAGAAATAAAAATAACTATGGCAAATACTATATTTAAAACTAAGTACGAACGATAAAAAAATACAAATTATGCTAAAACAAATAAAAAGATACAAAATATAAAAATAAACTTAAAGTTTATAAAATTATAATTTTTATAAAAATATTATTTTTATATTATTTATTTTATAAAAGTATTAATTTTATAAATTAATAAAACTAATTAAACTAAAACAAATTAATTAAAACTAAAACAAATTAATTAAATATTTAAAACCTAATTAGGGTTAATAATAATTATTATTATTAATAAAACCCTAAACTGTAATTAATGTGTACTATGTTTGACCTGTCAGAGGACCTCCGCGAGTGCGGTTAGTCCCAGTTCAAAAGCTCCGCGAGTCGCGGAGGGTTCAGTTTCAGCTGAGAAAGGTTCGATTTTTATGCAGGTTCAGAATTTTTTTTTTTTTTTACTTTTTCTGTTTTTCTGTTTTATAAAATATAAAAAATATAAATATAACTTAAATAAAAATTTAATTTTAAAACTAAAATAAAAATACTTATTTACTTTATAAATATTATAAACTCTTAAAAATATAAATATATTATTTTTTTTTCTTTTTGTATTTTTATATTTTTATTATTTTTAAAACTTATATTTTTATAAAAAGAACTTAACAAAAACTTTTATAAAAACTTTTTTTTTCTTATTTTTAGCGTTGCGCTTTCGGCGTTTAACTTCCCCGGCAGCGGCGCCAAAAATACTTGATGTGTGCGAGGCGTACTAGGAAATAGTGTATATTTTACTAGGAAAAACTATTAAATACGATACAATTTTACACAAGATATTTATTTATTTATAGAATGGATATACTTAAACCTTGCTACAACACTTATAGGCAGTGTACGTAATCGTACAGTAGTGTAGTTTTTAGTAAGTCCGGTTCGTTCCACAGGGAAATCTTTAAACAAAGCTTAACGCTATATTAGTTTTAATTTATAAAAATACAAATATATATAAGTAATATTATTATTATAAAGGGGGTTTTTATGGTTTAATGACCGGTTTGTCGATTTTAAAACTTTAGTCGCAGTTAAAACCGAATGTAAAATATATAAATATAACTTAATTTAAAACGTAAAATAAATAACGATAATGAAATTGCGATAAATAAAATTGCGATAATTAAAAAGTACGATAATTAAAAGTACAATTAAATAGAATGACAATAAATAAAAATGTGATAATTAGAAGTACAATTAAATATGAAAATAAAGGAATTATGCTTATTTAAACTTCCGTAATCATGATGTTTGACTTGTTGATTTTAGTTTTATGCCCATGGGTTAATTGTCCTTTGTCCTGGATTATTTAATATGTCCGTCTGGTTTTTGTCCATAACAGTCCATCAGTCATAAATATAAATTGCGAGTGTCCTCGTCAAATTATCCTTATATCCGAAGTCAAATATTCTAACTAATTGGAGACTTAAACTGTAACAAGGTCTTAATACTTTGTTTAATAATTACACCAGGATATCGACTGCATATAATCCAAGGTTTTAATACTTTGTTAACAATTACGCCAAGTATCCTTGTACATAATTTCACCCCTGTTTTAATAATTCTATAGACTATTAATCCATTCCCGTGTCCGGTTAAATGAACGATTATTCGTACATATAAATACCTCGCCCATCGTGTCCGATTGAGTGTATATGGTTATTTATGGGTATGTCCAATTGTAAATCTTTATATTAAAATTAACAAACTATCATTTAGTTAAACAAATATAAAACCCATTAATAGCCCATAGTCTAATTTCCACAAGTGTCATTCTTTTGTCCAAACCCCAATTATGGTACAAAGCCCAATTACCCAATTTTAATATTTTTAGTCAAACATCACGATTACTTTGGCATTAAATAAGCATAATAATAACTTAGCTACGAGACATTAATGAAAATAACATAAACATAACTTACAGTGGGTGTTATTAGCGTAGTGGTACACGGACAGAGTTTCGACTTACAAAACCTTAAAACATTCGACTAATCGATCCTTATTATTATCACTAACTTAAAATTAAAATTACAAATTGAGATTACGATTTGGAGTGATACTTGATACATAAAAATGAGGAAAGAAAAATATATATAAATATAAAAGGTCTCCCAAAACCATCGAATTGCATGGGATTTTATAGAATTCTATGCTCCGCGAGTGCGGTTGATTTTACTCTTCAGAGCTCCGCGAGTGTGGAGCCCACAATTTCAGCTCACCAAACCAGGATCCTAAGCTGCCGACGGTTTTTATTATAAATATAATATAAATATATAATTTATATAATTAATTATATATTATATTATATTTATATACATAATTAATTTATAATTTCCGATCCGTTGCGTCGTACGTTGAAAGCTGGTTCATGTTTCGGTTTCGGATTTTCGAACGTCCTTTCGTATAATTTAATATCTTGTACTTTGCGTTTTGCGGCTTGTACTCTTGTCATTTTTAAGCGTTCCTCATTAATAATTTGAACCTCTTTGCTTGTACTTTGTTCTTTTTAGCTTTTTTTTTTCGTTTGCGTCTTCAATTTGTCGAATCTGTCTTTTGCCTTCACCTTTTATTATTTAAACGAATATCACTTGTAAATAGAACAGTTGCAACTAAAAGCTTGTCTTTCTTGAGGGATAATGCGATGAAATATATGTTCGTTTTTAGCATTATCACATGCATTCTTGTTTTAACACCACTAGCCAGATTACCAATAACTTGCTCAATTGGATGCTCTTTTGTCCATCTAGTGTTATGAACAGGTGAGCCTGTCGTGGAACACACAGCATCTTGATCATCAGCTGGTTCAAACGTATGAGCAGCAGTTGGAGACAGCTGTTCATTATCAACGTAACCAGTACCAGCTTGTGATCCTACAGAACCAGTAGACCTATGCTCAAATTGTAGGACCTCAGTAGAGCCAGTAGGTCCACTTGGTTTAGACACAGATGGAACAGGGTGTTCCATCTCATCATCAGAGAACCCAGCAGCATGGATTGGTGAGGGATTTGCAGCTGGTTCTTCTACATCATTAAGTGCTTGCTGAGTTGGCTCTTCAAACAATAACTCTTCATCTTCTTGACTGGGAGATGAGGCTGGGGCAGTTTCATCAAATATAACATTAATTGATTCTTCAAAACAACCCCTTCTTTTATTGAAAACCCTATATGCCTTTGACGTGTTGGAATATCCCAAGAATATACCTTCATTAGCCTTAGCATCAAACTTGCCTAGCTGATCCCTATTGTTTAGAATGAAACAGGGAGTGCCAAATACATGAAGAAATGAAATTGAGGGTCTTCTTCCTTTGAGAACTTCATAAGCAGTTTTCTGAATTTTTCAGCCCAGACTCGGCTAACATAGATCTTGCTGCTTCAATGAGAGTTCTGTTTCTTCTTTCTGTAACACCATTTTGTTGAGGTGTTCTCACAGTAGAAAAGTTATGTGAAATACCTTTGTCAGCACAAAATTCTTCTAATGTAGCATTTCTGAATTCTGTACCATGATCACTTCTTAGTTGTTTCACCAGTTGCCCATTTAAAAGCTCCATTCTTTTGATAAAATTTATAATTTCATCAGCAGCTTCACTCTTTTGCTTCAAAGAGAATACCCAGGTGTATCTGGAATATTCATCAACAATAACCAGTGTATACTTCTTCCCACTACAGCTGGCCACATTAACAGGACCAAAAAGATCCATATGAAGTAAATGAAATGGTTTCTCAACAGATGAGATTTGCTTTGATTTGAATGAGGCATGGTGATGTTTTCCCTTTTCACAGCCAGGACACAATCTGTCCTTTACATAAGACATGGTGGGTAGCCTAGACACCAAACTTCTACTGGATAATTTGTGAATATCTTTGAAGTTGAGATGTGAGAGTCTCTTGTGCCATAACCACTTCAGGTTGTCTGCTGCCTTTGAATAGAAACAAGTATCAGTTGTTGTGACTGCTGTGTTCATGTTAATTTGATACATGTTTTCATGACGTTTTGCAGTCAGCAGCGGCTTCCCTGTCTTATCAAAAATAGTGCCAATTTTCCTTCTGAATTGGACTATCTTATTCTTACTTGTCAGTTGGCTTATGCTGAGTAAATTATATTTGAGCCCAATGACATATGCAACATTTGAGAACGTGACATTCCCATTAGTCAAAGTACCAAAACCCTTTGTGTAACCCAATGAATTATCTCAATACGACACAACTGGACCATCCTTTTCTTGATAGTCCTTCAGCAGGGACTTACATCCGGTCATATGTCTCGAACAACCACTATTGAGATACCAGATTTGCTTGTTTTGAATGCCCTGCACAGTAGCTAAGAGATTAGTTCTTTTTGGGAACCCATCCAAGGATGGATTCTAGAAGGGTCATCTTTGATGATCTCTTCCTGTCTGCTGGTTTGCTTGAAGAAGCAGCAGCAGATAGGGTTAGGGTAAAAGGACACCGGTTGGCTAAGTGAAATTTGCTGCCACATTTGTAGCATTTTCTCACATTTGGTATCGGTAACTGGTCATACACTAAGTAAAGGGGTGCAGTAATATTGGGTCTATTTTTGGATACTGCCTTAATTAGCTAGTCAAGCTTAACTGTCATAATCTCAGTGATAGACAGCTCATCATTCGAGTCCACTTTTGCTTTTCCCTTAAGGGCAGCTTTCTTCTTAGAACCAGTACCATAGTCATGACGTATTGCTTTGCCATTATCACTTAACGAGCCAGTGTGGGAAGTTACTGGCTTGTCTACTGAAGCTGATGAGCTAGAAGATGTTTTTCCTGCTGCCTTGGACTTGCCAGTATTATGTTTGACTAGCTTGTCTACGGCTACTGGTTGATTAGTAAGTTTGTCATCAGCTGGCTCAGCACAATTGGAACTCGAACACGAAGGGGAATCAGTTGGTTTAATTTTTCTTAGATTATTTTCAGTGATTTCCCTTTTAATACGTCTTTCTTTTGGAGTCATGTAGTAGATGCTTGAAGGGTCAGTAGTCTCATCAATTGAGGTACTGGCTTCTCTTGCTCTCACTTCATCCTTCAAAATCTCTTTCATGGTACGTGGTGGGGACACAGCAGGTCTAACAAACTTATTTATCAAGACCTTTTTACCTTTAACTATCTTGGCAAAAGTATTTGGCAAGACAGCTTCAGGATCAGTTTCAAGAATAGGGTCCATGAAAGTGACTTCTGCAATAGCAGCAGCAGCAGCATAGTCACCAGCAAAGAAAACTTCAATTTGGGCAGGCACCTGCTTGTTAACACACTTAGCTGTGTGTTGAGCAGATGTACACCACGAAGCGACAACCTTTTTAAGATTATCCAGCTGGTTCTTGACTTCTGCTGCCTCAACGTGAAGAGACCTTAAAGCAAATTTTTGTTTTTCAAGTTTGGAAATATCATCTTTCAAGATTTTAATTTCATCATTTTTGCCTTTAAGTTTCTCATTTAAAGATTTGTTGTCAGTTTTCAAAACTTCTTCACGTTTGCTGCCTCTACATAAGTCAACTCTTAAATAGTCAAACATTTCGGCTTTTTCATCATCAGTATAAGTTCGAAAATTATCAACCTTATACATCAATTCAGTTTTCCATTGAGGTGAATCTCTTTTCTGATCAGCTTCCCTCATATCAGCCAAAAACTTACTACTACTATCATCCTCATCAGACTCCTTGACCTCCTTGGTCATTAAACACAGCTTCTTTTCTGGAGCATAACCAGCACCATCATCATCAGTATCACTATCAGAGGAAGACGACGAGCTGGTTTCATCCCAATCATGATGCTCAACAACTAGAACCTTTTCTGGCTTTTTACCCTTCTTATCAGTCTTAGCACTTTCCTTCATCTGAGGTTTCATAGCTTTGTACTTGTTCTTGTACTTGTCAGCTTTTGAGAAAGAGTTAGCATGTGTAGTTGAAGGTTTCCTGGACATGCATTCAGCAGCAAAATGTCCAACCTTCCCACAATTATAACACTCAGATTTAGGACCCTTGACTGACTTGCTGCTATACCTAGCACTCGGTTTCTTACTCCCTTTGTATGACTTGCTGGTTCTATTACGATTGAACCTTTTGAACTACCTAGCCAGCAAAGCCATACCTTCAGCAAACCCTTCTGCGTCACTTTCATCATCACTGCTTTCTTCAGACCCAGTACCACTATCCACATCACTCTCAGATGTCTCTTCTTCTGCCAACAACTTTTGAACCAGTAAAGCCTTTTGAGCTTTCTTTTTAGCAGCAGCAATAAGAGCAGTATCATCTGTCTTAGAAGATTTTGAAGTGGTGGGGGCAGAACTAAAGTTTTCTTTCAAGTTAAGTTCAAATTTAGCCTCTGCCTTCTCATGGTTCCAAAGTGAACTGTAGAGAGAAGACATGTTAAAGTTCTTTAGGGTCTGAGTGGTTCTTAACGGGTCAGTAACAGATTTCCATTTAGTAGGCAGTGAATCTATGAATTTGTTTACTTGTTCAAATTCAGTATAGGTGACATTCAAGGTGATCAGGTCAGTAATCAAGGAGTTAAACCTAATGAAGGTTTGCTTAAGGGTTTCATTCTTGTAGGCAAAGAACATTTCATATTCACTTTTTAAAACAATCATTCTGTTCTGCCTTACTTCTCCCATACCCTCATAGGTAACATCTAGATAGCCCAACATAAGCTTGGCATTTTCTTTTCCCTTAATCAGTTTGAACAGTGGGTTAGGAAAAGTTATAGCTAACAAGGTTCTAATTTTAGGGTCAAGTCTAACACGACGTTTATCCTCAGCATCCCATCTAGAAGGGGTGAGAATAACCTCTCTGCCAGGAACAGCAGGAGTGTCAGCTGTAGCTGGAGCAGTACCAATAGTCTCAGTGGGAACAAATGGACCATCTATGGCAATACCAGGCATGAGTGGGTTAATAGACTCAAGGTGAAGCATGAATCTTGTCTTCCAAGTTTCATACTCATCTTCATCAAATTTGGGTGGTCTATTGGATGAGCCATTTTCAAGGTAAGCTGTATTTGAATATGCAACCATGAGAGAATTCTGATCCAAGATATTAATTATCAAGACTGATGCTCTGATACCAGTTGTTGGTCCCTTGATAACAACAGGAGTATTGTAGAGGGGGGTGAATACAATATTCTTTTAAATAACTTAATAGTTAAACACGATTAGTATTCAAGTATGTAAATAAATAGAGTCACAGGTAATTTTCAACAGTTATTCTTTATTGATTGAATCACAAAGAATCACAACTATCCTTGGCGGAATGATAGTTGGTTGATACAGATTACCTAGATTATAGCTAAGAGGTAAACTAAAAGCTACTACACGTTTTCGACTCTAGAAAAATAAACCCACATCACTAGTTGTTACAATAGTGGTTACAATAATTTATAATAGTCCTATTAACCGTGTAATGGTTCTATTGTCCACTGGTACATAGGATGTCTGTACTTGTGAGGACAACTGCATCAGAGAGCATGCTCTGCTCTTTCCTCTTTGGTAGCTATTTGCAGGAACACCCCAATTCGGTTTGGCACCACTAATTGATTAAACAAATAGAATGTTGTGTTTCCTAGGTGTTGACAAAGTATAACCCATGTCTGCACATGCGTTAAACTTCTGCATTCCCACGTGGTCTTGTATGGTCACTTATCAGCCGCCGATGCGTGTCCTTTTCCGTTCAACTTTGTCTTTGACTTCTGTTGAATAGTACCATTGATGTAAACCACTCGGGAAACTACTATGCTTATAATGGAGCATAGCTGTCTTGTGTAGTAAGCTGCATTCCAGTTGTGCTGGTTCTTCATTGCTGAGACACTTGATATTCTTGAATTGTTGAGTACACATCATGTGCTGATTGAAGAACACTGTATACCTTGTGCTGGTAGACTGAGCAGCAAACTAAACACTCTACACAGCAATATCTGCTGTCCATACATAAACAAATTTGTGCTGACTGCACATAACATTTTAATGCAAATAAATTACAGTTTTGTCATAATTAAATCCTTAATTATTTTGGGGACTCAACAGAGTTATATAATTTATAGGCTTATTAAATACTCCGTATGTATTTAGGAACTATTTGTTAAGTTTTAATTTTTTTTTTTATATTTTACCCAGAATCGAGCGGGACAGTTAATGTAATTTTTATTTAATAAATTAATGATCGAATTTTATACCATAATGACTGAAATAAATAAAGACATTTAAATTAAAAATATGGGATTTTTCAGAGGACTTTCTATCCGCCACTGATGATCAACGGAACATGAAATCCAGTCCGTGATAGGAATAGTAGACGACGACTAAGATTTCACACGTTTATATTTTAAATTATATTATAATTATTATTATATTATTATTAATATCTTGAATAAGATTCCCGAGATTTAAATCATGTACTACTTTTGTTTTTATTTTTCCTCCTGAGATCCACTAACTATATTTTACTATCTATCTATTATGTATTATAATATATATATACTTATAACACATATGCATATAGATATATGCTTGCACAAACACTGCAAGAACCACATCTCTTTCTCCATCGTCACCTCTCCCTCTCTTCTTCAAATCGTGAGCCGTCTTCACCTCTCACGAACCACCACCACCTTGAGATCATCAACCATCACGACCTTCCTTCATTATCACCTATCACCTTCATCATAAACAACCACTATCACCATCGAATACCACCCTATCTATCAACCACCTTGACCACCATCGGACTTCACCAAAATCACCATCATGCTCCTACTACTCTATATCATTACTATAGATGAACTAGATCATCGAGAAACACCGCCTACAACCTGCAACCACCATACGAACCCCATCACTTATGATTAACTATTGCTATTCAATCATTACCAATGTTTTTCTACTTCTGTTTCTTGTTCATCCGAGCACTGTTGCTGGTGGTTGCAGCCAATCGAACAAATCCAAACCACCTGGGTTAATGGCTGTTGTTCGATGACAACACAACAAACCACCACCAGCAAAAGTCACCATCAAAATACCACTGTTGCACGTCTCTTCTAACTGCTACTGATCGATTTTATGCCCATCATCAATCACCACTTTAATGAATCCAACAATAACCATTGAAACCCACAACAACAACTACAACCCGTCTCTTGTTTCAACTATAAGGCCGATCACTATCACCAACCATCTTCATCATCATTATCACGTTTCACCATAACCACCATTTATACCCACTTCTTCGATAACCCAAAAAATCATTAAATACCACCATCACCACTTTGAAAGCCGCCATCACCGCAACACCATCATCAAACCCACCTGCGTTTCTCTTTTCTTTTCTTTCCTGTTGGTTCGAAACACAACCACTGTTACTACTCTATTATGCACTACAACTGCTGCTTGTCGTGTTCAACTTGCAACCATCGAAACCCACTACTTTAGATAAACGAAAAGAATAAAGATGTGATCATGATGATGGAGGAGACGATGAATAGTAGACGAGATGTAGGATGATGACGATTATGTTATGCGGTCATGATGATTGAATGATGATGATGAATCGAAACCCTAGTCTGCTACTCCATTAAACGACCTCTTTTGTTTTGATCGGTTAAAGAATATAACCGAAATATTTTTATGTTTACTACTGGACTTCTAGTTTGATTGTGGTAAAGATGCAGTAGCCCACGAAATTATTATTTAGGCTTAGATAATATATAATTTGGCCTGTGTTGTTTTTATTTTTGTTGGGCTTGTGAAACTATTTTTGGGCCGAAGGAATGTTGGGCCAGATTTTGAGACGATGGTGATGATAAAGATAAATACGGGTATTAAGATAAAAGGAAATAGATCGATAATATAAACAGGAAAACTGAATCGGTCGAATGGTTTATGAGAGTGTTGGGTGAACGGGAGGTCGCGGGTTCTAGCCCGATCTGGGGCATTTTTTTTATGGGAAAACTCTTTAAGGTAGTATTTCCTTATTTCTACTTATTATTATTATTATTATTATTATTATTATTATTATTATTATTATTATTATTATTATTATTATTATTATTATTAATATTATTATAATTATCATTATATTTTCAAATCTAATTATTATTATTATTATTATTATTATTATTATTATTTTATTATTGTTATTATTTTCACAAACAGAAGATATTTATATAAAAATATATATTTATATATATAAGTATACTAATATTAAATTTCTAATATATTAACTAATATAATATTATTTATATTAATATAACATTTATTAAAGTATATATATATATATAAGTATTATAACAAATCATAACGATTAATATAACTACATAGTGGGATATTAATCTATATATATTATAAAATATATATAAACTTAGTTGATTAATACTACACTGTGTTATATATATATTTGATATAGGTTCGTGAATTCGAGGCCAACCTTGCACTTGTTCAGTGTCGTCATATGCATATTTTTACGACAAAATATCGTATCGTGAGTTCATTTGATTCCATTTTACTCTTTATATTTTTGGGACTGAGAATACATGCGCTGTTTTTACAACTGTTTTATTAAATGCCTTTGAAATCTATATTTTTGGACTAAGAAAACATGAGATACTTTTATAAATGTTTGACGAGATAGACACAAGCAAAACATTCCTCGAATGAATTATTATACAGACAGAAGTTCTGTTGATTATTATTGAATTAGTTGGACGTTATAATTGCCACTAATTGATGTGAATATTTCCCCTTGATTATTATAGCTTGGTAACCTAAGAATTAGGAAACGGGTATGGCCCCTAATTCACGCGAATCCTAAAGGTAGCTACCGGGTTTAACACCCCCACCCAGAATGTTCACTAGATGGAAGAGCTAGTGGGCATGGTGTTTAGTACTTCGAGGTTTATATATTTATTACAGACTGGAAGTTCTATTTATTTTAGGGATATTATTGATGCGCATTATATGTTACGGTCGGTTACCAAGCCAAGCAAAGAAAGAAAAGTGAATGTTATATATCGAGAGAATGATTTTATATACAGGTTATGTGTATGTTCTTTTGTACACGAGATATGTGTACGGTTACTAAGATTTATGAAAATGGTTTCGTACACGAGAAAGGTGTACTGTATTTAAAAGATATCGCATGTACATTATAGGTGGGTATAGGATTCGGGCCCATTTGTACCATGCACATTTAAATCTTGTGGTTTATCAAAATTATGAATTTTTTTGTTTATGATAAACCTATGAACTCACCAACCTTTTAGTTGACACTTTTAAAACATGTTTATTCTCAGGAATGAAAGAAATCTTCCGCTGTGCATTTGCTCATTTTAAAGATATTACATGGAGTCGTTCATGGCATATAGAGGTCAAACACCTCGCAATGGGACCAGCTGTTGAAGACTTCGTCCAGGTGGATTAGGACAGGTCGCTTCAATTGACGGCGTCGTTAACTTAGGTCCCGTTACGTGGTCATAGTACCTAAATGAGATGCGTTTGACCAAAATTATGTCGCATTCATTTGAAACATATAAGACTTACAAAGTTTTAAGTTACCAAATGGTTTGACCATAAGTTTAAGTTTACAAAAGTTATAAAGTATAATTGAAATGACTTGCGACATAATATAAGTTGAAAATCACGGTTGCTATAAATAGCGTAAGTAGGTATGCTTAAAGTTTAAATCCAAATGTGATATCCCTAGCATATGCATGCATGGTTGACTCCAAGCAAGTAATCAAAGTGTGCGGAAGCATGTATCAAGTAGCCATGTATGAACCTGAGAAACATATAGAAAATTGTCAACGAAAAACGTTGGTGAAATCATAGGTGTATTTGTAAACGTTGTCTTTGAACCACAAGATTTATAACGTTGAAGTAATAGTAAAATCATTCTAAAAATTTTTATCACGAGCACCCAATTATCAAGACTTAACTAACGTTACCCCATCACATAGTGTTAGAACATACACTTATTCTCGAAAATATATTTCATCCGCATAACGGTAGCGAACCGTCCGAATGAGGGCTTGTCACAAGTCCAAACACCTGACCTGCTGCATTTGCTGAAATTTCACAAGTCTCGAACCAAAACACTTTTAAACACAATTGATGAACCGCAAACACTTAAAATTATATCGTTGGAAAGGTATTTTGACAAGGAATACAACTAAACTCATATCATCAATCAAGTTCATCATTTACAACAACAAAAACCTCGTCGAAAGATCGTTAAAAGTCCATTATCAAAGTTTCAAGTTCGTAAAATGTGATGATCCGTCCAAATCCCTTTTGGACGAACACATCATTCATCGATTTCACAGTGAGGTACTGACCTCTACATGATACGTTTTGTAAACATTGCGTTCTTTTGAAAAAGGCACACCATAATTGAATATCAAATTCCAAGGTTTTTGATATTTAATGATTTCTACATATAGACAATCGTTATAATTAATAGTTTACAATACTACATCCGTTGATAGTGCAGTCAAAATAAGATACATGGTGATGATTTTGTGAATGCAACGTTTTCTTGAATAAAGCATGTATGACTCCATGCACATAGCTTGTATCACATATAAGCAAACAACAGAAGACTTCTAGGAATCTGAGAATAAACATGCTTACAAGTGTCAACACAAAGGATGGTGAGTTCATAGTTTTAATGTTTCGCATAATCTGTATATAAAGGTGGATCACAAGATTTCAGTTGTTTCATCCAGAAACGTTTATCAAAATTTTCTACGAAATTGAGCACCCTGGTAACTAAACTTTAATGTTATAATAAGTACCCCTGTTTTAACATACATGCAACCAACATGTACAATACACGCAATCCAACGTGTACTAACTTAAAATAGCATACGTCTGTTTTATAGTTCAGGCTAGGGTTTCTATACCTGGAACAGACGGGGATGTCAAGCCCTATGGATCCATATACAACTACTCGCGCCCACCAGTTCTTATAACTAACAGTTACTAGTTACCAAAGCTAAGGGATTTTCGGTTCAAACTCGGTGTAGAATTTAGTATGTACTTGTATCCATTGCGTTTAAAATAAAGTGCATGTTTCTCAGCCCAAAATATAGATTGCAAAAGCAATTAAAAAGGGAGCAAATGAAACTCACCTTAGCAGTACATAAGGTCATTCACCGAAATGTGACCGAAACTCGAAATGCAAAATAACCGTAGATCTCAACCTAGAGAACATATGTTGGTCAATACATGTCTAAAAAGCTAGGTCGGGTCATAGTGTATCACAATCCTAATGCTCGAGACCGACATGCAGAAGTTAACAAAAGTCATCTAAAAAGTCAACCTGACCCAATATGATCTTTAAATCTATACATGTTTATTAACATAGTATAAGTCTTGATAATTGAACGAATTTATAGTTTATCAACCTCAAAATATTATTTATTTCAAGAGCTATATTATATTTGAACTATCATGGCAATCGAACATGATTTATTATTTCACATAGTTTTCCAATACCTGTAAAATCAGATTATAGTGTTTATAAAGCTTTAAAACATGATAAGAGAGCCAACTTTGACAATTGTTCAACAAGACAAAACGTGCCTTATATAGAAATTCATTTACTCGATTAGTAATTTCTAAAAATCCAATTTATCGATCTCATAGACAAGTTGTTTAAATATTAATTTACAGTTTCAAACACAATTTCAATTGACGTTAACCATAATTCAGTTGACTATATCTTTTAATCCGTTCATCGAAATCACGCGATTTCTAAATGAAAAGTTATTAATTTTTCGCCAGCTTTCCAATAACATGCATATCATATACCTTATATCAGTAGTATATGTATTAAATTCGTGATTCTTCATAAAACTATCTAACAACAAAAATTAGCATACAAGCATGTATAAACATATATACTCGAGCACTAGACATGGATACACTATTAATATATAAAAGATAGGATATGAATGCTCACGTATCAATATTGTGATTCAATATTGTAGGAAAGTACGTAGACGCAACAGAGATGATAAACACTAGGTTTGACTTATGAACAATACCCATGAACATTACTCATAACCTCCATAGCTATAACTCATAGTTTCCTTAGCTCTATCCCGCTCGAAAACCCATTTTGAAAGCGACACGCTCATGACCTCGTCGTAGTATTTTATGTATAATACTAATAATAATAATAATAATAATAATAATAATAATAATAATAATAATAAGATTAATAATAATATTAACCTTAATAATAATATTAATAACAATAATATTATTCTTAATAATAATAATAATAATAATAATAATAATAATAATAATAATAATAATAATAATATAAATAATAAATATAATACGGAGGAGTTGAGATGGAGATACGTGTGTTTCACCAAAACTGAATTTGACTGAATTTATAGAAAGAACATCACCTGCCCAGCCTTCCCATGCAATCGCATGGGTCTGAAGGCTTATGGCCATGCGATCGCATGGCGTTCAGTTTCAGCTCACATTTGTTTTTGTTTTGTAGTTCGTCGACATTATAAAATAATATATAATTTATATAATTTATATTAATTATTTATATATTATATTATATTCTCGTGCATAGTTGATTTTTAATTTTTGTTCTAATAAGTCATACATCGTCACTCGACTTATGTCCCAGTTTTGGTTTTTCGAACGTCCTTTCGTACACTGAGAAAACTTGTACTTTACATTACGTGATTCGTACCTTTTCCAAAATATAGACTTAAATTATCCATAAACTACACCACTCGAAATATAACCTATACATTTGAGTGTTTTGGTCATTTGCTTCCTTAAATCAACATCTCGTTATCAATTAAAATATAAATAATAATATCAAAACGTTTTATATCTAAATTACTATTATATATTATTACATCGTAAAATATATATTATTTTGAAATATTTATTTAATTATGAAACAATAAATGAATGCTATAAATCTTTAAAAATATATATATATTTCGAACCCATATATATCTATATATATATACAATATAAACACGTTGCAAGTTATTTTATATATCTAATTCCAAATATAATCAAAAGGAAAAGATTTTCTAAATCGAAGTGGATCTCACAACAGAGACTCATAACAATTGTAATAGCTATGTGATTGTTAGATGCTATCAAAATAACTTCTACTTCGGTCGTTTGATAATATCCTTTAATTCTGTCGATAAACATATAAAACATATATTGAGACAAATACGTTTAATGTAAAGTATTATACACTTAATACTTTGTTAACGTTTTCAATTTATAATATATACATATATATACATATCTTATGTTTACAATCGTTCGTGACTCGTCAAAATTTGGTCGAGGTTAAATGAATACATGAACACAATTCAAAATGTTTGAGATTTAACTTATCAGACTTTGCTTGTCGTGTCGGAAACATTAAATCATTTAAGGATTAAGTTTAAATTTGGTCGAAAATTTTCGGGTTGTCACATAAAACGCATTCCATGATTCGGGAACTTACTACACACATATAATATGTCGTTTCGTAGGTAATTACGCATACAATACAACTAAACACTTACCAACAACATTGCAAAGCATTTGACGCATCGAAAGTACGTTTTAAAATCTATCAAACCCTAACCAAGAATCATGAAATCAATAATCATGTTAATGAGGTCTTAATCAAAGTGTGCGGAAGCATGGTCATAGTCCCTAAATGAGACGCGTTTGACCAAAATTATGTCGCATTCATTTGAAACGTATAATACTTATAAAGTTTTAAGTTACCAAACGGTTCGACCATAAGTTTAAGTTTACAAAAGTTATAAAGTATAATTGAAATGACTTGCGACATAATATAAGTTGAAAATCACGGTTGCTATAAATAGCGTAAGTAGGTATGCTTAAAGTTTAAATTCAAATGTGCTATCCCTAGTGTATGCATGCATGGTTGACTCCAAGCAAGTAATCAAAGTGTGCGGAAGCATGTATCAAGTAGCCATGTATGAACCTGAGAAACATATAGAAAATTGTCAACGAAAAACGTTGGTGAAATCATAGGTTTATTTGTAAACATTGTCTTTGAACCACAAGATTTATAACGTCGAAGTAATAGTAAAATCATTCTAAAAATTGTTATCACGAGCACCCAATTATCAAGGCTTAACTAACGTTACCCCATCACATAGTGTTAGAACATACACTTATTCTCGAAAATATATTTCATCCGCATAACGGTAGCGAACCGTCCGAATGAGGGTTTGTCAAACCCATATGGCCATACAATATAAGTTCTCGCTTACACCCGGCAAGTGTAACTAATGATAATCGAATTGAGGATTTTTATTCTAACTCGTACGTAGAATGTTTGTTTTCGTACTTGTGTTCAAAGTATAAAAGTATAAACCGTATATGTTTCTCATCCCATGATTTAAAGTATAAAAGTTGTTGAAAAGATGGGACTATGATCTCACCGTAGTTGCATGCCAAAGTACTTGAAATTAAATGTTGTGCAAATGAAAGTTAGTTAGTCTTGACCTAAACTAATAAGTTGTATCAATTAATAGTTACGACACAAGGTCGGGCGAAATGTGTTCAATTAGTCCTATGGCTCGTTACGACTCGATTATATAGCATGTGAATGAAGTTGTCAAGTTTCATGCGAGAATCAAGTATAAAAGAGGATTAGAACGATTGCATAAGTTTTTGGTTAAGTTTGAATAAAAGTCAAACTTGGTTAAATTCAAAGTCAAAGTCAACGAGGTCGGGTCGGGTATCCGACAATTTTTCTTCAATTAGTAATCATATATAAACATGTTGGCCAAGTTTCATGTTAATCGGGGGTGCGTAGCACAGTTAGAATTAAATGGTAAACGACCAAGCAAAACAGAATTCTGCAGTTCATTTGGACGGCATCCAAATGGTCTGGACGACGTCCAAGGGTTTGGATGGCGTCCAAACACCTGACCTGCTGCATTTGCCGAAATTTCACAAGTCTCGAACCAAAACACTTTTAAACACAATTGATGAACCGCAAACACTTAAAACACGTATCTTATATCGTTGGAAAGGTATTTTGACAAGGAATACAACTAAACTCATATCATCAATCAAGTTCATCATTTACAACAACAAAAACCTCATCAAAAGATTGTTAAAAGTCCATTATCAAAGTTTCAAGTTTGTAAAACGCATTCCATGATTCGGGAACTTACTACACACATATAATATGCCATTTCGTAGGTAATTACGCATACAATACAAGTAAACACTTACCAAGAACATTGCAAAGTATTTGACGCATCGAAAGTTCGTTTTAAAATCTATCAAACCCTAACCAAGAATCATGAAATCAATAATCATTTTAATGAGGTCTTACCAAGCCAACCAACATATCAAATTGAAGCTAATGAAGCTAGTAACACATTTAACACAAAAGGTTTAACATCTAACAACATTTAATTAATCAAAATCAAATATTAAACTAACTCATTTCAAGTGTTCATGCTAGTTACACCAAATAACAAGATCGAGCATAAAAATTACATACACGACATCACAATGAGCCATAGACACTAATTAACACAATTTCAAGTCTAAAGGTCTAATTTATGAAAATTAGAGATTTTGAAAAGCTTACCCCAAGCTATGAAATTGGTACCAAATTGAAGAGGATGATGCAAGGATCACAAATATGTAGTCGGATTTTTTGTGAGCTTCCTAGATGTGAAATGGATGATGAATCTTTGTTTGGAGAAATGAGAGAAAAAGTGGAAGTAAGAAGAGATAAGAGTGAAATGAGAGGTAGGAAGTGAGTGGTGGTTGACTAGTCAGCCACTAGTTACATTTTTGGTCAATTCGCAAAGTTAGTCCCTCGAGTTTAAAAGCGGGTGCGTGAATTAACCGAACGAATTATTTTAAAAACGCTAGAGTAAACGAGAGGTGTTATAATTAAATAACGAAGTTATTGAAACGCTAGTTAATGGAAGGTACGAATCTAGATAACGAAAGATATTATCTAAAAAAAGACGGTGTTAAAATAAATTTAACGGAAAAAGGCGGGATGTTACACTAACTTAACGGAAAGTTAAAAAAGTTTTTTCGTCTTCCGAAACTAAATAAAGAGAAATGCGATTAGAACGCCAACTCAGGGTTTCTTTTATACCGTTCCACTGATCGTCGGTATGGAGATATGTGGCGAACAATTCCGGAACACAGTCATCTTCATAAAACAACACGTCCGTGTGTTCGAACGGAACATTTTCTTTCAAAAAGGCTAAAAGCTCCTCTAAACCAACGTCGCGAACGTCAATGTTTTTGAACGTTGCATTTGAACCACGCGTATTACCGTAAAGTTTCATTTCATTACGGAATTCACTTCCGTAATACACTTCGATTGAGACAAGCATCGGCGAAAGGGTCACCATTTTGAGTTTGGAAGTGTGATAATGGAGTTTAAGTGGATATATGGTGTTAGATATGTGTTAGATATGTGTTGATGATGGAGTATAAGTAGGCAGATCGACTAGTCGTCCCTATAGCCTTTCCAGACGACAAATCGTCCTGAAAACCATTACAGACGACAAATCGTCCAGAGAAAAAACGCGCGAAACTTCACTTTTTTTGGAGCCAATTTTTTCCAGTCAATAATTGATGTCTATCTTTCCGGACAACATTGGGTCGTCCGGGAAAAGTGGGTCAAACCATTCAGGAAAAAGCGAACAGAAAAAGCATAAAATTTTGTCGAGTAGCGGCTTTTCGCGGATGACTTTTGTCGTCCGAAAAAGTCCTGTCCGGAAAAATCATTTTTCTAGTAGTGGATGTTGATGATTAAATCCATTTATTTTTATTATATTTTTTCACCAAAAAAAATATACTTTTTATTTTTAAAGCAATATTAAGTTTCCATTTTCCAAGTAAGTTATGGAAAAAAATGATTATTAGCTTTCACCGTTTTTCCGCTTCAAAAGGAACCGATTTAAATAACTTAATACTTTTTAAACGTCCCTAAAAAAAGAAGTACAGGAGCTGAAGTCTATACGCCAATTCCTGGCTGCTTTCAGTTAGTGTTCATTGTTGAGTGATTGCTCGCTTCCAAAATGCAGAGAGACTTGCGAGAGTAGATCCGTGTTGGTTGGCTCGAAAAGTCATGGTTGTCACCCTGCTTCGTTCTTCCCCTCGATAGAGGGCTAAATCACCTACTTAACACTAGCCCAATAGAACCAGGAAAACATAACACCTTTCGCAGTTCCCGTCACCGGCAAGCACCTAGTTGTTGTTTATAACTCGAGACTTCGCTGAAAGTGCAGTTTATAACTAATAATATAATTAAAAAATATAAGTAAATAAAATAACAAGAATATAAGTTATTTATATTGCATTACAAATTACGAATCAATTGTTGACATCCAATCAATTGTTAAAATTCAAATCAATAGTAGTATTAAAGAGAAACAAATATGACATCTTAATGATTGAAATTTAAATTATGAACTCATTTAAAAGTTGATATATAATTTTTTAACAATATATATATATATATATATATATATATATATATATATATATATATATATATATATATATATATATATATATATATATATATATAAGATAGAGAAAAGATGGAATAAAAAAAGAGTAACATTTAAATTTCTCCCTTTCAATTATATTATTCACAAAAGAAAATCAAAAATATTATTATTACATTTTATTCTTGTTTTTTTTGGATCATTTCTCGATTTTTGCGTGCCATCCTTGCGCAGGGCCATGCTAATATTCCCTGTATCATTTCAATTGTATCGAATGTCCCTGAAGAGGACTATTCTTGTACAGATTAAGTTTATCCTTACTTTTTAGAAAAATGATAACCATAACTTTAAATACTATAGTTAAATATTAATTGAATGTTAATATATTTCTAAGCTTAGTTCTAAGCTTAATGGGGATGGTAGTGTGGTAGGCTTGCACAGATTGCAGGTTGATGGAGCCTACCTGGTGTTAGTTGAAATTGGGCATCTATAATTTATGAAACTTGTTTAAACATGCTTATAATAGTTGTCCCCTTCATATTCAAACGAGTTTTGGTCAGTAGAACGCTAATATTGGTTAATCAGACCTAATGACACCTTAATGACGTTTTAGCCTTGGTTAAGGATAACGCATAAGTGTTATAGGAAAACTTGTGCTCCAAAAATATATCTAGACATACATAGGATGGTCATCAAGTCCCAACCAAGAGTTGCTCCTTCCTTGTACATGTGTTGGACATTAATGTATACATATACATTAATCTTGCAAAAGCCACATTGCAAGTTAACTTACATAGCCTTGGTACAATACTATGTCATCACTATATGTTTAATCTTAGATTAATTAGTGATCTCTTGCTAGTCATTACATAAGTATTACTTCACTACTTGCTATTAATACATGAGTATTATTTTACTATGTGTTAAATGCCAACTTGCTAGTAGTTACTTAATATATGTATATGTATGAACTTTGTCTTGCTCTACACTTAAAAATTACACACAAATCACAGGAAACAATTACCCAATCATCATAGCAATAGCAAGCATTCAAATAAGTTCGTTTCACAAAGAGCGTGTTGAATTAGATTATGAAAACTAATAATTATCTTAGGTTGAAGGGGGGGTTTTGAAATAATCTTGATATTAAACTAATCTTTCAATTAACAAGTAAAGTAAACGAGAATTATCAATTAACTAAAACGTGCCCACTTGTTTGATCCACTCTTATTATTGGATTTCCTTTTAACACTTTGTTACCCGTTAATTGTTCAATAACATAAAGTTCCAATTCGATATGTCAACCTTCATAAAACCTTGATTGATTAAAGTAATTAACTCACTTATGTTTCCTTTAAAAGATTAAACAATGTTTGAGTAAATCATTGAGTTGAATTAAATTCACATAGAACTCTTTAATCATAACAATCACTTGAAATGACTAAACACCTCTATGTTTGACTAATAGCCTTTTGAAAACCAATTAAAACCAAGATACAATCACATGAAATCCTTTTATCAATTGTCTAGATCATCTTATGGTGTTGAAGCAAAGATCATTTCACAAATCAAATCACCAAGACAAGTCAAACAACCTTAGCAATCAAAATAAACTTAAAATAAAAGCATATCAATGGATCTTTCAATCAAACATAATAATCCAACTCAATCAAACGTTAGCTTTCAAAATTTGGGGAAAATCTATACATAGAGTTTCAACAAACAAGTAAACACTAAAGATTCTAGCCTAACATAGCTAGATAATAATAAAAAAAAAAGTAACTAAAGAACAAGTAGTCACCATTATTACAACTTAATTAAGAAAGTACCAAAATGAAAAGCAGAGCTACTAGAAACGGAATGGATGATGAAGAAATTCAACAAACTAGATCTAAACTTGAGCTAGCAACTTCAATTATACCTAGGGGTGTGCATGGTACGGGAAAAAATCAAAAAAATCAAGGACCGAACTGATCAATCTTAGATTATCCAATTATGGTTAATCAAGGATTAAGTGCAATGAGGGGGTATAATGGATGTCGATTGTGGTTTTGGGACCTTATTGTCATATTTCGTTAAGTGCTAAACGATTAACAACCATGTTCCGGTCTTCGTAAATTACCTTAACCAAATAATGATTTAGTCTCGGGCAAAGTCACGAGAGAAATCAATATGGCTAGAGCAACCCTTCCAGAATCAACAACCTAAAATGAGAGGCCAAGCTCCCTATTTATAGGTCTAGGAGTTACGCGGAAGTAAGTTGTGCGGGCACTTAGGCATTCCGTATAAATACTGCGAGAAGCCTTCGCACTCTTTAATGTTCTGCGCAATCCCACCGCACTCACACTGCGGTTCAGTTGTCTTGTGCATTCGCCTCTAAAAGGCCTTCCGCACTAAAAATATACATATACATAAGTATGTATATGATCAAGTCCCCCAGTTTATTGTGTTACATTTTCGCAGAAAAAGTAAGACAATAAACTCTTAAAAAAGAAAAAATTGTAGTGTTTATGGGGTTCTTTTTTTTAAAAATCATTCGCATAGCTTACGCAGTGTCGCACATCACGTAAATGACCCATCCGCATTGCAGTTTTCCTGCTAACGGCTGTATTTCTAGCCGTTGCAATCCCTTCGCATTTTAATAACCGCTGGATCATCATGATTATTCTTAAACAGCTACTTGCAATCGTGCAAGTATAAATAGAAAACATCACCGCATATGTCCATTTTCACTTTCTCACACTATTTTCTCTTTCTAAAAAAGCATACTTACAATTTTCATCGCACTCAATCATCTTTCTGCGTTTTTCATTCTTACACTTAACCAAACCACCTCCCTACTTTTATCATGTCTACGTCATGATCCCCAACAACTTCTGGACCTTCAGTACATGACTTTAATTCGTTAATTACCAAAGAATTGCTTGTTGATGTTTTAGCAGAGTAGTATATAAAATAGCTTATATTTTTACAGGAAAAACTATTAAATACGATACATTTTTACACAAGATATTTATTTATTTATAGAATGGATATACTTAAACCTTGCTACGACACTTATAGGCAGTGTACCTAATCGTACAGTAGTGTAGTTTTTAGTAAGTCCGGTTCGTTCCACAGGGAATCTTTTTAAACAAAGCTTAACGCTATATTAGTTTACTTTTATAAAAATACAAATATATATATAAGTAATATTATTATTATAAAGGGGGGTTTTTACCGTTTAATGACCGGTTTGTCGATTTTAAAACTTTAGTCACAGTTAAAACCAAATGTAAAATATTAAAAATAAATACAAGACTTAAATTAAAGCGTAAAGTAAATAACGATAATGAAATTGCGAATAATAAAAGTGCGATAAAATAAACTTGTGATAATTAAAAAGTACGATAATTAAAAGTGCAATTAAATAAAATAACAATAAAAATGCGATAATTAGAAGTGCAATTAAATATAAAATAAAGGAAATTAAATATGAAATAAAAGAATTATGCTTATTTAAACTTCCGTAATCATGATGTTTGACGTGTTGATTTTAGTTTTTTGCTCATGGGTTAATTGTCCTTTGTCTTGGATTATTTAATATGTCCGTCTGGTTTTTGTCCATAACAGTCCATCAGTCATAAATATAAAGAGCGAAAGCCTTCGTCAAATTATTCTTATTCCCGAAGTCAAATATTCAAACTAATTGGGGATTCGAATTGTAACAAGGTTTTAATACTTTGTTTAATGAATACACCAGGTTATCGACTGCGTGTAAACCAAGGTTTTACTACTTTGTTAACAATTACACCAATTACCCTTGAATGTAATTTACCCCTGTTTCAACAAGTCTATTAACTATTAATCCAGTTCCGTGTCCGGTAAAATGAATAATTATTGGTATTTATAGATATCCCGCCCACCGTACTCAGTCAAGCGTACGTGGTTATATATAAATACGTCGAATTATAAGTTTGTATATTAAATTAACAAGGTATTGTTTAGTTAATATAAAACCCATTAATAGCCCATAGTCTAATTTCCACAAGTGTCGTTCTTTTGTCCAAACCCCAATTATGGTACAAAGCCCAATTACCCAATTTTAGTAATTAGCCCAACATCATGATTACTTCAGATTAAATAAGCATAATAATAACTTAGCTACGAGACATTAATATAAAAAGGTTGAACATAACTTACAATGATTAAAAATAGCGTAGCGTTACACGGACAGAATTTCGACTTACACCCTTACAACATTCGCTAACATACCCTTATTATTAGAATTAAAATTAAAATTAAAATTAAAATTATATATATATAATACGTTTTATGAGAGAAGAAGAAAAAGGATGGATTTTGCGATCAGAATTCGGTTGCTTTTATAGGGAGTTTCAGAAATTGGGGCTCCGCGACTCGCGGCATTTTTTTCCTTCAAACTCCGCGAGTCGCGGAGTTTGCTTTTACAGCTCACACGAGTTTGGCTCTTTGTTTACCGACGGTTTTAAATATTTATATAATATATAAATAATTATAAGAATTATTTAAATATTATATTATATTTATGTGCATAGTTGACTTGTAATTTTTAGTCCGTTGCGTCGAGCGTTGAGAGTTGACTCTGGTCCCGGTTCCGGATTTTCGAACGTCGTTGCGTACAATTTAATATCTTGTACTTTGCGTTTTGAATCTTGTACTCTTGTAATTTCGAGACGTTTCTTATCAATAATTGGAACCTCTTTGATTGTCTTTTGTACTTTTGAGCTTTTTTGGTCGTTTGCGTCTTCAATTCTTCGAATCTGTCTTTTGTCTTCACCTTTTATTATTTAAACGAATATCACTTGTAAATAGAACAATTGCAACTAAAAGCTTGTCTTTCTTGAGGAATAATGCTATGAAATATATGTTCGTTTTTAGCATTATCAAATATTCCCACACTTGAGCGTTGCTTGTCCTCAAGCAACATCGTCTTGAAATACTAGAATCACTTCTTTATTCTTCAAACTTTGTACATCAGTGATTTCTATACTACGGTATAAACAATGGTAGTAACGATATGGTTTGCAGTCTCACATGACTATAAAAATTTAGATCCATTAAGGAAATTGGATCTTTTTGAAAACATTTGATCTTTTGAAAATTAAATTTAGTTTTTACCCTAGATAAGTTTTTCGGAATAACCCTTTACTGGTGTTTGCAAAATATTTTTGTGGGTTTGATGGGTTTCAGATTCGAAAATTTTAGCTCATAACTTATGGTTTTGTGTCACCCACTTGCTAACCTTGTATTTGGAAAGCAACACGTCCAGTTTACTTGTCCCGTATATTACCTTTCGGTAAACTACCGTCCGGTTGTAAAGGAAAGCGTTGAACAAGCAACTGTTAAGGCAATGTCCCCTGACATGCTTTTAATTATGGTCTATAACGTGTCGGACGCAATTACTATCCTTGGTAGGAGCAATAGTAAAGCTCACCCTTATGATTTTTCGGTCTGGCACAAGGTCCTGTCTTTGACCACTATGCAACCACCGTTCTTACGGTTGACACCCGATTTAGTTCAGGTGACCTAATGAATTCCAGGTGAATTCCTAGGATTTTACGTTCAATGGTAATGAACGCATTAAAAATGGGTTTTTAGAAAACAAATCGGTTTGTAATTTTGATCAAAATATTTTCTCGTTCAAGCTCGAGTTTAGATATCATTGAATTCCATGAGTTTGAATTCTCAATCTTTAAGGTCAATCTCTAGGATTTAGTAATATCAGTCTTAAAAGCTGATTTTTAATCTTTAAGGAGATTATCCTTTCTGGGGATCTGATTCATTAGTCTTATCCAGCTAATTTGCATGGTGCCTGTCATAACCCGTCCTTAACCATAAGAACGTGTTAGATAACGTATGATTTCATTGCGAGGTATTGACCTCTATATGCGACATTTTTAAAAGAGAAACTGCATATATTATACATCACAAACCATAACCATTATTTTTGTTACAAGCTTTAGACAATAAAAAGATGATTATCGTTTAGCGATAATCTTCGACTTACAAACTTTACATATAATGATAACAACACGATTTCGAGCATATTTTACAACACAAATCCTTGGGTATGCAGTTTTATTTTTGACACAAATATGCGTACGCAAGATCCTGCTCAAATTCAACATAATGCAGCGGAAGCTTTAGTAATCACCTGAGAATAGACATGTTTTAAAAGGTCAACATAAAGTTGGTGAGATATAGGTTTAATGCCGGCAGCAATATATATATATAGACCACAAGATTTCGTATATAAACAGTTTAATAAAAATATTCTAAGTGGTTGAGCACTTGGTAACCATACTTAACATTTAATCACGTCGCATATTCCCTTTATTATGAAATCTTACTACACCGTACCAAGTGTAGTCACGAAACGAAGTACTGTGCAACCGTTGAATACTGGTCGTCCAGTCCGGTTGGGGTTGTCAGGCCCGATAGATCTATCAACAGGATTCGCGTTTACAATACCGCTGTAAATAACAGTTACCAAGCTACAGGGAAGTATGCCAGTGGTACAACTCAACGTAGAATATATTTTTCAGTTACTTGTGTCCATATCGTAAAACATAAAATACATGTATTCTCATCCCGAAATATTTAGAGTTTAAAAGTGGGACTATATACTCACTTTCGTCTTGAAGATATATATATAATTTGACTTGGTCTCCGGTTGATATCACGAACCTATCCATATATAATATATCAATACCTTTTCTTTTTAAACAAACGTCACATATATATACTTGTTATACTTTTAATACTTTGAATAATTCCTTAGTCCGTAGTTAGCAGTTCGTTGTTAGTAATTCAATTTTAATGGTTCATTTTTAGATGTTTAATATACCCGCAATGAAATAAATAAAACCCCCAACGAAATAAATAAAACCCCATCATATATGTATTGGTCGAGATTAATCTTGACCCATGGTACCGGTGTTGTCAAATGACGTGTTGCGTACATAAAGTACCGGTGTTGTCAAATGACGTGTTGCGTACAATCATGGGATCTTATGATTAATCTTCTCGTGTTGTTTACGGGTGATCCTGAACCATATAAAATTGAATTATAAGTACATATATATAAAATATCATGTTAACTTAAAAAGATGTGATTTATTTAATTTTTTCCCAATTATTTTCGTGGCTAAACTAGTCTTGGATATCCGATTTTGTTTCGGTCATAGTTTCTTCGTTACAACTCCGTTTTCGTTGATTCAACTTGCCATCTCCTTGGATCGAGTCCCTCTTTAAGACTATGAACTGTAAATACCTTAGTTTGTATTCAAAATCACACGGCATAGGTCAAACTTTAGTGAAACTTATGAAGTTAATCATTTTCCATCATGTAAACAACCTCAAATGATTATTTTTCTAAAAATACTTATACTTTGAATTAAATCATGAAATTTTTATGTGTTATCATATTCATAGTAAAAATCATTTTTCCAGAAAATAAACCTCCAATTCAAAGTTTAAGATGGTTTTTAATTATCCAACCCAAAACAGCCCCCGGTTGCACTCCGACGTCGTAAATTCAGTTTTTAAGGTGTTCTTTGAAAAACCAAGTTATACCTTGTTAAGTTAGCATATAATTAAGATATGTTACAGGTCTTGAAGTATTTTAAAAGTTAAGTTAGAAGGATCTATTTAGTTTGCGAACAAGTTTGAAATCATTCAAACTATGTTCTAGTTTATAAACTCTTATATATATAGCTTTAAATATATGAATTGAAAAAGAGTTGAAGTAGAGTTTTTACCTCAAGTTTAAAATGTAAAGTTGCTGGAAAGAAGTAGTAAAATAAAAGTTGAGAGAGTTCTTGCAAGTGTGTGTGAAAATTGGAAGTAAAATTTGGAAAATGAATGTGTAAAAATGAGTTAGAAATGGTGCTTATTTATAGGCTTGAAAATTTGGTTTTTAGTGAAAATATCTAAGATAAGTTAAAATTTATTATGTCATGAATGACATATTATTCCAATAATTGAAGATTTCTATTGGTATATACTAATAGTAAATACTTCTAGAAGCTGTGTATAGTACCCTAGATATACGTATAGGATTATTGAGGAAACGGAACGAGAATTCAAATATAACTATCTTTTGTAAATATACTTATATTGTTTTATGTATAAAAGCCCTTTAAAAATGATTAAATACATTACTTATACGATATATGTATAAACATTATAAATCATCAGTATTTATGTCAAATAACGTTACGTAGGTTATTGTTTTGAAAACTTAAGTTAGTAGTTTCAAAATATACTTATGACTTTTTGTTATTAATACAAAATGAGATATTAAAACATCCTTAGATCATGTTAAATATGTATGTATAATTATCATATATTGTATAGTTCGTGATATCATCGGTCAAACTAGACGGTCAAACGTTGTGTAAAACTCTTTTCAAAAACATAAGTCTCAACAATTTGGATTGCTTATCATGTTGGTAAGGTTTAATTTATGTAAATATTAATCTCATAAGTATAGAACGATCGGAAAAGTGCGGGTCGTTACAGTACCTACCCGTTAAATAAATTTCGTCCCGAAATTTTAAAATTGTACCTATTTTGCGTCATCGAGAAACAAGTGTGGATACTTTTGTTTCATCTGATCCTCTCGTTCCCAAGTAAACTCAGGACCTCTTCGAGCATTCCAACGAACCTTAACGATTGGTATGTTGCTCTGCTTGAGCTGTTTAACTTCACGATCCATGATTTCGATTGGTTCTTCGATGAATTGTAGTTTCTCATCGACATGGATTTCTTCAAGAGGAATGGTGAGGTCTTCCTTTGCAAGACACTTCTTAAGGTTTGAGACGTGAAAGGTATTGTGTACTCCGGCGAGTTGTTGCGGTAACTCGAGTCGATAAGCTACCGGTCCAATGCGTTCGATGATCTTGAACGGGCCTACATATCTTGGGTTCAGTTTACCTCTTTTACCGAAACGTATTACACCTTTCCAAGGTGACACCTTTAGCATAACCATGTCCCCAATCTGAAACTCTAATGGTTTCCTCCGGACATCGGCGTAGCTCTTTTGGCGACTTCGGGCTGTTTTCAATCTCTCCTTGATTTGTACTATCTTCTCAGTCGTTTCGTGTATGATCTCGGGACCAGTTAATTGTCGATCTCCTACTTCATTCCAACAGATAGGAGATCTACACTTCCTTCCATACAATGCTTCGAATGGTGCAGCTTTAATGCTTGCATGATAACTATTATTATACGAAAATTCTGCTAACGGTAGATACTTATCCCATCCGTTTCCAAAATCGATCACACATGCCCTGAGCATATCTTCAAGAGTCTGAATCGTTCTTTCACTCTGCCCGTCGGTTTGCGGATGATATGCGGTACTCATATCTAAACGAGTTCCTAGTGCCTCCTGCAGTGATTGCCAGAACTTTGAGGTAAATCTACTATCACGATCGGATATAATGGAAATAGGTATTCCATGCCTTGAAACAATTTCCTTTATATACAATCGTAATAGTTTCTCCATTCTATCCGTTTCCTTTATAGGCAAGAAATGGGCAGATTTGGTAAGACGATCAACAATCACCCAAATGGTGTCGTATCCCCAGGCAGTCTTTGGTAACTTCGTGATGAAATCCATGGTAATACCATCCCATTTCCATTCTGGAATTTCTGGTTGTTGAAGTAACCCTGACGGCTTCTGGTGTTCTGCTTTGACTTTGGAACAAGTTAAACATTCCCCAACATATGTTGCAACGTCTGTCTTCAAATTAGGCCACCAATAATGCGTCTTAAGATCTTGGTACATCTTTCCAACTCCAGGATGTATCGAATATCTTGTCTTATGTGCCTCGTTCAATATCAACTTCCTTAATCCACTCAACTTCGGTACCCAAATACGATTTGCAAAATATCGAATTCCATCTTCCCGCATAACGAGTTGCTTCTCATACTTCTTCATTATTTCATTTCCTATATTTTCTTTAGTAAGTGCTTCTCGTTGAACTTCTTTGATTTGTGAGTTGAGATTCATGCGAATTTTTATGTTCATCGCTCGTACTCGAATTGGTTCTCGTTCCTTTCTGCTTAGTGCGTCAGCCACCACATTCGCTTTCCCGGGATGATAACGAATTTCACAATCATAGTCGTTTATTAACTCGACCCACCTACGTTGCCTCATGTTCAGCTGTTTCTGATCAAAAATATGTTGAAGACTTTTATGATCAGTAAACACAGTGCATCTAACCCCATATAAGTAGTGTCTCCATATCTTTAACGCAAACACGACTGCTCCCAGTTCTAGATCATGCGTCGTATAATTCCGCTCGTGAATCTTCAATTGTCGAGATGCGTATGCAATAACTTTCTTCCGTTGCATAAGAACGCAACCAAAACCTTGTCGCGAAGCGTCACAATATATTTCAAAATCATCGTTCCCTTCTGGTAACGATAAAATAGGCGCCGTAGTTAACTTCTTCTTCAGTAATTGAAATGCGTTCTCCTGCTCCGAGGTCCATTCGTATTTCTTCCCTTTTTGCGTTAATGCTGTCAACGGCTTAGCTATTCGGGAAAAATCTTGAATAAACCTTCTATAATAACCGGCTAAACCCAAAAATTGGCGTATCTGCATTGGTGTTTTAGGAGTCTCCCATTTTTCAATGGCTTCAATTTTTGCTGGATCAACCTGAATTCCGTTGCTACTAACAACGTGGCCAAGAAATTGCACTTCTTTCAACCAGAAAGCACACTTAGAAAATTTAGCGTATAGCTGTTCTTTTCTCAACAACTCTAATATCAACCTTAAATGCTGCTCATGCTCTTGCTCACTCTTGGAATAGATAAGAATGTCATCAATGAAAACGATAACAAACTTATCTAAATACGGACTACAAACTCGATTCATGAGGTCCATGAATACAGCTGGCGCATTCGTCAATCCAAACGGCATGACCAAAAATTCGTAATGACCATAACGTGTCCGAAAAGCAGTTTTCGGAATGTCCTCTTCTTTGACACGTAGTTGATGATAGCCCGATCTTAGGTCAATTTTCGAATAAACACATGATCCCTGGAGTTGATCAAATAAGTCGTCAATTCTCGGTAGTGGATACCGATTTTTGATAGTTAACTTATTTAATTCACGATAATCTATACACATCCTAAAAGATCCATCTTTCTTTTTAACAAATAGAATCGGAGCTCCCCACGGTGAAGTACTTGGTCGTATGAATCCATGATCCAGTAATTCTTTTAACTGACTCTGAAGTTCTTTTAACTCGGACGGTGCAAGTCTATATGGAGCACGAGCCACTGGTGCGGCTCCTGGTACTAAATCTATTTGAAATTCTACAGATCTAAATGGAGGTAATCCCGGCAACTTTTCCGGAAAGACTTCTGGAAAATCTCTTGCCACAGGCACGTCATTGATGCTCTTCACTTTTTCCTTTGTTTCGACTTTATTAACATGTGCTAAGATAGCATAGCACCCTTTCTTCAAGCACTTTTGAGCTTTCAAATAACTAATGAGTTTTAGCTTTGAGTTACCCTTCTCTCCATAAATCATCACCGGCATTCTATCCTTACAAGGAATGCGAATTGCCTTCTTGGCACACACAACTTCAGCTCCTACTTTGGACATCCAGTCCATGCCGACTATTACATCAAAACTTCCTAATTCTACGGGTATTAAGTCAATTTTAAATGTTTCTCCGGCTAAATTTATTTTACAATCACGGCAAATTTTATCGGCTTTAATTAGTTTACCATTAGCTAACTCAATCATGTACTTAGCATCTAGAGGTAATGATGAACAATTCAATTTAGCGTAAAAGCCTCTACTCACGTAACTTTTATCGGCACCAGTATCAAATATAATAGATGCGGATAAGTTATTAATGGTAAACGTACCCGTAACAAGCTCCGGGTCTTCACACGCCTCTCTAGCATTAATAACAAATGCTCTTCCACGTGCAGATCCATTATTCTTCTCTGGATTCGGACACTGGCTCTTATAGTGACCTTGTTTTCCACACCCATAACAAGTAATGGTAGCCAAAGCAGTTCTATTTGCATTGGTGGCAGGAGTCTTGGTACCATTTGTATTTGTAACGAGAGCCCTACAATCTTCAGCAAGATGACCCTTTCGATTACATTTGTTGCATACCACATTACAGTAGCCAGAGTGATGTTTGTGGCATCGGTTGCATAAAGGATTTTGTCCTTTGTAACCAAAGCTTGAACCACCACCTGCACCTTGTATGGTTTCTTGTTTCTTAAAAGATTGTTGTTGGTTACCTCGATCATAATTTCCATTCCACTTTCTTTTGTTACCTGATACCTTCACATCAGTATTGGATGCTTTCTTATCCATGATGACCTGATCCATTAGCTCGTTTGCCATGGTTATAGCTTCATGAATTGTCTTAGGTTTCGATGCTGTAACGTTTGCCTTGACCTTTTTGGGCAAACCATCTTTGTACATTTCAATCTTCCGTTCTTCGGTTGGAACCAATTCAGGACATAGCAAAACTAATTCCATGAATCGCTGATTGTAGTTGGTGATTTCAGTACCAATAACCTTCAGACTTCGTAACTCATCTTCCAACTTCCTAACCTCATTCCTTGGACAATATTCGTTGATTAACATTGTTTTGAATTCTTCCCACGGAGTATCATAAGCTACATCTCCTCCTACAGCCTTCACATAATTTTTCCACCACGTGAGTGCACTATCTTGTAAAGTGCACGATGCATACTTGGTCATGTCCTTTTCAACACAACCACTGATTTTGAACACAGTCTCCATCTTTTCTATCCACCGGGTTAAACCGATTGGTCCTTCTGTTCCACTGAATGATGAGGGCTTGCAAGCTTGAAAAGTTTTGTAAGTGCACCCCACACGAGGATTTGGGTTAACTGCAGCACCTCTTGCAGCCTCGACCCATAACATTCTGTCGTTCACTCGTTGATTGATGAGTTCCTGGATTTCTTGTTCCGTCATTCGGTTCAATCGCGCCATATTCTTCTATAAGAATGAAAAGAAAATAATTATTCACATGGAATATTATAGATGTAGTGTATATTTACAGTACATTATAGCTTATTAATAATATGAACCAGGTATTATTATAAAAGCCTTTTCTTCTTATTAGCGTTTTATAATTATATCTAGGGTAGTACCTACCCGTTAATGTCCATACTTAATAGCTTAGTACAGAATCAATTACTACCATCTAAATAATACTTAACCATGGAAAATTATTGCATTTCACACTTCACTATTTTACATATGCTTATCTTATATCGAACATTAAGCAAACCACACTAATAATATTATACAAAACATTATATGATCCCATGGTTTAATACGGCAGCGCATCGTTTGGTCTATTTTCTAGGACGTTTAGGTTCAAGGAATGGCCTAACGCTTATCCTAGCTGTCTGCCTATATTTTGGCTGTGGGGCTGAAGAACTGGATGCCGGGACAGCACGAATAGGAATAGCGGGAATAGGGGTGGTAGTGTCTAGTGGAGTTGGTGCCACATCATCCTTACTAAACTCGGGATTTGAATTTTCTAATTCATTAGCCTTTCGTTTCTTTCCTAGTTCGAACTCGTCTTTTGTAATTTCCTGTATTTCTTCCTCGGGTTCACTTTCCTCCTCGGGTTCACTTTCCTCCTCGGGTTCACTTTCCGGGTTCTCTATAGTCGGTTCATCCGGAATTTGTGAGTCTTCCCCAAAGATATTATTTTCGTCATCGGATAGGTTAATGACTGGAACACCATCTGAAGATTCTGGTTCGGAGTCGCTGAACGTGATGACAAGTTTTGAGCCCGACATCTATCATACAACAACTAACCCATTAGTACTACATAATATTTACATATAAATTTTAACCAACAATGATAAGCAATGGTTTTTAAATCAGACCCGGTCAAAGTCCAGACTTACTAATGTATCCTAACGACTTATCGGTTAGACACACTACTGCAAACCTGGTTCGCTAAGACCACCGCTCTGATACCACATGTCATAACCCGTCCTTAACCATAAGAACGTGTTAGATAACGTATGATTTCATTGCGAGGTATTGACCTCTATATGCGACATTTTTAAAAGAGAAACTGCATATATTATACATCACAAACCATAACCATTATTTTTGTTACAAGCTTTAGACAATAAAAAGATGATTATCGTTTAGCGATAATCTTCGACTTACAAACTTTACATATAATGATAACAACACGATTTCGAGCATATTTTACAACACAAATCCTTGGGTATGCAGTTTTATTTTTGACACAAATATGCGTACACAAGATCCTGCTCAAATTCAACATAATGCAGCGGAAGCTTTAGTAATCACCTGAGAATAGACATGTTTTAAAAGGTCAACATAAAGTTGGTGAGATATAGGTTTAATGCCGGCAGCAATATATATATATAGACCACAAGATTTCGTATATAAACAGTTTAATAAAAATATTCTAAGTGGTTGAGCACTTGGTAACCATACTTAACATTTAATCACGTCGCATATTCCCTTTATTATGAAATCTTACTACACCGTACCAAGTGTAGTCACGAAACGAAGTACTGTGCAACCGTTGAATACTGGTCGTCCAGTCCGGTTGGGGTTGTCAGGCCCGATAGATCTATCAACAGGATTCGCGTTTACAATACCGCTGTAAATAACAGTTACCAAGCTACAGGGAAGTATGCCAGTGGTACAACTCAACGTAGAATATATTTTTCAGTTACTTGTGTCCATATCGTAAAACATAAAATACATGTATTCTCATCCCGAAATATTTAGAGTTTAAAAGTGGGACTATATACTCACTTTCGTCTTGAAGATATATATATAATTTGACTTGGTCTCCGGTTGATATCACGAACCTATCCATATATAATATATCAATACCTTTTCTTTTTAAACAAACGTCACATATATATACTTGTTATACTTTTAATACTTTGAATAATTCCTTAGTCCGTAGTTAGCAGTTCGTTGTTAGTAATTCAATTTTAATGGTTCATTTTTAGATGTTTAATATACCCGCAATGAAATAAATAAAACCCCCAACGAAATAAATAAAACCCCATCATATATGTATTGGTCGAGATTAATCTTGACCCATGGTACCGGTGTTGTCAAATGACGTGTTGCGTACATAAAGTACCGGTGTTGTCAAATGACGTGTTGCGTACAATCATGGGATCTTATGATTAATCTTCTCGTGTTGTTTACGGGGGATCCTGAACCATATAAAATTGAATTATAAGTACATATATATAAAATATCATGTTAACTTAAAAAGATGTGATTTATTTAATTTTTTCCCAATTATTTTCGTGGCTAAACTAGTCTTGGATATCCGATTTTGTTTCGGTCATAGTTTCTTCGTTACAACTCCGTTTTCGTTGATTCAACTTGCCATCTCCTTGGATCGAGTCCCTCTTTAAGACTATGAACTGTAAATACCTTAGTTTGTATTCAAAATCACACGGCATAGGTCAAACTTTAGTGAAACTTATGAAGTTAATCATTTTCCATCATGTAAACAACCTCAAATGATTATTTTTCTAAAAATACTTATACTTTGAATTAAATCATGAAATTTTTATGTGTTATCATATTCATAGTAAAAATCATTTTTCCAGAAAATAAACCTCCAATTCAAAGTTTAAGATGGTTTTTAATTATCCAACCCAAAACAGCCCCCGGTTGCACTCCGACGTCGTAAATTCAGTTTTTAAGGTGTTCTTTGAAAAACCAAGTTATACCTTGTTAAGTTAGCATATAATTAAGATATGTTACAGGTCTTGAAGTATTTTAAAAGTTAAGTTAGAAGGATCTATTTAGTTTGCGAACAAGTTTGAAATCATTCAAACTATGTTCTAGTTTATAAACTCTTATATATATAGCTTTAAATATATGAATTGAAAAAGAGTTGAAGTAGAGTTTTTACCTCAAGTTTAAAATGTAAAGTTGCTGGAAAGAAGTAGTAAAATAAAAGTTGAGAGAGTTCTTGCAAGTGTGTGTGAAAATTGGAAGTAAAATTTGGAAAATGAATGTGTAAAAATGAGTTAGAAATGGTGCTTATTTATAGGCTTGAAAATTTGGTTTTTAGTGAAAATATCTAAGATAAGTTAAAATTTATTATGTCATGAATGACATATTATTCCAATAATTGAAGATTTCTATTGGTATATACTAATAGTAAATACTTCTAGAAGCTGTGTATAGTACCCTAGATATACGTATAGGATTATTGAGGAAACGGAACGAGAATTCAAATATAACTATCTTTTGTAAATATACTTATATTGTTTTATGTATAAAAACCCTTTAAAAATGATTAAATACATTACTTATACGATATATGTATAAACATTATAAATCATCAGTATTTATGTCAAATAACGTTACGTAGGTTATTGTTTTGAAAACTTAAGTTAGTAGTTTCAAAATATACTTATGACTTTTTGTTATTAATACAAAATGAGATATTAAAACATCCTTAGATCATGTTAAATATGTATGTATAATTATCATATATTGTATAGTTCGTGATATCATCGGTCAAACTAGACGGTCAAACGTTGTGTAAAACTCTTTTCAAAAACATAAGTCTCAACAATTTGGATTGCTTATCATGTTGGTAAGGTTTAATTTATGTAAATATTAATCTCATAAGTATAGAACGATCGGAAAAGTGCGGGTCGTTACAGTGCCCCCCCCATTTTACGAGATAAATCCTTCTCATGGTTAGGATAAATCTGACCACTTGGCGACCCTGTTTAATGCTGAGGTCCGTGGATTTCCTGCTGATTTTAGTGATGACTTTTCTAGATTTTTTGTCAACCTACAGCTGGTCTGGACGACAACTTCTTGACCTAAATCAAGAAGCGTGTTTCTTTTTCGGAAGACTTTACTTCCTTTTAATGATGGAATTGATTCATCGTGTAGATCCATCTTTCTTACAGTAAATCAGGTAAAACAGTTAATTTAGTCCAAAGCAAAAGTATTTTCAGTTTATTTGTACAAAAATATGTGACATATGTTTTGAATAACTTGGAGAATTTTCCCACACTTGGCTTTTATTTTCCTTTTTATCGTCCTCTATTCCATTTTAAATGAATTTTAACATTTTGGTTTGTTTCTCAATTTATGTCCTTTCTGAGGTAACAATAATTTCGGTGTTAAAACCTAGTTTTATCGTTCATAAATATGTATAAACATGAATTTGAATTCATTTAATTGAAAATTTTGAAAAATTTTACTAGAATTTGGTAGTCAGTATATAAGACTAGGGCTGTTCTTTATTATCAGAGAGCACTAGATTCTAATACAACTACTGCTTTACTAGTATTTTTAATGGTAACCTAGTGTAAAAAATTTTAAAATTCGAAAGAATTTAACCCCTTCCCACACTTAAGATCTTGCAATGCCCTCATTTGTAAGAAATCAGTAACAATTTAAATTATTGAGGGTGATTTGTGTAAAAATGATTAAATTTTTACCAAAGTTTCCAAATATATTGGCGTTTGTTTGCTGAATGATAAATGGTGCACATCATTTGTTCATTCCGTCTTGTTGTTATTTCACATATATTTTGCATCTTGTCGTCAAAATTAGTTGCTTTTGCTGAACTTAATGTCAGTCTTTAAAAATGCGTTGTTTTACCCTGTTGTGTACATAAGATAAACTGCAAACATATATACATATTTGAAGTTTGGTATATTACCCCACATTCAAAAATTATTAAAATCTAAGAATAAAAGTTAGAAAATTATAAAAACTATTACAATATTAACATAAGTATTAAACATATCAACATTACAAATTACAAAATAAATAAAACTAAGTAGACTAGGGATGATATTGATACCAATAGGGGTTCCACGCATAACCATAGGTGCTATAAAATGCTTCGGCAGGGCCATACGTAGGATACGGTGGTTGCATCTCTATAGAACAGGGAGGGAATATGGGTTTTGGTGTAGGAATATAGTTTCTACCTATATGTTGGCAATGAGCTATGATTTGGTTTTGATGAACTTGCCAATCTTCAAATGCTCTCTGTCTAGCATTTTCGTACTCCTGTGAAGCTATAAACCTTTGCATTTCTTGCATTTCATTTCCCCCTCCTACATTACCTTGCTGTTGGTTTCTCTCAACCTGTGGATGTCTACCATGGTATTGTACTGCGGCGTTATTTCGCCTCTTCAAAACTTTCGCACCATGGTATACATTTAAACCTATAGTATCGCGGGGTTCTGGTTCTTCGACTAATAATCCCCCCCGACTTATATCCACACCGAGATATTCAGCAATCAAAGTAATAAAAATACCACCTCCTATTATGCTATGCGGTCTCATCCCCCTAACCATAGCTGATAAATAATAACCCACACAATACGGTATACTTACAGCGCTTTGTGGGTCTCGAATACACATATGGTAAAACAAATCCTGTTCATTTACCTTTTCCTTGTTCTTACCTCTTTGTGTAATCGAATTAGCTAAAAACCTATGAATCACTCTTAATTCAGCTCTATCTATATCCAAATAAGAGTAATTTCCCCCTTTGAATCGGTGATGGCTTGTCATTTGACTCCATACACCGTGTGTATCAAAATTTTCATCTATCTTTCTACCATTTAGTATCAACCCTCTACAATCGGCAGATGCTAACTCCTCAGGCGTATATATACGTAAAGCCTGAGCCATGTCTAGTAAAGACATGTGGCGCATCGAACCTCCTAACAAAAATCTAATAAAAGATCGATCGGTTAAACTAGCTACCCGATCGTTTAATTCTATACTACACAACAATTCTTCACACCATACTTTATATACAGGTCTACGCATGGTGAATAAACGTACCCAGTCATTAAAAGTAGAATTACCATACCTCTGTGCAAGTAATTCCCTAATTGGACCGGTCAATTCTACAGCTTCTAAGGGTCCCCATTCTATGACCCTAGGTACCTCAACAACTTTAGAATGAAGAGTATGCAAACCCCTTTGGTATTTTGGATAATCTATCCAAAGTCTGTCAAATCTCAGGTTCGGGTGCAACTCTTCCAAGTGCATATCAGAAAATGTCATGACTGGATGAGGTATATCTTGCTTGTAGTAGTTATCCACCTCCTGTTGTTCCGCATTCTCAGCAGGAGCATTGCGAGCTTGGGATGAAGATTCACCCCTTTCAGTCTGCAAAACACATCAAACACAATTTTTGTGCATCCAAATATGCATTAGTGTCAGCAAAATCATCAATCAAAATAATTACAATGACATGATCAATTTATATCAAACTTAAGCTCATTTTCATATTTTCATCAAATCTACACTTTTTCAAAATAGCATATACGAAAATGTTCGCCAAGTTCATAAGCATTCAACTCAAATAACATGTCAAAATAATCATTACTAGCAATTAAACAAGTTTCAAATGGCATTATCTTTCAAAAATCAAGTTCATGAATTTTTATACTTGAAAAAGTCCACTTTAATTCTCAAAATCATGTTTAGGCTCAAAGTTTGGATCATTTAACTACCTAAACATGTTACACTACTTAATTTAGCAACAATTCATGACAAAAATCGGCCATAACCTGTTTATATCAAAAAGCCCCAAATTTGCTCAAGAACACAAACCCTAGATTACTCAAAATTTGAAGTTTAAGGCTTCTAATCATGTTAAATAGCATCAATCTAGGTTATACAAGCATAATACATAAGCAATTTAAGCATAATTACACTAAAAAGCATCAAAATCAAATTGGGAAAAAAATTGCTCAAGAACAGTAATTTTCGGATTAAATGGTGTTTAGGTGTAGAAATTTACCGTTTTTCTTGAGTAATTCCTTGATAGCATCCTTCTCAACATGATTTTAGTAAAAGATTTGATGATTAACGGTTAAAAATTGTGATTTTGGGGGTTTTTTTCGTGTATTTTCGGGTTTTTGCGGCTGTTCTTCGCAGTATGTTTTTGTGGTGTGTGGTTTGAGCTGTTCGTTCAGCTTTATTTTTTTTTCTGTAATTTGTTCCCTCCGCGAGTCGCGGGGTATAAAGCTTCAAACTCCGCGAGTCGCGGAGTTTGTATTTTTTTTTTTTTTTTTAACATCTTATACTAATTAAAACAATTAAGTAATTAATTTTAAATTTTTGTTTCCCTTGTTATTTAGGACGAGGTCGTTTCGGATCGATGTCCTAGTCCGTCCCTCGACAAAATTTTAAAATTTGTCTTTTTGTAGCGATTGTTTTAAAAGCTAAGATTTTTGGGTTTTTTAATGTTTTTGGCATACTTTAATTCAATAAGATTAAAAATAATGATAATAAAAGTTCTCGTCCCTCCCTTGGGTAAAGTAATTTCGGTTTAAAGACCTAGTCTTCAACTTACGACGAATTTTAAAAATCATATTTTTAACTTAATGAGATAAAGTAAATTTTTGTTTTTAAATTCACACAACTTAAATATAAAATTCAAAATGAATATTAAAAATTCACACCAAACTTAAAATTTGAAATGCATAAAATTAAAAATTCATATTTTAAAAATTAAAAATTCACACCAAACTTAATTTAAAAATTCATATTATAAATTCACACCAAAATTATATTAATTTTTCAAATATTTACAATTTTAAATATATTGTTTTTACAAAATTTACAATATTAATTTAAGATTTATATATTAATTTTAAAAACATGGTAAAAAAAATAAAATTAAAAATCTTTTTGGCTTTTTATCCCACTTTAATCAATCAAATATTATCAAAAATATGCGCCCCTCTTTTCGGTAAAGTAATTTCGGTTCCAAGACCTAATTTAACTCATGACGAATTTTTAAATATTTTGGGTTGATTGATTAAAGATATTTATACCTTAAGGATAAACGTTAAATTTCGCAGTGATGTAATAAATTTTTGAATGATATCAATAATTTCGGTCGCCAAACCTAATTTTATTCAATACCAATTTAATACTTTATAGCGAACAAATTAGCGTTTATTATCAAAAGGTTAAAAATAAAAAAAATAAAAATAAAAACTGTACAAACATACCTGTGAAATAGATTTCTTAGTTATATGATCTATCCCATTCATAAGATAGTCGGTTTAATTGGTTTTCCATAGCTACATAGGCGTAACCTCGAGCATTCAGTGTCTTTTCTTCTAAACATATGAACGGTCCGTCTCTGCATAAAGTAACAAATTCGGTATTTGAATAGGTTTGATTATTTCAACATTTACCTCCATGTGACCATTTTCCGCATTTGTGACATCTTTCTAGGTGTCGTGCTCTTCTTTTCACTGCGGATTTTGATTTTCCTTTACCAAATTGTAACTTATTATCTTCGCATCTCGATTCTTTTCTAACTCCGTCCATTCTTTCTCTGATTACTGATACTATTTCACTCGAAAGTGTGTCATTATTACGTTTAGTGATCAAAGCGTGTAGCATTAGACCATGGTTTAGTTCACAGGCAGTCTTCATTTTGTAAAAACCTAAAAAAATAAAAATTCAGAATGGGGGGAGAAGACTAGTTCTTTAGGGTCTGCTAGGGAAAGACCATTCGGGTTCCATTTTCGAGAACTACACGAAAACAGACAATCTAACTCTAACAGAAATACATATTATCCTTTAAAGACTTGATTCTCCCCACACTTAGTTAGCTGTGGTGTCGAAATTGTGATTAACTTCGTTGTCGACTTCCATCGGGCTATGTATGTAGTGTTTAACTCTGTGACCATTAACTTTAAATTCAATCCCATTTGAATTTATTAATTCTATCATTTCGTATGGGAAAACTCTTTTGACTATGAATGGTCCAGACCATCTTGATTTCAATTTTCCAGGAAATAGCTTGAATCGTGAATTGAAAAGAAGAACTCTGTCTCCTTCTTTAAATTCTTTTGAACTTCTGATTCTTTTATCATGCCATTTCTTCGTTCTTTCCTTATAGATTAACGAATTTTCGTATGCTTCATGTCTTAATTCTTCTAATTCGTTTAGTTGACTTAATCGTAGACGTCCGGCTTCATGTAAATCAAGATTACATGTCTTCAAAGCCCAAAATACTTTGTGTTCAATTTCTACTGGAAGATGACGTGCTTTTCCATAAACAAGTCTAAAAGGTGTGGTTCCAATTGAAGTTTTGTAGGCTGTTCTAAAAGCCCAGAGTGCATCCTCCAATTTAATAGACCATTCCTTCGGATTTGATCCTACGGTTTTTTCTAGAATACGTTTTAAAGCTCGGTTGGTATTTTCAACTTGTCAACTTGTTTGTGGATGATATGCGGTGGAGATTTTATGAGTTACTCCATATTTTTTGAGAACTTTCTCAAGTTGATTATTACAGAAATGAGTACCCCGATCACTTATTAAAGCTTTCGGTGTTCCAAACCTTGCAAAAAGACGTTTTAAAAAGTTGACTACAACTCGTGCATCGTTAGTTGGGAGAGCTTGTGCTTCCGCCCATTTAGATACATAATCAATGACTACGAGTATATATATATTATTATGAGATTTTGGAAATGGACCCATAAAGTCAATACCCCAAATGTCAAATACTTCACATACTTGGATGACATTTTGTGGCATTTCATCACGTTGACTTATTTTTCTGGCCCTTTGACAAGCATCACAGGATTTGCAAAGAAGGTGTGCGTCTTTGTAAATTGTAGGCCAATAGAATCCAGCATCATAAACTTTTCTTGCTGTTAGTTGAGGCCCATAATGCCCTCCTGTTGGTCCTGTGTGACAATGGTTTAATATTTTACTAGCTTCATCTCCAAATACACATCGGCGTATTATTCCATCGGGACAACTTTTAAACAGATGTGGATCTTCCCAAAAATAGTGTTTTATATCACTGAAGAATTTCTTTCGTCTTTGGTACGATAATCCTTTTTCAAGGAATCCACAAACTAAGTAGTTTGCATAGTCTGCAAACCATGGAATTTCTTTATAATCTATCTTCAATAGATATTCATTAGGAAAGTTGTCTTATATGGCCGATTCATTTAGAACTTCTAATTCGGAATTTTCAAGACGAGAAAGATGATCAGCGGCGAGATTTTCTGCTCCTCTTTTATCTCGGATTTCAATATCAAACTCTTGTAAGAGTAAGATCCAACGGATTAATCTTGGTTTAGCATCTTGTATTGAAAATAGGTATCTAAGAGCAGAATGGTCGGTATAGACCACCGTTTTTGCTAGAACGAGATATGATCGAAATTTGTCAAAAGCAAAGACAATAGCAAGGAGTTCTTTTTCAGTAGTTGTATAGTTCGTTTGTGCTCCTTGTAACGTATTACTAGCATAATATATAGGTTGAAATCGTTTTTCAATCCTTTGTCCTAAAACGGCTCCCATTGCAAAATCACTTGCATCGCACATTAGTTCAAATGGTAGATTCCAATTTGGTGTTATCATGATCGGTGCATTAGTGAGTTTCTCTTTAAGAATATTAAAAGATTTGATACACTCATCTGAAAAGATGAATGGAGCATCCTTTTCTAGGAGTTTATTCATATGAGTGGCAATTTTAGAAAAATCTTTTATGAAACGTCGGTAAAAACCGGCATGCCCTAGAAAACTCCTAACTCCTCTAACATTGGTGGGATGTGGAAGTTTTGCAATTACATCTACTTTAGCTCTATCCACTTCAATTCCTTCTTTTGAAATTTTATGTCCAAGAACGATGCCTTCTTTAACCATGAAATGGCATTTCTCCCAATTAATTACTAGATTTGATTGTTCGCATCTAATAAGCATTCGTTCCAGATTAACTAGACATGATTCAAATGTATCACCGAAAACTGAAAAGTCATCCATGAAAACTTCCATGCATTCTTCTATCATGTCGTGAAAAATCGCCATTATACACCTTTGAAAGGTTGCAGAGGCGTTGCAAAGTCCAAATGGCATGCGTTTGTAAGCAAAAGTACCATAAGGGCACGTGAATGTGGTTTTCTCTTGGTCCTCGGGTGCTATTGGAATTTGAAAATATCCGGAAAATCCATCTAGAAAACAATAGTAACTATTTCCGGCTAATCTTTCCAACATTTGATCAATGAAAGGTAAGGGAAAGTGATCTTTTCTGGTGGCGTCATTTAATTTTCTATAATCAATACACACACGCCATCCTGTTACAGTCCTAGTAGGAATAAGCTCATTTTTCTCATTTGTAATGACAGTCATGCCACCCTTCTTAGGCACGCATTGAACTGGGCTTACCCATGGACTATCAGAGATTGGATAAATTAGACCTGCATCTAGCAGTTTAATAATCTCTTTCTTAACTACATCTTGCATATTAGGATTTAGTCTTCGTTGGCGTTGCACATACATTTTATGACCTTCTTCCATAAGGATTTTATGTGTGCAATACGAAGGACTTATTCCTTTAATATCATGAATCTTCCATGCAATGGCTGGTTTATGAGCTTTCAACACAGAAATGAGTTGTGATTTCTCATTTTCAGTAAGAGAAGACGATATTATTACAGGTAATTCAGATTCACCATGTAAATAAGCGTATTCCAAATGGTTTGGAAGTGGCTTTAACTCTAATTTCGGAGGTTCTTCCATCGATGATTTGTATCGATATCTATCTTCTTCTTTTAGCATTTGAATTTCTTCTGTTGTTGGTTCATATCCATTAGCTATAAGTGTAGCTAACATTTCAGCTTCATCAATTGGTTCATTACCTTCTCCTAAAGAACATTCTCCTGTTCCTTGTAATTCTGGAAATTCTTCTAATAATTCTGCATGTGCTTCTATAGTTTGAATATAATAACATGTATCATCTGCAGATTGTGGTTGTTGCGTTGCTCTATCAACTGAAAAGGTAACACTCTCATCCTCTATACTTAGGGTCAGTTTCTTACCGAACACGTCTATCATTGCTTTAGCCGTGTTTAAGAATGGTCTTCCTAATATGAGAGGAACTTGAGAATCTTCTTCCATGTCCAAAACAACAAAATCTACTGGAAATACTAAAGTACCAACTTTAACTAGCATGTTCTCCATTATCCCTCTAGGATATTTTATTGATCTATCGGCTAGTTGTATGCTTATTCTAGTTGGTTTCAATTCTCCAAGGTCTAGTTTAGCGTATAGTGAATATGGCATTAGATTTATACTAGCACCTAAGTCTGCCAATGCTTCTATTGAACTAAGACTACCCAGAAAACATGGAATTGTGAAACTTCCTGGATCAGATAATTTTTCTGGTATCTTATTCAACAGCACTGCTGAACAATTAGCATTCATAGTAACAGCCGAGAGTTCTTCCATTTTCTTTCTATTCGTGATCAGATCTTTCAAGAATTTAGCATATCTAGGCATTCCTGAAATCACATCAATGAAAGGAAGATTTACATTTATCTGTTTAAACATATCCAAGAATTTGGATTGCTCGGCTTCAAGTTTCTCTTTCTTCATTTTACTCGGGTAAGGAAGTGGTGGTTGGTATGGTTTAACATAAGGTTTATCCTTAGCTGTGTTATCTTCATTAACCTTTTCAACTACCGGTTCTTTTTCCTTATCTTGATCAGGTTGTGGTTCTTGTGGAGTAAGAATAGCTTCATCAGAAGTTACAGGTATTTCAGGTGGTTTAAGTGTTGTACCACTTCTTGTTGTAATGGCTTTAGCTGTTTCATTCCGGGGGTTAGCATTTGTATCACTAGGTAGACTTCCCGGTTTTCTTTCACCTATTAACCTTGCTAGGTTACTTACTTCTTGTTCCAGATTTTGAATAGAAGCTTGTTGATTTCTAAATGCTTGAGCATTTTGTTCATTGGTTTGTTTCTGAGATGTGAAAAACTGCGTTTGAGTTTCAACTAGCTTCGTCATCATATCTTCTAAATTCGGCTTTTTATCATCGGTTTGTTGTGGTGGTTTGTTTTGAAAATTAGGTCTTTGCTGATTGTAAGTATTATTGGATACTTGTTGATTGCTAGGACCTTGTTGGTTGTTGTATGGAATATTTCTGTTATAATTCTGGTTTTGATTGTAAATTGGTCTTGGCGGTTGATAATTATTCTGATAATTATTTCCAGGCCTTTGGTTTATGTATGAAATATTCTCTCTTTGTTCCATTGTTAATTCAATACTGAGACAATCTTTTGTCAAATGTGGTCCTCCACACTGCTCACAACTAATTCGTATTGAGTGAATATCCTTAGTCATCTTTTCCATTCGTCTCTCCACAGCATCTATCTTTGCAGAAATGGAATCTAAGTCATGGCTAGAATCGGCTCTAGCTGCTTTAGATGATCTAACGATATCTTTTTCTTGGTGCCACTCGTGTGAGTGGGAAGCAGTGTTATCAATAATTTTGTAAGCATCAGTTTCGGTTTTCTTCATAATAGAACCACCAGCTGCTATATCTATGTCTTTCCTTGTAGTGATGTCGCATCCTTGGTAGAATATTTGTACTATTTGACAGGTGTCTAAACCATGTTGCGGACATCCTCTCAACAACTTTCCATATCTTGTCCACGCCTCATATAGAGTTTCATTTGGCTTCTGTGTAAACGTAACAATTTCTGCTTGAAGTCTTACGGCTTTAGATGCAGGAAAGAATTGTTTAAGAAATTTTTCAACTAAAACATCCCATGTATCAATCGCCCCTTCAGGTAACGATTCCAACCAATCTTTGGCTTCTCCCTTTAAAGTCCAGGGAAATAACATGAGATATATCTGTTCATCCTCCACTTCTCGGATTTTAAATAGTGTGCAGATCCTATTAAAGGTACATAGATGTTCATTGGATCTTCCTTCGGCGCACCACTAAATTGGCATTGATTAGTCACCATGTGTAGAATTTGTCCTTTGATTTCATAATCTGGCGCATTAATGTCTGGATGAGTAATTGCGTGACCTTGGCCAGTGCGTTTAGCTCTCATTCGGTCTTCCATACTTAAAGGTTCCAAATTCTCCATAATTGAATTTGTTGAATCGGAATCACTAGAGGATTCTGATTTAATGGTTCGTTCCTCAACAATCTTTGTTTGAATGATTGGTGGTTCCGGAGGAAAGTTTAGTGGTTCAGGATCTACGAATCGTTCCTGAATATTCTCCGGATTCTCAATTGTGAGGTCGGGTTCAAAAAATGGATTATCGGAAATTTGAACTGAAGTACTTGGACGACTGAATGACGATTCTAAAGAAAAATCAACGACGGTAATATTTGCTAAATGTCTTGATCTAGTTACAGGTGGTGAACGTACAAAAGGTGGTGAACGTCTTGCTCGGTGCATTCACTGAATATCCTATTAGTTTTTAAAAGGAAAGAAAAATTATAATAAGTTATCCAATCAATAGACTTTTCTGATTTTGCCCATGTTTCGAATAGCCAAAAGATGCAGCTGAGGGGCAGGATTCGTTTGGTCTCAATATAATTGAGGACTGTTTGGCTTCAATAACTCGGTCCACGTACAAATTCAACTATTACTACGAACCAGAAAATTTTGATGTCTATCAATTTAACCACTTAAAATAAATTTTCGTAATTTTAAGAAAATTAGATAAGAAGTAGAATAAAAATCTATGTCCTAAAACTAGAATAGCGAGAAATAAGAAAGAAAAAGAGTTCGTCGGAAAAAGATCGAAAAAGAAAAATGGTTGAAAAATAAAAGGTGACGGAAAAATAAAAGAAACTTATAAAACTTAAAAATACTTGACTAACCTAACCTTATTACTACAACTAACTTAAAATTATAATCGCAAATTGAGATTACTAATTGGAATGATAATTGATACATAGGTAAAAGTCGTCTAAAATATTAAAGCTTACAGAAAAAACTAAATCCCAAATGGAAATAACTTAAAAAGAAACTAAAACTTAAAAAGACGTCGCAAAATTCTAAAGTACCTAAATCTTAGTCTAAAGAAAAAGCACTTAAGGAATTCTACGGCAAAGCCTAAAAATCTATAAGTAAAAATAACTATGGCAAAAACTGAGTTTAAAACTAAATATGAGCGAAAAATACAAATATTACGCTAAAACAATTAAACAGGGATAAAATATAAAAATATACAAAAAGTTGTAAAAAGTACAATTTTTATAAAAATATTATTTTTATATTATTTATTTATTAAAACTATTAATTTTACAATTTAATTAAACTAATCTAACTAATTATATAAATTAAATAAAAAGTAAAACTTAAAATAAAACTAATTATAATAATAATAAGTATTTAGGGTTTATAATAATAATAATAATTAATAATTACTCCGTAATTAATTGCAGTTAGGGTTTCTGTCGGTGTCAGGTCCCCTCCGCGAGTCGCGGTATTCGATGCAGCAAACCCCGCGAGTCGCGGGGTTCCAAAATTCAACTGACAGGTTATTAAATATTCGACGCGTTTTTCTTTTTTATTTTAATTTTCTGTTTTTATATTTTCTGTTTTATATCAAAATATTTGTATAATAAAAACTTATATTTAAAAACTTAAATAAAAATAGAACTACTTTATAATTTTAAAAATATCTTAAAAATAGATTTATATATATTAAATTTTTTTTTAAATATATTTATAAAATAAATTAAATAAAACTTATATTTATACAAACTAAAGAAACTTTATAAAACTTAAATATTTAACAAATCTTAAAAATACTTATATTTTTGTTTTTCTTTTTATATTTTTGAATATTTAAAACGTATTTTTATAAAAACGAATTTTAATAAAAGTAAACTAAAAATCTTCTTTTTTATTTTATTATATTAGCGTTGCGCTTCCGGCGTTTAAGAGTTTCCCCGGCAGCGGCGCCAAAAATACTTGATGTTTTAGCAGAGTAGTATATCAAATAGCTTATATTTTTACAGGAAAAACTATTAAATACGATACATTTTTACACAAGATATTTATTTATTTATAGAATGGATATACTTAAACCTTGCTACAACACTTATAGGCAGTGTACCTAATCGTACAGTAGTGTAGTTTTTAGTAAGTCCGGTTCGTTCCACATGGAATCTTTTTAAACAAAGCTTAACGCTATATTAGTTTACTTTTATAAAAATACAAATATATATATATATATATATATATAAGTAATATTATTATTATAAAGGGGGGTTTTACCGTTTAATGACCGGTTTGTCGATTTTAAAACTTTAGTCACAGTTAAAACCAAATGTAAAATATTAAAAATAAATACAAGACTTAAATTAAAGCGTAAAGTAAATAACGATAATGAAATTGCGAATAATAAAAGTGCGATAAAATAAACTTGCGATAATTAAAAAGTACGATAATTAAAAGTGCAATTAAATAAAATAACAATAAAAATGCGATAATTAGAAGTGCAATTAAATATAAAATAAAGGAAATTAAATATGAAATAAAAGAATTATGCTTATTTAAACTTCCGTAATCATGATGTTTGACGTGTTGATTTTAGTTTTATGCCCATGGGTTAATTGTCCTTTGTCCTGGATTATTTAATATGTCCGTCTGGTTTTTGTCCATAACAGTCCATCAGTCATAAATATAAAGAGCGAAAGCCTTCGTCAAATTATTCTTATTCCCGAAGTCAAATATTCCAACTAATTGGGGATTCGAATTGTAACAAGGTTTTAATACTTTGTTTAATGAATACACCAGGTTATCGACTGCGTGTAAACCAAGGTTTTACTACTTTGTTAACAATTACACCAATTACCCTTGAATGTAATTCACCCCTGTTTCAACAAGTCTATTAACTATTAATCCAGTTCCGTGTCCGGTAAAATGAATAATTATTGGTATTTATAGATATCCCGCCCACCGTACCCAGTCAAGCGTATGTGGTTATATATAAATACGTCGAATTATAAGTTTGTATATTAAATTAACAAGGTATTGTTTAGTTAATATAAAACCCATTAATAGCCCATAGTCTAATTTCCACAAGTGTCGTTCTTTTGTCCAAACCCCAATTATGGTACAAAGCCCAATTACCCAATTTTAGTAATTAGCCCAACATCATGATTACTTCAGATTAAATAAGCATAATAATAACTTAGCTACGAGACATTAATATAAAAAGGTTGAACATAACTTACAATGATTAAAAATAGCGTAGCGTTACACGGACAGAATTTCGACTTACACCCTTACAACATTCGCTAACATACCCTTATTATTAGAATTAAAATTAAAATTAAAATTAAAATTAAAATTATATATATATAATACGTTTTATGAGAGAAGAAGAAAAAGGATGGATTTTGCGATCAGAATTCGGTTGCTTTTATAGGGAGTTTCAGAAATTGGGGCTCCGCGACTCGCGGCATTTTTTTCCTTCAAACTCCGCGAGTCGCGGAGTTTGCTTTTACAGCTCACACGAGTTTGGCTCTTTGTTTACCGACGGTTTTAAATATTTATATAATATATAAATAATTATAAGAATTATTTAAATATTATATTATATTTATGTGCATAGTTGACTTGTAATTTTTAGTCCGTTGCGTCGAGCGTTGAGAGTTAACTCTGGTCCCGGTTCCGGATTTTCGAACGTCCTTGCGTACAATTTAATATCTTGTACTTTGCGTTTTGAATCTTGTACTCTTGTAATTTCGAGACGTTTCTTATCAATAATTGGAACCTCTTTGATTGTCTTTTGTACTTTTGAGCTTTTTTGGTCGTTTGCGTCTTCAATTCGTCGAATCTGTCTTTTGTCTTCACCTTTTATTATTTAAACGAATATCACTTGTAAATAGAACAATTGCAACTAAAAGCTTGTCTTTCTTGAGGAATAATGCTATGAAATATATGTTCGTTTTTAGCATTATCACTTGTGCAGATCAAACGTAACTATCCATTGCTTGATCAATTTGCACCTGTTGCACCTGTAACAGGTGTTACTGCAGAGAATCCTCCAGAAGGATATATTACGATCTACGAAACCGCCCTATATTCAGGCAATCTGAGGCTTCCTTTCACTAACTTTTTCTTATCCGCATGTCAGTTTTATGCGGTTGGCCCTGGCCAATTGCATCCGAATGCGGTGGCTAAACTTATAGTGTTCGAAATGTACTGCAATGCCATAAACAGGCCACCTTATGTAGATGTATTTCGCAAATTCTCCTCCATTCTAACACATGATGCTAGCTGGTTTAGCTTCAAATTCCGCAATGGTGTCATGGATACACCAAAGGAAAATGTTGGCAAATGGCAACAATCTTACTTTTTCATAAAAAGAACCGCCCTCCGCGATTATAAAAAGATTAACACCTGGGTTAGCTCCTGCTCTGAAAAAAGCAAGGATCGCGTTACACTTGACGAGTATGAAACCGAGACTTTCCAACAGCTCGTCAACACGCGTTTGCAGATTCGCCCATATGGGATCGTGCCTCTTTATGTAGGCAGAATTTCCACATATTGGCCCTGGGCAAACCAGCTTGGCATCTTCAAGGATGCAGATGACAATGGTATACACTTGTTTTTTATTTCAATTTGCATTTTGTTACTGCGTATTTTAATATATACGACTGTTCAATAATTATTATAACTTTCGCAGAGATCACCCTCGATCAAATTATGCGCCAGAAGAACATTCAAGGCTGCACCTCATACCGTCGCTCATTGGAGAACGACGAAGTTATTGATGTTGAGGAACCGTTGATTAACGAGAACCAGATTGCGAAAATCCATGATAAGGGTAAACGTAAAAGTTCTACCATTAACCCTACCACTTCAGGAAAGAAACGCGAAAAACAAGTCATTCAAGAAGATTCTGAAGAAGAAGAAGAAGGTATGCAAAATATTTGCTGCAATTACTTTATACAAAATTCTTCATTATTAATGCGACTGTAACGCATTCACACTGCGTTTTATGCGTAACATTCATCATTGTAATTTTTTCGCAAACACCATCGACCTTACTAAAGGTTCACAAGAAGACATGCAGTTCAATATCTCGCAGGATATTCCACACAATGTTTTCAGCAAAGAGTTCACTCCAGCAAGCCCTATTATGTCAATAAAATTTGACAATTTTCATGAGCACATAAACATCGACCGCGCAACAGCCGCAAATCAATTAAAGCAGTTTGCATCTGCGGTTCCTGCAGATGTTTGTGCAGAATTTCAAAAATTTGACGATGAGACCGTGGAAAGTGCACGGGTGCAAAATTTATATACTGCGTTATGCCTTCTTGTGGATGATGTCCCCCGCAGGGACAAGTTGGTGACGGAGCTTATGGCTCAAGAAAAAGCTTTAAAGCAAGCTGATAAGAAGATTGCGCGTCTAGAGAAGGAAAACGCAACACTAAAGAAAGATCTATGATCTTCTCAAACCGCACTTCAATCCGCGGAAGCTCAAGTGACCACACTGACTACCGCACTTGAGTCCCAGCCGCAAGCTGAAGCTACAGATGAGCAATTTAAACAACTCGTCGCGTATCTTCCCACCCTTAGCCATAAGATAATGGATTCCAACCCTGTATCACAGAAATTCCAAGAGTACCTTAATGCGGCTAAACTCCTTGAACGTTGCAAATTTCTGTCGATAATTTAAAATGCTTATGGGATTGGTCCACCGTATCCAGAGGTCATCGACAAAGAAATATGCGAAATAGAGGTTGCGAAGCAGATTTTTGATGAAACCAGTAAAGGCATCGAATGTATTCACATTCCGGCGCTCTCTGCGCTTTGCCAAGAGGAAAATGTTACCATGAAAGATATTATGGAACTTAATTTGTAATGATGTAGATAATCCGCAATAATGATTGCGTGTAATTTTGTTTGTAACACTTGACCGCAGTCATATGCGGTTTTTAATAGAAAATGTTCATATTAGTTGCAACTTTTAATTTTTATAGCGCTTTAAGTACTTTTTAATATTCAAAACCACTAGCATTGTCCTTTGCATGTTCATTGTTTATTATTGTGCACATAATAAACAATTACTTTATGCGAAACAACCTGTATGTGCGTGCTAATCTGCACATTATGAATCTTCTAAGTCCGCCGAAACGATCCTTAGGCATATAAATTTGTGTTTTTTGCGAAGCATCCAAGTATGGCTAAATCTAATACTTTGGGCAAAATTTTCAACATTTACCTTTTCGCATACACATTCGATATGTTTATTACCAAACATTAAGTGGGCTTTTCCATCACTTATTCAATTTTGAACTTTGTATCCTCATGTTGCTACTGATTTATAATTTTCGCACAAATGCTCATTTATGTGCATTATTTAATTTCGCATAACATAATTAATACAGCTTCACATCGGCTAACATTATTTTAATGCAATCAATTGTATTCTTAGTTTCAACAGAATACTGCATAAAGTGGGCTTTTCCATCACTTTTATGCCATACCTTAATAACTTTCTTATTTTGTGCATCATGATTAACTTTACGTACAACAACATCATAAGAAAAATCAACACACTTTATTTATTTACATTTGATTGTTCTCAAACAACAATCAATAGGTGAAAACACTTGGCATTGTTACTATTAAACAAGAATATGCAAATCACAATTCATATGACCTATCATTCGCATTGAACCTTCTATGCGGAACTTCAGATATTCACATTTTAATATCACTCAATCACCATGACATTTGCGTTTGTTACCACCATATGGCCTTCTGTTCCCGCATTATCATTCAACATTACAGATGCACATAATGACTGCTGATCCGCAGATGTAACTGTCGCAATGTCATTGGTTGTTGTAAACTTTACCATCCCGTGAATTGGGGAGGAAACAATGCCCAGTCTGAAACAGCTGTGCGCCCCAAAAGAATGTTATAGCGCGAAACAGTATTCATCACATACAAACTCAATTGAGCTTTACGCGAAAGTTGTGCGTTTTGCTCATCAACAACTTCAATTTCCAACTCCAACTGCCCGATAGGCCAGGCAGACTCACCAGAAAAGCCTGACAAAGACATTGCGGTTGGCCTCAACTTGGATTGAACATCTTTTGGCAATTTGCAAAAACACTGGTTATACATAACATCAACACTACTACCAGTGTCTATGTGGACTTTCATCACTTGAATACCCAACTCCGCAATCTTGCATGATATAACAATTGGTTCCTCCAAAAATGCGCAACTATTTTCTGCCGCAAAAGTTATAGGCACAAGCTGCCAATTTTCATAGCTTTTCAACGGCTTTTGCTGTTGTGTATCACCATTAACAGTCACCATGTTTATAACTTGAATTTGCTACAAAGCCTCCTTTTTCCCAACCACCTTCGCACCCAAGTTTTTCACCGCGGGTGCTTTGCGTTCTTGTTGCACCACTGTGTTAACATTTGGCGTTTTTAGGGTAGCTGCCAATGCGGGCACAACTATCGCATCGGTGGAACTTGCTTCCTTGGTAATCAAAAGATGATTGAATTTTCCCTGTCCAACCGCGTCTGCGATTAACTCAACAAGGTCGCGACAACGATTTGTATCATGCCCATAGTCGCCATGAAAAATACAAATTTTGATTTGTCACGCCTATTATTATCACTCAACTGCGGTGGATCTGGAAATGCTTTAGCAACACGCTCTTGCAAAAGGATCTCTTTTGGTGATTTTGTCAAAGTTTGAATTACCGCAAAGGAATCATTATTCCATTTACGCGTATAATACCTGTCGCGATTATTATAACCTTGATTACCACCATCTCCCCTATTACGCTGTCGGTCATTGCGCCAATTTCCACAATTATTGTTCCTCCTTTGCTGACCAGATCCGCGGTTATAATCGCGGTAACCATCCCCGTTACCATCACGGTATGTGTCATTATCATCACGCCAACTCCTGTCCTTGGCCCAGCCGCAGTTTTGTATTATGTTACTGTCTTCACCACAGCGGATGTAATCATATGTTTCTTGCATGACTTTAGCAAAACTGCGCGGAACATCTCTGCGAAGACGCCGCACAAGAGTTGGGTGTCTCTGCGGATTTATTGCATGTACGAAACCAGAGATTTTTTGATCCTCATGGAGATTTGGAATTTTTTGACACTCATAAATGTATCTTGTCAGCAAACTTCCTAATGTCTCTTTAAAGCCTTGTTTGATGTCGTGGCACTCTATGTGGGTCTTTTTCTGCGGTAATAAGTTTTGAAATTGCAAGAGAAATTTTTCTCTTAAATCAACAAAACCCGCAATGCTTCTTGCGTTTAGATTATGAAACCACTCACGCGCTAATCCCTGCAACACCATTGGGAAAACGCGGCACGCAATTGCTTCATCCCAGTTATACGTGCTAACCACACCTTCAAATCTTTGCAAAAAATCAAGTGGATCTGTTAACCCTGAATATACACCCAAAGTTGCTGGCACAATGGGTGGTGTAGTGATTGGGTAATCAGATATGTGCTCCTCAAACTTATCTATCGTGAACGTTATTTAGGTTGCCTTTTTCAGCCGCACTTCCTTATTTTCCGCGCAATACTTCTCAATCATTTGCTGTATAACATCTGGATGCTCAAATTTATGTTGCATATCCCTTGGTGCCAATTTTTTGAACATATCCGCCAAAAATGTTTGCGCATTCTCCATTTTCGCAGCCTGAGATGTTGCTCCTTCTTCATAATAGCGCGGAACAGGCGTGGAAGGCCTTTTACGTTTCAATTTCGCAATCTCCACCACTTCAGGATCACTTTCAGAATTTTCAGAATTATCTGAATTTTGCATTATAACTTTTGCGGTTTTTGCTTTCTTTAAAACCAACAATGGCGAACCAAAAGCTCTTTGATCTTGCTCTTCATCACGCACTCTTTCATCATGTTGGATGATTAACTTTTGCGTATTCGGTGATGATTCATTAAGTGGCCATTTAAAATGGTTTGGAATATGGAGGTCAAAACCTCTTTCTTTTAATAATTGCTTTGCCTCTAAGGGCGTGAGCACTTTTTTCGCGGTCTTTTTTGACGCTCCTTTTTCTGCGGTTTCAGCACCACTATGCGCATTACCTTCATTGATCAAGGTTTTATCTAATTTTGTCTGCGCACTTGCAGAAGTTACTTTTGACCTCATTTCATCTGTTTTCTGCTCTTCACGATTCTGCGGCACATTGCGCCTTGCCGCATTCACCTTTTCAGTTGCAACATTCATTTGTGTTTCTTCCATTGCTTTAGCATTTACAGATGCTTTCACAAGCAACTCTTTAGTTTGCTGGCTAATGTCAGGACTTGATTGAAAATCAAAATTCGAAGCATTTTTTGGATCTAATGCACCTATAATGCTTGCATTCTTCTTTTTATTGCACGTAGACATGTTTATCCAAGAATATCTTGAAATTTTCACTTCTTATGAATTAAAAACACTTACCTGCAATACAAAATAGAGAACAACACGATTAGAATTAGGAAATGAGTTTAATAGCTCGATTAAAATGAACGCGAATTTCTCATTTCAATTCTATTCGTGTCCCACGGATGGCGCCAATTGATCAATCCTAGATTATCCAATTACGGTTAATCAAGGATTGAGTGCAATGAGGGGGTATAATGGATGTCGATTGTGGTTTTGGGACCTTATTGTCATATTTCGTTAAGTGCTAAACGATCAACAACCATGTCCCGGTCTTCGTAAATTACCTTAACCAAATAATGATTTAGTCTCGGGCAAAGTCACGAGAGAAATCAATATGGCTAGGGCAACCCTTCCAGAATCAACAACCTAAAATGAGAGGCCAAGCTCCCTATTTATAGGTCTAGGAGTTACGCGGAAGTAAGTTGTGCGGGCACTTAGGCATTCCGCATAAATACTGCGAGAAGACTTCGCACTCTTTAATGTTCTGCGCAATCCCACCGCACTCACACTGCGGTTCAGTTATCTTGTGCATTCGCCTCTAAAAGGCCTTCCGCACTAAAAATATACATATACATAAGTATGTATATGATCATGAACCGACGGATCGGAACCGAACCGGACCGAGGAGTTTTGGTACGGTCCATAGTCCTTAGATTTCATATTTTTCTGTCCATGGTACGGGACAGACTGAACCCGAAAATACGGGAAACGGACCGGACCGAAATATTTACATTTTACCTATCTATGTTTTAACAAATAGTCTCTACTATTATTGTCTTAATATTTTTTTTTCATGTTGTGTTTGCTAAACCATCAAATAGAAAGAGTAAGACTTTAAGATGATGTTTTCATTTGTCTTTTGTATATTTGTTTTGAGATCATTGCATATAATTCTTCATCACTCCATGTAGTTGTGCTTTATCGTGTATTCTGTTAATATTATTAATAATAATGTTTTTTATAGATGAAACACTTGTAGGATAATATATATTTTACAGTTGCTGCTATCTTAGGGCAAATCAGTAAGATCAAATTGAATACTTGCAATTAGCTGTAATGCTAGTTGCAAATATCATATATAATATATATTTATAATACATAAGAAAATAAAAGTACATTATCAATCAATTTTCTCTAGAAAGGTATCAAGCTTATGATGAATTGATGATGATATATCATGGTTCCAAGTTGCATCAAATGAGCATGAACATATATATGTACTAACTAGTATATTGACATTTACTTTATGTGTAAAAAAAATACTAGTCTTTGCACAGGGCAAAGGTTGAAACCTTTGAGTTAGTTAAACATATATTCACGTTAATAGGTAGATATATATAATAAATATCAAATATCTCTTATAGTCTTATATAACTAAGAATAATACGTATGCTTTGTGAGCAAGTTGAAGATCAAAATAGATTAGACGTTTTTGCTACCTATCATGAGAAGTAGACCGGCTGTAATCGCAATTTTAGCAGTCAATGTTGAGTGTACTCAAGTGGGATGGTTCTTTCTCGGGAACCGAACCGAAAATCATGGAACCGAACCGGACTGAACCGAAATTATCTGGTACGGTCCTCGGTACGACTTCATTCATTAATTTGGGACTCGGGACCGAACCGAATCGAATTAGTTTGGGACGGAATCATACCATGCACAGGCCTAATTATACCTCACTCCAATGGATGATGAAAAGTTGAGTTTTAGGGTTTTATATCGTGGTCTTAATTGCAGCTCTCTTTTGCACAAACCCATCACTTCCGTTTAATAGTGGCTCAAAAACTGTTGCTGAAATAGCGATGATGCGATGCACCCTTTAGTTGGTGCACCCCACCATAACACTAGGGACCAGGTGCACCACACCATAATTTCGTTCGGGCGGTTTACGGTTTATTTGGTTTAAACGGTTTGGATTAATCGGTTTTTAAAAATATTTTTGAAAACCAAAAACCAAACCAAATATTTCATAACCAAATCAATCCAACCAAATGTAAAATTGGTTTTTTTTTCGGGTCGGTTCACCAATTAAACCAATTTAAAAATTTAGGAATTAGAAACTGGAAAAAAATAAAGAATCTAAACATTTTTAGTGTACTACGGTATTAATTTGGACTAATAATTGACAATTAACCATACTAGTCATAATCAAGAAATAGATCCACTGTAAGCATCAGTACTATTAGACATAATGTATACCGATACGGAGTAACCATTAAAATGAAACCACAAATTCATAAACAACAAATAGCCTAAGTTATAAACCAAGAAAAAATCATACCAATATAAACTCATACATATAATATAAAACAAAAGTAAATGGAAAAAAAAACATATCAGCATCTTGTTTTCATCATTTTCAAGCTCTAAAATGACAATTAGTTGTGTCATAAATTAATGAAATTTATTAAAAGCAGTAAGACGAATACGATAAGAGTAAAATGAATACGGGATTTAGTAAAAACAGTAAAAAGATAACTAATTATTCGGGTTTTCAGTTAAAACCCATGGTTTAGATTCTAAATCCAAAACCAATCCACAAACCATTTTATAATTCAGGTATCACTAAAAATTCGAACCAAATCAAAATTAACCAAACCTGTTTCACCCATAAGCATTCGGATTGGGCGGTTTATTGGGTGTAACCATTTAATGAACACCCCTACTTTGACTGATGCGCTGCACCTTAACACACTTTTGGCCACTAATTTGATTTTTTCACATTTTAGGTTTAAGGTTGGCCGCTTTTGCCCTTTGGAGCACGCACCAAGTGCTAGGATGCATTTTCTCTATTATTCTTGTATTTTCTAGCTCAAATTTTTTTCAATTTTGCACCATTATAGAGTTTTAGCCACATTTTACCTTGAACCATCATTTAAGCACCAAATCGACTCTTTCATGCACTAAACTCTTCAAAATGAAAATAATTGATGTGGATATAGCGAGGTAAAACATGTGTGGATCGAGCAATATCAGTTCCTAACCTTCTTATTAACAAAGGTGATTGATTTGTCACCTTCCTTAAGGGTCAACTTCCCTCCTTCAACATCAACCAACACCCGTGCAGTGTTGAAAAAAGGTCTCCCTAAAATGAGAGGTACATTGGTTCCCTCCTCTACATTCATGACCACAAAATTCGCCACAAAAATTATATTTCGGAACCCGAACATGCAATTATCTGCTACACCTAGCAGGCATTTCCTATCTTGGTCATACAAACGGATGCAAATGTTCTTGTTCTTGTTCTATTTTTATTATTATTGACTTACATAGTACATACGATTTCATATTTCATAATTAATGTCTAATTTACGATGAACATGAGAAAGTGAAAGCTTTATTTTGTACCAAATGTTAGAAATTTGATAAGGTTTTCTATTATACTTATAATCAATTAGAAAAACCTTGGATGCCACTTGGCAGCTTCAGATTGGTCGGGGATGTTTCGTTTATATATTTACTCCAAACCAATTTTTTTTTATCGAAATACTTGTAATCAATTTGAAAAGATTTAGATGTAGCCTTGGATACCACGTGGCAGCCTCGGATTGGCCGGAGAGATTTGGTTTTACTATTCACTCAGAATCTTACGACAGCAGCAGCAAAACCCAATTCCGCATATGCGAGGTATGAGGGAGGTGATATGTAGACAATCCTTTCTCTATCCTAGAATAAAGACAAGTCATTTCTCCACTCGAAGTGAAACACTCCCAAAAGTAGAGAAAGTCATCTCTCTCAATGTGCTATAGTTAGAGAGATTTCTTCCAAAAGAACTTCCGACATATAATTAGAAAAAAATTTAAAAAAATAAAAATAAAATATAAAAAATTAAAAATGGGACGCCATGAAATTGGTAGAATCAAATTTTCATGGGTTTTAAATCCTGTCTGAAATTCAATTTAGGCTCTAAGCGACAGCCAAGTAGTCAATAAACGACGCTTGATGTTGACTCGATTGATAGAGTCAATACTCACTCAAAATCTTGGTTTTGAAAATTTACACTTCACACCCTCGAGTTGCTTTTATCTGATTCTAGCCCTCCGTATTTTTCGGTTTCCCCCATCTCAATTATTATACTTTGCCCCCTCCCTTTTCTTTTTGCACAGTGGTGTAAGTCCTCACGATAGATTTTAACTCTCGATTGTTTATTCATAAGTTACACTTTAACCCCTCCATTTTCTTTTTACCTGGTTTAAGTCCTCGCGACATTTATGATTTCAACCCTCGACTTATCTTTCTAATTTTTTTTGTTTAACATCTTTTTTCAAACTGCAACCAAAATTTACAATTTTAAACCTCACAAATTTATAATTCTTTCCTAAAACTTTTTTTTACCTTCTTTTAACACTTTATTTTATTTTCTTTTAACACTTTATTTTATTTGTTTATCCACATTATATCATATATATAATTAGTTACTATATTATAAAAAAGAAAAAAAAATGCAAATGAGAGTATGATTTGTTTACAATTGTACGAGTTATTTGATATGTTGAAATTGATTATTGTCTATTAAATTATGTTAACCACATTAATGTTAAAATATTTTTATATTAAAAAAACTTGCTTATACGCAACAGAGGGGTGGATGCCGCAACACGCGGTTGACCACCCTACTTGTTAGGATGAATTTAAAAACAAATAATCGGTATTTTTTTACCCTTTTATTGCTTACATACATATATATTTTTTACGACAAAAAACAACAATATGAATAATATATTTGAAGATTAACAAGGCACAAAATCAAATAATCTGGAACAAAGAAATCTAACATTAAATAAATCGAAAAAACAAAAGCTAAACAAGTTAAAGTAAATAAACATCTAACCACCAACACATTTTTTACACTTTGGTAAGTCATTTAATTTATATTACCCTTTGGTCAAGCAATTATCAATTTAAATATGAGATCATTAAATTAAAATTGTATTACTAATTAATTTTGTACAACGAAACTTTGAAATGGAACATTCAAATTCTTACACCTATTAGATAGTTACAAAGAATTAAAAAATTTATGTCATCTCTAACCTTCAAAAAACATAAATATAATCTGAAATGTTTCGAGATCTACTATTAACTTAAGTAAAAGAATGCAGTTCAACAAAAAACCATTCGATTCACAATTATCTCTAACGAAGGTTTAAATCTCTTTCTTACCTAAAAATATAAACGGGAGATAATTAATCAATTTATGTATAACAAAAGTGCTAATAAAACAAGAATATTCGTGACTATAAATGACATATGTTTCTTTCAATGTCTGGACACACATTTAAATCGATTAAGTTATCATATGATAAACATAACTAGTATCTCCGACAACTTCACCGTTCCTGCTAGATACAGAAGTATAACATGAAAAATTGTGTATATGTGATGATTCCACATACTTAAATCTTTAAGGATTTCTTGTGGTAGAAGTAATACCGTTTCCCTTTTTATGTTTCAGTGGCCTTCCTTTTGGGTGTTGAATCACCACCTTAAAGAAGATATCAGATTCATTCAATAACTGAGTAATCATCGAATAAGCATGTTCTTTCTTGCTTAGAGGATATGTGTGGTACTTTGATTTGAACTCGTTATAAATCTCAGAAAATATGTTTTCTTCATCATTTTGTACCTCAATTTCTGAATTCAAGGAAAATGTATCAATTCTCCATTGTGGATTAACAAGATCCAATCTAGTATTGTTGCAAGGTAAGCATTTATTTGATGAGTACAAGGAAGACCCATAATTTTCATAAGATGTTCGATGCAAGGAAACATAGTACCTAAGTATCAAATAACAACTGAATTTCAAAGAACTAAAAAATGTACATCAATAATAAGGAATTTGAAAACACTAACTACTTAAGTTTTTGGTAATGCTGATATATCTCTTCCAAGGCATCTCTAGATACAACACTTATAAGCTCTCTAAATAGAGACATATTGCAGTTATGAGGAATTTGAATTTTCTCACTTGCAACTTGCGCTTTAATATCGTTGAATTTATGTTTAATTGCAAGACTAATTTTTTGTTTCACTTGGTGAAAATCGCATGTAGAAGCTTGTAAGTTTCGGCTGGGCACATTCAATTCTTGATGACATACGATAACCAAAATGCAAGTACTTTTCAGTCCAGACAGTGAAAAATTTCTTTCCACGGAATTCATTTGTTCTTTAAAGATTTGATGCAGTTGGAAATACATTCCTTATGCAATTCATTAGAACCAACTCCCTATCTGACAAAATTACATATGAATAATTATCTTGTCCTAAAATCTTTTTAAACACATTTTGTGACGATCGCTCCAAATCCATATGGACGAACACGTCATTCATCGATTTCATTGCGAGGTATTTGACCTCTATATGATACGTTTTGTAAATATTACATTCTTTTGAAAAGGCACACCATAAATGAATATTTAAATCAAAGGTTTTAGACATCTGATGATTTCTACATATAGACAATCACCGTAAATAATAGTTTACAATTGTACTTCCGTTGACAACGCAGTCAAAATAAGATACATGGTGATGATTTGGTGAATGCAACGTTTCCTTGATAAATATGTCATGTAAGACTCCATGCACATAGCTTGTCTAACATATAAGCAAACAGCGGAAGACTTCTAGGGAACCTGAGAATAAACATGCTAACAAGTGTCAACACAAAGGTTGGTGAGCTCATAGTTTTAATGACTTGCATAATCTGTACATAAAGGTGGATCACAAGATTTCAGTTGTTTCATCTGAAACGTTTATCAAAATATTCTACAAGATTGAGCACCCTGGTAACTAAGCTTTAACGTCTATAATAAGTACCCCTGTTTTAACATACATGCAACCAACATGTACAATACACGCAAACCAACATGTACTAAACTCAAATAGCATACGTCTGTTTTATAGTTCAGTCTAGGGTTTCTATACCTGGAACAGACGGGGATGTCAAGCCCTATGGATCCCTATACTACTACTCGCGCCCACCAGTTCTTATAACTGGCAGTTACTAGTTACCAAAGCTAAGGGATTTTCGGTTCAAACTCGGTGTAGAATTTAGTATGTACTTGTGTCCATTGCGTTTAAAATAAAGTGCATGTATTCTCAGCCCAAAAATATAGATTTCAAAAGCATTTAAAAAGGGGAGCAAATGAAACTCACCTTAGCAGCATATAAAGTCGTTCACCAAAATGTGACTGAAACTCGGATTACCAAATAACCGTAGATTTCAACCTAGAGAACATATGTTGGTCAATAAATGTCTATTAAGCTAGGTCAGGTCATAGTGTATCACAATCCTAATGCTCGAGATCGGCATACAAAAGTTATCCAAAGTTGTTTCATAAAGTCAATTTTGACAATTGTTTAACAAAACGAGACGTGTCCTATATAAGGATTCATTTACTCTGCTGGTAATATTCAAAAATTCACTTTATCAATCTTATTAACAAGTTGTTTAAATATCAATTGCAGATTCAAAAGCAATTTCAATTAACGTTAATCATAATTCAGTTGATCATAACTTTTAATTCGTTCACCGAAATTACACGGTTTCTAAATGAAAAGTTATTGATTTTTCGCCAGCTTTCCAACGACATGCATATCATATACCTTTTATCAGTAATATTTGTATTTAATTCGTGATTCATTATAAACTGATTAACGATGAAATTTAGCATACAAGCATACATAAACATATATTTACTCGAGCACTAGACATGGATACACAATTAATATATAAAAGATAAGATATGAATGCTCACGTATCAATATTGTGATTCAATATTGCAGGAAAGTACGTAGACGCAACAGAGATGATAAACACTAGGTTTGATTTGCCAATAATACCCACGTACATTACCCATAACCTCCATAGCTATAACCCATAATTTCTTTAGCTCTATCCCGCTCGAAAACATATTTTGAAAGTGACACGCTCATGACCTCGTCGTAGTATTTTATGTATAAATAATAATACTCATACTACTAATAATAAGATTAATAATAATATTAATCTTTAATAATAATAATAATAATAATAATAATAATAATAATAATAATATAAATATAATAATAAATATAATTAATAATATGTTACGGAGTAATATTGTTATATGTATGTGTAAACTGAGCCACAGATCGAGCAATTTATAGTACTTGACCTGTCCCTGGTTGCCATGCGATCGCATGACTTTTCAGGCTTATACCCATGTGATCGCATGGGTGAGTTTTACAGCTCACATTGTTTTAACTTTTTGTTTGTCGACATATTAAATAAATATAAATATAATATATATAATTTATATAATTAATTATATATTATATTAAATTCACGTGCATAGTTGACTTGTAATTTTTGTTCCGATAAGTCGTACGTCATCACTCGACTTATGTCTCGGTTCCGGTTTTTCGAATGTCCCTTCGTACGCTGAGAAAACTTGTATTTTTCGTTTCGTGAGTCGTACCTTTGTCAAAAATTAGACTTAAATTATCCATAAACTATACCACTCGAGATGTAACTTATACATTTCAGTGTTTTGGTCATTTACTTCTATAAATCATCGTCTCGTAGTATATACATATACATATATACATTTTCATTTTGAAATAGTGTTTTACTGTAGCAAATAGTGATTTTCAAAAACACTGTAGCTTTTCGGGTACTGTAGCAATTCGAAAATACTGTAGCAAATTAGTGTTTTACTGGTTCATCTTAAACGTTTTAGTTAACTTATCTAAATATTAATCGAATCAATAATCGAATGTTAATATCGTTTACTAAATAACTTGAAATCATATATATATATATATATATATATATATATATATATATATATATATATATATATATATATATATATATATTGTTCGTAAATGTTCGAGAACAGTCAAAGAATAATTGATTACATGAATATAGTTCCAAAACTTTCGTGACTCAACATTACAGACTTTGCTTATCGTGTCGGAAACGTTATAGATTAAGTTTAAATTTGGTCAGAAATTTCCGGGTCATCACACATTTAATGCTCAAATATAATTTTCTCTGTCCTTTTTCTCAAAGACAAACTTATATTTTTGCCAAGTTATCCTTTTGTATTTTTTTTCTTCATGTTGTACATTGTTCTTGATATAGCTGTTAGATTAAGATATTTTTGTTGGCATTAGGAATTAGGGTTGAAAGAGTTAATCGACTGCACAATGCACGAAGAGAGAAGTCGTCCTGCGATTAGGAATTAGGGTTGAAAGAGATTCTTGATTAAAAAAAATATTACCCCTGATATGTGAAAAACACACCTAATCTTATTGTAGTATACTTACGAATTCGTCCACAGGGAGCAAAGTTAGGATTTAAAAACTATTAATTATTCTGAAGATCTTAGTTGTGAAATGGTGTTTTGATTTAAAACTAATTAAAACAAAAAAAGAAAATACAAATTCAATAGATAAAGAGGTATTCACTTAGATTCAATTTTCTAGGATCCGGATAAGTCATTTCTCCACCCAAAGTGATACGCTCCAAGAAATAGAGAAAGTCCCCCCTCTCTCTTCGACGAATAAAGAGATCATTGTTTCCGAATGGACCTCCAGCCAATAAGTATGAATTTTTTTTTAAAAAAAATAAAAATATAAAAAGTAAAATATGAGACACCATGAAAATAGTAGGATCAAATTTTCATGAGTTTTGAATCATGCACATTCAATTTAAGCTTTAAGTGACAATCAAGTCGCCAATAAATTGTTATATAAAGATATATAAAAAGGTGTTGAACTCTCTTTTATGTTTTGTAGTATATGTCAAGAACTTTCAAAAGTGAAAAAAAAAAAAATTTGTTTTCATGAAAAATTATCGTTATTTACGAAGTACCTTTTTTCAACAATTATCACCTCTTGTGAGTATTGAGAGATAAAGTCTGAATATTGTAATGGGTCCACTGACACGCAGTTAAACAGTTAATCTACACCAATATTTCATCCAAAGGTCCTCATTCACCAGACACTAATTTGCATGCTTGCTACGTATGGTATCTCAATTATTACCTTTACCTTAGCTTATTAAGTTAGCCACACTTACATTAAATTTCCCAACTGCAAATCGAATGAATTCCATTCCCACAGGTCAGACATTTGCATTACCAGAAATATCATTGGAATTAATACATGCTGCATGCAGTTGATGCTTTACAAGTGAGTTTTATAATTTTCATATTTGTGTGTATATATTATGTATATGTATATATGTATATGTTTGTGCGTTTATTCATGATTGCAAGTTTCAGTTTTCCTGTTATTTTTGGATTGTTATAAACGGGTAGCTATGTACTTCGTATATGTTTTGCCTTAATTTTAATTGGGCAAATGGCCCGAAAAATTAACTTATTTTACCTAATTTGACAATCAAGTTAACCTTCAATTTGGCTAAGCCCGAAAAAGATTGCAATTTAATTTTTGCTCACAAAAGAGATTGCTTGTTCAAATTGGACTATTGTACGATGTTTCACCTTATTTTGATATATGTCGAGTATTCTAATAATAATTTTAAGCACTTTTTATGAAGGAAACATCTGAAACAACTTAAATTAGATCTCGATTTGCAAGTTTGAAGCTCATATGAAGGTTCGACGACTGTTCATCTCGATTCATTGTTTTTCATGATGTTTTGGATCTAGTTATTTCACAAAAAAATGATAATCGAAGCTCTTGAAATCTGTTTCAAGTCTCAATTTGAAGTAATTTGTGATTTTAGATTTTGTGTTCATTGGGTATTATCTCAATTTTAAAAAATTTGAACATTCAATCTTTTTTGTGAGCAAAAATTAAATTCAATCCTTTTCTGGTTTAGCCAAATTGGAGCTTATCTTGATTGTCAAATTGAATACTTAGGTTACATTTTTGGACACTTGCCCATTTTTATTTCATGGCTCATGGCTCTGGAATGTAGATGTTACTTAATTTGTAAAATTCCATTGTTTAGGAACAAGTGAAGAAATTTAAAGCATATACTGCATTATCATATGAGATTTTTTTTTTTTTTTTTTTGAACGGCCATTATCATATGAGATGTATATGCATAGTCTTTTCTTAACTGTTTAATTTACAAATGTGCTACATCATGTAAAAGCTATAAACCGAAAAATTGAAAATTCAAAAACACTAGAATAAATAAGATGAATACTTGATAAAAGTTATAAATTGATTAAAGATTCCTTGCTGCATTATCTTGCAATTCCACAAATTTCATAAACTAATACTATCTCTTTACTCCTATCAGAAATGTTCACTAGATATTTTATTTTTAACATTAACTTTAAATATTTATTTTTATTATATAATACATGATGAAAGTTATATCAGCAAAATAATTTAAAACTCAATTCATTCATATAATTTTTATCAAATAATACATAGAGCAAAAATATTTAAATTCAAAGTTGATAAAGAAAGCGTGTTAAAAGTTAATGTGGACACTTCTGATAGAATGAAAGGAGTATAATACAAGTAAATAACATAAACAATGACAAAATTAAAGGTTTGGTTAATTAGGTGTTTTTGATCTACGGTTTTGGTGACAAAGAGGGTAAAGAAATTGGTTAACTGGTTTGAGAGATTTTGTGAGTGTTTCTTGGATTTTTTTTTTCTCCCAGCCCTCACACATTCATGAATTAAGTGTGTTGGTTGTTTTATTCCAAAACCGAATGGTGAGAGGTTGAGGGTGGTTGAAAAATTGGTTTAATGCACGGAATAAAAGTGTGGTATTGTGTAAGAGTACGGTTATGTCAATTCACACCAATTAGGTTCTAACTTAACAACAATGTTGTTTGTTTTAAGATGTTTTTTTTTTAAATAAAAAATTGGCGAACTATGTCTCTAGAGAAGATGTGGTTTAAATGTATGTATGTTGAATAGTGATAATTGCTTATTTTTATGTTTGCAAAATAAGGTAATCTTATCTGCAACACTTAAAGCATATTTTTAAGTCCGCAAGTTTGTAGACATAATAAGACAATATTTTATTTTATTTCTTTAAGAAAGCAGAAAGTCTGTAGTAAAAATGTCGGTTAACGTAAACATAAGATATAATAAAATCTTCAGACTGAAAAACAAACAAGTGGTAAGTTAGGTACTAACAAATACCGGAGTATATCGTTAGGAGTAATAATTAGAAGTAATGAAGTAAAAATGTTCTCCAACCCATATATATATATATATATATATATATATATATATATATATATATATATATATATATATATATATATATATATATATATATATATATATATATATATATATATATATATATATATATATATATTGTGGTTTTTGCTCCTCAGTATATTTAAAAAATGCATGTATTTTCACACTAATTAATGTAAGTCATATAATCGAATTTTTTCATGACTATTTTAATTCTTTCTTTGACCATTTCAAAATGTGTAACTAGTGAGATATGAACTTAATACTTCTTATAAGGATATCATGACGCCGACCATTATATCATTATGATGACATGGTTAATCAAGTTATGTTAGATATGTACTTATGTTTGTTAGGAAACAAAAAAAAAATTATTGGATGAATAGTGAATGGTTAGGGATGACATCGGGTCGGGTTTGGTCGGGTATAGGCAATACCAAACCCAAACCCAATTAAGAAACTCACTCCCAAACCCGGTACCATACCCGGAGGGTAACCATTAACTAATTAACCGTCGGGTAACGGATTTCCCCACGAATAATCAGATAACCATTTAATTCAAATCAAATTAAATTAAATGTTAAAGAATTTATAAACTACATTACTAACTGAGATTAAAATGTTAAAGAATCTTGCTGTGCAGCTTGTTCATATTAGCATCCAAGGATTAATCTCAGTTACATGTCTGTACTCGGATGTAATGTATGCATGTTTTTCTTGTCCATTTTGGTGGGCCTTATGAAGTGGGCTAGTAGGATATAAGCCCAGGTTGATATTTGTTTGTAATTTCAATGTAATATATTGAATAAACTAATTGGTATATGAGTCGGGTATACGGGTCGGGTATATGAGTTTTTATTTAAAATCAAACCCGAACCCGAACTCGCGAAAAAAGTAAACCTATACCCATACCCGACCTTAAGCCGTATACCCGAACCAAACCCGAATCAATAATATCGGGTTTCGGGTTTACCCATCTAGTACAGGTATTTTTGCCATCCCTATGAATGGTCTAATAATTAACATCCATCTTCACTTTAAATAACATGAGATTTGTTGAAGATTGTTATGCTAGCTGAGTCTTTTGCTTGATTCGATAAAATGTGATTTTATTTGCTTGGTTTATGGCTTTATATAGCACTCTCTATTCTGAATAAAATCAAGCAAGTTCATTATCAATTGTCAAGCATTATAGCAACTCTTCAAGATACCATTACGATTTTTGTTGGTATTCCTTACATATTGAAGTATTGCACTATTATCAAACGTTTAATTAAATAAAATAACAAAGCACCTGTGATTTTTTTTTTTTTTTTCATAATAAACTTTTAGAATATTTAATGAGTGTACTATTTTAGATGTAACACCTATGATTTTTATTTGTAATAAATGTTGAATATGCATTGTAGAATTTCCAATTTGTTTACGTTATCAAATAAAATATTTTTTTCCATATTATGTTAATGTTAAATATTTGCTAGCTTCTTGCTAGTTTTATTTTTAATAAACTTCCCTTTCATAAAGTGTCTTTAGTAGTGTTGATGTAAAGTTTTAAATCTAGTAAAAAAAATCTTTTTCAAGAGTGTTACCTTTCTCCTTTACTTTAAACATGTACTTTTGAGAAAAATATAAAAATGAAAGTTAAAAAAATAAGAAATAATAAAAAGTTAAATTAAAAAGTCAAAATTAATTATCTATTTTTAGAAGTACATATCTATTTTAATATTAATAAAAATTAAAATAGTAAAATAAACAAGTGTTCACATTTAACTTTCAAATTCTATTTTGTCAACTTTGACTATAAATATTTTTATTTGTATTATATATTATTTGATAAAATTATATAAATAAAAACCGCATTATAAACTCTATCAATTAATATAAATTTTATACTTATAATGATATTTACGGTTAAAGTTAACATAAAAATATAAAAATGTTTTTGAAAGTTAAAAGGTGAACAATTATAAGACAGAGAGTAATACTATTTTGAGAAGTGCGAGCAACACCCGTAATTTTTGCTAAAATTGTTGTGAATGACGTACACCTACTACTTTTCTTAGGTAAACCTAATGATAAACAATAAAAAAAAAAAATATGTCATTATTTTTGTAATATTTATTCTTTATATTCCAAAAACATTACTACTATTCATCACGCGAGCCAAACTAATAAATTAAAGTCAACGGTTTAATATTCGAGCTATGAGATTGGCCGGTTTAATAATTGATCGGGTGTATCTTGATTTTATAATATAATATAAATATAAAATATAATATTAATATTATAAAAATATCATTGAAAATGATAATTATATCTTTAAATTAATTGTAAAGTTAATATTTTTAATATAAAACTTCATATTTTTATTAATAATTGTTATCATTATCGTTATTTTATTACATACATATGTTTCCGTACATTATTAATAATGCTGTTGTCCATGTCGGCTCAATTATTGGGGTTATATTTAGAATTGCATATGAATCACTGGTGGCAAAAAGGTCCACAAGATATTGTGCTCCAAAGAAAGTAAAGTCTATGATTAGTAAAAAAGGAACATGACATCTCATATGGTTTCTGAATATTTGTCTTCCAATAGTTGATTTTTACTATCAATCACGTACAAAAACACCTTTCAAATTACAATTATAATATATATATATATACATACATGGGCAGGATTAATGGGGAAGTAACCAATCGGGGAGAAGCGGGGGAAGCAAAAAAAAAAATTCCGTTTTTTTTTTGGAATTTTTTTTTTTTCACGCATCAAGATCACACGAAAATATGAACATTTAGAAAAGACACTTCGTGATGAATGTTATTATTTAGGCGGGAAAACGATCGACAAAAATAACATTCAATATAATATTGATCGTGAAGAATGTTAAAGTTTTTTTTTTCATGTTTTGTTAAGTAAAATTTAGTCCGATTTAGAGTTTAGAGTTTAGGGTTTAGGGTTTGGTGTTTTGGGTTTAGTCTCTAAACCCAAAACCCCAAACCCTAAACCCTAAACTCTAAACTGTACGTGTTAAAAACTCAATCTAAATCCTAAATCTAAACCCTAAACCCTAAATTTCTAAACCCTAATATCTAAACCTTATAAACCCTAATATCTAAAACATCAACATACGCTCGAAAAACACGATAATTGTTATATATTACTTCTTCGAGCGTTTTTCCGCCAAAATAAAAATATTTATCACAAAGTGTCTTTATTAAATGTTCATATTTTCATCCAATCTATAATGTTCGTGAACAAAGTTTTTTCAAAAAACGAAAAAAAAAACATTTTGCTTCCCCCCGCTTCCCCTCGATTGGTTACTTCCCTCTTGATCCAACCAATATATATATATATATATATATATATATATATATATATATATATATATATATATATATATATATATATATATATATATATATAAAATATATATATATAGAGTTGGTAGCAACAACTGTATTCGATCAATTCTATCGATTGAATTCATTGGGCGACAAGCCCCCGAGTAATTATGCTCGTAACCGGGTGAATTGCGTACATTAACGTCTTCTCCGGTCAAGAGTCCATTTTTTCCGATCTTATACGTTACCAAAATTCGAACCCGAGTCTCATGTTTCACAGGGAACTCGATGACCACTGCGCTATGCTCACGTGACTTTTATATCATTCATGAATCATGATATTTGATAAAGTTTATATTAATAAATATATTATCGTTAAAAGTTTTTATGTTTAAGCTATTTTAGGATGACATGTATTACAAAGAAATGATCAATTTTGGCATTGATATTTTGATAAAACCTACTATAATTGTGAATTAATTACTTTTACATATAAATACTTAAAAGGATAATTATAACGAATGTATCAACAACAAACATTGATTTATTGACGATTTAACTGTCGCTTAGAGCCTAATTAAACTTCGGGAAAGTTTAAAATCCATAGAAATTTGATTCTATCATTTTTATGGCGTCTCATATTTTATTTTTCAACCTACTTATTGGCTGGAAGTCCATTCAGAATCAATCTCTCTATCCATAGAACATTGAGAGGGAGAAGTTTCTCTACTCTTGAGGTGTTTCACTCTGGTGGAGAATTGACTTTTCTTTATTCTAATATAGAGTAAAGAGTGTTTACATCACTTATCAAAATTATGTGTGATTGAGTTTACCTCCTCATACCACACTTATGTGTGATTGAATTTTGTTTTTGTCGTGTTATCAAAATTATCAAAATTTAATGGTGAAAGTAGTCTAACCTCGTATGTCAGTCATCTTATATAGGCATGAGCAAAAGATTCTAAAAATCGAAATCGAACTGGTATCAAAAACTGTACCGTTATGGATTTGGTTTCGATTCTTTATTTTGGAAGAGTTCGGTTTCGGTACCATTTGGTACGGTACCGGTTCAGTAACTGTAAACCGAATATTAATTCCGAATTAATTTTAACACATTATGAATTATGAAATTGTTGTCTTATGTTTAGACTTTTTATCTGGTTCACTAATATAAAGTATGATATTCATTTTCCGCTTAGAAGTACTCACCCATATAACATTCTAAGATTCATATAATGGAACATGTGAGCTTCAAATTCATAGGTCATCTGAATGTATATCAATTCGGTTCACAACAAACTTTATATACTAATTTCCTCTAACTATAGGATGCCACACACAATGGAGCTTACATAACTTTACTTTGCGAACGTTTTGCAATAAAAGTTTTAAAAAAATAACTTTAAATAGATGAAAGTTTCACGAAATCAAATTTTCTTCGGGTATGATACCGAAAAAACCGATAGTTATACCGTTACCGAACTGGTACAGCTTTCTTAATTTGGTTCAGTTCCTAGAATCATATGAATTCGGTATCGATATTTTCGGTTTTAGTACAATACGTACGGTTCCGGTATCGATCTCATCCCTGAATTCTTATATATAGCTCCATTTTAAATCCGTTTATAAAAGATTAATAGATAGATGTATTAGGCCAATCTTGGGTCAAATATTTATATTCGGATCTATTTCTCACCATGTAGATATGCATCACAATTGACTTTTAGGACTACCATATATACCCTACTAGCATCAGTGAAGCTTTTATTCCTGTAAATATGCATCACAATTCACCCCGTAAATATCTTGTTCCAGAGATTACTTTTGTTTTTTGCTACAAAAAAAATGAATTGTAAACAAGATGGAAGATTGTATATGTTCCACAATTATTTTAGGAGAGAATTGAAATGAAGGAGACAGAAAATTATATACCTTTTCTTTTATTTACTTTTTTATACTATCTTTTCTCTTCCTTTCATTTCATCCTAACAAAGTTTTGTTGTGTGTCTACCTCATGATTCAGGATATAGTTAATACTTATCTATGGAGATAATTCAAAATGGAGGTGTGTATTTTGGTAATGTGAAGGGAATGATTCCACATGGAAAGGGTAAGTACACATGGTCAAATGGAACAGTTTATGAGGGTGATTGGGTAGAAGGAAAAATGACCGGAATCGGAAAAATCACTTGGTCATCAGGGAAAGTTTATGAGGGTGATTTTTGTGGTGGTTATCTTGATGGTTTCGGCACGATGAAATATCAAGACGGATCGGAATATGAAGGATCTTGGAGGTCAAATATTAAGCATGGATTTGGAAGAAAAAAGTATAGTAATTCTGATGTTTATGATGGTTCTTGGAAAGGGGTGCATGAAGGTAATGGTACATATGTTTGGTCAAATGGTAACATGTATGTAGGAAATTGGAAAGGTGGATTGATGTGTGGTAGAGGGGTGTTGAAATGGGTTAATGGTGATTTGTTTGATGGGTATTGGTTGAATGGGTTTAGGCATGGGTCAGGTGTGTATAGGTTTGCTGATGGCAGTTATTATTATGGGATATGGACTAAGGGTTTGAAAGATGGGCGCGGGACGTTGTATCCTGCAAGAAGCAGACGATCGTCAAGGAGATTAGGCCGTAAGAAGAAATCTAGGAATGTGACGCAAAGTATAGGTCGTACGCTGTCGAGAAGGATTTCTATTACTGGAACAATGTTTATGAAATCGGGTCGAAAAACAAGCAAGGGGATATCTACGAATGAAGATAATACATTAGAGGATATGAATATACTATCTAATTCGTCGGATGAAGTTGAAAGTGAAGCAGATGATGATACTAGCGCGATTGTAATTTGTGAAAGGGAATATGTACAAGATGTTTTGATTAAAGAAAGGACTAATACTAATGCAGGGTTGTCACACAAAAGAGAACAGCAGCGTAAACATCGTGTGAAGGAAGTTAAAAGGAAGTCATCAGGGGACATTAAGGATGGGATTAAAAGCTACTATTTGATGCTTAATCTGCAATTAGGTATCAGGTGAACTGAAAAAATGTAAATATAAAGCCTTCTTTTTATGATTTTTTTAGCTTTAAGGTTTCAAGTTTTTGGAGACATGATTTGCAGGTACACTGTTGGCAAATCAACCCGAATTTCTGTACGCGAAATGCGATATTCAGACTTTGGGGAAAAGGCAAGAATAAGGACATATTTCCCCGGAAAAGGCTCACAAATGACACCTCCACACTCTTCGATCGATTTTTATTGGAAAGATTATTGTCCGATGGTCTTCAGGTAAAGTCAAAGTTGATAATTAAAGACCTCAAAAGTGACCGTTTTTTTGTGACGGATGGAGTATTATCTTGATGTGGTTCACACTCAAAATTAACATCTTGATAAACCCTATTTTGCTAGGAGTTTAAGGGAGATGTTCAACTTAGATGCTGCGGATTATATGATGTCCATATGCGGAGATGATGGTTTACGAGAGCTTTCGACTTCAGGAAAAAGTGGCAGCCTTTTCTATCTTTCTCTTGATGACAAATTTGTGATTAAAACATTAAGAACATCTGAGCTCAAGGTTTAAATATAGCAACTAAAACTATATATGGTGTTTTCTGAATGAAACAGTATATATTTTATTAACGATTCTTTTTCAATAATGTAGGTTTTACTAAAAATGCTTCCCAATTATTACAATCATGTAAGAGCACATGATAATACTTTGATCACCAAGTTTTATGGCCTCCATGAGATAAAACTCAGAGGTGGCAAAAAGGTATAGTATTAAACTTTTTATCTACTTATCAAGACTTCCTAAGTTTAACATGATGAATATAAGTCAGACCGTTTTATTCGAATCATTAGGTACAATTTGTTGTTATGGGAAATATGTTCTACACAGAATTGCGGATTCACAGGCGTTACGATTTAAAGGGTTCCTATCATGGAAGAGATACTAATAAGGATGACATAAAAGAGGCTACCACATTTAAAGATCTTGACCTATCTTACGATTTTCATATGGACAAATCGTTGCGTGATGCCCTTTTCAAGTAAGTAATTAAATCTAAAGCTTCGTGTTTCTAGATTAATCGATGTGCACCAATACTACACACAATTTGGTGCCATCAATTGTGATACTCGTTTTATACAAACGCCAAACTATCCGGGGAAGGGGAGTATTTTTTACTCAATGTATGCGGCCTAATCAGGTTATCCCATGACCGTTTCCGACTCATTTATCAGGCTACCCCAACATATGTTGAGGTTTGAACCTATAACCTCTTGTGATACTCAGTTTTATGTATACCATAAATATAATACTAATAGATTTGCCTTTGCTAACCTTTTTGCAGACAAATCTATCTTGACTGTGTGTTTTTAGAATCACAACATATTATAGATTATAGTCTTCTTCTCGGATTGCATTTTAGAGCTCCTAAGAATATGAACACTTTATTAGATGCGCCGGATGCATACCAGTGGCAACAAAATTTGCATGCTACTACTGATGGTATCTTTTCGTTCTTAAGATTATAACAATCTATTTTATATCTTTGAGTTCTCGGCTAATGAGTAACTACAAAAAACATCTCAGCAAACATTACTAGTTGAAACTAAATTGATAACAAAACTAGTTGATAATTTGAGGCAATACATGTTTTATGACACTAAATTATCCATAGCAGCAAAGATTTTGAACATTGAACTTAATTCAATTCATAACAATTGAGTAGGGAATGCACATATTCAAAGCTTTAGTTGCATTTTGATTATATGTTACTTGTAGGAATAACGCAGCGTAATGTGGATCGTTCAATTCCTCCAGTTGGACTTCTGTTAGTGACGCATGAACCGAGTTCTGTTAATACAGCACCAGTTCCGCACAGTAGAGGAAGTACCTTGAAAGCATTTTCTGTTGGGGACAAGGAAGTTGATGTCCTTCTTCCTGGTACTGCAAGGTATTGGGTCCATCTGCTTAATTATATAAAATCAACTTGACCCACTAAATAAATAAATAAATAAATAAATAAATAAAAACTCAAATATGCAAAATGCAACAAACTAATCAAGGAGTCAACTTAAATCTCATTTAGTAATCTCTTCTTATTTTAGTGTTTTAGCTACACTACAAAAACCACTTTGAAATAATCCCAACATAGCCTAGTGATTAGTATTCTGGTATCTTCACAAAAGGACTCATATTTAAACTTCACTAACTGCATATTTTGAGTGATTGGAAAAAAAAGCGTCATAATCATTACCTGGTTAAACTGTGTACATCTGAGTATAAACACTACACTTTCATGGGTAGCCTCAACAGGAAAAAATCTAATCCGTTTACTCGTTTACGTTTATATGAACCATTTTCAGGCTACGAGTGCAACTAGGAGTGAACATGCCAGCTCAAGCACACCGCAAGGTGTCACAAAACATTTCTAGTTCCACAGAAGCAGAACTTTTTGAAGTGTATGATGTTGTTCTCTATCTTGGTATCATAGATATATTGCAGGGGTATAACACGCGAAAGAAATTAGAACAATCATATAAATCCAGACGCCACGATCCCATGTCAATATCAGTCGCAGATCCTAAGTTCTACTCCAAACGTTTCTTTAAATTTCTCGAGAAAGTTTTCCCTCTCGATACTTGAAGTTTGCACTCTCAAAGGCCACTTGAAATTTATATGTGGCTAATGTATTACTCTATGATTTTGCTAGTAGTAGTGGTCATCTGATATATCTAAGAAAGGTTCATAATGTTGTGATATTAGATATCACGAGTAAACAAGATGAAATGAAATCACATTCTTGTATCTAATTTATAAATATACATCTGATTTATCTTGAGTTTGAATTCTAATGCCCCATTTAAACATTCTCGTGTAAGTCACGGCATTTTTAATCTCTAGGCCCATCCATTTACCTATTCTCATTCTTTTTGCCCACTCAAAGGTAGAAACTATTTCGGCCCAAGTTAAGTTGATTGAACCTTGTGAATCAAACACATATGGGTTACGCAATGTATATGCATCATATTCACCCTATCATTCCCCTAAAAACTACTCCGTCTCAAGCTCCTGATTTAATAATACAATATTGACGTCCCAAATTAATAGTCTACTTCCAGAAATAAATAAGAAATAAGATCAAAGACGTAAACTTTCTTTATGTTCCACAATCGTTAAAATTTACATTCGATTTGTCTCTATCTCTAATCCAATTAAATGCAAAGTTACAAACCGAAATCAAACACCAAAATCATCTTAAGTTAAAGAGGATTAAATATCGCCAAGCTAAACCTAGTGGTTTTGTTTTATTAAAATAATCTAGTGTAGTAACTAAAATTGTGTTTGATTAAGCACTATTTGATTCATATTCTGAATCTAATGAAGTTTGTTCCAAATGACAATAATTTATTTGATACTTTTTTGGATGAACAATGTGAATGTTATTAACCATTCACATTAATAAAAAAACATTATAGTTGTTTAATATTTCTCCCGTCACATAATAAGTGTTTTGTTTGACTTTTTATGATCTTACTTTCTAAATTTTGACTTCAAATATTTTAATTTGTGTTATGTAAAATTTGATGAAACTTATATGAATAGATTAGGTTTTAAAAGGTGTTTTCATTAATATAAATTTTATCAAATATTATATAACATAAACACAAATATTTAATATCAAAAGTTTAAAAGTATGCCTTTGAAAAAAGTAAGTGTTATAGATATAATTTAAAAAGAAACTTACATACTCCCCCGTCCATAAAAAAAAATACCCCAAAGACTCTTCTTGTTTTTATGATAGATTAGTAAATTTTCTAAATAGTCCTATGTATACTAAGTAAATACGTTACTAACTGGCAGTTTCCATATTCATTCAGTAATTAGTTGATAAGTTAATTTTAATTACATAAAAAAAGGGTTCGTAAAACTAAATACAGTAATTTTTTAGTATTACTTTGAGTAATTGACATTTGTTTTTAAGACATGACATACATGAATGTTAAGATTATTTTTAATGGTGATGGTGTGATGGTGGTGTTATACGAGTTTTGGTGGGGTATATTGCTGATGTGACAAATGTGATAGTATGATATTGGTTTTGAGTATGTACTGGTGTTGGTGTGATGATGGTGTTATAGAAGATGGGTCCCACCATTTTTAGTTTCTATTTCACTTTTTATGTTAAGTTAGTTATATTAAAATATTTCATTGCTTAAAAATAATAAAACATACTTATATTAAAAATTAATAAAAGGATTTCAAAATGCTCTGGTAAAGGTTCAACCGGGTAATCAATTATGTCCTGGACGATACGCAAAAAAAGCTGTCTACGCATTCTAAAACGTCGCCTAAATTTGGAAGGAGGATACCAGGGTTTCTCGACAAAGTAGTATTCAAATAGTCATTCCCCAGTACCTTCACGATCTCTATGAATATTAACTCGATATTGTGGAATTCATTGGTTAGTGTTAGATGGATTAAGTTAGGCCCAAGTCCGTTTGTGGGCTTGAGTTCATTAGGGTTTCCATGACTTTTAGGGTTTGTATTCACTATAAATATCATATCAATAAAACTGTATCACCACGGGGTTCTAAGTGTTTAACATGGTATCAGAGCCGATCCCGTTTACAGGATTAGGGTTTACTATGGTGTAATGTAATCTATAAATAGGGACGGATGCAATCAATAATAATCACGGGTTCAATTGTTTAATTAAGAAAAAAAAATCATTCTCACGAACTCCATGTGCTTCTTTTACCCAACCACTTCAACTTTTATTTTATTTTCTATTCTTCCTAAATTACCATCTGAAATCCTCTTTCAAATTCTAATAAAACAAAAAAAATAATAAAATTACTTTTCTAGGAAGGAAACATGTAAATTTCTTGATTGTTTTTGCATTTGTAGAACCGTATCTTTTCCAAATATACCCTCATTTCTTTTTTCATTATTTTATACTCCGTATTTGTTTAAAAAAAAGCATGTTATAGAAGCCAAGACTTTCCAAGCCAAACATCTTACAATCATAATCGGCGTGGGGATGAGCCGCCTAACTTGACTAGGTTTCAAACCCCGAAAAAAAAGAGGAATATACAAAAAAAAACACTCTTTTGCAGCGTTGAAGATGACTGTTATCGTCGACAAAAGTTCTATGCCCACCTGTTCAATCCTTAGGTAAAGCAAGTCACGGCGTAAAAGAAAAAAATGCTACGGAAAAGGAATACACAGTCAAACAATATGCAACCACATCCGCATATGTGTCTATTTGGCGCATCACACAAGAGAAGAAAAAAAGTTACTTTTATTTGTTTATTTTGTATTTAATGTTTTCTTCCTGCTCGAGCTTTCGCGATTTCGCCGCTCGGACTGCGGGGGAGTGTTAGACGGATGTAACACCCCGTTTTTCTAAACATGATGTTTGTGGCGTCCTACGGAGTCCAAGAATGAGTATTTGATGGTTTGGATGTAATGAGTTGACCACGTTTGACTTTAGGATGTTTTAAAAGTGAAATTGGAGTACATCAGGTAAACTGTCGAGTTTGAAGGGGGTTTATCGCGTTCTGGTGGGTCGCGATCCGTGACAAACAGGGTCAAAACGCGACAACTTCTGATACATGACTTCTATCCTTTTTGTCGCGTTTGAATGATGTGTATCGCATCCTGGTGTCGCGAAACGCGACGTAGTGTCGCGAAACACGACAATTGTCGCTGTAATGTCATTTTTAACCCATTTTAATGGAATCTTTTGAGGGTGTTTTGGTAATTTCACTTATGGACGTGTTTTATACCCCAAATCAGTTCCAAGGCTTATCTTATCTTCATTTTCACACACAAACACTCTCATCCTCAAACCCTAGTGAGAGATTGAGTTTTAGAGAGAGAGAACTCCATTTGGAGAAGAAGAAGAGTGTTTCGAGTCGAACCTCGAGAGTTAAAGTTGTTCTACTCGTCAACGGCATCATTTTGGCGGTATTGGTAAGTTCTAACTCAGAGTTTCATTGTTTGATTTGAGATTCAATGTTAGGATTTTGAGCTTGTTAGTTGTAAAACTCATTTAGATGATGAAGTGAGTTTATGAAAACTAGTTATTGTTAATACTTGGCGGGTTTTGGATTGGATAAGTAGACTTTGATTTTGGGTATAATCACTTAGTTTAGTGATTATGGAAGTATTGGAAACCATTTTGGGTGTGTTTAAGTTGACTAATTTTGAAATGGGTCAAAATTAGGGTTTATGTGTCAAATTGGGTGAATTAGGTGCTTAACACTCTTGATTGGGTTTGATTGGCGTTATTGGAATCATTATCACCCTAGTTAGTGATTATTGGTAAGTTTGGGCATGGATTGGGTTTGAAAGTACAATCGGGTCGATATTGCACTAGGTGTCAATATGGGTTGGTTTGTAATCCACCCTAATTGTGTTGTTTATTATTATGATAATGGATTAGGTACGTTTCATTGGCGGAGCAACGGATTTGGCTTGCTTTCATCAAGACTTCAAGGTGAGTGGAATAGTTATACATGTATGTATATAATTTATTTGCTTGTGCGCGATGTGCACAATAGTCGGGTTTTGGTGCACATCGATGCGACGATAGTCGTTTGGACACCTTTGGGAATAGTGTCACAATAGCCGGATTTTGTGCACTAACATGCGACATGAGGTTTGTGGACTCGATATATATTATTATTATCATATTACTATTATTTGATAATGAGTCACATAGCCATTTTTGTGACCATTGATGTGTTGCATAGCCGTTTTTGCACACATTTAATAATTGTGCACAAAGCCGTTTTTGTGCACATGGTTGTGAGTAATAGCCATGTTTTACTCACACGTTGTTTGCCCGTATTAATTGTGCACATTGCCGTGTTTGTGCACATGGTTGTGAGTAGTAGCCGTGTTTTACTCACACGTTGATCAAGTGATGCCATAGCCATTTTTGGAACACTTGGGGGTGATGCCATAGCCGTTTTTGGAACACCTCGGGGGTTAGCATACCATAGCCGTTTTTGGGCGCTAACGGTTGTTATGAACACCGATGACTTGTTCGCGAGGTCATTCCCTTGCGATTATTGGTTAACCATGGTTTATACTTGTTGATGTTTAGCATTTCATTATTATTATAATTATTATGCTAATGTTGATGCTAGTTGTACGATTTTTGACGATACTAGCTTGTGCAAATTGATAAACGAGGTAATTGTGGTGTGATTGATGTTACTAGCTTTTACGCTTGATACACGAGATTATTGTGGTAAGATTGATGATGCAAGTTTCTTATACATTGAGATGTGGGTTTAACTTGTGGTTTGGGTAAGGGAGTGCAAGTAGGTTAATTATGTATGTATGTGTATAATTATTGCACTCACTAAGTGTTAGCTTACCCTCTCGTTGTTTACATTTTTTTTATAGATTTGCATGGAGGCGGTGGCTCGGGTAAGCGTGGGGACTAGTGGACTCGCGTAGTTTGCTTTAGAAGATGTGCTATTGGATTTATTAGGATTGGGTAGCGTATCCCCAATCACCATGCTCGGTTTTGTTAAAAATTTAAAATAGTCGGGTCGTATATGCACGTTTGGATATTTAACTTATGTATTAAATGTTTTAAAGTTTGTTAAACTTACTATTGTATTAAAGATGTTTTGAAAACATAATTGGGACTTAATGGTTATAATATTAATGTATTATAAAGGAAAAAAATTTATGGACCGGAATACGACGGGTTGGGTCGTTACAACGGATTAGGTTAGGCCCAAGTCCGTTTGTGGGCTTGGGTTCATTAGGGTTCCATGGCTGTTAGGGTTTGTATTCACTATAAATATCATATCAATAAAACTGTATCACCACGGGGTCCTAAGTGTTTAACAGTTAGAACTTTCAGCCTCTTCTCGATCTGCTTCTTCCACCAATGCTCGCAAAAATTCCAAATCCATTTCGTCACTCTTATCCGAAATATCAAATACTTGGAACATAGATTTCATATTGTAAATTTGGTTTTTATGATGTTAAATACAAGTGTGAGATGTGTGGGAAAATAAAATTAGGTTAACGGTATTTATAGAAAATACAAATAAAAATAGTCGTTCATAAAATAGCCGTTGCAAACATGTGGCTTTTTCGGATTGTATGTTGCTTTTCCTTTCTCCCGTGATACTCTCATGCTGCCAAAAAAAAAAGTGTGATGCTGCCGCGCTATGGCGTGATACCTGGCGTGATGGTGTCATACCACCACTATGCCACCGGGTTAAAAATGGTCTAATGTGACTTTTTTTGGGACGCAAGTAGTAAAACTTGATGCTTAATAATTAATCCGTTCGTTAAATCAAGAGGTTATTGATTCTGATTCTTCGTTTCCCCCTGTTTGGGTCTCCGAGGTTAGTGATTTAGAAAGTTTAGATAGACTTATTTTCGAGGAGTTTGATAAAGGATTGACTGAGTTTGTCAATCAATCGATCTTGTTTAATGAGGGTAAAGTTAATGTTGTGGTTCAAGATTTGGCTAATGCTCATGTTTTGGTTCAAGACACGAATTTTACTCATGTTATTTTGCTAGCCCTATTGGTGTTAACATTGGTATTGAACCGGAGGTCGCTGCTGATGTGAACGAAATTTCAAAAGCTCATACCCCTGTTTCGACTCCTGCCATTTCACGTATTCTTGTTGACTAGGTGTATAAAAATCACAATGGTTTGACTAAGGAAAAGGTTGACGTGTCTATGAAGAAGAGCGTGAATGTGGGCGGAAGTGTATCTCCTTTGAGTAAAATTCAGTCAACTTCATTTAATGCTTCGAGTTTGGATGGATCAGATAATATTACAACTACTGAAAGTGAACGTGTTGGGAAAGGTTCTTTTTTGAGTCTAATGTTGTGCCAGAGAATGAATTTTCATTTTGTGAGGTTGTTGATCACAATATTCCGATTAATCCCTGTGTTGTGCCACTAAAAGATGTTTCAAGTCAACCTTTGGTTAATATTTTGGCGAAACTGTTTGCCATGAAACAAATTTGAGGGTGGATGATGTTGTGGATGTTGAGATTCAATTAGGGAGTTTGAAGAAAGTCAAGAATGCGAGTTCGCCTTTGGTTGCTAGTGGTTCTACAACAAATTTTGATGGTGGTGGTGTTGAAGCGAATAGAAACGTATGCTTTTTTTAGGGTCTCAAGGAGGAAGGTTGGCTTCCCCCCTCTCGTGTCAGGCATTAGGATTGGTAGCTCTTCGACAAACGTTGCTTCTTATAAGATTCAAAATCAAAGGGGTAAGATATTTAATCGATTGAAGGTTGATGGTGTGGTTATTAAGCCGATTATAAAGACTCGTAAAGGTAAAGGTAAAGTTAAAGTGATTGATGGATAATTGGTGAACGAATTGTTATTTTTGTGTTAGTCTCTTTGTTAGATGTGACTTGTTGTTTTGGATATTGTATTTGTTTGTGTTCCGGGATGGTTTTAGTGATTCGGTTGCTAGGCTCAGACTTAGTTAGCTTTTACTCTTTGGTTACTGATATGGATTGTTTTATGTTTTCGAGCCTTGCAGCGCGTTTGTTTGGATTGTATCTTTGTTCGTCTTTTTTATCTATTCATGAAAAGACTTTGTTTTATTGTTATCGTTATTTTATGGGAAAATAATAATAATAATAATAATAATAATAATAATAATAATAATAATAATAATAATAATAATAATAATAATAATAATAATAATAATAATAATAATAATAATAATAATCTATTCTATATATAATAACAAAAGTAAAAATAGGTCATTTTTATTAGCAAAAACTAATCTTAGCCATCTATTAAATTAATCATCAATGATCTAGACCTTTAATTTTTTCCTAATCTTGCTTATGACCTCATAATCCTAGCATTGAATTGTTTAATTACAAAACTACCCATCTGATTGAATTTTGAACGATATCTTAAAGGGAAAGTAGGGTTCTGTATCATCCACGCCATTCACTATCCATCCATCCATCCATCCATCTACTTCTGAAAAAAAAACCCTAAATTCCTCTCAAAATCACACGAAACCATCATGCTCGAGAATCAATTCTTCCTTCACCTTCATCGAATTCGCTTACGGTAATACACCACAATAACTGGTTGATTTCAACATCATTATCGCGTTCGATCGGTCCGACATTCATCTCCGTCATCGTCGTGTTACACCGGGTATTTTAACGAATTCAATGTTTTGATTTATTTTATACACTCAATTAAACATTTTACCTTTCTTATCGATTGTTATTTTGATCATTATACAATTAGGGTTTTGTATTTTTATTTTTTTGAACAAGTTTTTAAATTTTTGTGTGTAAGAATTGTTGTTGTTGATGATGATCCAAATCATGTTACACCAGGTATTTTAACGAATTCAATGTTTTGATGTAGTTTATACACTTAATTAAACATTTTACCTTTCATTATCGATTGTTATTTTGATCATTATACAATTAGGGTTTTGTATTTTTATTTTTTTTTAAACAAGTTTGTAAATTTTTGTGTGTAGGAATTGTTGTTATTGATGATGATCCAAATAAATGGAACCTGAGTATCTTCTGATTGTCACTATTATACATGTTTTTTTTTATTATTATTTTGTAATAAGTTGACATCGATCACCTAAGGATTCACTCACAATTCTTACATTCAAATGCCACCGATCACAACTGGGTATTAGGAGATAACAATTAATTGTGACTAAAATTTGTTATCAAATGATCTGTATGTTTTTGATGACATAAATTTGTGGTTGTGGATTGAGTAGCACAATGTGGTAGAAGAGAAGACAACTAAAGACAAACTGGTTGCTAACAGAGAGAAGGTATTTACATAAAAATACTGACATTCTTTTTTGTTCTTTCTTTTTTGGTGTTGTTGCTTATAACTGTTTGTGGTAAATAAGTTCAATGTAGGATAAAAACATGGAAAAGAATGTACATGATGAGGTAGCAAAACTTATCTTTTCCCACAATGAAATCCCATCGCTCATATTCTTGCAAGTTCTATGCAGTGTACATTATAAGATATATATGTACATTAGTGTTGTAAGTTATTTCCTTAACTCATATATTCAGTAAGCTTATAGCTTAATCCTTTAGTTGTTATTGTTGTAGGTATAAACAGATTGGAGATCGGGTAGTAAAAGATAGCGGGTCAAGAAAGGATATAACAAGGAATGGACGTGGATCTTATTTGTTATAGGTGATGCTAATACTCTTTGAATCAAAACTGTTATTTGATATTAATGAATGTTTACGCCCTTTTGAGTCAAAAGTTAGTTATGTCTTTTTTTGTTGAAACGTATATATGGATTTGAAAATAAATTCTTTTATGTTATGCAGGGATCCATCTTAGTTAAAAATTATAGAAGATTACCATAATTCAAGTACTAACGTTGTTGATATTATTATGTAACTTGAGGATATTGCAATGGGCTTCTTGACTACAATCTGGATAGAGATTTTTTTTACTTGCTGTAACTTTTTCTTTATTATATTTTCCGTAACCAGGCTAAAGAAATCAAAGTAAATTTTTTGAACCTCATCCTTTTAAGCAAGTGAGTACATTCTTGCTTTTTTGGTCTATTTTTCAATACGGTTGTGGGGATTAATACGGTTGAAATCTGTTATATTGATTTCTTATGGTTGTATTTATTTCTTATGGTTGTAGGGATTAATACGACTTTCAGCAGCCGAAAGATACGGGACTATGTACGTGCTACCTAGATGCCACAAGGTACATGTCAAATTTGTGTGAGATTGGAATGACTCGGAAGTAGTTCTTTCCAGATTTTCTGTTAGATATGATGCACATATGTCATATTTTGTTCCATTATAATATATCTTTATAGTTACTCATAAAATTTTATACGTTAAAAATATACGTACCCTGAATCGACCCGTTTGTAAGTAAATGGGTCAAAATAACCTCTTTGACACCTGATCTTCATTTTATAATAACTGGGTTCTTTGTTTTAACAAACTTCATGTGATTAACTGATAAAACTGGAGAAAGAAAAGAGTATCATTATGCGTTTAGTGTTAGGTCACGGGTAAGCATCATCAATATATCTACGTAATCGTTATGTACTAAAATGTGAGGCTTTATGCTTTAAAGGCGTTGATGATGTTGACCTTTGACTTTATACTAAAATTGTTTAGTATAAAATTATGGACAAAAGCTGACTTTGTCTTTTAACTTTCTTATATTAACACACATAATTGTGAGATCAATATTCTTATACGTCCAGGATATCAAGTCAACATATTGGTAAGACACAATTGCCTACAATTGCCTTCTCTTGGTAAGTTATAATTAATTATGTTTTTACATTAGATGATATAACTTCAAGGCTACATAGTGGTAATTAGCTTTTGGAAGAAAATCACACTTGATATTCTCATGTGTATAGCAATGTTGGAGTTTTTTTTTACATCATTTTAGAAATAACTCTAATTCGAAATTATTGAAGTAGAGGTATTGTGACAATCAGGAGTTGGTTCATAAATTAATCAATCACGCATGTGTTTATACATATTTTTATGTTGGCCAAATATATAGTGCTAAGGGATTGTATTCAAATGAATATAATAATGGTAGCAATATGGGCGGGTCAGGTGACTGGTAACTTTTTTAAATATATATCAAGTGAATCTATCTAAATTGGCGTCACCGACTATTCAGGAGATGTAAATCAGCCTTATAGTTTGATTAATTTTTCCATTTGCAAATTAGTTCACAACATTCATTGTTATTATTATTAATTAAAATTTTTACATTTATCTCTTATCTAAACAGAGGGGAAGATATAGTATTTATGTGTTGCACATAACTCCCTTTAAAACTCAAACTCCATCACCTCCATACTAAAAGGTGTTGTAAATTTAGTGTAATTTTGGGTTTTAATCTACACTTGTAAATGGGTTTGGAGGTACGGAGTGTACACCCATTAAGTGTAGATTACCCGAACCCAAAAGTGGTTTTCCATTATTTACTATCATGACTTGGTCTACCTGAAATTTGACTAAGTGTTTTCAGTACTAAGTTTTCTTAGTAAGTTGAAATTTGGCTAAGTGTTTTGTGCTGGTTGTTCTGCATTGCTGGTCCTTGTACTGATTGTTCTACATTGCTGGTCCTTGTGCTGGTTGTTCTGCATTGCTGGTCCCTGTGCTGGTTGTTCTGCGCAGCTGGTCCCTGTGCTGGTTGTTCTGCGCAGCTGGTCCCTGTGCTGGTTGTTCTGCGCAGCTGGTCCTGTTTGCTGGTTCCTCTGCGCTGCTGGTCCTGTATGCTGACTTTTGCGCTGCTGGTCCTGTATGCTGACTTTTGCGCTGCTGGTCCTGTTTGCTGATTTTTGCGCTGCTGGTCCTTTTGCAGTGCTGGTTCTTAAGAGACAGCAGTAAGAAAACACTTAACACAATTTTGAGTGATTACGGAAGAATTATTCTTGCACCCACTTTTGCTTTAGTGGTTGAAGGAATAATACTTGTTTATTATAAAGTGATCACTCATGCTTTGATAGTTGTAAAATATAATATTTGTTTATTGTAAAAGTAACAACTTTTACTTTAATGATGGAAGTGATAATATTTGTTTATAGAAATATTCTTCCTGTAACCACTTTTGAATATTATAGAAGATACTTTTATTAATCAATCGGCCAATTGATTTTAATAAAAGACTCTTTCATGATTAAGGGTGTATATAAATATATTAACCAATATGCATGAGAAATATACACAAGTTACGAACACCAAAATATTCTTCTGCAAAAGGAATTCTTGTTTCTGCCAAAACAAGAATTTAATCTCTGTCTTATCCCAAAGTGATATTCGTGTAACCCAGGCTATAAGGGTCGAATAATTACTTTCGGAAAGTGATACCACGATTCAGTGATTTATCCGGCTATCGATTATTTTACCCTACACGAAAGAATTTAATAAAACCTCCAACAATCGAAAGTAATTATTTGTTATAATCGATGGCGGCTACGATGAAACACATGACGGCGAATTTCTCCAAACTTGATAAGTTTGAGGGAATTGATTTTAGGAGATGGCAAAAGAAGATGCACTTCTTTCTGAGCAGCATGAGTGTGGTGTACGTACTCAGCACACCAATTCCTGAAGATCATGGTGATGATGCCACTATTGAACAAATTCGGAAAAGGTGCAAGTGGGAGAACGATGACTACATCGCTAGAGGTTTAATCCTCAATGGTATGGCTGATTCCCTTTTTGATATTTACCTAAATGTTGAATCTTCTAAAGAACTATGGGACTGTTTAGAAACCAAGTATATGTCTGAGGATGCTTCTAGTAAAAAGTTCCTTGTGAGTAATTTTAATAATTACAAGATGGTCGATTCTAGACCGGTCTTGGAACAATACAATGAGCTCATTCGTATACTTGGTCAATTCACACAACATAAGATGAACATGGATGAGTCTATTCAAGTCTCAAGCATAATTGATAAACTACCTCCATCTTGGAAAGAATTTAAACATTCTTTGAAACATAAGAAGGAGGAGTTAACTCTTGTTGAGTTGGGTAGTCATCTGCGTATTGAGGAATCCCTCAGGTTGCAGGATAATGACAAGCCAAAGAGCAACGAAGTTGCTGGTACGTCTGTTGTCAATATGGTGGAACATAAAAAGTTCACTAGTAATAATGACAAAAAGGGCAAACGTAAACATCAAGGTTATAACAAGGCTAATCCGAACAAGAAGTCTAAATTGACTTGTTGGAAGTGTGGTAAAACTGGACACATGAAAAAGGATTGCAAGGTTATTTTGGTAATAATAATGCCAAAGGATCTAGCACAAGCGGTTCGGGAAATGGTTTAAACAACCACAACTCGAAAGGTCAGAATATATTTAATAATTCAAATGAGAATTATTATGTTTCATATATATCTGAGGCTTATTTTGTGCAGGATGATGATGTCGCGTGGTGGGTTGACTCGGGAGCCACCACCCATGTATGCAAGGATAGATTTTGGTTCAAGACTTACGAGTCCGTGACTGATGGATCAATTCTTCATATGGGAAATGAGTCAACAGCCTCTGTTCATGGACGTGGAAGTGTGGATTTGTGTTTTAGTTCTGGAAAAATTATTTGTTTGTTTGATGTTTTGTATGTACCACAAATAAGAAAAAATTTGGTTTCCAGTAGTGTGTTAAATTGTTGTGGTTATAAACAAGTGATTGAATCTGATAAGTTTGTTTTGTCAAAACATGGTATGTTTGTTGGTTTTGGTTATTTATGCAATAGAATGTTTAGACTTAACATTAATCACTTGAATGTTAATTTTGCTTTTATATCTACTTCTAGCATAAATAATTCTACACTTTGGCATGCTAGACTAGGACATGTACACTTTAAAAGAATGCAAGATATGTCTAAAGATGGATTAATACCGGCCTTTGACATGAACAATGAAAAGTGTAAAACGTGTATGTTAACAAAGATCACTAAGAAACCATTTCAAAATGTACATCGTGATACTGAAATTTTGGAATTAATACATAGTGATTTATGTGATTTGCATGCTACTCCTACTTTAGGGAACAAGAAATATTTTGTGACTTTTATTGATGATGCTTCTAGATTTTGCTATGTTTATTTGTTACATACTAAGGATGAAGCATTAGATAAATTTAAAATATTTAAAACTGAAGTAGAATTACAACAAAAGGCTTTGATTAAAAGACTTAGAACGGATAGGGGAGGTGAATACATTGACCAATCGTATTTCCAATCCGTTGGTATTATCCATGAGACCACAGCTCCTTATACTCCACAACAAAATGGTATATCTGAAAGGAAGAATAGGGTCCTTAAGGAAATGGTTAATTCCATGTTATCCTATTCGGGTTTAAGTGAAGGATTTTGGGGGGAAGCTATGTTAACAGCTTGTTATTTGCTTAATAGAGTTCCTAACAAAAGAAACAAGATTACACATTATGAACTTTGGAATAAAAGGAAACCTAACTTGAATTATCTTCGGGTATGGGGTTGTAGGGCGGTTGTAAGACTACCTGATCCCAAGAAGAAAATTTTAGGTGAAAGAGGTATAGATTGCATATTTGTTGGATATGTTGAACATTCCAAGGCATATAGGTTCTATGTAATAGAGCCTAATGAGTTTGTCTCACTCAATTCTGTGATTGATTCAAGGGATGCAATCTTTGATGAAAATCGATTTTCATCTATACCTAGACCAAAGGATATGATTCCAAGTAACAATGGAATCAATAAGGATTGTAATGATGAAGTCTCTGAAAAGGCTGTTGATCAGTCACTTGAGCTTCGGAAAAGCAAAAGAAAAAGGAAACCTAAATCATTTGGACCAGATTTTCAACTATACTTAGTTGAAGGTTCTAGGGATGATGTGTCTACCCAATATTCGTATTGTTTCAATGTTGATGATGATCCTAAAACATATGATGAAGCAATGAGGTCTCAGGATGTTGCATTCTGGAAAGAGGCAATTAATGATGAGATGGATTCTATCATGGGCAATAACACTTGGGTGTTAGCTGATCTACCTCCTGGTTGCAAACCTTTGGGTTGCAAATGGATCTTCAAAAAGAAGATGAAGGTGGATGGAACTATTGAAAAATTCAAGGCAAGGTTAGTCATTCAAGGCTTTAGACAAAAGTCTGGAATTGACTATTTTGATACTTATGCTCCCGTGGCACGTATCACTACCATTAGACTGCTGATTGCTTTGGCTATGATTCACAATCTAGTTATTCACCAGATGGATGTGAAGACAGCATTCTTGAATGGTGAATTGGATGAGGAGGTTTATATGAACCAACCTCAGGGCTTTGTCATGCCAGGAAATGAAGGCAAGGTGTGCAAACTTGTGAAATCCTTATATGGTTTGAAACAAGCACCTAAGCAATGGCATCAAAATTTTGATGAAGTGATTTTATCTAGTGGTTTTAAATTAAACCAAGCAGATAAATGTGTATATAGTAAATTTGATGATTCTGGTAAAGGAGTTATAATTTGTCTATATGTTGATGACATGTTAATCTTTGGGACTGACCAAAGTCAGGTTGATTTAACAAAAGAATTTTTGTCATCAAAATTCTCCATGAAAGATATGGGGGAGGCTGACGTTATCCTTGGCATTAGGATCAAACGTGAAAGCAAAGGAATTTCGATTTGTCAATCTCATTATATTGAGAAGGTGTTGAAAAAGTTCAATTGCTTTGAATGTAATCCTGTGAGTACCCCTGTTGATCCAAGTGAGAAGCTTATGCCTAATCAAGGTGAAGCTGTATCACAACTTGAGTATTCTCAGGTGATTGGCTGTTTGATGTACGCCATGACTTCTACAAGGCCGGATATTGCTTTTGCTGTGGGAAAACTGAGTAGATATACTAGTAATCCTAGTACTCATCACTGGCAAGCAATTAGGCGGGTACTGAAGTACTTGAAGAAAACTATGGACTATAGTTTATCTTATAATGGGTTTCCTTCGGTAATAGAAGGATATTCTGATGCGAGTTGGATAACCAATATTGAAGATCATTCTTCAACGAGTGGTTGGGTGTTCTTGCTTGGGGGAGGTGCTATTTCATGGGCTTCTAAGAAGCAGACATGTATTACCAACTCAACGATGGAATCTGAGTTTGTTGCTTTAGCTGCTGCTGGTAAAGAAGCAGAATGGCTTAGAAACTTGATCCATGAGATACCATTATGGCCTAAACCTATAGCACCCATGTCTATCCATTGTGATAGTGCTGCGACATTGGCAAAGGCTTATAGCCAGATGTACAATGGAAAGTCTAGACACTTAGGTGTCAGACATAGCATGATTCGTGAACTCATCATGAATGGGGTGATTTCTATAGTGTTCGTGAGGTCACAACAGAATTTAGCTGATCACTTGACGAAGGGATTGGCAAGAGACTTGGTGAACAAGTCTGCTGTGGGGATGGGTTTAAAGTCCACATAAATTTCTAATTATAAGATACCCAATTCACTTCTGATGAAAATTAGAAGTTGAATTCAATGTGGAAGGCTTATACTTAGAAATTTGGAGTACAAAATTTTGTATCATCCCAAGGTAAGGTATGTACTCGGACCTGTTGAAGGTGAGGATGAAGTTTAGCTTCTTAATGGTTTATTTGAAAAAGTGCAATAGCAGGTGCATGACTGAAATGAACTACCTATGTGAATGTGAAGTTTTGCCGCTTCAACAAAGCTTGGACTTTTGCTTTAGATACATTCATGAATGGATATGGACACATGGCTTGTAAAGTATCAGGATAGCTTTAGAGTATTTGAAAACTTATGTGTATGTTATTTTCAGTTATTCAAATGGGTTGAAGGGTTCAATTCTTAGAACACCCCGATTCTCGAATATTTGGAATGTGTAATGTACTAAGGTGAAAATTCAATCTTCAAGATATTTTCATTTATGCATGAGTTTTGTTTTAATTTGTTTAATTCTCATGAAACGAATTGCACTAAATTGGGGAGGATTGTTGTAAATTTAGTGTAATTTTGGGTTTTAATCTACACTTGTAAATGGGTTTGGAGGTACGGAGTGTACACCCATTAAGTGATAGATTACCCGAACCCAAAAGTGGTTTTCCATTATTTACTATCATGACTTGGTCTACCTGAAATTTGACTAAGTGTTTTCAGTACTAAGTTTTCTTAGTAAGCTGAAATTTGGCTAAGTGTTTTGTGCTGGTTGTTCTGCATTGCTGGTCCTTGTACTGGTTGTTCTGCATTGCTGGTCCTTGTGCTAGTTGTTCTGCATTGCTGGTCCCTGTGCTGGTTGTTCTGCGCAGCTGGTCCCTGTGCTGGTTGTTCTGCGCAGCTGGTCCCTGTCCTGGTTGTTCTGCGCAGCTGGTCCCTGTGCTGGTTGTTCTGCGCAGCTGGTCCTGTTTGCTGGTTCCTCTGCGCTGCTGGTCCTGTATGCTGACTTTTGCGCTGCTGGTCCTGTATGCTGACTTTTGCGCTGCTGGCCCTGTTTGCTGATTTTTGCGCTGCTGGTCCTTTTGCAGTGCTGGTTCTTAAGAGACAGCAGTAAGAAAACACTTAACACAATTTTGAGTGATTACGGAAGAATTATTCTTGCACCCACTTTTGCTTTAGTGGTTGAAGGAATAATACTTGTTTATTATAAAGTGATCACTCATGCTTTGATAGTTGTAAAATATAATATTTGTTTATTGTAAAAGTAACAACTTTTACTTTAATGATGGAAGTGATAATATTTGTTTATAGAAATATTCTTCCTGTAACCACTTTTGAATATTATAGAAGATACTTTTATTAATCAATCGGCCAATTGATTTTAATAAAAGACTCTTTCATGATTAAGGGTGTATATAAATATATTAACCAATATGCATGAGAAATATACACAAGTTACGAACACCAAAATATTCTTCTGCAAAAGGAATTCTTGTTTCTGCCAAAACAAGAATTTAATCTCTGTCTTATCCCAAAGTGATATTCGTGTAACCCAGGCTATAAGGGTCGAATAATTACTTTCGGAAAGTGATACCACGATTCAGTGATTTATCCGGCTATCGATTATTTTACCCTACACGAAAGAATTTAATAAAACCTCCAACAAATGGAACACAAACTATTTACAAAGGAATTGATTAGAGCTGCGTCTATGGTTTTATTTGTTATGATTTACTCAACAACTATACAACATTAAATAATGATTTGGTCATTACTAAAAACCACACAAATAATATAAAAATTCACATTAAGTAGTTTCTAATTTATACTTGCTTAGTTCCATAAAATAGCCCCGCGAATTCGCGAGCATTAAACTAGTAATATAATAATAATAATAATAATAATAATAATAATAATAATAATAACAATAACAACAACAATAATAACAATAATAATAATAATAATAATAATAATATAATAATAATAATAATAATAACAACAATAATAATAAAAAAATCAAGAGGTTATTAAAATAACCAAATATTTATCCCTGAATATTGAAAAACTCTCCCACCCACTGAAAAACCTCCCAACGGCATAATACCAATTTCGCACAATCAATCCAGACTTTAACAGGTTATATCCTCAATTTCATCGTATGTATATATGTTTTGTAATATTGAATTTTCCTTGAGTTCGCGTTATTCAGTTATTGTTCCTTATATCAGTAAAGTATACAATTTATGCAAATTAAGCTTTGATTATATAGGATTTAGAATAATAGTATTCTCCATCCACTGTGTATCAAAATTGTAGCTGTATTGAATTTAAAACTCTTGTGGTTAAATAATGTTATGTACGCATAAGTTTTTAGATACTGTGTGTATGTAGGATTGTGTGTATGTAGGATTTATCGCAACGGGTGGTTAAGTCCCTCGAGTGATCCCAAATTTGCTGTTCTAAAAAAAAAGGATTTAGAATATTTTGGGAAAAAAAACTTTAGATAAATGTAATGCTATTCACGAATTTTTGATTTAAATTAAACTACTAAAGTCTGAAATGTTAAAGATGGACTGTGGAATGGTTGAACCTAATAATAATTAGTCAATATTTAAGTGCAATATATCATCAGAATGTTGTGTGCATCGCATTGAAAGCGTTAATACTTGTGAATTTCAAATTTGGTTAGTACTTTAAAAAATTTGATAATGATTACTTAATAGTATATAGTTGTGTCTCAAATTATATATTCTTTGAGTATCTTTATATGTGATGCTTAATAATCCGATATAATATTATAGAATATCTAGTTTATTGAGAATTCATATGTTCATATCCAGATTAAATAATATATTGTTTTCCTACATCTATCGTGTGGCACATATCGATTTGGTTAACGTAAACCTATTATTTGTCTCTCATAGGTGTATTTATGCCCAAAATCATTTATAATAATGTACTCCGTATTATAATAGCAATCTATTATTCAACTGCTATGTTTATACTAAGTGCCGAAGTCAAAGGTTGATCTGTTTATATATTACGATGTAAGTAGATATACAGAAGAAACAGACAATTTCAGAATTCAGCTGTATTTTTTTGCAAGCTTCTTACATTCTTCATGTTATTGTGACATCTTCTCCTTGAGTTTCATTTTCTATAAAAATTTTGCAGGATTAGTCAATGACGGTTCCATGTGCTTGGACTTTCCTAGCAATAAGATTTTTAACACGTTAAAGCAATAAGAGCCCATAACTTTGAACCTTTAAGGTGCTTAAGCTTTTATCTTTTTATTCATGTAAGACAGGTTGTTACGGTAATAAAGTGGTAGGAAATTATATTCCAACTTTTGGACTTTTGGTTGTTGTTGTTTCAAAGGATGCAAATTTGTGATATAGTCATAGTTGCAATCTTGATAGAACAATAGTATTGCCTATCTCTGCCATGGTTGCAAAACTCGGCCGACTACTCGGGGAGAAATCGGCAGAATGGAGAAAACAAGAAATCGGCCACAAACTCGGTCAACCTTGGTCAACTCCAAACCTGCAAAATTTTCTTTTTTCTTTTTTGTTTCTCACTTTTTCATATTCTTGGGGGCTGGAAAATGAAATTAGATCGCTGAAATTGGAAGTTAGTGGCCGGAATTTGAGTTGAAGAAAAAGTTAAGGAAGAAAATAAATGGGATGAGACTAACATATATGGGCTCTATAAGTTAATAAATCATTATTTTAAACTTAAATATATATATAAAATATATTAAAAAACTAAAAAGTCAACGAAAGTCAACATCCGAGTTCTCCCCCGAATTCTCCCCGAGTCGCGAGTTTTATAACCTTGATCTCTACTCATATAAATATAATAGTTGCTAGTAGTAGATTTTATTTTTTGATACTCGACGAAGCTCCACGAGAGATCTGCTATAAAAATAGAAACATCTATGATGTTTGGAGAAGAAATCTCATAGTGGTTGTTTAGAAGTATCTTCCATTATAAGAATATATAAATAGACCCGTAGATAAGGTACTTGAAGTATAGGCCATAGCCTATCTGAGAAAATTTCCATTAATAGAATTTTTGGACACTCGAGTCGAAGATCAAGCAAGAGACTATCGTTGGACGTAGATGATGGTAGCATTGGGGATTATGCAATGGAGTTCTCTGCTTTTGAAAATAATACTGACATCTTATCTCATTGCGCGGATGAAGGAAAAAGTGAAGTAGGTGAGAATAGTACTATAGTCTGTAAAAGGGAATACATTCATGGAGTTCTTATCAAAGAAACGACTAAGAATAATGTTGGTCGTCACACATAAAGGGACAACAACGTAAATTTCATACGATGGAAGAGAAATAGAAGTAATATGCAGACATTTTTGAAGGTCATAAAAGCTAGTATCTGAAGCTTAATCTACATCTAGGTATCAAGTACATAAACTGAGTTTAAATGCCATACTTTCATTGATAGTCAGTACCTTCTATGGTGAACTGTACACTTTGGAAGTGTAAGTACAAAATCTAAGTCAGACACCAAGCAAATAGAGAATACACACACTCTTACAGAAAGGTATGCTTTGAGGTGTATCATTTGTATTTGTATAACACTTGGAGTAAATTTGTTAGAACCTTCTAGTTCTATCACCATATACCCTCAAGTCTATTTCTATATGGAGAGGATGTACACAATAACTATGTTTATGCACCATAATTCTTTAATAGATTTAGTTTAGGATTCTTTTTAAATGGTGCACTTTGTGTGAACCCCCTCATATGCGGGTTTGTGTATTATTGTTGTTGTACTTTGTGTGTTAACATTGTCCTAAAATGATTATACATGAATGTAAGAGGTCTATTTAGTGGAACGCTACCACAGGCTGCACATAACTAAGTACTATCACTTGTCTTTACCTAATAGAACAACACATAACCTTTAATACATCAATACGCTAAACTGAGTTCTGAGTGGTGCTTTTCTTGCATATATAGTTATTCAGATTTCATTACTACTGATTAAAAGATTCTCTGAATATCTTCTTTTTTTCAACCCATTGTAATTATGTGTCGCATTTTAAAAGAAGCCTAAACTAAATCTATTAAAATTTGAATAGTAGTTATTCGGAATTGAATACTTCCAATCTTGTACTATCTGAAAATTTGTAATTAGATCATTTTATATACCAGTTGTCGGTTCCAGGTCATTTATTCCTGCTTTCAACCAATTTAATAATGAAAGGTGACTCTAGTTCATATTGTTAGCAAGCTCATGTTTTAATTTACAGGTTCGTCGTTGGCAAAATTACACCAGGTCCTCTGTGTGAGGTGAACGGGCAAAAATAAGGATGCCATTGTCCTATGGTCTTCAGGTACTTGTTTAGCTGGTGATGGCATACACCTTTTTTTTTTTTTTTTTTTTTTCATTACATATGTGGAGAACATATGATCATGCCTTAAATTTTAAGTAGTGGCAAACACTGTTAGGAAACCCGACTAGGTGAGCCCAAACAAGACTAGATAACCCCAAGTTATCAACCTACTTCCAATAAACGAAAATATAGTGAAAAGATTATAAAGCTAGCAAGAATGATAAAAACACGGGAATTTAACGTGGTCATATGCAATCTTTTATGATTGCTTTAGTCCACGGCCAACCAAAGAGTGTTCTATATTGATTAATTTCGTGGTGGTGAGTTTACAATGAGTTACAATGAGGATTATTTATAGGAGAGACAAGAAACATAAGCATGCTTCAAGGAATCATCAAGGAACCATCAACTAGCCAACTTGATCCTCTTTACACCTTGCATATGCATGATCACAGCCATAAAACAAGGTGTAAAGTAACCTACTTTGCACCTAAAGTGACAACTTGGTTAATCAAATCCGGATCCCATGTGAGCAAGTTGCCAACTAGCCAACTTGATCCTCTTTACTCCCTTGCATATGCATGACCACAGCCATAAAACAAGGTGTAAAGTAACCTACTTTGCACCTAAAGTGACAACTTGGTTAATCAAATCCGGATCCCATGTGAGCAAGTTGCCAACTTGCTGCCAGACAGGAGAGGCGCCGCATCTCCTCATGATGCGCCGCATCATTTGCCAAAAATGCGCCGTATCCCTTTAAAGCTCCGCATCACAAACCTTCGGGTCAAAATGCTGCATGGATGCGCCGCATCCAAGAGTGATGCGCCGCATCACTCCCTGGAATTCAGTCTTCACGCATCCCGAAATCTGCAAAATTCGTGCAACACTTTAACTCACTTTTAGTGGCGCTTTTTCCATCTTGTTTAAATGTCTCCACACCTCAACAAATCTCCCACTTGGAGACTTTGAACAAACCCATTCTTCGTTAAACTCGCCTAATAACATTATCATCCCACAGTAACAACTTGACCCACTAATTACACCTCCTTTTGATACCGTCAGATTTGCATCCGAGTCACGCCGCACTTCTCTCGTTAACCAACGAGCAAGTGTAGTCTTTCGACACCAAAAAATCTGCTGAGCTATAATTTGATCTTCATGTTACTAGGTTGGGAAAACAAAACGACAAACAACAACTCTTTGGCTATGACACCTGTCTCCTTAGTCTAGGAGATAACGGGTCGTTTGAGTCCAACCCAACCCAATTAACCTCATCGCCCAAGCGATCCACCCGTTCACTATAACATCCACCCGATTCAACTTTCCAACAAAGAATAAACCCGCCGGTAGATCAAACATGTGGACAATCCCATCAAGGCAACCGTGTGAGAATGCAATCACACCCTTGATCTTCCACATAACCGCCTTAGCTTTCACCATTGGAACACCGACTACATACGCGCGCACGTCTTTTGACAAACCCAATTTCCACCACGAGCCAACTCCCACTGTACGGATGTTTCTTTAACAGTGACTCTCAAGAAAATCTCTTGTTCATCTTCTTCGCCCGATTGCAACAAAGTTGTCATTGGAGAAGATCTACTTGAAGTAACGAAAGCTCTAGTATTACCAATTCGTCCTGAATCTTCACTAGCTTCGACTTCCCTTGAGCTCCCACTCAAACAAGATCCCTCAACAAACCCGGAAAGCATTAGCATGCTAGGATTTCTAATACCCACGAAATCACCTAGCCATTCTTCAACCATAAACATGGCCCCCCTCTTGTACCCGCGAGCAACCACATGACCTCCCTTAAACACCTTCCACCTTTGATCTCCAAATAGGACATGACACTTATCATCATCCAATTGCCCAACTGAGATTAACCTACTCTTGAGCATTGGAATGAACCTCACGTTCCTCATGATCCAAGTATGTTTAACCACAAGATCACCAATATTCGCAACATCAAGTGTACTCCCATTCGCGACTCAAACCTTGCCGGAATACGACTTGAAATTCAACATCTCGTTCATGTATGGGGTAGCATGACACGAGGCACCCGAATCTAAAATCCAAGATTCGTCAAGAACATCTTCTTGGCACAACAACGCATCTTTAATCACCATATTCGTTGAACTCCCACCCGACATTAGACTCGGGCACTTAGACTTATAGTGACCGACTTGTTGACAATTCCAACACACCACACTCTTGCTCTTTGACGGACTTCGCACTTAGATCTTCCCCGACCAACACTTAGAACCGAACCCGAACTCTTATTCGAATCTTTCCTACGAATACCTTCGCTAAGAATCAAATCGCGGATTCCTTCAAAAGTGAGTTTAGTAGTTCCGGATGAACCACTAACCGCCGTTACTAAACCGGACCAACTATCGGGCAATGAAGATAGTAAAAACAACGCCTCTAGCTCATCATCAAATTTAATATCAACAGATTTCAACCGGGTTAAAATCAAATTAAATTCGTTCACATGATCCGCCGCCGAGGACCCCTCCATCATTCTAGCGTTCACCAAATGCCTAACTAGGAAAACCTTGTTCAAAGCGGATGGATTTTCATACATGTTAGATAAAGCCGCAATCAATCCCGCAGTTGTGGTTTCACCCACAATGTTGTAAGCGACGTTCTTGGCCAAAGAAAGCCGAACAACTCCTAGGGCTTGCCTATCCAACAAATCCCACTCGCCTTGGTCCATTCCCTCCGGCTTAACACCCTTCAAGGGTTGGTAAAGCTTCTTTTGATAGAGCATATCTTCCATTTGCATCTTCCAAAAACTAAAGTCGGTTCCATCAAACCGATCGATCTTCACATCACTCTTTTCCGCCATTGTTCCCGAAAAACTTGTAAACCCGATAGCTCTGATACCACTTGTTAGGAAACCCGACTAGGTGAGACCAAACAAGACTAGATAACCCCAAGTTATCAACCCACTTCCAATAAACGAAAATATAGTGAAAAGATTATAAAGCTAGCAAGAATGATAAAAACACGGAAATTTAACGTGGTTATATGCAATCTTTTATGATTGCTCTAGTCAACGGCCAACCAAAGAGTGTTCTATATTGATTAATTTCGTGGTGGTGAGTTTACAATGAGTTACAATGAGGATTATTTATAGAAGAAACAAGAAACATAAGCATGCTTCAAGGAATCATCAAGGAACCATCAACTGGCCAACTTGATCCTCTTTACACCCTTGCATATGCATGATCACAGCCATAAAACAAGGTGTAAAGTAACCTACTTTGCACCTAAAGTGACAACTTGGTTAATCAAATCCGGATCCCATGTGAGCAAGTTGCCCACTTGCTGCCAGACAGGAGAGGCGCCGCATCTCCTCATGATGCGCCGCATCATTTGCCAAAAATGCACCGTATCCCTTTAAAGCTCCGCATCACAAACCTTCGGGCCAAAATGCTGCATGGATGCGCCGCATCCAAGAGTGATGCGCCGCATCACTCCCTGGAATTCAGTCTTCACGCATCCCGAAATCTGCAAAATTCGTGCAACACTTTAACTCACTTTTAGTGGCTCTTTTTCCATCTTGTTTAAATGTCTCCACACCTCAACAAACACTTACCCTCCCTAAGTTATAATTTTTTTTTGGTTCGCAGAGGAAACCTCCCTAGAAACAACCACATTGGGTCCCCAGTAGTGAGTAAAACCCCTGGGTGACTAGCCCCCGAGCGACGAGACCCGTAACTGGGTGAATTGCGCACATTGGCGTCCCCTCCAGTCAAGAACTAATTTTAATTCAATCTTGGGTGTTACCAAGATCCGAACCTGGGTCTCTTGCTTCACAGAAAACTCGGTGGCCACTGGGCTATGCCCAAGTGGTTTAGTGGGATCTATCTAATGAACCTTGTCTTCATTCTTGGTGCCTTGCGGTAAAGATAAGGATATTATGGTGAGGAAAATCATGTTTTGTGTCTAATTAACTCGAGTTTCATTGATGTGTTAGGAAGTTTTATACAATACACTATTGTTTATGTTGATGTTTGTTTAGTCTGAACTCTGAATACATCATGATGGAGTTCATCTTTCAGGAATATGAGGAAGATGTTGAAGTTAGATGTTGCAAATAATTATATGATGTCCATATGTGGGGATGATGGTCTATGGGAGTTTATCGTGATCATTATAATTTATTTTGTTCTGTTTTCGCTTATAGGTACTGTTTGTGGTCATGGGAAATATGTTTTACACAGAACTACGGATACACTGTTGCTATGATTTAAAGGGTTCTTGTCATGGAAGAAGTACACAATAAGGATGATATTGAAGAGTACCAGTTTAAAAGACCTTGATCATGCTTATGATTTCAGTATGGACAAAAGTCACTACATGATGCGCTTTTTAGTAAGATTAATATATTGGAGCATTTTCTTAGTTCTATTTATAATACGGTTTATAGTAATTCTCTGTACTTCCGTTTCAAACAAATATATCTCGACTCTGTTTTTAGAATCTCAACGAATTATAGATTATAGCCTTCTTATGGGATTATATTTTAGAGCTCCGGAGCATTTGAAGACTCCCTTTGAACCACCAGACGCCTTCCACAGGCCCCAGAAAACTCCTGCTGATGATGGTAAGTTTTTATATATATTCTTATGCATTTTGACAATCTATTAAAATGCATATATGATATAAGACGGTTAAAAAAACGTAAAGATATTCGTTGTGGTTGGCCCAACCCGTTATCAAGATGGCTGTTTTTTTGGATTGGCGAGGAAAATTGGCAAGGAAACCCCCTATGAACGAGCACATTGGCTCCCCCATAGAGGGTAAATCTCAAGTAATCAAGTTCCCCGAGCACGAGACCTGGTACTGGATGAATTGCGCATTATACGCACCCTCTAGTTACATTCCCTATTTGAACGATTTGGCATAGCCAAGAAAGAATCGAACCCGGGTGGCGTGCTTCATTGGGCAACTCGGTGGCCGCTCAGGCAAGCCTGCGTGGTTAACATGCCTGTTTTATCACCCCTATTTTTAAGTGTTAACAGTTTCTTTATAATCATCCCATCTTATCTGAGTATGTACATAAAAGTATCTGTTCCGATCTTTTTAAAACAATTACAGGTGTTGTAGTCCATCAGTTGACAAAGAACAAGCGAAAAGTCGATACGTCTTGTAGTACCAGGAAGAAGGTGATACGATACCCCTGAATGTTAGCAGATTATGTTACCTGTCTGATATATGATACACTGACACTTTAATAGGAATAATTTTTAGTTCTTAATCTTGATATCTTTTGTTTCTATTCTCACTACTGTGATATACCATGTCACTTGCACTTCTCGAGTCATGGAATGATGCATTTTCATTATCTCTTTTCTTTTTTCGGACATCACACACACACACACACCCTTTTTGGCTTTTTGTCCATGACAGGACTCGAACTCACAACCTCAAAGTTGTTGATGATTTCCTTCGATACCGCTAGGCCAGAAGCCCTTTGGTATCTTCTGCTATGAAACCATGAACACCTCTTTTCATCCATATTCTAGCTTGAATGTTAATTTATTGATCACTTGTGCTTTTCTTAGGTTGAAAATGTCATGTGGACTTTTCGATTGATCCCAAGGGACTTCCAAGGAAGTTGATCTCCTTCTTCGTGGTACTGAAAGGTATTGTATCTTCTTGTTTTTATCCTGATAGACTGTAGCCCAAATGTTATATTCGTGGATAGATTGACTCTATCTCTTATGTACAAACTCATAGTTAGGATGAAATGAGCATACGTAACATTTAACACTAGAGGTGGTGGGATATACATATAGATGACGGCTTGAGCCTATTAACCGATGGTTTATAACATTTTGTCAAAAGTCAATGTATGTTATATTGTGTCAATATTAGCTGTAGCATATGTTCCATATTTAAAAGATTTGGTTGAGCTGTTAAACCAATCCCTTCCTTGTATCTAGAAGAGTTGGTTAGGAATACTTGTATTTATACGTGACACATATTGAGGAATCAGATCATCGAATTACATCTTCATACATTGTATCAGGCCTTTTCCCTCATCTTCTTGCTGCCATCTCTCTTTAACCCTAACTCTACTCACTGCCGTATCAATTTCACTCATCACCACAATGTCTGAAACAACTAAATATCACCCTGCACTCTCCATATCTAACATTAAACACCTCATTCCAATCACTCTTGACATCAAAAATTCTCAATACAACTCCTGGGCACAATTATTCAAAATCCATTGCCGAGCATACGATGTGATTAATCATATCATCCCACCTCCGACCACCTCTGATGCTTCTTCTACCATCACATCCAACACTACCGATCCGTTATGGTCTCGTTTAGATGCCATAGTCCTCCAATGGATCTATGCACTATATCTAACGAGTTAATGAGTACCATTATGGAGGATGACCAAACTGCTGCTCAAGCATGGACTCGAATTCAAAGTGTGTTTCAGGACAATAAAAACACACGGGCTTTGTATTTGCAAAGGCAATTTACTAATATCAAACTTAATGATTTTCCTGATGTATCTTCATACTGCCTAACTGCCAGGAAATCAAGGTTCTTGCAGATCAACTAAACAATGTGGGCGATAAAGTTACTGATACTCGCATGGTTCTACAGTTAATTGCGGGTCTTAACGACAATTTTGACACCGTTGCAATGTATTTTACTCAGCTGACAGATTTGCCATCATTTTACGAGGCTAGGTCAAAATTAATTCTTGAAGAAACACGTAAGCAGAAGCAGGTAGTGTCTAATTCTTCTTCGATTGAGTCTGCTATGGTTGTCACAGCACCACAGTCCAAACAGCCTGTCTCCAATGTATCTGCACAGCCCAATGCTCGTGGCCCAACTAATTTTCGGTACAATAATCAACGGGGTCGTGGACGAGGCCCAAACAACTACAGGGGTCGAAACAATAGAGGCCGAGGTCGCTTTAATTATGGACAAAACCCAGTGTGGAATCATTATCCACCCTACAACTATCCACAACAACCTCCGGCCCAATGGACTCAACCACCATGTCCATATCCAACAGTCTCCTGGAACCGGCCCAATGCTCCTGCATCTTACCAAGGCCTTCTTGGCCCACGGCCTGCTAATCATGCTCCCTTGTCGTCTGCTTCGTCCAGTACAGGGTATTTCCCACCGATATTGATAGCGCAATGCATACCATGACTCTAATGAAATGTCCCGTTCTTATTGATTAAAAACGTTCCATATTAATTGATTTCGTTGCGAGGTTTTGACCTCTATATGAGACGTTTTTCAAAGACTGCATTCATTTTTAAAACAAACCATAACCTTTATTTCATAGATAAAGGTTTTAAAAAGCTTTACGTAGATTATCAAATAATGATAATCTAAAATATCCTGTTTACACATGACCATTACATAATGGTTTACAATACAAATATGTTACAACAAAATAAGTTTCTTGAATGCAGTTTTTACACAATATCATACAAGCATGGACTCCAAATCTCGTCCTTATTTAAGTATGTGACAGCGGAAGCTCTTAATAATCACCTGAGAATAAACATGCTTAAAACGTCAACAAAAATGTTGGTGAGTTATAGGTTTAACCTATATATATCAAATCATAATAATAGACCACAAGATTTCATATTTCAATACACATCCCATACATAGAGATAAAAATCATTCATATGGTGAACACCTGGTAACCGACATTAACAAGATGCATATATAAGAATATCCCCATCATTCCGTGACACCCTTCGGATATGATATAAATTTCGAAGTACTAAAGCATCCGGTACTTTGGATGGGGTTTGTTAGGCCCAATAGATCTATCTTTAGGATTCGCGTCAATTAGGGTGTCTGTTCCCTAATTCTTAGATTACCAGACTTAATAAAAAAGGGCATATTCGATTTCGATAATTCAACCATAGAATGTAGTTTCACGTACTTGTGTCTATTTTGTAAATCATTTATAAAACCTGCATGTATTCTCATCCCAAAAATATTAGATTTTAAAAGTGGGACTATAACTCACTTTCACAGATTTTTACTTCGTCGGGAAGTAAGACTTGGCCACTGGTTGATTCACGAACCTATAACAATATATACATATATATCAAAGTATGTTCAAAATATATTTACAACACTTTTAATATATTTTGATGTTTTAAGTTTATTAAGTCAGCTGTCCTCGTTAGTAACCTACAACTTGTTGTCCACAGTTAGATGTACAGAAATAAATCGATAAATATTATCTTGAATCAATCCACGACCTAGTGTATACGTATCTCAGTATTGATCACAACTAAAACTATATATATTTTGGAATCAACCTCACCCCTGTATAGCTAACTCCAACATTCACATATAGAGTGTCTATGGTTGTTCCGAAATATATATAGATGTGTCGACATGATAGGTCGAAACATTGTATACGTGTCTATGGTATCTCAAGATTACATAATATACAATACAAGTTGATTAAGTTATGGTTGGAATAGATTTGTTACCAATTTTCACGTAGCTAAAATGAGAAAAATTATCCAATCTTGTTTTACCCATAACTTCTTCATTTTAAATCCGTTTTGAGTGAATCAAATTGCTATGGTTTCATATTGAACTCTATTTTATGAATCTAAATAGAAAAAGTATAGGTTTATAGTCGTAAAAATAAGTTACAAGTCATTTTTATAAAGGTAGTCATTTCAGTCGAAAGAACGACGTCTAGATGACCATTTTAGAAAACATACTTCCACTTTGAGTTTAACCATAATTTTTGGATATAGTTTCATGTTCATAATAAAAATCATTTTCTCAGAATAACAACTTTTAAATCAAAGTTTATCATAGTTTTTAATTAACAAACCCAAAACAGCCCGCGGTGTTACTACGACGGCGTAAATCCGGTTTTACGGTGTTTTTCGTGTTTCCAGGTTTTAAATCATTAAGTTAGCATATCATATAGATATAGAACATGTGTTTAGTTGATTTTAAAAGTCAAGTTAGAAGGATTAACTTTTGTTTGCGAACAAGTTTAGAATTAACTAAACTATGTTCTAGTGATTACAAGTTTAAACCTTCGAATAAGATAGTTTTATATGTATGAATCGAATGATGTTATGAACACCATTACTACCTTAAGTTCCTTGGATAAACCTACTGTAAAATAGAAAAATGGATCTAGCTTCAACGGATCCTTGGATGGCTCGAAGTTCTTGAAGCAGAATCATGACACGAAAACAAGTTCAAGTAAGATCATCACTTGAAATAAGATTGTTATAGTTATAGAAATTGAACCAAAGTTTGAATATGATTATTACCTTGTATTAGAATGATAACCTACTGTAAGAAACAAAGATTTCTTGAGGTTGGATGATCACCTTACAAGATTGGAAGTGAGTTAGCAAACTTGAAAGTATTCTTGATTTTATGTAACTAGAACTTGTAGAATATATGAAGAACACTTAGAACTTGAAGATAGAACTTGAGAGAGATCAATTAGATGAAGAAAATTGAAGAATGAAAGTGTTTTTAGGTGTTTTTGGTCGTTGGTGTATGGATTAGATATAAAGGATATGTAATTTTGTTTTCATGTAAATAAGTCATGAATGATTACTCATATTTTTGTAATTTTATGAGATATTTCATGCTAGTTGCCAAATGATGGTTCCCACATGTGTTAGGTGACTCACATGGGCTGCTAAGAGCTGATCATTGGAGTGTATATACCAATAGTACATACATCTAAAAGCTGTGTATTGTACGAGTACGAATACGGGTGCATACGAGTAGAATTGTTGATGAAACTGAACGAGGATGTAATTGTAAGCATTTTTGTTAAGTAGAAGTATTTTGATAGGTGTATTGAAGTCTTTAAAAAGTGTATAAATACATATTAAAACACTACATGTATATACATTTTAACTGAGTCGTTAAGTCATCGTTAGTCGTTACATGTAAGTGTTGTTTTGAAACCTTTAGGTTAACGATCTTGTTAAATGTTGTTAACCCAATGTTTATAATATCAAATGAGATTTTAAATTATTATATTATCATGATATTATCATGTATGAATATCTCTTAATATGATATATATACATTAAATGTCTTTACAACGATAATCGTTACATATATGTCTCGTTTAAAAATCATTAAGTTAGTAGTCTTGTTTTTACATATGTAGTTCATTGTTAATATACTTAATGATATGTTTACTTATCATAGTATCATGTTAACTATATATATATCCATATATATGTCATCATATAGTTTTTACAAGTTTTAACGTTCGTGAATCACCGGTCAACTTGGGTGGTCAATTGTCTCTATGAAACATATTTCAATTAATCAAGTCTTAACAAGTTTGATTGCTTAACATGTTGGAAACATTTAATCATGTAAATATCAATCTCAATTAATATATATAAACATGGAAAAGTTCGGGTCACTACAGTACCTGCCCGTTAAATAAATTTCTTCCCGAAATTTTAAGCTGTTGAAGGTGTTGACGAATCTTCTGGAAATAGATGCGGGTATTTCTTCTTCATCTGATCTTCACGCTCCCAGGTGAACTCGGGTCCTCTACGAGCATTCCATCGAACCTTAACAATTGGTATCTTGTTTTGCTTAAGTCTTTTAACCTCACGATCCATTATTTCGACGGGTTCTTCGATGAATTGAAGTTTTTCGTTGATTTGGATTTCATCTAACGGAATAGTGAGATCTTCTTTAGCAAAACATTTCTTCAAATTCGAGACGTGGAAAGTGTTATGTACAGCTGCGAGTTGTTGAGGTAACTCAAGTCGGTAAGCTACTGGTCCGACACGATCAATAATCTTGAATAGTCCAATATACCTTGGATTTAATTTCCCTCGTTTACCAAATCGAACAACGCCTTTCCAAGGTGCAACTTTAAGCATGACCATCTCTCCAATTTCAAATTCTATATCTTTTCTTTTAATGTCAGCGTAGCTCTTTTGTCGACTTTGGGCGGTTTTCAACCGTTGTTGAATTTGGATGATCTTCTCGGTAGTTTCTTGTATAATCTCCGGACCCGTAATCTGTCTATCCCCCACTTCACTCCAACAAATCGGAGACCTGCACTCTCTACCATAAAGTGCTTCAAACGGCGCCATCTCAATGCTTGAATGGTAGCTGTTGTTGTAGGAAAATTCTGCTAACGGTAGATGTCGATCCCAACTGTTTCCGAAATCAATAACACATGCTCGTAGCATGTCTTCAAGCGTTTGTATCGTCCTTTCACTCTGCCCATCAGTTTGTGGATGATAGGCAGTACTCATGTGTAGACGAGTTCCTAATGCTTGCTGTAATGTCTGCCAGAATCTTGAAATAAATCTGCCATCCCTATCAGAGATAATAGAGATTGGTATTCCATGTCTGGAGACGACTTCCTTCAAATACAGTCATGCTAACTTCTCCATCTTGTCATCTTCTCTTATTGGCAGGAAGTGTGCTGATTTGGTGAGACGATCAACTATTACCCAAATAGTATCAAAACCACTTGCAGTCCTTGGCAATTTAGTGATGAAATCCATGGTAATGTTTTCCCATTTCCATTCCGGGATTTCGGGTTGTTGAAGTAGACCTTATGGTTTCTGATGCTCAGCTTTGACCTTAGAACACGTCAAACATTCTCCTACGTATTTAGCAACATCGGCTTTCATACCCGGCCACCAAAAATGTTTCTTGAGATCCTTGTACATCTTCTCCGTTCCAGGATGTATTGAGTATCTGGTTTTATGAGCTTCTCTAAGTACCATTTCCCTCATATCTCCAAATTTTGGTACCCAAATCCTTTCAGCCCTATACCGGGTTCCGTCTTCCCAAATATTAAGATGCTTCTCCGATCCTTTGGGTATTTCATCCTTTAAATTTTCCTCTTTTAAAACTCCTTGTTGCGCCTCCTTTATTTGAGTAGTAAGGTTATTATGAATCATTATATTCATAGATTTTACTCGAATGGGTTCTCTGTCCTTCCTGCTCAAGGCATCGGCTACCACATTTGCCTTCCCCGGGTGGTAACGAATCTCAAAGTCGTAATCATTCAATAATTCAATCCACCTACGCTGCCTCATATTCAGTTGTTTCTGATTAAATATGTGTTGAAGACTTTTGTGGTCGGTATATATAATACTTTTGACCCCATATAAGTAGTGCCTCTAAGTCTTTAATGCAAAAACAACCGCGCCTAATTCCAAATCATGCGTCGTATAATTTTGTTCGTGAATCTTCAATTGTCTAGATGCATAAGCAATCACCTTCGTTCGTTGCATTAATACACAACCGAGACCTTGCTTTGATGCGTCACAATAAATCACAAAATCATCATTCCCTTCAGGCAATGACAATATAGGTGCCGTAGTTAGCTTTTTCTTCAATAACTGAAACGCTTTCTCTTGTTCATCATTCTATTCAAATTTCTTCCCTTTATGCGCTAATGCAGTCAAGGGTTTTGCTATTCTGGAAAAGTCTTGGATGAACCTTCTGTAGTAACCAGCTAGTCCTAAAAACTGGCGTATGTGTTTCGGAGTTTTCGGGGTTTCCCACTTTTCAACAGTTTCTATCTTTGCCGGATCCACCTTAATACCTTCTTTGTTCACTATGTGACCGAGGAATTGAACTTCTTCCAACCAAAATGCACACTTTGAAAACTTAGCGTACAATTCTTCCTTCCTCAATACTTCTAACACCTTTCTCAAATGTTCACCGTGTTCTTGATCATTCTTTGAGTAAATAAGTATGTCATCAATGAAAACAATGACAAACTTGTCAAGGTATGGTCCACACACTCGGTTCATAAGGTCCATGAACACAGCTGGTGCATTAGGTAAACCAAACGGCATGACCATAAACTCGTAATGACCGTAACGTGTTCTGAAAGCAGTCTTTGGAATATCAACTTCTTTCACCCGCATTTGATGATATCCAGAACGTAAATCGATCTTTGAATAAACCGACGAGCCTTGTAGTTGATCAAATAAGTCGTCAATTCTCGGCAGTGGATAACGGTTTTTGATGGTAAGTTTGTTCAACTCTCTGTAGTCAATACACAACCTAAATGTACCATCCTTCTTCTTGACAAACAAAACAGGAGCTCCCCATGGTGATGTCCTTGGTCGAATGAAACCACGTTCTAATAGTTCTTGCAGTTGGCTTTGCAGTTCTTTCATCTCGCTGGGTGCGAGTCTATAAGGAGCACGAGCTATTGGTGCAGCTCCTGGTACAAGATCTATTTGAAATTCAACAGATCGATGTGGAGGTAGTCCCGGTAATTCTTTCGGAAATACATCGGGAAATTCTTTTGCGACGGGAACATCATTGATGCTCTTTTCTTCAGTTTGTACTTTCTCGACGTGTGCTAGAACAGCATAGCAACCTTTTCTTATTAGTTTTTGTGCCTTCAAATTACTAATAAGATGTAGCTTCGTGTTGCCCTTTTCTCCGTACACCATTAAGGGTTTTCCTTTTTCTCGTATAATGCGAATTGCATTTTTGTAACAAACGATCTCTGCTTTCACTTCTTTCAACCAGTCCATACCGATTATCACATCAAAACTCCCTAACTCTACTGGTATCAAATCAATCTTAAATGTTTCGCTAACCAGTTTAATTTCTCGATTCCGACATATATTATCTGCTGAAATTAATTTACCATTTGCTAATTCGAGTAAAAATTTACTATCCAAAGGCGTCAATGGACAACTTAATTTAGCACAAAAATCTCTACTCATATAGCTTCTATCCGCACCCGAATCAAATAAAACGTAAGCAGATTTAATGTCAATAAGAAACGTACCCGTAACAAGCTCCGGGTCTTCCTGTCCCTCTGCCGCATTAATATTGAAAACTCTTCCGCGGCCTTGTCCATTCGTATTCTCCTGGTTCGGGCAATTTCTAATAATGTGGCCCGGTTTTCCATATTTATAACAAACTACATTGGCATAACTTGCTTCGACACTACTTGCTCCGCCATTACTCGTTCCGACACCATTTGTTCCTTTCGTTCTATTAACCCCTGGTCCGTAGACCTCACACTTCGCCGCGCTATGACCATTTCTTTTACACTTGTTGCAAAATTTGGTGCAGAACCCCGAGTGATACTTTTCACACCTTTGGCATAGCTGCTTCTGATTGTTGTTATTGTTGCGGTTATTATTGTTGTTGGGATGATTGTTGTAGTTGTTGTTGTTGTTGTTGTTGTTGTTGTTGTTGTTGTTGTTGTTGTTGGGCCATTTGTTGTAGTTGCGATTGATGTTGCGATTGTTGGGATAATTGTTGCGATTATTGTTGTAATTGCTGTTGTTGTTGTATTGGTGATTCTTATCACCGTTTTCCTCCCACTTTCTTTTGACTTGCTTCACATTGGCCTCTTCAGCAGTCTGTTCTTTAATTCTTTCTTCAATCTGGTTCACTAGTTTGTGAGCCATTCTACATGCCTGTTGTATGGAGGCGGGCTCGTGTGAACTTATATCTTCTTGGATTCTTTCCGGTAATCCTTTCACAAACGCGTCGATCTTCTCTTCCTCATCTTCGAACGCTCCCGGACACAATAGGCACAATTCTGTGAATCGTCTTTCGTACGTGGTAATATCAAATCCTTGGGTTCGTAACCCTCTAAGTTCTGTCTTGAGCTTATTGACCTCAGTTCTGGGACGGTACTTCTCGTTCATCAAGTGCTTGAATGCTGACCACGATAGTGCGTACGCATCATCTTGTCCCACTTCCTCTAGATAGGTATTCCACCATGTTAACGCAGAACCTGTGAAGGTATGCGTAGCGTACTTCACTTTGTCCTCTTTAGTACACTTACTTATGGCAAACACCGATTCGACCTTCTCGGTCCACCGTTTCAATCCGATCGGTCCTTCGGTTCCATCAAATTCCAAAGGTTTGCAGGCAGTGAATTCTTTGTAGGTGCATCCTACACGATTTCCTGTACTGCTAGATCCAAGGTTATTGTTGGTATGTAGCGCAGCCTGTACTGCGGCTATGTTTGAAGCTAGAAAAGTACGGAATTCCTCTTCATTCATATTCACGGTGTGTCGAGTAGTCGGTGCCATTTCCTTCAAAATAGTCAAATGGAACAAGTTAATCATACAGAATATTAAGAGTAGTTAATAGTATTTCTTAGCATAATATGAACTCATTTATAAAAGCTTTTTCTTCATATTAGCGTTTTATAAGTTTAAATTCGGGTAGTACCTACCCGTTAAGTTCATACTTAGTAGCTAATATACAATTCAACTACTACAATTCTATATGAAAAACTGATTATAATAATATTTCGCGTTCAAACTTTTACACAATATTTTACAAACTTACAATACCGCTTATTTTACATAAAGCATGAAATATAGCACACAATAACTTTGATACAAGATAGTTGTGAAGATAATTCTAGCTAGTACATAAGTCGTTCAGCAAAGGCAATAAAGACACGTAATTCATACGTCCAGAAACAAGTCATGCATTCTAGTTTTACTAGGACTACTTCCCATCCTTGGTCTTGTGGAACATAACCGTTATGGCCGTTGATAAGACAGCGTGTTGTAACGTCGTCAAAGGGATGAGGGTTACGTAATGACCAACAGTCTCGTAATAACCTAAAAACCTCATTTCTTAACCCAATTACCGACTCCGTCACTTGTGGGAACGTTTTGTTTAATAGTTGTAGCCCGATGTTCTTTTTCTCACTTTGGTGAGAAGCGAACATTACTAACCCGTAAGCATAGCATGCTTCTTTATGTTGCATGTTAGCCGCTTTTTCTAAATCATGAAGTCCTATATTCGGATACATTGAGTCAAAATAATTTCTTAACCCGTTGCGTAAAATAGCATTTGGGTTCCCCGCAATATATGCGTCAAAGTAAACACATCGTAACATATGGGTTTCCCAATGTGATATCCCCCATCTTTCAAACGAAAGTCTCTGATAAACCAAGACATTCTTGGAACGTTCTTCGAATGTCTTACAAACTGATTTCGCCGTAAATAGTTGTGCCGAAGAATTCTGACCGACTCTAGACAAGATTTCATTAATCGTGTCTCCGGGTAGGTCTCTTAAAATATTGGGTTGTCTATCCATTTTGTGTTTTTATACTGTAAAATAGACAAGAGTTAGATTCATTAAAAAAAAAAATACTTATTAATACAAGCAATTTTTACATATATCATAAAGCATAAGCACACTATATTACATATATTACACCACACGAATACAACTATCTTATTCCGACTCGCTCATTTCTTCTTCTTCGGTTTTGGTTCGTTTTGCCAAGTTTCTAGAGATATATGATGTTCCCCTAATACGAGCTGTCGTTTTCCACAACGGTTTCGAAAAACCTGGTTGTTTAGAGGTTCCCGGGTCATTGTTACAACTTAAGGGCTTCGGGGGTTGACGATACATATAAAGTTCATCGGGGTTGGAATTAGATTTCTCTATTTTTATGCCCTTTCCCTTATTATTTTCTTTTGCCTTTTTAAATTCAGTTGGGGTAATTTCTATAACATCATCGGAATTTTCGTCGGAATCCGATTCATCGGAGAATTGGTAATCCTCCCAATATTTTGCTTCCTTGGCGGAAACACCATTGACCATAATTAACCTTGGTCGGTTGGTTGAGGATTTTCTTTTACTTAACCGTTTTATTATTTCCCCCACCGGTTCTATTTCCTCCTCCGGTTCCTCCTCTTCCAGTTCTGATTCTTCTTCCGGTTCTGATTCTTCTTCCGGTTCTTCTTTAGGAACTTGTGAATCAGTCCAATATATATTCGACTCTTCGTTATTATTAGGTGAGTCAATGGGATATGTGCTAGAGGTAGACATCTATCACACAATATCAAACATGTTAAGAGATTAATATATCACATAATATATACATGTTAATAATATATAGTTTCCAACAAAAATGTTAAGCAATCATTTTTAAAGAAAACACGGTCGAAGTCCAGACTCACTAATGCATCCTAACAAACTCGATAAGACACACTAATGCAAATTTTCTGGTTCTCTAAGACCAACGCTCTGATACCAACTGAAATGTCCCGTTCTTATTGATTAAAAACGTTCCATATTAATTGATTTCGTTGCGAGGTTTTGACCTCTATATGAGACGTTTTTCAAAGACTGCATTCATTTTTAAAACAAACCATAACCTTTATTTCATAGATAAAGGTTTTAAAAAGCTTTACGTAGATTATCAAATAATGATAATCTAAAATATCCTGTTTACACACGACCATTACATAATGGTTTACAATACAAATATGTTACAACAAAATAAGTTTCTTGAATGCAGTTTTTACACAATATCATACAAGCATGGACTCCAAATCTCGTCCTTATTTAAGTATGCGACAGCGGAAGCTCTTAATAATCACCTGAGAATAAACATGCTTAAAACGTCAACAAAAATGTTGGTGAGTTATAGGTTTAACCTATATATATCAAATCATAATAACAGACCACAAGATTTCATATTTCAATACACATCCCATACATAGAGATAAAAATCATTCATATGGTGAACACCTGGTAACCGACATTAACAAGATGCATATATAAGAATATCCCCATCATTCCGGGACACCCTTCGGATATGATATAAATTTCGAAGTACTAAAGCATCCGGTACTTTGGATGGGGTTTGTTAGGCCCAATAGATCTATCTTTAGGATTCGCGTCAATTAGGGTGTCTGTTTCCTAATTCTTAGATTACCAGACTTAATAAAAAGGGGCATATTCGATTTCGATAATTCAACCATAGAATGTAGTTTCACGTACTTGTGTCTATTTTATAAATCATTTATAAAACCTGCATGTATTCTCATCCTAAAAATATTAGATTTTAAAAGTGGGACTATAACTCACTTTCACAGATTTTTACTTCGTCGGGAAGTAAGACTTGGCCACTGGTTGATTCACGAACCTATAACAATATATACATATATATCAAAGTATGTTCAAAATATATTTACAACACTTTTAATATATTTTGATGTTTTAAGTTTATTAAGTCAGCTGTCCTCGTTAGTAACCTACAACTTGTTGTCCACAGTTAGATGTACAGAAATAAATCGATAAATATTATCTTGAATCAATCCACGACCTAGTGTATACGTATCTCAGTATTGATCACAACTAAAACTATATATATTTTGGAATCAACCTCACCCCTGTATAGCTAACTCCAACATTCACATATAGAGTGTCTATGGTTGTTCCGAAATATATATAGATGTGTCGACATGATAGGTCAAAACATTGTATACGTGTCTATGGTATCTCAAGATTACATAATATACAATACAAGTTGATTAAGTTATGGTTGGAATAGATTTGTTACCAATTTTCACGTAGCTAAAATGAGAAAAATTATCCAATCTTGTTTTACCCATAACTTCTTCATTTTAAATCTGTTTTGAGTGAATCAAATTGCTATGGTTTCATATTGAACTCTATTTTATGAATCTAAATAGAAAAATTATAGGTTTATAGTCGAAAAAATAAGTTACAAGTCGTTTTTATAAAGGTAGTCATTTCAGTCGAAAGAACGACGTCTAGATGACCATTTTAGAAAACATACTTCCACTTTGAGTTTAACCATAATTTTTGGATATAGTTTCATGTTCATAATAAAAATCATTTTCTCAGAATAACAACTTTTAAATCAAAGTTTATCATAGTTTTTAATTAACTAACCCAAAACAGCCCGCGGTGTTACTACGACGGCGTAAATCCGGTTTTACGGTGTTTTTCGTGTTTCCAGGTTTTAAATCATTAAGTTAGCATATCATATAGATATAGAACATGTGTTTAGTTGATTTTAAAAGTCAAGTTAGAAGGATTAACTTTTGTTTGCGAACAAGTTTAGAATTAACTAAACTATGTTCTAGTGATTACATGTTTAAACATTCGAATAAGATAGCTTTATTTGTATGAATCGAATGATGTTATGAACACCATTACTACCTTAAGTTCCTTGGATAAACCTACTGTAAAATAGAAAAATGGATCTAGCTTCAACGGATCCTTGGATGGCTCGAAGTTCTTGAAGCAGAATCATGACACGAAAACAAGTTCAAGTAAGATCATCACTTGAAATAAGATTGTTATAGTTATAGAAATTGAACCAAAGTTTGAATATGATTATTACCTTGTATTAGAATGATAACCTACTGTAAGAAACAAAGATTTTTTGAGGTTGGATGATCACCTTACAAGATTGGAAGTGAGCTAGCAAACTTGAAAGTATTCTTGATTTTATGTAACTAGAACTTGTAGAATATATGAAGAACACTTAGAACTTGAAGATAGAACTTGAGAGAGATCAATTAGATGAAGAAAATTGAAGAATGAAAGTGTTTGTAGGTGTTTTTGGTCGTTGGTGTATGGATTAGATATAAAGGATATGTAATTTTGTTTTCATGTAAATAAGTCATGAATGATTACTCATATTTTTGTAATTTTATGAGATATTTCATGCTAGTTGCCAAATGATGGTTCCCACATGTGTTAGGTGACTCACATGGGCTGCTAAGAGCTGATCATTGGAGTGTATATACCAATAGTACATACATCTAAAAGCTGTGTATTGTACGAGTACGAATACGGGTGCATACGAGTAGAATTGTTGATGAAACTGAACGAGGATGTAATTGTAAGCATTTTTGTTAAGTAGAAGTATTTTGATAGGTGTATTGAAGTCTTTAAAAAGTGTATAAATACATATTAAAACACTACATGTATATACATTTTAACTGAGTCGTTAAGTCATCGTTAGTCGTTACATGTAAGTGTTGTTTTGAAACCTTTAGGTTAACGATCTTGTTAAATGTTGTTAACCCAATGTTTATAATATCAAATGAGATTTTAAATTATTATATTATCATGATATTATCATGTATGAATATCTCTTAATATGATATATATACATTAAATGTCTTTACAACGATAATCGTTACATATATGTCTCGTTTAAAAATCATTAAGTTAGTAGTCTTGTTTTTACATATGTAGTTCATTGTTAATATACTTAATGATATGTTTACTTATCATAGTATCATGTTAACTATATATATATATCCATATATGTGTCATCATATAGTTTTTACAAGTTTTAACGTTCGTGAATCACCGGTCAACTTGGGTGGTCAATTGTCTATATGAAACATATTTCAATTAATCAAGTCTTAACAAGTTTGATTGCTTAACATGTTGGAAACATTTAATCATGTAAATATCAATCTCAATTAATATATATAAACATGGAAAAGTTCGGGTCACTACATCTAAACCCTCCGGAAGACACATGGTACATGGACACCGGGGCTACCTCTCACATGACTAATGGTACAGGTAAACTCACATCTTATTATCCCTTAAGGCACACTCAAAATATCATTATTGGAAATGGCCATGAAATTCCAGTTAAGGGTTTCGGTCACTCACTCTTACAAAACTCCTCCTCTCGTCCACTTTACTTACGCAATATTCTTCATGCACCTAATCTTATTAAAAACCTAATTTCTGTTCGTAAACTTTCAATAGATAATAATATTTCTTTGGAATTTGATCCTTTTGGTTTTACTGTGAAGGATTTCCCACAGAGCACACCGGTTCTGAGATGTGACATCACCGGCGATCTTTATCCCTTTTCTTCTCCTTTGTTGCATCAAATAAAGTCATCTTCTGCGTTTGTTGCTTCCTCACCAGATATTTGGCATCATCGCCTTGGTCACCCGGGCATTGAAGTTCTACGTACTCTTAGCAATAAAAAGTTTATTCCTTGTAATAAACCAATTTTGAATTCTATTTGTCAATCGTGTGTTTTTGGAAAGCATATAAAATTGCCATTTCTATCTTCATCTTCTAATACTCGATTACCATTTGATATCATTCATAGTGATTTGTGGACATCTCTGATACCTAACATCAATGGCCATCGATATTATATTCTGTTTCTAGATAATTACACTAACTTTTTGTGGACATTTCCCCTACACAACAAGTTTGATGTTTTCTCCACATTTATAAAATTTAACAACTACATCCGTACTCAATTTGGCACACAAATAAAAACCTTTCAATGTGACAATGGCAGAGAATACAATAACAAACAATTCCATCAATTTTGTGATACACATGGAATGATATTTCGGTTCTCTTATCCTTACACTTCCTCATAAAATGGGAAATCCGAACGCAAAATAAGAGCTATCAATAACATTATTCGTACTCTTCTATCTCATGCATTTCTTCCTCTTTCTTTTTGGCATTATGCATTAGAAATGGCAACCTACCTAATAAACATCATGCCTACAAAACTCTTACAACTTCATTCTCCTACTCAAATTCTTTATGGTCGCACACCTTCATACTCCCACTTGCGAATATTTGGGTGCTTATGTTATCCTTTAATACCATCTTCCACAATAAACAAACTCCAACCTCGATCTACACCATGTGTATTTTTAGGATATCCACCCTATCATCGTGGATATAGATGTTACGATTTACATTCCAAAAATTTTATCATTTCTTGACATGTACTCTTTGATGAAATGAAATTTCCCTTCGCCAAATCTCCATCCATCCCACCTACTGACTATCACTCGATCACTAGTACCATTCATCCTTTCCATACTATACCCATACAGACTCATCAACAAGCTACTGGCCCAAATGCAACCCACACAAGCCCAAATTCCTCCACCCACCCAAACACGTCTACACGGCCTAATACCTATACTCACTAACATGGGCTGTATGATTCTGTCCAAAATACTGATCCACCACCTCTTCTAAAACGACCCGTCCATATTACTACAAACGCAGTACGTTATTCATTGGTCCCATAGCGAGGTATTTGACCTCTATATAATACGTTTTAGAAAATATTGCATTCGTTTCATAAAAAGCACACCATTATTATACATAATACGAGTTTCAAACATATGGGCGATTTTTACAAAATAATCCCCATGATACATCGATTTTCAAATATTACAAAGGTGACATAACAGTCGAATATAATACATGACCAAAGTTTTATTGAATGCAACCCTCTTTTAAACAAAAGCATGAGACTCCATGCAAAGCTTGCTCAGATAATGCGACAGCGGAAGACTTTCTTAAGGACCTGAGAATAAACATGCTTAAACAGTCAATACAAAGGTTGGTGAGATATATAGGTTTAAAGCTAGCATCGATATAAATGTAGACCACAAGATTTCATAGTTACAAATATTTCAATAAAGATATTCTATAAGTTGTTGAGCGCTTCGGTAACCATACTTAACCATTAATGTGGCATATTCCCTTTATTATGAAATCTCCCTACACTGTACCAAGTGTAGTAAAAATGAAGTACTATGCAACCGTTTACGATACTAGAGCGACTAGCCCGGTTGGGGTTGTCAAACCCGATAGATCTATCAATAGGATTCGCGCTTACATGTTTTTACAACATGTAAACATTAGTTACCAAGCTATTAGGGAAAAATATGCAAAGTGGTACAACTCAACGTAGAACATGTTTTTAGTACTTGTGTCCATTCCGTAAAACAATTATAAAATAGCGCATGTATTCTCAGCCCAAAAATATTTGTAGAGTTTAAAAATGGGACTATATACTCACGGTAGTAAAAGTATATTAATAATAAGTTTTCAACTTATTAAAAATATGGCCGTCGTCCTTGGATTCACGAACCTATAATAATAATAATGATTCAGATAATAATACGACATATGAAAAAAAAACAAACAAGTTCATAGAATACTTATATAATAATTTTTAACATTTTATGTTGGTAGTCCAAAATAGTTCGAAAAGTCCATTAATCGGTATATATATAATCTTAGAATTACCCCACGGCGTATTGTGTACGTATTGTCTTGCAACAATCCAGAGACGTATTGTATACATATTGTCTTAGAATTAACTAAGACGTATTGTGTACGTATTGTCTTAGGATTTATCAAAACGTATTGTGCACGTATTGTCATGGAACGTACCAAGATTATTATATATATACAATCTCGGAATTAACCAAGATTATAATATTTTGTTATACTAATGATAAAATGTACAAATATATATAGGATATAGGAAAAGTTAACAAGGATATGGTTAATATAGTTTTTATAATATAAATTTCATCCATACAACGTTAATTTTAGCAGATTTTGTTTTGCTCGCCAAATATTCATTACAACTCCGTTTAAAGTGAATCAAATTGCTATCGATTCCTTAAGAAGTGAATCTTACAAAACCAATTCGAAAATTTCATCCCAAGTAGTAATTTTTAGAGCTTTACCCTCTTTTTGTGTTGGTGGGCAGATTTGAAAAAATCCCGGCATCCACCCAATATATGATTTTTGATAAAATACTTCCACTTTGTCTAAAATCATGAAAAAAAATACTGGAAGTCTTATTTACATATATTAACATATTTCCAAAGTCTTAGCCTCGAACTCAAAGTCTAAGATAGGTTTTTAATTCCCAACCCAAAACAGCCCGCTTTTTACCGAATGGAGATTAAAGGATATATGTTAAGTTTCAAGGTGTTCTTCATATGTACAAGTTATAAGTTCTTATATTAACTTAATATAACATCATAATACATATAAATAAGTGTTATTAGAGTTAAGTTAGAAAGATTAAATTAGTTTTTCAAACAAGTTTAGAATCAACTAAACTATGTTCTAGTTTATAAACTCTTATATAGATAGCTATAAACATATGAATTGAACAAGAGTTGAAGTAGAGTTTTTACCTCAAGTTTAGAATGTAAAGTTGTTGGAAAGAAGTAGTAGAACAAAACTTGAGAGATTTCTTGCAAGTGTGTGTAAAAATGAATTAGAAATGGTGCTTATTTATAGGCTTGAAAATTTAGTTTTTAGTGAAAATATCTAAGATAAGTTAAAATGTATTAAGTCATGGATGATATATTAAATTTATTAGGTCATGGATGACATATTACACAAATAATTGCAGATTTCTATTGGTATATACCAATAGTAAATACTTCTAGAAGCTGTGTATAATACGGGTAAAAAATACCGTATGAATGCGAGTAGAATTCTTGAGGAAATTGAATGGAAATACGAGTATAGCTATCCTTTATATGTATTGGTATATTATAAAGTGTATTCAATACTTGTTAGGATGTATTTACACTCGTAATACATTGTATGTAAATACATTTTAATTTAAGTTAATTACGTCGTTTAAATAGTAACATATATATTGTTTAAAAACTCTTTAAATTAGTAGTATGAAAATATATATATAATACTTTGTTAATACACTTAATGAGATATTTAATTATCATATTTTCAAGTTAAATATATGTATATATACACATATATATAATTAATACAAGTTATGACGTTCGTGAATCGTAGGAATAAAAGGGTGGTCAACCGCTTATATAAAATTCTTTCCGGAGGTTCAAGACTTATTAAAATTCATTGCTTATCATGTCGAAATTATTAAATCATATAAATAGTATAATCAAGTAGTCGGAAAAATCCGGGTCATCACATTACCTACCCGTTAAAGAAATTTCGTCCTGAAATTTGAAGTAGTACCTATTTAATGGGCGGTGTTTGTAAACAGATGTGGATACTTCTGTTTCATCTGGTCCTCTCTATCCCAAGTGAACTCGGGACCTCTTCGAGCATTCCAACGAACCCTAACTATAGGTATGTTGCTTTGCTTGAGCTGTTTGACTTCACGGTCCAAGATTTCGACAGGCTCTTCTATAAAATGTAGTTTCTCGTCGATTTGGATTTCTTCAAGAGGAACAGTGAGGTCTTCTTTTGCAAGGCATTTCCTTAGGTTCGAGACGTGAAAGTTATTGTGTACTCCAGCAAGTTGTTGTGGTAACTTAAGTCGATAAGCCACCGGTCCAATACGTTCGATGATCTTGAATGGTCCTACGTATCTTGGGTTCAATTTACCCCTCTTACCAAAGCGTATCACACCTTTCCAAGGTGACACCTTTAACATAACCATGTCATCAACTTGAAATTCTAACGGCTTCCTTCTAACATCAGCATAGCTCTTTTGACGACTTTGGGCGGTCTTCAATCTCTCCTTGATTTGCACAATCTTATCAGGAGTCTCCTGTATGATCTCGGGACCAGTCAGTGGTCTGTCACCTACTTCGTTCCAACAGATAGGGGATCTACACTTTCTTCCATAAAGTGCTTCGAATGGTGCAGCATTAATACTCGTATGATAACTGTTGTTATACGAGAATTCTGCCAATGGTAAATATTTATCCCATCCGTTTCCGAAATCGATCACACATGCTCTAAGCATGTCTTCAAGAGTCTGAATGGTCCTTTCACTTTGCCCATCGGTCTGAGGATGATATGCAGTGCTCATATCCAGACGAGTCCCTAGAGCTTCATGTAGTGATTGCCAAAACCATGACGTAAACCGACTGTCGCGATCGGATATAATGGAGATAGGTACTCCATGTCTTGAAACAACTTCCTTCATGTATAATCGTACCAATTTCTCCATCTTATCCATTTCCTTCATAGGTAGAAAATGTGCAGATTTGGTGAGACGATCGACAATTACCCAAATGATGTCGTAACCCCATGCAGTCTTTGGTAGCTTCGTGATGAAATCCATAGTAATACATTCCCATTTCCATTCTGGGATTTCTGGTTGTTGAAGCAGTGATGTGCGAAACGTGGTATATGAATTGTTGTATAGAAAATACCAGTTTTAAAGATTACACACACTAACGAGTAGTGTACCCGATCGTGTAGTAGTATAGATAATGGTAAAATCCGTGTATCATTCCAAGGACAGTTATATGTGCAAGTTAAGATTGCATAAACTAAATTGAGTTTTAACTAGATAAAATGAAATCAAACAAATACAAGATATTGGGTTGCCATTTAACGATGGACAAATCAATAAAGGAATAAGTTTAAAGAACAATATTTTTGGTCTTTTAAGTTTATGAAAACAAAAAGATAGTTTTGATATCAAATTAAAGAAATATGCTCATCTAGACTTTTTACCCTTAATGTTGATTGTTATTTAAGATTAAGATTGGATTGATTGGTTATGCACGAGAACTAATTAATTGGTTTACCAAGAGTAGTCTTGTGCAAACACTCAAACGGGATTACACGACGCAAGTGATGTTCTTGTCATCTAAGACCTCCTATTTGTAATCATTTAATTTAACTAGCCTAAAGACTTGAATGATGATCATGCCAATGATGTGTTGATCATGATCCACTCCTATGTCAACTAATGGTTTAGCTTAGTTCATTCCCTTAGTCCGGTTAAATGCCCAATTTACCCAACCCAAGTAATCAATTTAATGTAGCAATAGGATCCTTATAAATGTCACTAGTTAAGGCAAATTACTAACACCTATTAGTTATATGGAATTAAGTAATGAAAATATGTATAACAGATTCTAGGGAATTGATCGTTCTCCTAGACAACTACACATATCAATTAAGCTATCCGAAAGTATCTACAAGAGTCGTTCTTACATTCCTATATAGATTAATCGTTTGAACGCAACTTACCCCTTTTGGTAAAAGACGGGCAAACACTTGTCACTAGGTGTAAATCAATATACTAAATCAACAAGATGGTGTTTCTTAGTTGAACAAGTATACTAACTAATTGAATCGAAAAGATTAAACTTAACAAGAATGGTTCTTGTATTCAAACATCAAACTATCATGCATAAGAACAATCAATCAACAAAGGTAAACAATCAACATCTCGATTATTAATCTAGACAAGCATAAAAAGAACTAGCTAAAAATCATATTTAAAGACAATAACAAACTGCAAACAAAGATAGAATTCATTGAACTAACAAGAATCGACCTCTTGAAGCAATCTTGGATGATGATCCTGATGATTCTTGATTCCGGATTGAAATGATGGACTAGGTGATCCTGGATTACTCCAAGGATCACCTTGAATCGTAACCTCTGCCTCTGAAAATGACTGTGTAGTGGTGTCTCAAGAATGAAGCTGGAAAGGGGTTTAAAAAGGCTGAACAGTAGCTGGAAAGTAGGGTGCGCCGAGCGCACAAAAGCACGTGCGCGACGCGCACTGTTCACCTACCACAATTTCACTTTACAGCTCGAGTTGCACGTTCAGATCTGCTTTACACGTCAGAGTGCGCGGAGAAAGTGCGCTGAGCGCACTCCTTGGCGCACTCCACTATTCATGCTTTTTGACTTGTTTTCGATCCCAGAATTCTCTGATCAAAATTTGGACGAGTGAGCTGAGCGCACACCCGTGGCGCACTCCTTGGCGCACTCTACTATTCATCGACTTTTTAACTTGTTTTCGATCTCTGAGTAGTATCATCCAAAATCTTCCATATTTCTTCAATTACACAATGATTCTAACTATTTTACAATAAAATGGAATACAAACAAAAATACTATGTTTACACACGAAATAAACAACGATAGAACTTGATATTGAGACTAAAGATATGTCTAATTTGAGCAATATCAAATCCCCCACACTTAACTCTTGCTTGTCCTCAAGCAAGTCTTGTTTCAAAAATACTAATACAGAGCACAAAATAGAATACACACACATTTATTGGAGAACACAATAATAGGAATCACACTCACACAATATAGTACACAAGTTTACACTAGTCACACGAAGTACACGAAACACACACGTTCTTTTGAAACACCAAACTCACGCTATATGAAACACATAATACACAAATGGAATACTCACACGTTGAGGTACACACACAATTTATGAATCACACGTACAAATTTGGATTGTTTGGGAGAAACGAACTTTGGTGAAAGTTCTTAAAAATTTGGATCCTTAGGGAAAAGTAGATCTTGAGAAAACGTTTTAAGTTTTTTTTTTTTTTTTTTAAATGTCAATGCTAGTTTTAAACTAGACACGTTTTTCGGTTTTAACCTCAAATTCTGGTTGAGGGTAACTGAAAACCGAAGTCTCAGTCGGCGATTAGCAAGCTATCCGCCCCCATGATTGTAGTATCATGGAACTCTTAACCGGGCGCCCCCTGACGCGATATTAATATCGGTCTTTCATGACAATTTGTACATTTTAATTCAAGGGTTAAAACTGCGAAGACTAAGCTATCGCGTGGGACAGATCCTGCTCCAGCTTATTCACCGTAATCGGTCTTACACTGAATAGCGACTTGGATTTACCCTACCAAGTTTATTTTCGGGTTTGAAAGTTCAAGACTTTCCCTTCCCACTTTACCTTTATATCGTGAAATGATATTGGTATGAAATGACATAGTTTAGGAAGTTTGCTATATCAAGTAAGGTAACATTCGGAAGACTTTACTTCCTTCAAGGATGGACTAGATACATCCTTTAGGTTTAGTGACATTATTCTTTTTCCTTTCAAGCCAAAAGTATTTTAAACATTTTTCTTAGCAAAATTTGGTGATAGTAATTCGAAAAGATTAGTAAAATCCCCCACACTTGGCTTTTTCGTTAAGACTTTTATTTCAAAAAAATTTTAAAATTTCCCATTAAATTACGAAAATGAGCCAAGTTGAATACTGTTTGAATACCCGCGAGAATTTATACCATCCCCCACACTTAAGATTAAGTAATGCCCTCATTACTTAAAATCAGTAAAATTTAAATTTGAGAGGACAATATTGAGAAAAAGGAGTTCGAAAAACCTAGGTTCAAAAACCGGAGATCGTGGAATATAGGTGAGCGATGGCGCATCCTTCATTCCTTGATCTTCATCACACAAATTCTAATTTGATAGGTACCTTGCTGAATTTTAATGCTAGTGTCACTAAAACCTTTGAAAAACATCGTGCACTTTTATTAACGCGTCATGCACTCGACTGGACCCCAGAATTTGAAAGGACCCGTTCATATACATTATAAACGATTCACAATAGTTGATTACATCGCGAGGTATTTGACCTCTATATGACACGTTTTACAAACATTGCATTCGTTTTTAAAAGACAAACTTTCTTTACATCAAAAATTGACGGCATGCATACCATTTCATATTACATCCAACTATAATTGACTTAATATTAATCTTGATGAACTCAACGACTCGAATGCAATGTCTTTCAAAGTATGTCTTGAATGACTCCAAGTAATATCCTTAAAATGAGCTAATGCACAGCGGAAGATTTCTTAAATACCTGAGAATAAACATGCTTTAAAGTGTCAACCAAAAGGTTGGTGAGTTCATTAGTTTATCATAATCCATCATTTCCGTAATAGTAATAGACCACAAGATTTCAGTTTCTATAAATATCCGTACACTCGCAAGTGTATAAAAGTATTCTATAAGTTGTAGGCACCCGGTAACAAGCTTTAACGTTCATGTTTTACCCTCTGAAGTACACCAGATCAGGTGTGTTTAAAATAACCTCGAAGTACTAAAGCATCCCATAGTCAGGATGGGGTTTGTCAGGCCCAATAGATCTATCTTTAGGATTCGCGCCTACCGTACATAGACAAGTAGTTTAATGTTACCAAGCAAAGGGTATATTTCTGGTTTAAACCCACGTAGAATTAGTTTTAGTACTTGTGCCTATTTCGTAAAACATTTATAAAATAGCGCATGTATTCTCAGCCCAAAAATATATATTGCAAAAGCAATTAAAAAGGGAGCAAATGAAACTCACAATACTGTATTTCGTAGCAATTATGTATATGACGGCACTGAACAAGTGCAGGGTTTGTCTCGGATTCACGAACCTATATTAAGTATATATATTTATATGTTGGTCAATATCTGTGTAACAATTTAGGTCAAGTCGTAGTGTATCACAATCCTAATGCTCGAGACCGACATGCAAAAGTCAACAAAAGTCAACTTGACCCAAAATGACTTCCAAAATCTATACATGTTTATTATATAACTTATATATAGTAGTTTTATATATTTAAATATATTTATCAGATCTTATTATACTAAATAATACAAGTCATTTATTAATAAATAAAAATTTATATTAAAATTCATATATGATAAAAATATACTTTTATATATCTCAAGTAATAAAATTTATAAAATTCACTTAATATCATAAAAATATAGTGGTATGTATTATTAATGTAATTACATTACGTGTGGTAAAAATATCTTTGTACGCATATTTATTTGATAAAATAATATTGATAATAATGATAATGATGAAAATAATAAAATGATAGTTTCAATAAAAATATTAATTTTTAGTAATAAAGATAATTTTAGCAATAACATCAACTGATAACAGTTATAATAATCGTTTTAATAATAATATTAAAATTAATGATAATTCAGTTGACCATATCTTTTAATCCGTTCATCGAAACCACACGATTTCTAAATGAAAAGTTATTAATTTTTCCTTCAGCTTTTCAACGACATGCATATCATATAACTTATTTCAGTAGCATATGTATCAAATTCGTGATTTATCATAAACTATTTAACGACGAAACTAAGCATACAAACATGCATAATCATATATACTCGAGCACTAGTTAGGGATACACTATTAATATATAAAAGATAAGATATGAATGCTCACGTATCAATATTGTGATTCAATATTGCAGGAAAGTACGTAGACGCAACGAAAATGATAAACGTTAGGTTGACCTCACGAGCAATACCCTCGATCAATACCCATAACCTTCATAGCTATAACCCATAATTTCCTTAGCTCTATCCCATTTGAAAACTTATTTTGAAATCGTCTGAATATAACTCCGTCGTAGTATTTTATGTATACTAATAATATCTTGAAATAATACTAAGTAAATATATATATATATGTAATTCGATTGAGAGAGTTTAGAGAAATATATTTTCAAGTTTCTATGAAATAATGAAACCTATTGAATCCTATTTATAATAGATTTTTGAATTATTAAAGTGAATTATTAAAGTATGAATTATTAAAGTAAATTATTAAAGTATGAATTATTAAAGTGAATTATTAAAGTATGAATTATTAAAGTGAATTATTAAAGTGTGAATTATTAAAGTGAATTATTAAAGTATGAATTATTAAAGTGAATTATTAAAGTATGAATTATTAAAGTGAATTATTAAAGTATGAATTATTAAAGTAAATTATTAAAGTATGAATTATTAAAGTAAATTATTAAAGTTAAAGTAAAGTAAAAGTAAAGTAAAGGTAAAGTTAAAGTATAGTAAAAGTATAAAACTATGTACGTATAATACGCGTATAAAAAATATATATAATATTAATTTAAATCATTTTATATATTTAATAAAATAAAATATAAATATCGTTATCTTTATCATACTGGTTAAGTATTGAGTTGTCAAAAAGAATAGATTTCTTAAATCACAGTGGACCTCATAACATAGGCCCGTAATCATATCATAATGTATCTGATAATTCAATTATTTGATATTATCTCTTAATTCTGTCGATAAATATATCGAAACAAATATGTTCATGTAAAGTATCATATATCTAATACTTTGTTAATGTTTTCAGTTAATATTATATATTATATATACATATCTATATACACATAATTGTTCGTGAATCATCGAACACGGTCAAAGGGTAATTGATTACATGAATGTAGTTCCAAACTTTTTGAGATTCAACATTACAAATTCTGCTTATCGTGTCGGAAACATATAAAGGTTAAGTTTAAATTTGGTCGGAAATTTCCGGTTCGTCACAGTACCTACCCGTTAAAGAAATTTCGTCCCGAAATTTGATCGAGGTCGTCATGGCTAACTATAAAAATGTTTTCATGACGAATATGAGTTGATAAATAGAGTTTTATCATCATTGAGTAATATAGATAAAATAATTTGATTACGCGAAGAGTATAAGTGAAGCTATCGCAAGAGAGTGAAATGAGTAAACGTATATTCGTTTTAACCGATGACGTAGTTATGATTGATTTTCGAAATTCATGGGATTTAAAGAAAATCTTTGCAATAAGATTTGGTTCTTCGGCGATTAAGGAAATCAGGATCTTCTTTGATTAAATGCGATAATCTGTCTCGATTTCTCTGTCTGATATTTTACTATAATTCCACCCCCTTCGTTTCTTTATTTCCACAGCTCACACCTTCTAGTCTTTCTCCCCAATTCATACTTTAAAGCATTCGTTAATATGCTTCATCCAGTATTGATTCTTGATATACTCTTAACTTTCATATCTGTCATTCTTCTTTTTCATCTACCACCGGAGGAAGTTATTTTCTTCTACCATTACCTTGGGGTTATTGTGTTTTTTATTCTCCCGTGTCTTTATATTGCTATACGCATTGATATACACGGTTTGTAATTTCAGGATTGTTACCGGGCTTTATATTCTCCATTATATTTCGGAGCTTCATGCTTTCGTTTTCTCTTCCCGACCTTAAGTCAAGCGGATAATGGTCCAGAATTCATAGATATGAATTTTTGGATGAACATAGTTAATGTTCCAAGAAGAAAATCTTAATGGCACGATCTTGATTTGGCAAATTACCAGAATATTCGAAAATATAGAGCTATCAAGATGATATGTTCTTAATATGTTTGAAAATTGGGTAGAATGTAAGAGTCGTGTAAACAGTACATGATGACGGTATATTATGTGAATCATCACGTTCCATTAGAAACTCAGCATGACTTACTGTAATATAATCACGTTGATCAAGTGTCATTATATTATACTAACTCATGCTTCATTTCCCAACACTACTTCAAAAACATTCCTATTTTAAATTCAAATTTTTTTTTTTTTTAAAATTTAGAAACTAACACAGTTTCTTTTTATGTTGTAACGCAGATATTGCTAAGAGATAAAAGATATCGGATAAGAATAGTTGTGAAAATATCTTCAGGAATATCGAAGATATTATAATAAAAGATACGATAATATGGATGATGAAGAAGATTTGTCTGTGAAGGTTTAGAATAAGAAGTAAGGTGTTTGCTAACGATTTCAGTAGACACTGAATCATTTGGATCCTTTGAAGGCAGGTTTAGTCTTTGTGATTTGTCCACAGCCTCCTTCATGGTCTGCTCAATCCGTTTTCCAGTTTCAAACCTTCTCTTTTTCTCAGCTTTACCACCATACTATTCTTTATCATCAAACTTTTGACTGTTAAAGTCGTTTACAGTTTTTGCTGCTTCATCAGCATTTTTCCAATTTCGGAGAACTAGTTCATAGTTTGGGATGTTTTTCAGAAAATTCACATTCGAAGTATGTAAGTCTAGGAGATAGACGTTATATGCATAACTTTTGACGTAAAATTGTCGCGAAATTCAAAATACTGATTGCTAATTCCCAGTAGTTGGTGTGACAATTATTGTTACAGGATGTAGGTGAGTACATGATGGGGTTTTAATGAATAAGTATAGTGGCTTTTCGGAGAGGCTTAAGTCGAAGGTTAATGAAGTTGTTGATAAGTTTACTGCTAATGTTGCGAGATATGAAAGGTTCCCCGGTAACAATGATGAAGGGGTAGTTGTTATAATAAGGTTTATTCGTATAAACAAATGAAGGTGATTTGCTGGAGCTGTGACAAAACTGTCTATTTTGGAAAGAGATTGAAAAATTATATTTGGTAATAAATATCAAAGGATCTGACACGGATACGTGTTAAACTATAACTTTGGTTTCGAGAGCTTTTCAGATGCATGACAATGGGTAATATGTGGTTGGATCATCATCTCGCATGTCTTTAGGAATTTTGAAGTGTTTGAACACATATTGTAATTGTTAATATACATATGATGTTCTAAGATTTTGAATGATACAAATATTTTTTGTGAGTTCCATGAATAGAAATGAGGTTCTAGGACAGTTTTGAAGTCAAAGTATAGTTTTGAAAGATGTAGGAATCTAAGAGTGATGATTTCGGTTATATCTTGAATCGAATTCTGAGATTTCAAAATCAGAATATGTAATTAGATTTTGAATGAGTATGGTTGTTTTGATTTCTATAAAAGAATGTATATTGTTGTGAAAGTAGGGAGTATAATGGATGATTTGCTGAATCAGATTCGAAGAATGTAACATATTAATTGTGAATTTATATATCTCTCGGGTATTACCTACCCGTTAAAAAAAATTTCACAATTAATATTTTGTACAAAAGAATTTTATTACAGTCTTTATGGAAATATATATGTGTATATTTCTTCAGATGTAATATTGATTTAATGAGTTAATATTAAATTAAACTCATTTGATTTATGGTTAAGGCTAGGATAGATAATTTCTAAACTTTAGAAATTACATAATCGCCGTAGAATGTTTCCCCAATGAAGTTATGAATCAATACTTCATCGTTGTGGTATTCCTTGGTATCTACATGGCGTATGACGTCGATGCTCGTGGGACAGATTGTGAAGTTGAGGTTTGCGATGCGGTTGTTGTTGGTGGTGGTAATGGTACTGTTGATGTTGTTGATGGTGGTACTGGTTATGCTGCTGGTGCTACTGCTGGTGTTTGTAACCTTTGCACCATATTTTCCAAAGCCACTACCCGAGCGCGAAGCTCGTTGACTTCTTCTATTACACTGGGGTGATTGTCGGTTCGGACGAGCGGATAAATAAGATCTAGAATTTGGTGTAGTATATAATCATGACGAGATACTCTGGAAATGAGAGAGAAAATGGTGTTTCGGATAGGTTCGCCGGTAAGTGCTTCAGGTTCTTCGCCAAGAGGGCAATGTGGTGGATGGAAGGGATCACCTTCTTCTTGTCTCCAATGATTAAGGAGGCTACGAACCCATCCCCAATTCATCCAGAATAGATGATGACTAATTGATTGATCCATTCCGGTCACACTGCTTTCGGAACTTGAGTGGGATTCCATTTCGGAATCCGAGAGACTTGAACTAATGACGAATTCCATTTCGTACGATTGAATAAAGAATTTTTTGATATGAAATGATTTTCCGGCTATCGGGTGGTATTCTAATTATATAGAGCAAAAGGTTTCGTAGATTACGGAGGAATTTACGGAATATGTAAGGCAAAGTTTACAGTAACAGATACGCTAAGATATGAATTAGTAGATACGCTAAGATATGAATTTTGTCTATACACTATTCATCCAATCAATGCAATAAGATGTGTCTAGACTAAGAATGATAAGCAGGTAATTTCCGACAAAATGATGAGCAAAACTTTTGACATGCAGACACGGTCGAAGTCCAGACTCACGAATGCATCCTAACGACTATCAGTTAGACACACTAATGCAGACCTGGTTCGCTAAGACCACCGCTCTGATACCAACTGAAATGACCCGTTCATATACATTATAAACGATTCACAATAGTTGATTACATCGCGAGGTATTTGACCTCTATATGACACGTTTTACAAACATTGCATTCGTTTTTAAAAGACAAACTTTCTTTACATCAAAAATTGACGGCATGCATACCATTTCATATTACATCCAACTATAATTGACTTAATATTAATCTTGATGAACTCAACGACTCGAATGCAATGTCTTTCAAAGTATGTCTTGAATGACTCCAAGTAATATCCTTAAAATGAGCTAATGCACAGCGGAAGATTTCTTAAATACCTGAGAATAAACATGCTTTAAAGTGTCAACCAAAAGGTTGGTGAGTTCATTAGTTTATCATAATCCATCATTTCCGTAATAGTAATAGACCACAAGATTTCAGTTTCTATAAATATCCGTACACTCGCAAGTGTATAAAAGTATTCTATAAGTTGTAGGCACCCGGTAACAAGCTTTAACGTTCATGTTTTACCCTCTGAAGTACACCAGATCAGGTGTGTTTAAAATAACCTCGAAGTACTAAAGCATCCCATAGTCAGGATGGGGTTTGTCAGGCCCAATAGATCTATCTTTAGGATTCGCGCCTACCGTACATAGACAAGTAGTTTAATGTTACCAAGCTAAGGGTATATTTCTGGTTTAAACCCACGTAGAATTAGTTTTAGTACTTGTGCCTATTTCGTAAAACATTTATAAAATAGCGCATGTATTCTCAGCCCAAAAATATATATTGCAAAAGCAATTAAAAAGGGAGCAAATGAAACTCACAATACTGTATTTCGTAGCAATTATGTATATGACGGCACTGAACAAGTGCAGGGTTTGTCTCGGATTCACGAACCTATATTAAGTATATATATTTATATGTTGGTCAATATCTGTGTAACAATTTAGGTCAAGTCGTAGTGTATCACAATCCTAATGCTCGAGACCGACATGCAAAAGTCAACAAAAGTCAACTTGACCCAAAATGACTTCCAAAATCTATACATGTTTATTATATAACTTATATATAGTAGTTTTATATATTTAAATATATTTATCAGATCTTATTATACTAAATAATACAAGTCATTTATTAATAAATAAAAATTTATATTAAAATTCATATATGATAAAAATATACTTTTATATATCTCAAGTAATAAAATTTATAAAATTCACTTAATATCATAAAAATATAGTGGTATGTATTATTAATGTAATTACATTACGTGTGGTAAAAATATCTTTGTACGCATATTTATTTGATAAAATAATATTGATAATAATGATAATGATAAAAATAATAAAATGATAGTTTCAATAAAAATATTAATTTTTAGTAATAAAGATAATTTTAGCAATAACATCAACTGATAACAGTTATAATAATCATTTTAATAATAATATTAAAATTAATGATAATTCAGTTGACCATATCTTTTAATCCGTTCATCGAAACCACACGATTTCTAAATGAAAAGTTATTAATTTTTCCTTCAGCTTTTCAACGACATGCATATCATATAACTTATTTCAGTAGCATATGTATCAAATTCGTGATTTATCATAAACTATTTAACGACGAAACTAAGCATACAAACATGCATAATCATATATACTCGAGCACTAGTTAGGGATACACTATTAATATATAAAAGATAAGATATGAATGCTCACGTATCAATATTGTGATTCAATATTGCAGGAAAGTACGTAGACGCAACGAAAATGATAAACGTTAGGTTGACCTCACGAGCAATACCCTCGATCAATACCCATAACCTTCATAGCTATAACCCATAATTTCCTTAGCTCTATCCCATTTGAAAACTTATTTTGAAATCGTCTGAATATAACTCCGTCGTAGTATTTTATGTATACTAATAATATCTTGAAATAATACTAAGTAAATATATATATATATGTAATTCGATTGAGAGAGTTTAGAGAAATATATTTTCAAGTTTCTATGAAATAATGAAACCTATTGAATCCTATTTATAATAGATTTTTGAATTATTAAAGTGAATTATTAAAGTATGAATTATTAAAGTAAATTATTAAAGTATGAATTATTAAAGTGAATTATTAAAGTATGAATTATTAAAGTGAATTATTAAAGTGTGAATTATTAAAGTGAATTATTAAAGTATGAATTATTAAAGTGAATTATTAAAGTATGAATTATTAAAGTGAATTATTAAAGTATGAATTATTAAAGTAAATTATTAAAGTATGAATTATTAAAGTAAATTATTAAAGTTAAAGTAAAGTAAAAGTAAAGTAAAGGTAAAGTTAAAGTATAGTAAAAGTATAAAACTATGTACGTATAATACGCGTATAAAAAAAATATATATAATATTAATTTAAATCATTTTATATATTTAATAAAATAAAATATAAATATCGTTATCTTTATCATACTGGTTAAGTATTGAGTTGTCAAAAAGAATAGATTTCTTAAATCACAGTGGACCTCATAACATAGGCCCGTAATCATATCATAATGTATCTGATAATTCAATTATTTGATATTATCTCTTAATTCTGTCGATAAATATATCGAAACAAATATGTTCATGTAAAGTATCATATATCTAATACTTTGTTAATGTTTTCAGTTAATATTATATATTATATATACATATCTATTAATAAAAGGTAAAGACAAAAGACAGATTCGACGAATTGAAGACGCAAACGACCAAAAAGCTCAAAAGTACAAAAGACAATCAAAAAGGTTCCAATTATTGATAAGAAACGTCTCGAAATCACAAGAGTACAAGATTCAAAACGCAAAGTACAAGATATTAAATTGTACGCGAGGACGTTCGAAAATCCGGAACCGGGACTAGAGTCAACTCTTAACGCTCGACGCAACGGACTAAAAATTACAAGTTAACTATGTATATAAATATAATATAATATATAATTAATTATATTAATTATATATATATTATATATATATAATAAAAACCGTCGGCAGCAAGAAACTCCAAGGGTGTGAGCTGTAAATACCTCTCCGCGACTCGCGAAGTTTTAAGGGCATTTTGCCGCGAGTCGCGGAGCCCCAAAAATCAAGTCTGGCTATAAAGCCAACCGAATTCTGATCAAATTTATCACATCTTTTTTCTTCCTCTTCATACGTAAATATATTTATATTTATAATTTATATTTTAATTTTAATTATAATTCTAATAATAAGGGTATGTTAGCGAATGTTGTAAGGGTGTAAGTCGAAATTCTGTCCGTGTAACGCTACGCTATTTTTAATCATTGTAAGTTATGTTCAACCTTTTTATATTAATGTCTCGTAGCTAAGTTATTATTATGCTTATTTAAAACGAAGTAATCATGATGTTGGGCTAATTACTAAAATTGGGTAATTGGGCTTTGTACCATAATTGGGGTTTGGACAAAAGAACGACACTTGTGGAAATTAGACTATGGGCTAATAATGGGCTTTATATTTGTTTAACTAAATGAAAGTTTGTTAATGTTAATATAAAGATTTACAATTGGGCGTCCCTATAAATTACCATATACACTCGATCGGACACGATGGGCGGGGTATTTATATGTACGAATAATCGTTCATTTAACCGGACACGGGAATGGATTAATAGCCACTAGAATAATTAAAACAGGGGTGAAATTACATTCAAGGGTAATTGGTGTAATTGTTAACAAAGTAGTAAAACCTTGGTTTACACGCAGTCGATAACCTGGTGTATTCATTAAACAAAGTATTAAAACCTTGTTACAATTTGAATCCCCAATTAGTTGGAATATTTATCTTCGGGTATAATAATAATTTGACAAGGACACTTGCAATTTATATTTATGACTGATGGACTGTTATGGACAAAAACCAGACGGACATATTGAATAATCCAGGACAAAGGACAATTAACCCATGGGCATAAAACTAAAATCAACACGTCAAACATCATGATTACGGAAGTTTAAATAAGCATAATTCTTTTATATCATATTTAATTTCCTTTATTTTATATTTAATTGCACTTCTAATTATCGCACTTTTATTTATTTTATTTTATCGCACTTTTAATTATCTTACTTTTTAATTATCGCAAGTTTATTTTATCGCACTTTTATTATTCGCAATTTCATTATCGTTATTTACTTTACGCTTTAATTTAAGTCTTGTATTTATTTTATATTTTACATTAGGTTTTAACTGCGACTAAAGTCTTAAAATCGACAAACCGGTCATTAAACGGTAAAAACCCCCCTTTATAATAATAATATTACTTATATATATATATTTGTATTTTTATAAAAGTAAACTAATATAGCGTTGAGCTTTGTTTAAAGATTTCCCTGTGGAACGAACCGGACTTACTAAAAACTACACTACTGTACGATTAGGTACACTGCCTATAAGTGTTGTAGCAAGGTTTAAGTATATCCATTCTATAAATAAATAAATATCTTGTGTAAAATTGTATCGTATTTAATAGTTTTTCCTAGTAAAATAATAACTATTTTATATACACCTCGTTCGACATCAAGTATATTTTTGGCGCCGCTGCCGGGGAAAACTCTTAAACGCCGGAAGCGCAACGCTAATATAAAAAAAAAAAATTTTAGTTACTTTTATTAAAAGTCGTTTTTGTAAAAATACGTTTTAAATATTCAAAAATATAAAAAGAAAAACAAAAATATAAGTATTTTTAAGATTTTGTAAATATTTAAGTTTTATAAGTTTCTTTATTTCTATTTTAGTTTATAAAAATATAAGTTTTATTTTAAAATCGTTTATTTAAATTAAAAAAACAGAAAACAGAAAATAAAAAAAAAATAAAGAAAACGCGTAAAAAGATAAATCTGTCAGCTCAAATTCTGAACCCCGCGACTCGCGGGGTTTTCTTCTTTATTTGCCGCGACTCGCGGAGGGTTTCTGACAGGCGACAAGGAAGCCCTAATCGAGCATTAATTACGAGATATTATTAATATTAATTATTAATTAAACCTAATTATTATTATTATTATTATTAGTTTTAATTTTACTTTTACTTTTTATTTATATATTTTAGTTAAATTAGTTTTATTAAATTGTAAAATTTGTAGTTTTATTAAATAAATAATATAAAAATAATATTTTTATAAAAATTGTACTTTTTACAACTTTTTTATATTTTGTCCCTTTTTAATCGTTGTAACGTAATATTTGTATTTTTTAGCTCATATTTAATTTTAAACTTAGTTTTTGCTATAGTTATTTTTACTCCTAGATTTTTAGGCTTTGCCGTAGAATTCCTTAAGTGCTTTTTCTTTAGACTAAGATTTAGGTGCTTTAGAATTTTGCGACGCCTTTTTAAGTTTTAGTTTCTTTTTAAGTTATTTCCATTTGGGATTTAGTTTTTCCTGTAAGCTTTAATATTTTTAGACCTTTTACTATGTACCAATTATCATTCCAATTAGTAATTTCAATTTGCGATTATAATTTTAAGTTAGTTGTAGTAATAAGGTTAAATTAGTTAAGTATTTTTAAGTTTTGATAAGTTTCTTTTATTTTTCCGTCACCTTTTATTTTTCAACCATTTTTTCTTTTTCGACCTTTTTTGACGAACTCTTTTTCTCTCTTATTTCTCGCTATTCTAGTTTTAGGACTTAGAATTTTTTTTTCTACTTCTTATCTAAATTTCTTAAAATTACGAAAATTTATTTTGAGTGGTTAAATTGATAGACATCAAAATTTTCTGGTTCGTAGTAATAGTTGGATTTGTACGTGGACCGGGTTATTGGAGCCAAACAGTCCTCAATTATATTGAGACCAAACGAATCCTGCCCCTCTGCTGCATCTTTTGGCTATTCGAAACGTGGGCAAAATCAGAAAAGTCTATTGATTGGATAACTTATTATAATTTTTCTTTCCTTTTAAAAACTAATAGGATATTCTGTGAATGCACCGAGCAAGACGTTCATCACCTTTTGTACGTTCACCACCTGTAACTCGATCAAGACATCGTTTAACAAATATAACCGCCGTTGATTTTTCTTTAGAATCGTCATCCAGTCGACCAAGTACTTCAGTTCAAATTACCGATAATCCATTTTTTGAACCCAACCTCACAATTGAGAATCCAGAAAATATTCAGGAACGGTTCGTAGATCCTGAACCATTAAACTTTCCTCCGAAACCACCAATCATTCAAACAGAGATTGTTGAGGAACGAACCATTAAATCTGAAGCATCTAGTGATACCGATTCAACAAATTCAATTATGGAGAATCTGGAACCTTTAAGTATGGAAGACCGAATGAGAGCTAAACGCACTGGCCAAGGTCACGCAATTACTCATCCAGACATTAATGCGCCAGATTATGAAATCAAAGGACAAATTTTACACATGGTGACTAATCAATGCCAATTTAGTGGTGCGCCGAAGGAAGATCCAAATGAACATCTACGTACCTTTAATAGGATCTGCACACTATTTAAAATACGAGAAGTGGAGGATGAACAGATATATCTCATGTTATTTCCCTGGACTTTAAAGGGAGAAGCCAAAGATTGGTTGGAATCGTTACCTGAAGGGGCGATCGATACATGGGATGTTTTAATTGACAAATTTCTTAAACAATTCTTTCCTGCATCTAAAGCCGTAAGACTTCAAGCAGAAATTGTTACGTTCACACAAAAGCCAAATGAAACTCTATATGAGGCGTGGACAAGATATGGAAAGTTGTTAAGAGGATGTCCGCAACATGGTTTAGACACCTGTCAAATAGTACAAATATTCTACCAAGGATGCGACATCACTACAAGAAAAGACATAGATATAGCAGCTGGTGGTTCTATTATGAAGAAAACCGAAACTGATGCTTACAAAATTATTGATAATACTGCTTCCCACTCACATGAGTGGCACCAAGAAAAAGATATCATTAGATCATCTAAAGCAGCTAGAGCCGATTCTAGCCATGACTTAGATTCCATTTCAGCAAAGATAGATGCTTTCGAGAGACGAATGGAAAAGATGACTAAGGATATTCACTCAATACGAATTAGTTGTGAGCAGTGTGGAGGACCACATTTGACAAAAGATTGTCTCAGTATTGAATTAACAATGGAACAAAGAGAGAATATTTCATACATAAACCAAAGGCCTGGAAATAATTATCAGAATAATTATCAACCGCCAAGACCGATTTACAATCAAAACCAGAATTATAACCGAAATATTCCATACAACAACCAACAAGGTCCTAGCAATCAACAAGTATCCAATAATACTTACAATCAGCAAAGACCGAATTTTCAAAACAAACCACCACAACAAACCGATGATAAAAAGCCGAATTTAGAAGATATGATGACGAAGCTAGTTGAAACTCAAACGCAGTTTTTCACATCTCAAAAACAAACCAATGAACAAAATGCTCAAGCATTTAGAAATCAACAAGCTTCTATTCAAAATCTGGAACAAGAAGTAAGTAACCTAGCAAGGTTAATAGGTGAAAGAAAACCGGGAAGTTTACCTAGTGATACAAATGCTAACCCCCGGAATGAAACAGCTAAAGCTATTACCACAAGAAGTGGTACAACACTTAAACCACCTGAAATACCTGTAACTTCTGATGAAACTATTCCTACTCCACAAGAACCACAACCTGATCAAGATAAGGAAAAAGAACCGGTAGTTGAAAAGGTTAATGAAGATAACACAGTTAAGGATAAACCTTATGTTAAACCATACCAACCACCACTTCCTTATCCGAGTAAAATGAAGAAAGAAAAACTTGAAGCCGAGCAATCCAAATTCTTGGATATGTTTAAACAGATAAATGTAAATCTTCCTTTCATTGATGTGATTTCAGGAATGCCTAGATATGCTAAATTCTTGAAAGATCTGATCACGAATAGAAAGAAAATGGAAGAACTTTCGGCTGTTACTATGAATGCTAATTGTTCAGCAGTGCTGTTGAATAAGATACCAGAAAAATTATCTGATCCAGGAAGTTTCACAATTCCATGTTTTCTGGGTAGTCTTAGTTCAATAGAAGCATTGGCAGACTTAGGTGCTAGTATAAATCTAATGCCGTATTCACTATACGCTAAACTAGACCTTGGAGAATTGAAACCAACAAGAATAAGCATACAACTAGCCGATCGATCAATAAAATATCCTAGAGGGATAATGGAGAACATGCTAGTTAAAGTTGGTACTTTAGTATTTCCAGTAGATTTTGTTGTTTTGGACATGGAAGAAGATTCTCAAGTTCCTCTCATATTAGGAAGACCATTCTTAAACACGGCTAAAGCAATGATAGACGTGTTCGGTAAGAAACTGACCCTAAGTATAGAGGATGAGAGTGTTACCTTTTCAGTTGATAGAGCAATGCAACAACCACAATCTGCAGATGATACATGTTATTATATTCAAACTATAGATGCACATGCAGAATTATTAGAAGAATTTCCAGAATTACAAGGAACAGGAGAATGTTCTTTAGGAGAAGGTAATGAACCAATTGATGAAGCTGAAATGTTAGCTACACTTATAGCTAATGGATATGAACCAACAACAGAAGAAATTCAAATGCTAAAAGAAGAAGACAGATATCGATATAAATCATCGATAGAAGAACCTCCGAAATTAGAATTAAAGCCACTTCCAAACCATTTGGAATACGCTTATTTACATGGTGAATCTGAATTACCTGTAATAATATCGTCTTCTCTTACTGAAAATGAGAAATCACAACTCATTTCTGTGTTGAAAGCTCATAAACCAGCCATTGCATGGAAGATTCATGATATTAAAGGAATAAGTCCTTCGTATTGCACACATAAAATCCTTATGGAAGAAGGTCATAAAACGTATGTGCAACGCCAACGAAGACTAAATCCTAATATGCAAGATGTAGTTAAGAAAGAGATTATTAAACTGCTAGATGCAGGTTTAATATATCCAATTTCTGATAGTCCATGGGTAAGCCCAGTTCAATGCGTGCCTAAGAAGGGTGGCATGACTGTCATCACAAATGAGAAAAATGAGCTTATTCCTACTAGGACTGTAACAGGATGGCGTGTATGTATTGATTATAGAAAATTAAATGACGCCACCAGAAAAGATCACTTTCCCTTACCTTTCATAGATCAAATGTTGGAAAGATTAGCCGGAAATAGTTACTATTGTTTTCTAGATGGATTTTCCGGATATTTTCAAATTCCAATAGCACCCGAAGATCAAGAGAAAACCACATTCACGTGCCCTTATGGTACGTTTGCTTACAAACGCATGCCATTTGGACTTTGTAACGCCCCTGCAACCTTTCAAAGGTGTATGATGGCGATTTTTCATGACATGATAGAAGAATGCATGGAAGTATTCATGGATGACTTTTCAGTCTTCGGTGATACATTTAAATCATGTCTAGTTAATCTGGAACGAATGCTAATTAGATGCGAAAAATCAAATCTAGTACTTAATTGGGAGAAATGCCATTTCATGGTTAAAGAAGGCATCGTTCTTGGACATAAAATTTCAAAAGAAGGAATTGAAGTGGATAGAGCTAAAGTAGATGTAATTGCTAAACTTCCACATCCCACCAATGTTAGAGGAGTTAGGAGTTTTCTAGGGCATGCCGGTTTTTACCGACGTTTCATAAAAGATTTTTCTAAAATTGCCACTCCTATGAATAAACTCCTAGAAAAGGATGCGCCATTCATCTTTTCAGATGAATGTATCAAATCTTTTAATATTCTTAAAGAAAAACTCACTAATGAGCCGATCATGATAACACCAAATTGGAATCTACCATTTGAACTAATGTGCGATGCAAGTGATTTTGCAATGGGAGCCGTTTTAGGACAAAGGATTGAAAAACAATTTCAACCTATATATTATGCTAGTAAGACATTACAAGGAGCACAAACGAACTATACAACTACTGAAAAAGAACTCCTTGCTATTGTCTTTGCTTTTGACAAATTTCGATCATATCTAGTTCTAGCAAAAACGGTGGTCTATACCGACCATTCTGCTCTTAGATACCTATTTTCAAAACAAGATGCTAAACCAAGGTTAATCCGTTGGATCTTACTCTTACAAGAGTTTGATATTGAAATCCGAGATAAAAAAGGAGCAGAAAATCTCGCCGCTGATCATCTTTCTCGTCTTGAAAATCCCGAATTAGAAGTTCTAAATGAATCGGCCATACAAGACAACTTTCCTGATGAATATCTATTGAAGATAGATTATAAAGAAATCCCATGGTTTGCAGACTATGCAAACTACTTAGTTTGTGGATTCCTTGAAAAAGGATTATCATACCAAAGACGAAAGAAATTCTTCAGTGATATAAAACACTATTTCTGGGAAGATCCACATCTGTTTAAAAGTTGTCCCGATGGAATAATACGCCGATGCGTATTTGGAGATGAAGCTAGTAAAATTTTAAACCATTGTCACACAGGACCAACAGGAGGGCATTATGGGCCTCAACTAACAGCAAGAAAAGTTTATGAAGCTGGATTCTATTGGCCTACAATTTACAAAGACGCACACCTTCTTTGCAAATCCTGTGATGCATGTCAAAGGACCGGAAAAATAAGTCAACGTGATGAAATGCCACAAAATGTCATCCAAGTATGTGAAGTATTTGACATTTGGGGTATTGACTTTATGGGTCCATTTCCAAAATCTCATAATAATCTATATATACTCGTAGCCATTGATTATGTATCTAAATGGGCGGAAGCACAAGCTCTCCCAACTAACGATGCACGAGTTGTAGTCAACTTTTTAAAACGTCTTTTTGCAAGGTTTGGAACACCGAAAGCTTTAATAAGTGATCGGGGTACTCATTTCTGTAATAATCAACTTGAGAAAGTTCTTAAAAGATATGGAGTAACTCATAAAATCTCCACCGCATATCATCCACAAACAAGTGGACAAGTTGAAAATACCAACCGAGCTTTAAAACGTATTCTAGAGAAAACCGTAGGATCAAATCCGAAGGAATGGTCCATTAAATTGGAGGATGCACTCTGGGCTTTTAGAACAGCCTACAAAACTCCAATTGGAACCACACCTTTTAGACTTGTGTATGGAAAAGCATGTCATCTTCCAGTAGAAATTGAACACAAAGCATTTTGGGCTTTGAAGACATGTAATCTTGATTTACATGAAGCCGGGCGTCTACGATTAAGTCAACTAAACGAATTAGAAGAATTAAGACATGAAGCATACGAAAATTCGTTAATCTATAAGGAAAGAAAGAAGAAATGGCATGATAAAAGAATCAGAAGTTCAAAAGAATTTAAAGAAGGAGACAGAGTTCTTCTTTTCAATTCACGATTCAAGCTATTTCCTGGAAAATTGAAATCAAGATGGTCTGGACCATTCATAGTAAAAAGAGTTTTCCCATACGGAACGATAGAATTGATAAATTCAAATGGGATTGAATTTAAAGTTAATGGTCACAGAGTTAAACATTACATACATGGTCCGATGGAAGTCGACAACGAAGTTAATCACAATTTCGACACCACAGCTAACTAAGTGTGGGGAGAATCTAGTCTTTAAAGGATAATATGTATTTCTGTTAGAGTTAGATTGTCTGTTTTCGTGTAGTTCTCGAAAATGGAACACGTATGGTCTTTCCCTAGCAGACCCTAAAGAACTAGTCTTCTCCCCCCATTCTGAATTTTTATTTTTTTAGGTTTTTACGAAATGAAGACTGCCTGTGAATTAAACCATGGTCTAATGCTACACGCTTTGATCACTAAAAGAAATAATGACATACTACCGAGTGAAATAGTATCAGTAATCAGAGAAAGAATGGACGGAGTTAGAAAAGGATCCAGATGCGAAGATAATAAGTTACAATTTGGTAAAGGAAAATCAAAATCCGCAGCGAAAAGAAGAGCACGACACCTAGAACGATGTCACAAATGCGGAAAATGGTCACATGGAGGTAAATGTTCAAATAATCAAACCTATTCAAATACCGAATTTGTTACTTTATGCAGAGACGGACCGTTCATATGTTTAGAAGAAAAGACAATGAATGCTCGAGGTTACGCCTATGCAGCCATGGAAAACCAATTAAACCGACTATCTTATGAATATAATAGATCATATAACTAAGAAATCTATTTCACAGGTATGTCTGTACAGTTTTTATTTTTATTTTTATTTTTAACCTTTTGATAATAAACGCTAATTTGTTCGCTAAAAAGTATTAAATTGGTATTAAATAAAATTAGGTTTGGCGACCGAAATTATTGATATCGTTCAAAAATTTATTACATCACTGCGAAATTTAACGTTTATTCTTAAGGTATAAATATCTTTAATCAATCAACCCAAAATATTTCAAGAATTCGTCATGAGTTAAATTAGGTCTTGGAACCGAAATTACTTTACCGAAAAGAGGGGCGCATATTTTTGATAATATTTGATTGATTAAAAGTGGGATAAAAAGACAAAAAGATTTTTAATTTTTTTTTTTTACCATGTTTTTAAAATTAATATTTAAATCTTAAATTAATATTGTAAATTTTGTAAAAATAATATATTTAAAATTGTAAATATTTGAAAAATTAATATAAGTGTGGTATGAATTTATAAATTTTTAAATTAAGTTTGGTGTGAATTTTTAAAATATTAATTTTTAATTTTATGCATTTTAAATTTTGAGTTTGGTGTGAATTTTTAATTTTTAATTTTTAATTTTGAATTTTATATTTAAGTTGTGTGAATTTAAAAACAAAAATTTACTTTATCTCATTAAGTTAAAAATATGATTTTTAAAATTCGTCGTAAGTTGAAGACTAGGTCTTTGAACCGAAATTGCTTTACCCAAGGAAGGGACGAGAACTTTTATTATCATTATTTTTAATCTTATTGATTTAAAGTATGCCAAAAACATTAAAAAACCCAAAAATCTTAGCTTTTAAAACAATCGCTACAAAAAGACAAATTTTAAAATTTTGTCGAGGGACGGACTAGGACATCGATCCGAAACGACCTCGTCCTAAATAACAAGGGAAACAAAATTTTAAAATTAATTTCTTAATTGTTTTATAAGTTAAAGATTATATATAAAAAAAAAAAAAAAAAAAAAGGGTAAACTCCGCGACTCTCGGAGTTTGCAGTGCAAACCTCCGCGACTCGCGGAGGGACCAAATTACAGAAAAAAAAAATAAAAGAGCTGCACGATCAGTTCACTCAACCCACACAAAAACACCCAAAATAACAGCGAAATAGCTGCGAAAAAACCCGAAAATCACCCCCAAAAATCTCAATTTTTAACCGTTAATCACCAAATTTTTTGCTAAAATCATGTTGAGAAGGATGATATCTAAGAACTACTCAAGAAAAACGGTATATTTCTACACCTAAACACCATTTAATTCGAATTTTAGTGTTCTTGAGCTATTTTTCCCCAATTTGATTTTGATGCTTTTTAGTGTAATTAGACTTAAATTGTTTATGTATTATGCTTGTATAACCTAGATTGATGCTGTTTAACATGATTAGAAGCCTTAAACTTCAAATTTTGAATAATCTAGGGTTTGTGTTCTTGAGCAATTTGGGGCTTTTTGATATAAACAGGTTATGGCCGATTTTTTTCATGAATTGTTGCTAAATTGAGTAGTGTAACATGTCTAGGTAGTTAAATGATCCAAACTTTGAGCCTAAACATGATTTTGAGAATTAAAGTGGACTTTTTCAAGTCCAAAATTCATGAACTTGATTTTTGAAAGATAATGCCATTTGAGACTTGTTTATTTGCTAGTAATGATTATTTTGACATGTTATTTGAGTTGAATGCTTATGAACTTGGCAAAAATTTTCGTATATGCTTATTTGAAAAAGTGTAGATTTGATAAAAATGTGAAAATAAGCTTAAGTTTGATATAAATTGATAATGTCATTATAATTATTTTGATTGATGATTTTGCTGACACTAATGCATATTTGGATGCACAAAATTTGTGTTTGATGTGTTTTGCAGAATGAAAGGGGTGAATCTTCATCCCAAGCCCGCCATGCTCCTGCTGAGAACTTGGAACAACAGGAGGTAGATAACTACTACAAGCAGGATGTACCTCATCCAGTCATGACCTTTTCAGATATGCACTTGGAACAGTTGCACCCGAACCTGCGATTTGACAGACTTTGGATAGATTATCCAAAATATCAACGGGGTTTGCATACTCTTCATTCCAAGGTTGTTGAGGTACCGAGGGTCATAGAATGGGGACCCTTGGAAGCTGTAGAATTGGCCGGGCCAATTAGGGAATTACTAGTACAGAGGTATGGTAATTCTTCTTTTAATGACTGGATATGTTTATTCACCATACGCAGACCTGTATATAAAGTATGGTGTGAAGAGTTGTTATGTAGTATAGAGTTGAATGATCGGGTAGCTAGTTTAACCGATCGTTCTTTTATTAGATTTTTGTTAGGCGGTTCGATGCGCCACATGTCTTTACTAGACATGGCTCAGGCTTTACGTATATATACGCCTGAGGAGTTAGCGTCTGCCGATTGTAGAGGATTGATACTAAACGGTAGAAAGATAGATGAGAATTTTGATACACACGGTGTGTGGAGTCAAATGACAAGCCATCACCGTTTCAAAGGGGGAAACTACTCTTATTTGGATATAGATAGAGCCGAATTAAGAGTGATACATAGGTTTTTAGCCAATTCGATTACACAAAGGGGTAAGAACAAAGAAAAGGTAAATGAACAAGATTTGTTTTACCATATGTGTATTCGAGACCCACAGAGCGCTGTAAGTATACCATATTGTGTGGGTTATTATTTATCAGCTATGGTTCGGGGGATGCGTCCACATAGCATAATAGGAGGTGGTATTTTTATTACTTTGATTGGTGAATATCTCGGTGTGGATATAAGTCGGGGGGGATTATTACTAGAAGAGCCGGAACCCCGCGACACTATAGGTTTAAATGTATACCATGGTGCGAAAGTTTTGAAGCGGCGAAATAACGCCGCAGTACGATACCATGGTAGACATCCACAGGTGGAGAGAAACCAGGAACAAGGTAATGTAGGAGGGGGGAATGAGATGCAAGAAATGCATAGGTTTATAGCTTCTCAGGAATACGAAAATGCTAGACAGAGAGCATTTGAAGATTGGCAAGTTCATCAGAACCAGATCATAGCGCATTGCCAACATATAGGTAGAAACTATATTCCTACACCGAAACCCGTCTTCCCTCCTTGGTCGATAGAGATGCAGCCACCATATCCTACGTATGATCCTGCCGAAGCATTCTATAGCACGTATGGTTATGCCTGGAACCCCTATTGGTACCAATATCATCCTTAGTTTACTTATTATTTTTTATTATTTTGTAATTTGTAATTATTGATACATTTAATATTTTTGTTAATATTGTAATCATTTTTATAATTATCTAACTTTTATTCTTAGATTTTAATAATTTTTGAATGTGGGGTAATAAACCAAACTTCAAAAATATGTATATATGTTTGCAGTTTATCTTATTTACACAACAGGGTAAAACAACGCATTTTCAAAGACTGGCATTAAGTTCAGCAAAAGCAACTAATTTTGACGACAAGATGCAAAATATATGTGAAATAACAACAAGACGGGATGAACAAATGATGTGCACCATTTATCATTCAGCAAACAAACGCCAATATATTTGGAAACTTTGGTAAAAATTTAATCATTTTCACACAAATCACCCTCAATAATTTAAATTGTTACTGATTTCTTGCAAATGAGGGCATTGCAAGATCTTAAGTGTGGGAAGGGATTAAATTCTTTCGGATTTTAAAATTTTTATATTAAACACTTGGTTACCATTAAAAATACTAGTAAAGCAGTAGTTGTATTAGAATCTAGTGCTCTCTGATAAAAAAGAACAGCCCTAGTCTTATATACTGACTACCCAATTCTAGTAAAATTTTTCAAAATTTTCAATTAAATGAATTCAAATCATGTTTATACATATTTATGAACGATAAAACTAGGTTTTAACACCGAAATTATTGTTACCTCGGAAAGGACATAAATTGAGAAACAAACTAAAATGTTAAAATTCATTTAAAATGGAATAGAGGACGATAAAAAGGAAAATAAAAGCCAAGTGTGGGAAAATTTACCAAATTATTTTAAACATATGTCACATATATCTGTAACAAATAACTGAAAATACTTTTGCTTTGAACTAAACTAAACTGTTTTACCCGATGAAAGAAAAGAAGAGATGGATCTACACGATGAATCAATTCCATCATTAAAAGGAAGTAAAGTCTTCCAAAAAAGAAACGCGCTTCTTGATTTAGGTCATGAAGTTGTCGTCCAGACCAGCTGTAGGTTGACGAAAAATCTAGAAAAGTCATCACTAAAATCAGCAGGAAATCCACGGACCTCAGCATTAAACAGGGTCGCCAAGTGGTCAGATTTATCCTAACCATGAGAAGGATTTATCTCGTACAATGGGGAGGCACCATGCAAATTAGCTGGATAAGACTAATGAATCAGATCCCCAGAAAGGATAATCTCCTTAAAGATTAAAAATCAGCTTTTAAGCCTGATATTACTCAATCCTAGAGATTGACCTTAAAGATTGAGAATTACAAACTCATGGAATTCGATGATATCTAAACTCGAGCTTAAACGAGAAAATATTTTGATCAAAATTATAAACCGATTTGTTTTCTGAAAACCCTATTTTCAATGCGTTCATTACCATTGAACGTAAAATCCTAGGAATTCACCTGGAATTCATTAGGTCACCTGAACCAAATCGGGTGTCAACCGTAAGAACGGTGGTTGCATAGCATGGTCAAAGACAGGACCTTGTGCCAGACCGACAAATTATAAGGGTGAGCTTTACTATTGCTCCTACCAAGGATAGTAATTGCGTCCGACACGTTATAGACCATAATCAAAAGCATGTCACAGGACATTGCCTTAAACAGTTGCTTGTTCAACGCTTTCCTTTACAACCGGACGGTAGTTTGCCGAAAGGTAATATACGGAACAAGTAAACTGGACGTGTTGCTTTCCAAATACAAGGTTAGCAAGTGGGTGACACAAAACCGCAAGTTTTGAGCTAAAATTTTCAAATCTGAAACCCACCAAACCCACAAAAATATTTTGCAAACACCGGTAAAGGGTTATCCCGGAAAACTTATCTAGGGTAAAAACTAGATTTAATTTTCAAAAGATCAAATGTTTTCATAAAGATCCAATTTCCTTAATGGATCTAAATTTTTATAGTCATGTGGGACTGTAAACCATATCGTTACTACCATTGTTTATACCGCCGTATAGAAATCACTGATGTACAAAGTGTGAAGAATAAAGAAGTGATTCTAGTATTTCAAGACGATATTGCTTGAGGACAAGCAACGCTCAAGTGTGGGAATATTTGATAATGCTAAAAACGAACATATATTTCATAGCATTATTCCTCAAGAAAGACAAGCTTTTAGTTGCAATTGTTCTATTTACAAGAGTAAAAAATGGTTGAAAAATAAAAGGTGACGGAAAAATAAAAGAAACTTATCAAAACTAAAAAATACTTAACTAATTTAACCTTATTACTACAACTAACTTAAAATTATAATCGCAAATTGAAATTACTAATTGGAATGATAATTGGTACATAGTAAAAGGTCTAAAAATATTAAAGCTTACTAGGAAAAACTATTAAATACGATACAATTTTACACAAGATATTTATTTATTTATAGAATGGATATACTTAAACCTTGCTACAACACTTATAGGCAGTGTACCTAATCGTACAGTAGTGTAGTTTTTAGTAAGTCCGGTTCGTTCCACAGGGAAATCTTTAAACAAAGCTCAACGCTATATTAGTTTACTTTTATAAAAATACAAATATATATATAAGTAATATTATTATTATAAAGGGGGGTTTTTACCGTTTAATGACCGGTTTGTCGATTTTAAGACTTTTGTCGCAGTTAAAACCTAATGTAAAATATAAAATAAATACAAGACTTAAATTAAAGCGTAAAGTAAATAACGATAATGAAATTGCGAATAATAAAAGTGCGATAAAATAAACTTGCGATAATTAAAAAGTAAGATAATTAAAAGTGCGATAAAATAAAATAAATAAAAGTGCGATAATTAGAAGTGCAATTAAATATAAAATAAAGGAAATTAAATATGATATAAAAGAATTATGCTTATTTAAACTTCCGTAATCATGATGTTTGACGTGTTGATTTTAGTTTTATGCCCATGGGTTAATTGTCCTTTGTCCTGGATTATTCAATATGTCCGTCTGGTTTTTGTCCATAACAGTCCATCAGTCATAAATATAAATTGCAAGTGTCCTTGTCAAATTATTATTATACCCGAAGATAAATATTCCAACTAATTGGGGATTCGAATTGTAACAAGGTTTTAATACTTTGTTTAATGAATACACCAGGTTATCGACTGCGTGTAAACCAAGGTTTTACTACTTTGTTAACAATTACACCAATTACCCTTGAATGTAATTTCACCCCTGTTTTAATTATTCTAGTGGCTATTAATCCATTCCCGTGTCCGGTTAAATGAACGATTATTCGTACATATAAATACCCCGCCCATCGTGTCCGATCGAGTGTATATGGTAATTTATAGGGACGCCCAATTGTAAATCTTTATATTAACATTAACAAACTTTCATTTAGTTAAACAAATATAAAGCCCATTATTAGCCCATAGTCTAATTTCCACAAGTGTCGTTCTTTTGTCCAAACCCCAATTATGGTACAAAGCCCAATTACCCAATTTTAGTAATTAGCCCAACATCATGATTACTTCGTTTTAAATAAGCATAATAATAACTTAGCTACGAGACATTAATATAAAAAGGTTGAACATAACTTACAATGATTAAAAATAGCGTAGCGTTACACGGACAGAATTTCGACTTACACCCTTACAACATTCGCTAACATACCCTTATTATTAGAATTATAATTAAAATTAAAATATAAATTATAAATATAAATATATTTACGTATGAAGAGGAAGAAAAAAGATGTGATAAATTTGATCAGAATTCGGTTGGCTTTATAGCCAGACTTGATTTTTGGGGCTCCGCGACTCGCGGCAAAATGCCCTTAAAACTCCGCGAGTCGCGGAGAGGTATTTACAGCTCACACCCTTGGAGTTTCTTGCTGCCGACGGTTTTTATTATATATATATAATATATATATAATTAATATAATTAATTATATATTATATTATATTTATATACATAGTTAACTTGTAATTTTTAGTCCGTTGCGTCGAGCGTTAAGAGTTGACTCTAGTCCCGGTTCCGGATTTTCGAACGTCCTCGCGTACAATTTAATATCTTGTACTTTGCGTTTTGAATCTTGTACTCTTGTGATTTCGAGACGTTTCTTATCAATAATTGGAACCTTTTTGATTGTCTTTTGTACTTTTGAGCTTTTTGGTCGTTTGCGTCTTCAATTCGTCGAATCTGTCTTTTGTCTTTACCTTTTATTATTTAAACGAATATCTCTTGTAAATAGAACAATTGCAACTAAAAGCTTGTCTTTCTTGAGGAATAATGCTATGAAATATATGTTCGTTTTTAGCATTATCATCTATATACACATAATTGTTCGTGAATCGTCGAACACGGTCAAAGGGTAATTGATTACATGAATGTAGTTCCAAACTTTTTGAGATTCAACATTACAAATTCTGCTTATCGTGTCGGAAACATATAAAGGTTAAGTTTAAATTTGGTCGGAAATTTCCGGGTCGTCACAGAATTTAATGCCTAGTGGGGTTAAACTCCTCCACACTTTATCGGACGAGACGTGAAGTCGGTGGAAAAAGTTCCACGAATCAGAATAGTGAGCCAATCATTTACACCTCGGGTGGTGTATATTATATGTGATAAATCCTTTTTTAGTTTCCCGAAAAAGGATGACCTAACCGGAGGGTTAACATACGACTCCTCTCCAAGTGCGTATTTCAGTAAAACTTTTATTCTTATTGGTGGATCTTGGTCAAATGGGTCTTTAAAGATTGTCTTCCCCAAATTGACATCCTCTGGATTAAGCGTGGACCCGCTGTGAATCTCAACTATTGAGCGGAGCTCAATTTCCAGCTTCAATTCCTTTAATTCTTCAGTTGTACGTTCATAACCATTAGCCATGAGAACGAGTAGCAAACCGTCTTCCTCCTTTACCACAATCTCATCTTTATAAGTAGAAGAGTAAGAATGTAACTCGGGGAAATCCTGCAAAAGCTCAGAAAGTGGATCTAAACGAGTACATTTTTCAACAACCAGTTCGTCTTACAAAATAAATTGTGAAGTTATAAGTTGTGGAGCTAGACTGGACTCTGTCACATTTGAATGTTCCGGAAATAGAATCAATGGTGAATAATGATCGGTAGAGAGTTGCATAGTGGGTAGGGGACTCGAATGTTTTACGTCCGGATTCATGCAACATTGCCAAGACCCATAAAAACACGGGCAGAAACCTTCGACTATCATCCTCTCTTTCATAGACATGTTTTTAATGTTAACCACAACTTCATCTTCTTCTTTCTCTTGGTACCCCTCGTTGGTAACACTAGGAGATAAATATAATTCGATTAGTTTCCTTCGTTCTACTCTCATTCTCTCACCCATTGTCATATTCCTGTGGTCAACCATTTCCCTGCAACTGGTAAAAACTAGAAAAGAATAAAAGCATCGACACTAAACAGTGATAAAAATAATAATAAAAACTCTACAAAAAAATGATAAAATCTAAAAAATAATAATCACAACTTAGTTAACAATTCTTATCTTGACACAACTATCCCCGGCAGCGGCGCCAAAAACTTGATGTGCGAAACGTGGTATATGAATTGTTGTATGGAAAATACTGGTTTTAAAGATTACACACACTAACGGGCAGTGTACCCGATCGTGTAGTAGTATGGATAATGGTAAAATCCGTGTATCGTTCCAAGGACAGTTATATGTGCAAGTTAAGATTGCATAAACTAAATTGAGTTTTAACTAGATAAAATGAAATCAAACAAATACAAGATATTGGGTTGCCGTTTAACGATGGACAAATCAATAAAGGAATAAGTTTAAAGGACAATATTTTTGGTCTTTTAAGTTTATGAAAACAAAAAGATAGTTTTGATATCAAATTAAAGAAATATGCTCATCTAGACTTTTTACCCTTAATGTTGATTGTTATTTAGGATTAAGATCGGATTGATTGGTTATGCACGAGAACTAATTAATTGGTTTACCAAGAGTAGTCTTGTGCAAACACTCAAACGGGATTACACGACGCAAGTGATGTTCTTGTCATCTAAGACCTCCTATTTGTAATCAATTAATTCAACTAGCCTAAAGACTTGAATGATGATCATGCCAATGATGTGTTGATCATGATCCACTCCTATGTCAGCTAATGGTTTAGCTTAGTTCATTCCCTTGGTCCGGTTAAATGCCCAATTTACCCAACCCAAGTAATCAATTTAATGTAGCAATAGGATCCTTATAAATGTCACTAGATAAGGCAAATTACTAACACCTATTAGTTATATGGAATTAAGTAATGAAAATATGTATAACAGATTCTAGGGAATTGATCGTTCTCCTTGACAACTATACATATCAATTAAGCTATCCGAAAGTATCTACAAGAGTCGTTCTTACATTCCTATATAGATTAATCGTTTGAACGCAACTTACCCCTTTTGGTAAAAGACGGGCAAACACTTGTCACTAGGTGCAAATCAATATACTAAATCAACAAGATGGTGTTTCTTAGTTGAACAAGTATACTAACTAATTGAATCGAAAAGATTAAACTTAACAAGAATGGTTCTTATATTCAAACATCAAACTATCATGCATAAGAACAATCAATCAACAAAGGTAAACAATCAACATCTCGATTATTAATCTAGACAAGCATAAAAAGAACTAGCTAACAATCATATTTAAAGACAATAACAAACTGCAAACAAAGATAGAATTCATTGATCTAACAAGAATCGACCTCTTGAAGAAATCTTGGATGATGATCCTGATGATTCTTGATTCCGGATTGAAATGATGGATTAGGTGATCCTGGATTACTCCAAGGATCACCTTGAATCATAACCTCTGCCTCTGAAAATGACTGTGTAGTGGTGTCTCAAGAATGAAGCTGGAAAGGGGTTTAAAAAGGCTGAACAGTAGCTGGAAAGTAGGGTGCGCCGAGCGCACAAAAGCACGTGCGCGACGCGCACTGTTCACCTACCACAATTTCACTTTACAGCTCGAGTTGCACGTTCAGATCTGCTTTACACGTCAGAGTGCGCGGAGAAAGTGCGCTGAGCGCACTCCTTGGCGCACTCCACTATTCATGCTTTTTGACTTGTTTTCGATCCCAGAATTCTCTGATCAAAATTTGGACGAGTGAGCTGAGCGCACACCCGTGGCGCACTCCTTGGCGCACTCTACTATTCATCGACTTTTTAACTTGTTTTCGATCTCTGAGTAGTATCATCCAAAATCTTCCATATTTCTTCAATTACACAATGATTCTAACTATTTTACAATAAAATGGAATACAAACGAAAATACTATGTTTACACACGAAATAAACAACGATAGAACTTGATATTGCGACTAAAGATATGTCTAATTTGAGCAATATCAAGCAGACCTGACGGTTTCTGATGTTCCGCCCTGACTTTGGAGCAAGTCAAACATTCTCCGATGTACGTTGCAATATCAGCTTTCAAATTTGGCCACCAAAAGTGTGCTTTAAGATCTTGATACATCTTTCCATCTCCGAGATGTATCGAGTATCTCATCTTATGTGCCTCATCCAAAACCAATTTTCTTAACCCTTTAAACTTCGGTACCCAAATGCGTCCAGCGAAGTATCGGGTTCCATTCTCCTGTGTAACAAGCTGTTTACCTAACCCTTTAAGCATCTCATTTCCAAAGTTTTCTTCAGAAAGAGCTCCTTGTTGAGCCTCCTTAATTTGGGTAGTGAGGTTCGTACGAATTTTCATATTCATTGCTCGTACTCGAATCGGCTCTCTTTCCTTCCTGCTTAAAGCATCTGCTACTACATTTGCTTTCCCGTGATGATATCGAATTTCACAATCATAGTCGTTTATCAGCTCGACCCACCTACGTTGCCACATGTTCAGTTGTTTTTGGTTGAAGATATGTTGAAGGCTTTTATGATCGGTATACACAGTACATTTAACCCCGTACAAGTAGTGTCTCCAAATCTTTAATGCAAGCACCACTGCTCCCAATTCTAGATCATGAGTCGTATAATTTTGTTCATAAATCTTCAGTTGTCGGGATGCATATGCAATAACCTTCTTTCGTTGCATGAGGACACAACCAAAACCTTGTCGCGAAGCGTCACAATAAATTACAAAATCATCGTTCCCTTCAGGTAACGATAGAATAGGCGATGTAGTCAACTTCTTCTTCAATAATTGAAATGCGGCTTCCTGCTCAGAAGTCCATTCATACTTCTTCCCTTTGTGTGTTAATGCTATTAATGGTTTGGCTATCCGGGAAAAATCTTGAATAAACCTTCTGTAATAGCCAGCAAGACCCAAAAATTGGCGTATTTGCGTTGGAGTCTTTGGGGTCTCCCACTTTTCAATGGCTTCAATCTTGGTTGGATCAACCTGAATTCCTTCACTGCTGACAACGTGACTAAGGAACTGTACTTCCTTCAGCCAAAAGGCGCACTTGGAAAACTTTGCGTATAACTGTTCTTTCTTTAACAGTTCTAGTACCAACCTTAAATGTTGTTCATGTTCTGTTTCATTCTTAGAATAAATAATAATGTCATCAATAAAGGAAATAACAAACTTATCCAAATACGGACTGCATACCCGATTCATGAGGTCCATGAATACAGCTGGTGCATTTGTCAGCCCGAACGGCATGACTAAAAATTCATAATGACCGTAGCGTGTCTGAAATGCGGTTTTCGGAATATCTTCTTCTTTGACACGCAACTGATGATAACCCGATCTTAGATCAATTTTGGAGTAAACACGTGATCCTTGCAGCTGATCAAACAAGTCATCAATTCTCGGTAATGGGTACCGATTCTTGATAGTTAACTTGTTTAATTCGCGATAATCTATACACATTCGAAAGGATCCATCTTTCTTCTTAACGAATAAAATCGGAGCTCCACACAGTGAAGTGCTCGGTTGAATGAATCCACGGTCCAGTAATTCTTGTAACTGGCTTTGTAACTCTTTCATCTCAGACGGTGCAAGTCTGTATGGAGCACGAGCCACTGGTGAAGCTCCTGGTACTAGATCTATTTGAAATTCTACAGATCTAAATGGAGGTAATCCTGGCAACTCTTCCGAAAAGACTTCGGGAAAATCTCTTGCCACAGGCACGTCATTGATGCTCTTCTCTTTTTCTTTCGTTTCGACTTTATTAACATGTGTTAGGATAGCATAGCACCCTTTCTTCAAGCACTTTTGGACTTTCAAGCAGCTAATGAGTTTTAGCTTTGAGTTACCCTTCTCTCCATAAATCATTACTTCCGTTTTATCCTTACGGGGAATGCGAATTGCCTTCTTGGCACACACAACTTCAGCTCCTATTTTGGACATCCAATTCATGCCGATTATTACATCAAAACTTCCTAATTCTACGGGTATCAAATCAATTTTAAACGTTTCTCCGGCTAAATTTATTTTACAATCACGGAAAATTTTATCGGCTTTAATTAGTTTACCATTAGCTAACTCAATCATGTACTTAGCATCTAGAGGTAATGATGAACAATTCAATTTAGCGTAAAAGTCTCTACATATGTAACTTCTATCGGCACCATTATTAAATATAATAGATGCAGATAAGTCATTAATGGTAAACGTATCCGTAACAAGCTCCGGGTCTTCACACGCCTCTCTAGCATTAATAACAAATGCTCTTCCCCGTACAGGTCCATTATTCTTCTCTAGATTCAGGCACTGGCTCTTAATATAACCCTGTTTCCCACACCCGTAACAAGTAACAGTAGCCAAGGCAGTTCTATTTGCATTGGTGGCAGGAGTTTTGGTGCCATTTGTATTTGTAACGGGAACCCAACAATCTTCAGCAAGATGACCCCTTCGATTACATTTGTTGCACACCACATTACAAAAACCAGTGTGACGTTTGTGGCATCTGTTACATAAGGGATTTCGTCCTTTGTAACCTGAACTTGAACCACTACACGTACCTTGCGTGGTTTCCTGTTTCTTGGGAGATTGTTGTTGGTGACCTCGATCACGGTTTCCATCCCACTTTCTTTTGTTATCCGATACCTTGGCATCGGTATTTTATGTGTTCTTATCCAGGATGATCTGATCCATTAGTTCATTTGCCATGGTTATAGCTTCATGAATTGTCTTGGGTTTGGATGCTGTAACATTGGCCTTGATGTTCTTTGGTAGACCATCTTTGTACAATTCAATCTTTCGCTTTTCCGTTGGTACCAATTCAGGACATAACAAGGCTAATTCCATGAATCGCCTGTTATAGTTGGTAAGTTCGGTTCCGACAACTTTCAGATTTCGTAACTCGGCTTCCATTTTTCTAACCTCATTCCTTGGGCAGTATTCATTGATTAGCATATTTTTCAACTCCTCCCAAGGAGTATCATATGCTTCATCGCCCCCTACAGCTTTTACATAGTTTTTTCACCATGTAAGTGCACCATCATGTAATGTGCATGAAGCATACTTTGTCCTATCTCCTTCCGCACAACCACTGATTTTAAATACGGACTCGAGCTTTTCGAACCATCGGGTTAAACTGACTGGTCCTTCTGTTCCGCTGAATGATGAAGGTTTGCAACCTTGAAATGCTTTATATGTACATCCAACACGAGGGTTGGTGTTATTTGCTGATGCTCTTGCTAACTCCAAAAATCTCCTGTTGTAACCATCAAGGTCGTTCCCAACGGCCTTTAACTGCATGAATTCCATTTCCATCTTTTAGATTTCGGTTCTCGGACAATACTCCTCAATCATGGCACACTTAAATTCTTCCCATGGCGTAGCATACGCCTCATCAATGCCTTGTGCCTGTGCCATTGTGTTCCACCACGTGAGTGTGCCGTCAGATAGCGTGCAAGAAGAAAATTTGATTTTGTTGTCCTCCGAACAGTTGCTAACTCGGAATACTGATTCAAGTTTCTCGAACCATCTGGTGAGACCAACCGGTCCCTCAGTGCCGCTGAAGTTATGTGGTTTACAGCTCTGGAATTCCTTGTAAGTACACCCATTTCGTATGGGTTGAATAACCGGTGGTGGTGGCGGTGGCGGTGGAGCTTGGGGTTGCATTTCCGCAATGGCTGCGGCTACACGTTCTTGGATCATCTCTTCAATTTGAGTAGTAATAGTTGTGGATCGACCGTTAGCCATGATGTTCTAAACAAAAATTTTGACTCAAGTCAAAATCCAGTATTCAAATAGTAATAATACAGTATATAGTAACCAACATGGAATCAAAATATCACATGTTATTAAATAATGCATCTAGGTACAAATACCACAGAATCATCATACAGTAATGTAAATAGAAAGTCGTGCAAGAATTAAATAACGCAAAGTTCCATTCATTAATAGTAATAAGTTTCATACATCTGAATAAGTTCGTACAATACATAAATGAAACATAAAACTACAACTAGATTTCATAATGAAATCTAAATACAAAAGCCCTACGGTGAAGGTGGGTGAAGGATGTCCATAACCTGAGACATCTGCTCCTCAAGCTCAGCTACCCGAGCTCGGAGGATCTCCACCTCCCTTGTCAATTCCTCGATAGTGGGAGATGGTGGGGGCAGGTGGTGCCGGCGGTTCAGGTGGTGCCGGTGGTGCAGACATTACATAACGGGGTGCAGATGTTCCGGCTCCAGAAACAGTTAGTACGTAACGGGGTGCCTTACGCACTTATGGGTCGGCAGGGTACGTCACAAGCCGCTTACGAGCAGTAACCCTACGACGCCGACTAAATGCGTCAGTGAAGGCTCGTCCTCCGTTGATCCCCGGAATGATGGTACCGTCGAAGCGATACCGCTTCTTCGGCGGGGTGGAGGGTGGCTGAATAGGTATATCAGCAGTGTCCTCATCATCACTGGAGTCGTCTGAGGAGGTGTCATCGGATGAAGCATCAGTGGATGGCGGGTCGTCCGAATCATGTGGTGGCTGTACGGGTGGCTGAACTGGCCATCCGTGGGCGGCCATCATCTGTCTGTATCTACCTGGCGGAATCGGCACTAAACGTCCATTAGGAGTGCGTCGGCACGACATGCGCATATGGTTACGGAATGGCCCTTCCCCGAACTCCTCGGGAATCACAACACCACCGATGCGGGGCTGTGGCTCCGAGGGTCCGGGAGCAGACGGAGCTGGAATCTCCGTAGGGTCCACGTGTCCGTCAATAGTAGCCACTGGTGCCGACGCACTACTACTAGCTCCGGAAGACGAAGCGCCGAGGTCACTGGTGCGTATCGGGATCGGTGTGTCGGCAGCAGCAGCAGGTGGGGTGGCTGATGAGTCTGGACTGCCCAAAACGATATCAGGTGGAGTATCCGACATCTGAACAAGGAAAAATAAATTTTTCCATGTCAGTAAGTCATAAAGTAAGCATGTATTAGGCCAACAGTTTAAATCATGTATAAGAATAAGTAGCATGGTAATAATAACGAATCGTACCGAAGTAGCATGCAATCGAAAGCAAGTAATATCATGCAGTAGTGAAATCATGTAATAGCATACGGCATATAGCAGTAAAAGTAAGCAGCAGCATGCAGTAAGTTCAGCGAAAACAAGTAAACTAGCAAGTTGTAGATTAGTCCTATTAGTGAATCCTACTCGGGTCGGTCTTAGACTCACTAATGCAACCTAATTCCCTACAACCAATGCTCTGATACCAAATGTGATGCCCCGTACAAAACCATCGTGTACAAATCATCAACAACAGGATCATTACAAGGTTAAGTACTATATGCTGTAATAAAAGAAGTTGCATTCACGATAAAAAGGTGACGTCATAACCGACATCAAATGTTTTACACCAACAGTATGCTTCTACGGATAGCAAGCATGAATAAATGTATGTGACCCTTAGGTCGTTACAAAACATAGTTTCAAATGTAATAAAGTTTGAATGCAAGATAAAGTAGTTCATGTAGTGATAACACTAGAGCAGCGGGTGTCTACGGCAAGACTAACACGACAGCGGAAGCAAATAACCTTAAGCACCTGAGAAAAACATGCTTAAAAACGTCAACACAAAGGTTGGTGAGCTATAGTTTAAGTATAACAGTAAGTAAGGTAGGCCACGAGATTTCAGTGCTACAAAGAGCGTTTCAAAACAGTATGATAAAGTATATGTTAACCGTGGGCACTTGGTAACTAACTTAACGTTTATACCCCCTGAAAGTACACTTGGAAAGTGCGTATGTTTACGAAGTATTAAACACTCATTAAATTCTAGCGCTACTAGCCCGAGTGGGGATGTCAAACCCTATGGATCCATATCTAAGATTCGCATTCACGGTTCAAAAACCAATGATTAAACGTTACCGAGCTAAAGGGAATGTTTATGCCGTTGTATAACCCACACATATATAAAGTTTAAGTACTCGTACCTAGTATGTAAAACATAAAATCCGCATGTATTCTCAGTTCCCAAAATAAGTTAAAGTAAAAAAGGGAATGCTATAACTCACAATGATAATGTAGCGGTAAAGTATGACTCGAAAAGTAAGCAATTAATGAAGGTTGTCCAAACGGGTCCTCAACCTAAGTCAAATAGTACTAAGTCAGTAAATCGTTCGAATAAGTTTAAAAGTATGTAAATAAGGTCTTAAGGGTCATCATCATTCATCATCAAACAAAAGGTGTAAAGTAAGTTTCGTTCATGAAAAGAGTTTAAAACAAAGGCTGACTTTGATCAGTCACCACGGCCTCTACCCTTACTGAAATAAATTGAGACCAGTGGCCATGGCTCCGTATATGAGTCCTTTAAGTGTGGTAAAATTTACAGAAGCAAACTTGTCTTCGTTTGACCGTGGAGACGGTCTAAGTGCGAGTAGGTCAGAAATTTCTGCACAACGTTAAAAGGACATAGTGACGGTCGGAGGGCCATAAATCCTAAACCGTAACTCGGATTAAGACGAGTCCTATATGAAAAGTTATCTACTAGAACATAGCTATCTGAAAATCATAATTTCAGTAGGCCAGGTCGTACGGGTCAGACACAGAAACAGTATAACAGTAGGGTCAGTCGGTTCCGGTGGTTCTTGTTATCACGGTTCTCATCCTTGATGCATATAGCTTCAAGTGTACAACTTGTTGATGTGTTTGCATCATTTTCACCAAAGTTTGACCATCATAACCTAAGTGTAAGTCTAAGACATGAAGCACAACTCACTTAAGTGTTGCAAGTGTTTTGATGAACCAAAGTTACATCAGAGTCTTAGATTCAACACATACATGAAATGTAAAAGTAATATTAACCAAGTTTTGACTATTATGACACAAGTGTAGGTATAAGACATGTAGCACAACTCACTTAAGAGTGGTATGAAGTTTTATGAACCAAAGTTACATCAAAGTCTTAGATCTAACACATACACGAACTTTAAAACTAATAATAAGTTACAAACTTGAAAGTGAACTTATGAAATTAAGATCTTAAGTTGTAGAACATAGTTCTTAGTTTGATCTTGAAGATCCAAGACTCAAAAGTCTAGATCTATCATAAGTGTACAAAGTTATAATTAAAAAGTTTCATTTACATGTTCTTGAACTAGTAAAGTTAACTTTTAGTTCAAGAGAAATGAGATCAAGACTAACTTGTAGTACTTGACCAACAACAACTAAAGTCACAAAATTAAAGTGTAAGTAAATGAAGTAGTAAACTAAATAAACAAGTAACTAGTTCATGAGTTTCATACTTTAAAGATTCAAGCCTAAGTCTTGACCTTTAAGAAAGTAAACTTTAAAGTTTACTAACATGAATTACAAGTATGCTTTCACAACTCATGAACTTAAATCTTTTAACAAGTAAAGGTAGAATCATAAACTAGTAAGTTTATGTTCTTGAGTGTTCTTGTAAATACAAGATATAATGAAGAATCAAACTAAAGAGTTGATTCTTGAAACTAGTAAGTAACAAACAACAACTAGTAACTACAAGTAAGTAAATAATAATCAAAGGCAAGTAACAAGTTAACAACAAAGAATGATGATGATGATGCATGTTCTTGGTTTCGGTTTTAGGCAAGAAAGAAGAGAAGAAATATGTTCATAATACTTACAAGTATTGGAGAGAAAGAGAGAAAAAAAAGTTGAGAGATTATGAGAGGTAAGTGTGTGTTTGTAAATGAGAGTAAACAAGTGAAGTAGTAATAAGAAAAATGAAACAAAAAAAAACACTCCTAGGCCTTCTAAGGCCACGGCCTGCAGCTCACAAAGGGGGAAGAGAAGTGTTCTTTGGTCACTAGCATGTAAAGCTCTTTAAAGTTGGTTACAAGGTGGTTGTTTATGGGAATGATGTGCAACTAGATTCTAAAAGCCTTAATCAAACTAGTTACATCTTTAATTAATACTTACATGGAAGAGTGGGCTAGTTAGTCCATGAAAGAAGTATGGTGGGCTTTTATAAGCCCAATATCATGAGTTCATAACATTAACAAGGCCCAAGTTCAAGTAAGTAACAAATAAATCCAATTAAAGCCCAAGTAACTAAATAATCACCATAGTTAATTAAAATGATTAATAAAATCAATCATGAATGTAAATAATACTTGAAAATATTATTCGTGTAAGTTTCGCGTGTCACAAAGACGTTTCGGGCAATTAAAGTCAAGTACGGGCAATCATGGCAACATGTAAATGTAATAACATACATTCGTTTAATCACACGTATTAATAATAATAATTATTAATAAATAAACGTTGGAAAATCCAAGGTCGTTACATTACCCACCTGTTAAAGAAAATTTCGTCCCGAAATTTTAAGCTGAGGTAGATGGAGGAGTCGGGAAAAGGTGAGGATACTTCCGCATCATTTGATCCTCTCACTCCCAGGTAAACTCAGGTCCTCGTTTGGCATTTCATCGTACTCGGACGATCGAAATCTTGTTGCGTTGCAAAGTTTTAACCTCACGATCCATAATTTCAACAGGCTCTTCCACGAAGTGGAGTTTGTCATCAATCGTAAGTTCCTCCAGTGGTATGATAAGTTCATGTGCAGCAAGACACTTCTTCAAGTTTGACATGTGGAAGGTAGGATGAACTGAGCTCAATTATGCTGGTAGATCCAAACGGTAAGCAACGGGTCTAACACGTTCCAAGATTTCAAAAGGACCAATGTATCGTGGGTTTAACTTTCCACGTTTTCCAAAGCGAATCACACCCTTCCAAGGTGCAACCTTCAACATTACACGGTCACCAACGTTGAATTCAAAGTCTTTACGTTTAAGATCGGCATAACTCTTTTGGCGATCACGGGCAGTCTTAAGTCTAGCTTGAATCTGAGCAATCTTCTCCCTGGTTTCATGGACTACCTCGGGTCCGGTGATTTGCTTTTCACCTACTTCGGCCCAACAAATAGGAGATCGACACTTGCGGCCATACAATGCTTCAAAAGGTGCAGCATTAATGCTTGAGTGATAACTGTTGTTGTACGAGAATTCGGCTAATGGCAAATGTATTTCCCAGGCCTTTCCAAAATCAATGACACATGCACGTAACATTTCTTCCAACGTCTGAATCGTTCGTTCACTTTGCCCGTCGGTCTGTGGGTGATATGCTGTACTCATGTCGAGATGAGTTCCTATGGCTTCTTGTAAAGAACGCCAAAATCTAGAAGCAAAACGGGGATCGCGATCTGAGATGATCGATAAAGGTACACCATGACGAGATACAACCTCTTTGATGTATAATTGAGCAAGTCTCTCCATTGTATCTGTTTCCTTCATCGCTAGAAAGTGTGCAGATTTGGTAAGACGGTCAATGATAACCTAGATGGTATCGTATCCGCCCACCGTCTTTGGTAGCTTGGTGATGAAATCCATTGTGATCCTTTCCCACTTACATTGTGGGATTTCCGATTGTTGGAGTAAACCAGAAGGTCTCTGATGCTCGGCCTTAACTTTCGAGCAAGTTAAACACTTACCAACATAGGTTGCAACGTCTTTCTTAAGATTCGGCCACCAATACTATTCTTTAAGGTCGTGGTATATTTTACCCGCTCCGGGATGAATCGAATATCTCTATTTGTGTGCTTCATCAAGTATAAGGTTCCGTAGATCTCCATAATAAGGTACCCAAATTCTTCCGGCATAACATCGGAGTCCAGACTCCCTAACCTCGAATCGAGAGACAAGTATGTTCAAATGTTCGTGAGATATGTTCTCCTCCTTGAGAGCCTCATCTTGGGCTACTCTGATCTGGCTGTTGAGGTCCGAATGGATGGTGATGTTCAGAGCCCTAACACGAAGAGGTGACGTCCTCTCCTTTCGGCTTAAAGCATCAGCTACAACATTGGCCTTGCCAGGATGATAACGAAGTTCACAATCGTAGTCGTTGAGCGTCTCGATCCATCGACGCTGTCTCATATTCAGTTGCTTTTGATCGAAGATGTGCTGGAGACTCTTGTGATCGGTGAAGATAGTACTCTTAGTTCCATACAAATAGTGTCTCCACAATTTGAGCGCAAACACAACGGCTCTAAGTTCAAGATCATGAGTAGTGTAGTTCCGCTCGTGAATCTTCAATTGTCGGGAGGCATAAGCGATAACCTTTGATCTTTGCATCAGTACACAACCAAAACCACTCTTCGATGCATCACAATAAACAACAAAGTCGTCACTGCCCTCAGGAAGTGATAGGATAGGTGCGGAGGTTAACTTCTTTTTCAAAGTTTGGAATGTTGATTCGTGTGCGGGTTCCCAAATGAAATTTTTGTCCTTGTGAGTCAGTGCGGTCAAAGGACGCGCAATCATAGAAAATCCTTCAATGAACCTTCGGTAGTAACCAGCGAGACCTAGGAATTGGCGAATGTGAGTTGGAGTAGTGGGGGTCTCCCACTTGCTGATGGCTTCAATCTTGGCGGGATCAACTTTGATACCCTGGTCGCTCACAACATGACCCAGAAATTGAACTTCCTTCAACCAAAATTCACACTTGGAGAATTTGGCGTAAAGTTGCTCTTGTCTCAAGAGTTCAAGCACTAGTCGGAGGTGTTGCTCATGTTCTTCTTCGCTCTTAGAGTAGATGAGGATATCATCTATGAAGACGATAACGAACTTATCCAAATATGGCTTGCAGACACGATTCATGAGGTCCATTGGTGTTCGGCTTCCCATTCAAAGTGGTGACCTTGCAGTCCTTTCCGATATGCCCAGACCGTTGGCACTTCTCGCAGACAACATTGCAATACCCAGTGTGGTGTTTGTAACACCTCTTGCATTGTGGTAAGGTTCCTTTGTAGTTCGGGTTCGTGTTGGTGTTCGGATTGGGGTTTCCACCGTTGTTGTTTCCCCTGAAACCCTCATGTCGTTTCGCTGGGTTTTGATCATAGTTCCTTCCCCTGTTGTTGTTGTTGTTGTTGTGGTTATCCCATTTGCGTTTCTCACTAGTACCCGCTTCAGACTTAGTTTTCTCCGGTTCATTGATGGTTATCTGATTCATTAAAGTATGCGCCATGCGCATCGCTTCGGGAACATTCGGTGGCTTGGACGTGGTGACATTTCCCTTGATGGACTTAGGGAGTCCCCAGAAGTATCTCTCCATACGCTTGAATTCTGGGGTGACCATTGTCGGACACATCAGGGCTAACTCCAAAAATCTCCTGTTGTAACCATCAAGGTCGTTCCCAACGGCCTTTAACTGCATGAATTCCATTTCCATCTTTTGGATTTCGGTTCTCGGACAATACTCCTCAATCATGGCACACTTAAATTCTTCCCATGGCGTAGCATACGCCTCATCAATGCCTTGTGCCTGTGCCATTGTGTTCCACCACGTGAGTACGCCGTCAGATAGCGTGCAAGAAGCAAATTTGATTTTGTTGTCCTCCGAACAGTTGCTAACTCGGAATACTGATTCAAGTTTCTCGAACCATCTGGTGAGACCAACCGGCCCCTCAGTGCCGCTGAAGTTATGTGGTTTACAGCTCTGGAATTCCTTGTAAGTACACCCATTTCGTATGGGTTGAATAACCGGTGGTGGTGGCGGTGGCGGTGGAGCTTGGGGTTGCATTTCCGCAATGGCTGCGGCTACACGTTCTTGGATCATCTCTTCAATTTGAGCAGTAGTAGGTGTGGATCGACCGTTAGCCATGATGTTCTAAACAAAAATTTTGACTCAAGTCAAAATCCAGTATTCAAATAGTAATAATACAGTATATAGTAACCAAAATGGAATCAAAACATCACATGTTATTAAATAACGCATCTAGGTACAAATACCACAGAATCATCATACAGTAATGTAAATAGAAAGTCGTGCAAGAATTAAATAACGCAAAGTTCCATTCATTAATAGTAATAAGTTTCATACATCTGAATAAGTTCATACAATACATAAATGAAACATAAAACTACAACTAGATTTCATAATGAAATCTAAATACAAAAGCCCTACGGTGAAGGTGGGTGAAGGATGCCCATAACCTGAGACATCTGCTCCTCAAGCTCAGCTACCCGAGCTCGGAGGATCTCCACCTCCCTTGTCAATTCCTCGACAGTGGGAGATGGTGGGGCAGGTGGTGCCGGCGGTGCAAGTGGTGCCGGTGGTGCAGACATTACATAACGGGGTGCAGATGTTCCAGTTCTAGAAACAGTCAGTACGTAACGAGGTGCCTTACGCACTTATGGGTCGGCAGGGTATGGCACAAGCCGCTTACGAGCAGTAACCCTACGACGCCGACCAAATGCGTCAGTGAAGGCTCGTCCTCTGTTGATCCCCGGAATGATGGTACCGTCGAAGCGATACCGCTTCTTCGGCGGGGTGGAGGGTAGCTGAATAGGTATATCAGCAGGGTCCTCATCATCACTAGAGTCGTCTGAGGAGGTGTCGTCGGATGAAGCATCAGTAGATGACGGGTCGTCCGAATCATGTGGTGGCTGTACGGGTGGCTGAACTGGCCGTCCGTGGGTGGCCATCATCTGTCTGTATCTGCCTGGCGGAATCGGCACTAAACGTCCATTAGGAGTGCGTCGGCACAGCATGCGCATATGGTTACGGAATGGCCCTTCCCCGAACTCCGCGGGAATCACAACACCACCGATGCGGGGCTGTGGCTCCGACGGTCCGGGAGCAGACGGAGCTGGAATCTCCGTAGGGTCCACGTGTCCGTCAATAGTAGCCACTGGTTCCGGCGCACTACTACTAGCTCCGAAAGACGAAGCGCCGGGGTCACTGGTGCGTATCGGGATCGGTGTGTCGGCAGCAGCAGCAGGTGGGGTGGCTGACGAGTCTGGACTGCCCAAAACGATAGCAGGTGGAGTATCCGACATCTGAACAAGGAAAAATAAATTTTTCCATGTCAGTAAGTCATAAAGCAAGCACGTATTAGGCCAATATTTTAAATCATGTATAACAATAAGTAGCATGGCAATAATAACGAATCATACCGAAGTAGCATGCAATCGAAAACAAGTAATATCATGCAGTAGTGAAATCATGTAATAGCATACGACATATAGCAGTAAAAGTAAGCAGCAGCATGCAGTAAGTTCAGCGGAAACAAGTAAACTAGCAAGTTGTAGATTAGTCCTATTAGTGAATCCTACTCGGGTCGGTCTTAGACTCACTAATGCAACCTAATTCCCTACAACCAATGCTCTGATACCAAATGTGATGCCCCGTACAAAATCATCGTGTACGAATCATCAACAACAGGATCATTACAAGGTTAAGTACTGTATGCTGTAATAAAAGAAGTTGCATTCACGATAAAAAGGTGACATCATAACCGACATCAAATGTTTTACACCAACAGTATGCTTCTACGGATAGCAAGCATGAATAAATGTATGTGACCCTTAGGTCGTTACAAAACATAGTTTCAAATGTAATAAAGTTTGAATGCAAGATAAAGTAGTTCATGCAGTGATAACACTAGAGCAGCGGGTGTCTACGGCAAGACTAGCACGACAGCGGAATCAAATAACCTTAAGCACCTGAGAAAAACATGCTTAAAAACGTCAACACAAAGGTTGGGGAGCTATAGTTTAAGTATAACAGTAAGTAAGGTAGGCCACGAGATTTCAGTGCTACAAAGAGCGTTTCAAAACAGTATGATAAAGTATATGTTAACCGTGGGCACTTGGTAACTAACTTAACGTTTATACCCCCTGAAAGTACACTTGGCAAGTGCGTATGTTTAAGAAGTATTAAACACTTGTTAAATGCTAGCGCTACTAGCCCGAGTGGGGATGTCAAACCCTATGGATCCATATCTAAGATTCGCGTTCACGGTTCAAAAACCAATGATTAAACGTTACCGAGCTAAAGAGAATGTTTATGCCGTTGTATAACCCACACATATATAAAGTTTAAGTACTCGTGCCTAGTATGTAAAACATAAAATCCGCATGTATTCTCAGTTCCCAAAATAAGTTAAAGTAAAAAGGGAATGCTGTAACTCACAATGATAATGTAGCGGTAAAGTATGACTGGGAAAGTAAGCAAGTAATGAAGGTTGTCCAAACGGGCCCTCAACCTAAGTCAAATAGTACTAAGTCAGTAAATCGTCCGAATAGGTTTAAAAGTATGTAAATAAGGTCTTAAGGGTCATCATCATTCATCATCAAACAAAAGGTGTAAAGTAAGTTTCGTTCATGAAAAGAGTTTAAAACAAAGGCTGACTTTGATCAGTCACCACGGCCTCTACCCTTACTGAAATAAGGTGAGACCAGTGGCCATGGCTCCGAATATGAGTCCTTTAAGTGTGGTAAAATTTACAGAAGCAAACTCGTCTTCGTTTTACCGTGGAGAAGGTCTAAGTGCGAGTAGGTCAGAAATTTCTGCACAACGTTAAAAGGACATAGTGACGATCGGAGGGCCATAAATCCTAAACTGTAACTCGGATTAAGACGAGTCCTATATGAAAAGTTATCTAATTGAACAGAGCTATCTGAAAATCATAATTGCAGTAGCCCAGGTCGTACGGGTCAGACACAGAAACAGTATAACAGTAGGGTCAGTAGGTTCCGGTGGTTCTTGGTGTTCGATGCTTATCACGGTTCTCATCCTTGATGCATATAGCTTCAAGTGTACAACTCGTTGATGTGTTTGCATCATTTTCACCAAAGTTTGACCATCATAACCCAAGTGTAAGTCTAAGACATGAATCACAACTCACTTAAGTGTTGCAAGTGTTTTGATGAACCAAAGTTACATCAGAGTCTTAGATTCAACACATACATGAAATGTAAAAGTAATATTAACCAAGTTTTGACTATTATGACACAAGTGTAGGTCTAAGACATGTAGCACAACTCACTTAAGAGTTGTATGAAGTTTGATGAACCAAAGTTACATCAAAGTCTTAGATCTAACACATACATGAACTTTAAAACTAATAATAAGTTACAAACTTGAAAGTGAACTTATGAAATCAAGATCTTAAGTTGTAGAACATAGTTCTTAGTTTGATCTTGAAGATCCAAGACTCAAAAGTCTAGTTCTATCATAAGTGTACAAAGTTATAATTAAAAAGTTTCATTTACATGTTCTTGAACTAGTAAAGTTAACTTTTAGTTCAAGAGAAATGAGATCAAGACTAACTTGTAGTACTTGACCAACAACAACCAAAATCACAAAATTAAAGTGTAAGTAAATGAAGTAGTAAACTAAATAAACAAGTAACTAGTTCATGAGTTTCATACTTTAAAGATTCAAGCCTAAGTCTTGACCTTTAAGAAAGTAAACTTTAAAGTTTACTAACATGAATTACAAGTATGCTTTCACAACTCATGAACTTAAATCTTTTAACAAGTAAAGGTAGAATCATAAACTAGTAAGTTTATGTTCTTGAGTGTTCTTGTAAATACAAGATATAATGAAGAATCAAACTAAAGAGTTGATTCTTGAAACTAGTAAGTAACAAACAACAACTAGTAACTACAAGTAAGTAAATAATAATCAAAGACAAGCAACAAGTTAACAACAAAGAATGATGATGATGCATGTTCTTGGTTTCGGTTTTAGGCAAGAAAGAAGAGAAGAAATATGTTCATAATACTTACAAGTATTGGAGAGAAAGAGAGAAAAAAAAGTTGAGAGATTATGAGAGGTAAGTGTGTGTTTGTAAATGAGAGTGAACAAGTGAAGTAGTAATAAGAAAAATGAAACAAAAAAAAACACTCCTAGGCCTTCTAAGGCCACGGCCTGCAGCTCACAAAGGGGGAAGAGAAGTGTTCTTTGGTCACTAGCATGTAAAGCTCTTTAAAGTTGGTTACAAGGTGGTTGTTTATGGGAATGATGTGCAACTAGATTCTAAAAGCCTTAATCAAACTAGTTACATCTTTAATTAATACTTACATGGAAGAGTGGGTTAGTTAGTCCATGAAAGAAGTAGGGTGGGCTTTTATAAGCCCAATATCATGAGTTCATAACATTAACAAGGCCCAAGTTCAAGTAAGTAACAAATAAATCCAATTAAAGCCCAAGTAACTAACTAATCACCATAGTTAATTAAAATGATTAATAAAATCAATCATGAATGTAAATAATACTTGAAAATATTAATCGTGTAAGTTTCGCGTGTCACAAAGACGTTTCGGGCAATTAAAGTCAAGTACGGGCAATCATGGCAACATGTAAATGTAATAACATACATTCGTTTAATCACACGTATTAATAATAATAATTATTAATAAATAAACGTTGGAAAATCCAAGGTCGTTATACATTTTCTTTTTATTAGCATTTTATAATTATTTCTAGGGTATTACCTACCCGTTAAAGTTCATACTTAATAGCTTAGTACAAAAATTAACTACTACAATCTAGATAATATTCTATTATGAAAAATTTAAAGTAAAATCACATAATTATTTCACGCCTATTCATGATATAGCAATACAATACCAGTATTTCACATAGGTATATTTTACATAATACATATGTAGGATAAAATAAAGCACACTACATAATATTATACATGGCGTGAAATGTTATCATAGCGGGAGGTGATTCAAAAATGACGGGGCCTTTTAGTTGTTGGTGAATCAATTTGTTTAGGTGGAATGAGGGATAGACGCACTGTGTATTTTTTTGTTGGTCGTGGGTTGGAGGTACTTGGTATCTTGGTGGGATTATCAGGGAGATTTATATGGTAAGGGTGGTTTGGTGGTAAAAAGTGTCGGTTCTCAAGCCCTACTACAATAGGAAGTTTAACATCCCTTGTTGCGTTATTCCAATCTTGTTTAGAAATTTCTTTGACTTCCTCCTCCGTCTCCGGATCGTTTTCAGGTTCTTTCACTTCTGGTTCTTCTGGAATTTGTGAATCTTCTCAAAATGCATCCCACTCTAGGTCATCATCGTCATCAGTTATATAGATGATTGATACATCTTTCTTCGAGTCATCGTGGTTATCAGATAAGTCAATGATTGGTACTTTTGCTGCAGATTCCTCTTCGGAGTTGCTGAATGTGAGAATGAGATTGGTGCTAGAAGTAGACATCTATCACACATTAACTACCACATTAGAAATATATCACATAATATTTATATGTTATAATATTCAATTTTCTACCAAAAATGATAAGCGATGGTTTTCAAAAACAAGTTTGGTCAAAGTCCAGACTCACTAATGCATCCTAACAAATACCGGTCAGACACACTAATGCAATTTCTGGTTCGCTAAGACCTCTGCTCTGATACCAACTGAAATGACCCGTCTATATTACTATAAACGCAGTACGTTATTCATTGGTCCCATAGCGAGGTATTTGACCTCTATATAATACGTTTTAGAAAATATTGCATTCGTTTCATAAAAAGCACACCATTATTATACATAATACGAGTTTCAAACATATGGGTGATTATTTACAAAATAATCCCCATGATACATCGATTTTTAAATATTACAAAGGTGACATAACAGTCGAATATAATACATGACCAAAGTTTTATTGAATGCAACCCTCTTTTAAACAAAAGCATGAGACTCCATGCAAAGCTTGCTCAGATAATGCGACAGCAGAAGACTTTCTTAAGGACCTGAGAATAAACATGCTTAAACAGTCAACACAAAGGTTGGTGAGATATATAGGTTTAAAGCTAGCATCGATATAAATATAGACCACAAGATTTCATAGTTACAAATATTTCAATAAAGATATTCTATAAGTTGTTGAGCGCTTCGGTAACCATACTTAACCATTAATGTGGCATATTCCCTTTATTATGAAATCTCCCTACACTATACCAAGTGTAGTAAAAATGAAGTACTATGCAACCATTTACGATACTAGAGCGACTAGCCCGGTTGGGGTTGTCAAACCCGATAGATCTATCAATAGGATTCGCGCTTACATGTTCTTACAACATGTAAATATTAGTTACCAAGCTATTAGGGAAAAATATGCAAAGTGGTACAACTCAACGTAGAACATGTTTTTAGTACTTGTGTCCATTCCGTAAATAATTATAAAACAGCGCATGTATACTCAGCCCAAAAATATTTGTAGAGTTTAAAAATGGGAATTAATAATAAGTTTTCAACTTATTAAAGATATGGCCGTCGTCCTTGGATTCACGAACCTATAATAATAATAATGATTCAGATAATAATACAACATATGAAGAAAGAAAAAAACAAGTTCATAGAATACTTATATAATAATTTTTAACATTTTATGTTGGTAGTCCAAAATAGTTCGAAAAGTCCATTAATCGGTATATATATATATATATATATATAATCTTAGAATTACCCCACGACGTATTGTGTACGTATTGTCTTGCATCAATCCAGAGACATATTGTATACTTATTGTCTTAGAATTAACTAAGACGTATTGTGTACGTATTGTCTTAGGATTTATCAAAACATATTGTGCACGTATTGTCATGGAACGTACCAAGATTATTATATATATACAATCTCGGATTTAACCAAGATTATAATATTTTGTTTTAATAATGATAACATGTACAAATATATATAGGATATAGGAAAAGTTAACAAGGATATGGTTAATATAGTTTTTATAATATAAATTTCGTCCATACAACGTTAATTTTAGCAGATTTTGTTTTGCTCGCCAAATATTCATTACAACTCCGTTTAAAGTGAATCAAATTGATATGGATTCCTTAAGAAGTAAATCTTATAAAACCAATTCGAAAAGTTCATCCCAAGTAGTAATTTTTAGAGCTTTACCCTCTTTTTGTGTTGGTGGACAGATTTGGAAAAATCCCGGCATCCACCTAATATATGATTTTTGATAAAATACTTCCACTTTGTCTAAAATCATGAAAAACAATACTGGAAGTCTTATTTACATATATTAATATATTTCCAAAGTCTTAGCCTCGAACTCAAAGTCTAAGATAGGTTTTTAATTCCCAACCCAAAACAGCCCGCTTTTTACCGAATGGAGATTAAAGGATATATGTTAAATTTCAAGGTGTTCTTCATATGTACAAGTTATAAGTTCTTATATTAACTTAATATAACATCATAATACATATAAATAAGTTTTATTAGAGTTAAGTTAGAAAGATTAAATTAGTTTTTCAAACAAGTTTAGAATCAACTAAACTATGTTCTAGTTTATAAACTCTTATATAGATAGCTATAAACATATGAATTGACAAGAGTTGAAGTAGAGTTTTTACCTCAAGTTTAGAATGTAAAGTTGCTGGAAAGAAGTAGTAGAACAAAACTTGAGAGAGTTCTTGCAAGTGTGTGTAAAAATGAGTTAGAAATGGTGCTTATTTATAGGCTTGAAAATTTGGTTTTTAGTAAAAATATCTAAGATAAGTTAAAATGTATTAAGTCATGGATGACATATTAAATTGATTAGGTCATGGATGACATATTACACAAATAATTGCAGATTTTTATTGGTATATACCAATAGTAAATACTTCTAGAAGTTGTGTATAATACGGGTAAAAAATACCGTATGAATGCGAGTAGAATTCTTGAGGAAATTGAATGGAAATACGAGTATAGCTATCCTTTATATGTATTGGTATATTATAAAGTGTATTCAATACTTGTAAAGATGTATTTACACTCGTAATACATTGTATGTAAATACATTTTAATTTAAGTTAATTACGTCGTTTAAATAGTAACATATATATTGTTCAAAAACTCTTTAAATTAGTAGTATGAAAATATATATATAATACTTTGTTAATATACTTAATGAGATATTTAATTATCATATTTTCAAGTTAAATATATGTATATATACACATATATATAATTAATACAAATTATGACGTTCGTGAATCGTAGAAATAAAAGGGTGGTCAACTGCTTATATAAAATTCTTTCCGGAGGTTCAAGACTTATTAAAATTCATTGCTTATCATGTCGAAATTATTAAATCATATAAATAGTATAATCAAGTAGTCGGAAAAATCCGGGTCATTACATCTTCCTACACACGAAAATACTTCTGTTCAGCCCACTACCTCTTATGATTCAACTCACACATCTCCTCCACACTCTCCTGTTTCGAATCATTCCCAGCCTTATCATCTTCGAACGACAACAATTCCACAAACATACCTCCTGTACGTGACCCAACCCCACCTCGTACGATTATCACTCAAAGCAAATCTGGAATTCACAAACCCAAAGTTCAATTTAATCTATCCACCACCACTACCACTCTCTCACCTCTTCCTAAAACACCGAAAGACGCCTTATCTGACCCTAACTGGAACATGGCTATGACCGATGAGTTTCGTGCTCTAATGGATAATAAGACTTGGGTGCTTGTACCACGGACACCTGACATGCATGTTATACGTAGTATGTGGATCTTTCGCCACAAAATGCGATCCAACGGGACACTTGAACACTATAAAGCACGGCTAGTAGGTGATGGTCGTTCTCAAACTATTGGTATTGATTGTAATGAAACGTTTAGTCCTGTAGTCAAACCAGCTACCATTCGCTTAGTATTATCGATCGCCTTATCTAAATCATGGAATATAAATCAGTTAGACGTCAAAAATGCGTTTCTTCACGGGTCCTTAAACGAGACTGACTACATGCACCAACCTTACGGATTCCGTGATCCGACGAAGCTTGGCCATGTTTGTCTTCTACAACGTTCATTGTATGGTTTGAAACAAGCCCCTCGTGCGTGGTACCAACGATTTTCCACCTTTGCTTCTTCCATTGGTTTCCAACACAGTTAATTCGATCACTCCTTGTTTGTGTACAATCATGGTGCCTCAACTGCCTACCTTCTTCTTTATGTAGATGATATCATCCTAGTCACCTCATCTACACAATTACGCACCACACTCATGTCCTTGTTTGCTAATGAATTTGCTATGAAGGACCTTGGCTCACTAAGTTATTTCTTAGGTATCGCTGTCCAACGCAATGAAGCTGGGTTATTTTTAAGTCAGGCTACTTATGCACAGGAAATGTTAAATCGCGCTGGTATGGGCACTTGTAACACGGTAAAAACACCGGTTGATACTAATGGAAAACTTAGTCCCAATTCTGGTGTTCCCTATTCGCAACCATCTGAGTTTCGAAGTCTCGCAGGTACCTTGCAATATTTAACGTTCACACGACCGGATATCGCCTACGCAGTTCAACAAATATGTCTCCACATGCATGTAGTGACCCGAACTTTTCCATGTTTATATATATTAATTGAAATTGATATTTACATGATTAAATGTTTCCAACATGTTAAGCAATCAAACTTGTTAAGACTTGATTAATTGAAATATGTTTCATATAGACAATTGACCACCCAAGTTGACCGGCGATTCACGAACGTTAAAACTTGTAAAAACGACATGACGATATATATATGGATATACATATGGTTAACATGAGATTATGATAAGTAAGTATCTCCATAAGTATATTAACAATGAGTTATATACATATAAACAAGACTACTAACTTAAGGATTTCGAAACGAGACATATATGTAACGATTATCGTTGTAACGACATTTAAATGTATATATATCATATTAAGATATATTAATATCATAATATCATGATAATATAATAATTTAACATCTCATTAGATATAATAAACAATGGGTTAACAACATTAATTGAGATCGTTAACTTAAAGGTTTCAAAACAACACTTACATGTAACGACTAACGATGACTTAACGACTCAGTTAAAATGTATATACATGTAGTGTATTTAGATGTATTAAAATACTTTTGGAAGACTTCAAGACATATATCAAAACACTCATACTTAACGAAAATGGTTACAGTTACTTTCCCATTCTTTTCTTTCATCAAGAATTCTAGTCGTATTCTTACACGTATTATACACAGCTTCAAAACGTACTTACTATGGGTATATACCAATAGGAACTAGCATGGGATTCCACTCTTGATTATGTCATGTATGACTAATCAATTTTAACTTCTACCATGAGCTAGTCAACTAACTAGAACTCCTTTTAACCCCACTCACCACTCACCAATTACCACTCATCATTCACTCCATTTTACTTCCAATTCTCTTTCTAATTCTCTCTCAACCCACACACACACTATTATGAATGTATTTTTCCAGTAGTTAATCATCGTCTTCATCAAAAATCACTTCAAGAATCAAGCTATAATCATCATAGGAAGAACACTTCAAGAACACTTCAAAAATCCCTTCAAGTTTACTAATTTACTTCCAAGCTTTCTAATTCATTCCAAGTAATCATCTAAGATCAAGAAACCTTTGTTATATATAGTAGGTTATCTTTCTTATTCAAGGTAATATTCATATTCAAACTTTGATTCAATTTCTATAACTATAAACTATCTTAATTCGAGTAAAAATCTTACTTGAACTTGTTTTTGTGTCATGATCCTACTTCAAGAACTTTCAAGCCATCCAAGATCCTTTGAAGCTAGATCATTTCTTGTCACTTCCAGTAGGTTTACCTACTAAACTTGAGGTAGTAATGATGTTCATAACATCATTCGATTCATATATATAAAACTATCTTATTCGAAGGTTTAAACTCGTAATCACTAGAACATAGTTTAGTTAATTCTAAACTTGTTCGCAAACAAAAGTTAATCCTTCTAACTTGACTTTTAAAATTAACTAAACACATGTTCTATATCTATATGATATGCTAACTTAATGATTTAAAACCTGGAAACACGAAAAACACCGTAAAACCGGATTTACGCCGTCGTAGTAACACCGCGGGCTGTTTTGGGTTAGTTAATTAAAAACTATGATAAACTTTGATTTAAAAGTTGTTATTCTGAGAAAATGATTTTTATTATGAACATAAAACTATATCCAAAAATTATGGTTAAACTCAAAGTGGAAGTATGTTTTCTAAAATGGTCATCTAGACGTCGTTCTTTCGACTGAAATGACTACCTTTAAAAAACGACTTGTAACTTATTTTTCCGACTATAAACCTATACTTTTTCTGTTTAGATTCATAAAATAGAGTTCAATATGAAACCATAGCAATTTAATTCACTCAAAACGGATTTAAAATGAAGAAGTTATGGGTAAAACAAGATTGGATAATTTTTCTCATTTTAGCTACGTGAAAATTGGTAACAAATCTATTCCAACCATAACTTAATCAACTTGTATTGTATATTATGTAATCTTGAGATACCATAGACACGTATACAATGTTTCGACCTATCATGTCGACACATCTATATATATTTCGGAACAACCATAGACACTCTATATGTGAATGTTGGAGTTAGCTATACAGGGTTGAGGTTGATTCCAAAATATATATAGTTTGAGTTGTAATCAATACTGAGATACGTATACACTGGGTCGTGGATTGATTCAAGATAATATTTATCGATTTATTTCTGTACATCTAACTGTGGACAACTAGTTGTAGGTTACTAACGAGGACAGCTGACTTAATAAACTTAAAACATCAAAATATATTAAAAGTGTTGTAAATATATTTTGAACATACTTTAATATATATGTATATATTGTTATAGGTTCGTGAATCAACAGTGGCCAAGTCTTACTTCTCGACGAAGTAAAAATCTGTGAAAGTGAGTTATAGTCCCACTTTTAAAATCTAATATTTTTGGGATGAGAATACATGCAGGTTTTATAAATGATTTACAAAATAGACACAAGTACGTGAAACTACATTCTATGGTTGAATTATCGAAATCGAATATGCCCCTGTTTATTAAGTCTGGTAATCTAAGAATTAGGGAACAGACACCCTAATTGACGCGAATCCTAAAGATAGATCTATTGGGCCTAACAAACCCCATCCAAAGTATCGGATGCTTTAGTACTTCGAAATTTATATCATATCCGAAGGGTGTCCCGGAATGATGGGGATATTCTTATATATGCATCTTGTTAATGTCGGTTACCAGGTGTTCACCATATGAATGATTTTTATCTCTATGTATGGGATGTGTATTGAAATATGAAATCTTGTGGTCTATTGTTACGATTTGATATATATAGGTTAAACCTATAACTCACCAACATTATTGTTGACGTTTTAAGCATGTTTATTCTCAGGTGATTATTAAGAGCTTCCGCTGTCGCATACTTAAATAAGGACGAGATTTGGAGTCCATGCTTGTATGATATTGTGTAAAAACTGCATTCAAGAAACTTATTTTGTTGTAACATATTTGTATTGTAAATCATTATGTAATGGTCGTGTGTAAACAGGATATTTTAGATTATCATTATTTGATAATCTACGTAAAGCTTTTTAAACCTTTATTGATGAAATAAAGGTTATGGTTTGTTTTAAAATGAATGCAGTCTTTGAAAAACGTCTCATATAGAGGTCAAAACCTCGCAACGAAATCAATTAATATGGAACGTTTTTAATCAATAAGAACGGGACATTTCAATGCACGCACCAAAAGAATGCCACATGCATGCTCTACGTCGTATACTACGTTATATCAAGGGAACTGTTTCTTATGGTTTGCAATTGTCGCGATCATCATTCTCATCTCTCGTATCCTACACTGACGCTGACTAGGATGGTTGTCCAGACACACGTAGATCGACATCCGGTTACTGTGTTTACTTGGGAGGAAATTTAGTATCTTGGTCCGCGAAACGCCAACCGATAGTTTCTCGTTCGAGTGCAGAGGCAGAATATCGAGGCATTGCGAATGTTGTTCCTGAATCGTGCTGGTTGCGCAACATTCTTCTTGAACTTCGGTGTCCGATCACTAAAGCAACTATTGCATTTTGTGATAATGTCAGTGCTATGTTTCTTTCAGGAAATCCGGTTCAACATCAACGGACAAAACACATAGAAATGGATATACATTTTGTCCGGGAACAAGTGGCTTGAGGTCAAGTACGCGTGCTTCATGTTCCCACAAGATTTCAAATCGCGGACATTTTTACTAAGGGCCTTCCATGACTACTGTTCGAAGAATTCCGTACCAGTTTGAACGTTCGTCCGCCCTCTCGCTCAAACTGCGGGGCTGTATTAACCGATGGTTTATAACATTTTGTCAAAAGTCAATGTATGTTATATTGTGTCAATATTAGCTGTAGCATATGTTCCATATTTAAAAGATTTGGTTGAGCTGTCAAACCAATCTCTTCCTTGTATCTAGAAGAGTTGGTTAGGAATACTTGTATTTATACGTGACACATATTGAGGAATCAGTTCATCGAATTACATCTTCATACAGAGCCAACCAACGACAATAATAATACCCAATCTACGAATGTTGGGTATGGTGTAGGTGAGATGCTAACAATCATTCCTCTAGAATAGATGTCTTTTTTCTCCGACCACGGGTACTCATTCCTTCCTCTGATAGAGGACAGAGAGACTGCTTCCAGAAAGATCTCCGGCCAATGGATTGGGCCAACCAATAACTAGATTATGTACTAAATATGATTATGAAGTCTATGTTTTTTTTAAAAAAAGTGGTTCAACTTTAACGGATTCCAGATATTATTTTTAAGTGTACATTTGAATACACATCAAATGACTTCCAGCTTGTTTGATCCATTTCTTTTCAATTGAGTCCTTGAGCTAGATATCTTACTCATGAGTCATAGCTTCATGCCTCATTCATAAGTTTGATACCTTGATATATGGGGTAGTTCGCCCAACTTTTTATATTCAAATTACGGTTGAACCTCGGAGCCATGAGTAAAATAACTCTTTCCTGATCTGAGACTAAAAGGTCATGATACAACTCACTTAAACATCTCTACGAACTGTGTGAGACTGCATTGCATATATGAATACTGTTTATTTAAGGGTATTTTTTATTTCTATGTCAAGCCCGTCATTTAAAAAAGTGGTCGATGAGAGAATGGGTTAAAAATTGTCTAAAGTTTATTTCAAGTTCTCAAACTCCTAAGTCAGATTATATCAAAAGTTAAGATTGTTTATGTAATCGTAATCATTGCATTCAGTAGTTTTATTTATACACAGCAAAAGACTGTTAGTGAGTCAACACAACCGAATCCCATCCTATTAAGAATTTTACAAAACCCAAACGCATTCCCAACTTGCCCAATTTACCATTTTTAATAGGGCCTTATGTTAAATATGTTGCAATTGTTTAAACTAAGATTCAGCAAAAATGACCAAGGAGTGTAGTTCCTAGTTTCATTTAGTGCCTCATCTTGTTGTACCTAATCACTTGAAACCCACTTTCAGGTACAGGTGCAATTAGGCATGAACATGCCAGCATAGGCAAACCATAAGGTCTCACACGACGTTTCCAGTCTTCAGCCCCTAGAAGCTGAACTTCATGAGGTCTACGATGTTGTTCCACTACAAGAAAAATGAGCTCTAGTGTCGAGGCTATTGGTCACTAATAACACTAAATTGGTCACTAAATCGACTTAGTGACCAAAATACGTTGTTCACTTGTCACATTCATCACAAAATATTATTAGAGACCAAAATACATAGATTGGTCACTATAGTGACCATTTGTTTTGTCACTAATATCGTATAGTGACAAAAATTTTGTAATGACTTAGTGATGACTTTTTGATGGTAACTAAATAGCACTATTAGTTACCAAATAATAAGTCATATTTTTGAAGATATTTTCATAACTATTCTTATCTGAAATTATTTATCTCCTCGCACTATCAGTATTACATCATAAAGGAAGTCACAAATGACCATTTTTCTTGTATATATAGGTATAATCGATATACTTGAGGAATATAACATGATCCCAAGTTTTACTCCAAACGCTTCTTCAGTTTTCCGGAGAAGGTTTCCCCGGATAGTACTTACGAGTTTGAACGCTCAAACCACACGAAATGCTTCAATGTAGATATTCATGTTTACTCATCCTTCTGTTTCACTTGTATTGTTATAGTGGTTGTATTGTCATCAGTAAATATGTATTTTATATTTATATACAATATTATTATTATTGCTAGTAATAGTGGTTTCCAAATCTGCTAATCAATCACAATATTTGCGAATTACTTTGTAAATGTCAGCTAAAACATCAATGTCTTGTACATTTCATTGAAAATAAGTCAGCAGTTGTATTGTACAATAGTCAGTGTTGTAAAAAACGGGCGAAACGGGCGCCGCAACGGACGCCGCAACGGATTTGCCTTAGTATCGTTGCAACGGGCCTTGAAACGGCAAAAAAGACGGTCAACGCTTAAAAAACGGTCAACAACGCTAAAAAACGGTAAAAAAGGTCAAAGACGAGAAAAAACGGTCAAAGACGGGAAAAACGGAAAAAAGGGTCAACTTTTTATTTATATATATAAATATATATAGTGGCAGGATCAAGAGGGAAGTAACCATTCGAGGGAAGCAAAAACTTTTTTTTTTTCGTTTTTTGAAAAAACTTTGTTCACGAACATTATAGATGAGATAAAAATATGAACATTTAGTAGAGACACTTTGTGATAAATGTTTTTATTTTGGCGGGAAAATGCTCGAAGAAGTAATATATAACAATTATCGTGTTTTTCGAGCGTATTTTGAGGTTTTAGCTATTGGGGTTTAGATATTAGGGTTTAGATATTAGGGTTTATAGGGTTTAGATATTAGGGTTTAGAAATTTAGGGTTTAGGGTTTAGATTTAGGGTTTAGATTTAGGATTTAGATTGAGTTTTTAACACGAAGGGTTTAGGGTTTAGGGTTTAGGGTTTGGTGTTTTGGGTTTATGGGTTTATTTAGGGTTTGGTGTTTTGGGTTTATGGAATAAACCCAAAACACCAAACCCTAAACCCTAAACTCTAAACCCTAAACCCTAAACTCTAAATCGGGCTAAATTTTACTTCACAAAACATGAAGAAAAAAAACGTTCATATTTTTCACGAACAATATTATCTTGAATGTTATTTTTGTCGATCGTTTTCCCGCCTAAATAATTAAATTCAACACGAGGTGTCTCTTCTAAATGTTCATATTTTCGTGTGATCTTGATGCCGGAAAAAAAAATTTAAAAAAAACAAAAAAAAAAATTTTGCTTCCGCCCGCTTCCCCCCGATTGGTTACTTCCCCATTGATCCTGCCCCAATATATATATATATATATATATATATATATATATATATATATATATATATATATATATATATATATATATATATAAGTCAACGTTAGTCAACATCCGATTCAACCCCGTTTTTTCCGTTGCGACGTTTTGAGTTCGCTAACGTTTCGGCCCCGTCTCACGTCTTTTTCAACCTTGACAATAGTTATTGATACACCCTTTCTAGCCCCCCTGTTAATGCGCATTGCTAACTCACTAATTGATCATTGTTTGTGGTTTGACTTTTGACTGGTTTTGTGTTTCTGAGTGAAAACAAGGACATGGGTCTTTTCGTTACAAAAAAAAGTGCAGGGTTGGATCCAGCCTCTTTCTGTGTGGACTGGCAAAGTAAATACTGGAACTCACAGCAATTGTGGGCCCACAATCTGGTGGTGAATGTGATGGCACACTCAATGACTACTTAATAATGTAAGTTCTGTTTCTTGGTACATGCATACCCTTTTTTTTAAGTCAATGTTTGTTGGATAGGTAACCTTAAGCTTAATCACTTCTTTTAATACTATTCCTAATCCTGACTGTAATGTGTAGTCAAATTGTGTATTTTTTGATGAAAAAATTGGTTTTTGAGTGTGACTCTATTTGACCTTCATTAACTCAAAATGTCAAATTTTTGTGTCAAATATTGGTTGGGTGATATGGTAAAATCTGATTGGAAATTGGGTGGTTAAAAATAAATGTAATAAATATATAAAAAAATGTCTTAAATTGTGATTGGTTACAAGCTTTTCTCACGCTCCATATCTATTCCGTCAACATTGACGGGAGGTTGGGTCAAAAAGTCACGCCACGATAATAGGCATCAACGTCGCCACCTCATCTGACGGATCAAATGTGACACTCGGTTGGGAGGAGTCTAATACGAGTATATATTATATTTATCATATTACTTAATTTTTTGTTTGAAATCATATGAGTTTTATTTTTATTTTTGTATGTTATATCAACAAGGTTAGGTCCTAAACAATGCAACCTTTTTCAATATTGAAAAAACATAAAGATTCTTGCTTGGTGCTTACTATGTACTCTTGTATGTGGGCCAACAAAATGTTTAATACAAATACAAAACTGGCCTTGTTTCCAGAGTCAAGAATTTGAAATTCAAACTAATTACTGCATGATGTACAACATAGTGTAACAGGTTGCCTATCTGTTTGAGAATTTTAGGTCTGGAAAAAAATACCACATATAAATTTCACAATTTGTTCCAAAGTTTTCATTCATCCATCAATCACAACATATAGCCATTGGTATTTATTATATTGATTTGATGTGTCCTTTTCAAAATTGAATTAGGCACTATACAATTGCAGACAATTCAGGGTCCTTTTTTGGTGGTATCTAATTTGATATACATACATGTACTTATGGTATGTATTTTTGTTGTTTCTTATACATATATGAAGGGTCCATTTGCATTAACATAAAATTACTAGGGTGTTACATTCTTTTACATTTTGTCTATATGCTCTAAATACTCTGTTGATAATGGTTGCTCACTTGGTCTAGTCACTTTGAAGTGGCCAATATAATTGTGGTCTTGTGGTAGTTTTAAGTGAACCTATTTAAGGTCAAGTAGGAGAAAATTTATGATTGCTAAAAGAGGTTGGGGTCGAACTCTTATACTTTTTTTCACTCGTACATTTATTTTTTTGGGTAAAAGTTTTAGAAGTTTAAGGACGAGGAGCGAGAGGGGCAGTTGTTTCTGGGCGGTGGTTGTTGCAGACTCGCACTGAGTCATCGGAATCAAGTAATGATTAAATTAACATAGGTTAATTAAGGGGAATTAGTATTTTGCATCTGAAAGTTTTCTACCTAGTGCATGTATGATTTTTAAGGTTTTTAAAGTGACAGTTGAGATTTTACCTTACTATAACAGTGGCCTTTTTATATCTTGCAATGAATGGTAGACTACTAATAATTGAGTTACTACTTGCTTCTTATAAATGAGTTAATACTTATACATCTTTGGTTCAATTTAGCTCAGAATTAATATGTTTCCGAAAATAGTCTGGTACTTGGACTCACAAGATGTCTCGGGTTTCAAATTTCACTAGCTACGAGCGTATACCCATCAAGAAAATGGTCGGAATTGGTACCCAGTTAGATCGTATATCTTGATCGAAAAGAATTGTCCTCTCGGGGTATCCTGAACGGGATAAATCTTATCTCCTTAAAGGCGTTACTATTATTCAAATTATGCAAATTCGAGTTGTAAATAATATATTATATTTAATTAAGTAGCTTTGTAAATTTATCCTTTATAGATGTCCTTTTGTGTAAGATTCATGAATGCTCAATAAGTGTCTTTGTGTTGGCTGGTTCAAGTAGAAAAAGGTGCCCAAAAACAAAAAAGTTGTTTCAAACGATTGCTGCATCACTTTCAAGGTCTTACCATTAAAAGGCATATTAATAAATTTTTTATTTTTTATTTTTTATTTTTTATTTATAGAAGCATGGTACTTAAACATCAATATATTTTATAGAAAGCATCGATAAATGATTCTTAAAAGTTTTCACAAATGAATTAGTAATTTCCAATTGAGCTCAAGATAAAGAAGAGTTCGATACATGTGGCATGATGCATTGAGCATGTATCGATTTATTAAGACCAATTTTAACGCAAGACCAATTTTAACGCAATGTAATGGAGCGCTACGAGAGCATCACGCTGTTAACACGGGCATATGAGGAGATTTTTTCCGGCGTGATTGAAGATATCACTGGAAGAAATTGTGAAAGAAATTGTGCGTGGTGGAGGCATTGTCCAATCAACACTCTCCAAGTTATTATACCCGGTTGATTTAAAAAAAAAAAAAAAAAATACTCTTCATCACACTCCATTTTTATCACCACTAGAAATCTTTTTTTTCCCTCCTCACGTTTGCCACATCCTCACGAAAATCTATCATCACACCATCACCATTAAATAAGGTGTTAATTCTTTATATTGTAACGTAGTAATTCTATTTGTGATTTATTCCTACCAATTAAAATTACCTTTTTATTTCTAAATTATGCTGGTATATGGGAGTCAATAAGTCATTGTAGGATAATGCCCGAAGCATACAACAACTATGCGAGACTGAATGATGTGTAGACAATCTTAATTTCTTTTATTCAAAAATAAAAGATTTGTCTTGTAACATAAACATGATATTTTTTGTTTTTATTTTATTGTAAATAAAAAGTTTATTAAATCATGACAAAAGCATTAACAATAAACAAAAGAAGCATTTATGTCCAAGACACAAACTTCTAAAGTATTCCAAAAATCAAGGGAGTTGAAATTAAATAAGGGTAAATTAACAGTGGGAAATTGAGTAATGTATACTGTATAGTAGGGATAATTAGGCCAACGTGTAGGTATGTCGCACGTCAATAAACACAGAAATTATACTCGAAAAGTCAAATAAATTGGCATGTTGCCTATTGTCAACATATGTTTACAACTTTTACCCTCGAACCCAAGTGTTTGTCACAAATTCCTTATCTCGTGTAAAAGATGTAATAATTCTTTTATACTCTGTATATGTTCATTAACGACACTAATATTCACTTAAAACGACAATTAACTGGAGCTACGCCTAAGATATTAAATTAAATGATACAACAGAATGTAGTTATAATATATGAATTTATATCTAGGGTTTCGACTCTTGAAACATCAATTAGCTAGCTAGGTTAATTAAGCTTTACAATATGTGTGTTTGTGCAACTATTTTACAAAAATCAACTTAAACAAGTCGATGCATCAATTAAACGGACATTTACATTATACGCATGTGTTGTGACTAACCGCTGTTTTTTTTCCCGACTAAAAGCGATTACTATTAACAAAAGTTAATTCATCGAAAGATGAAAAAACCGAACAATGATACAACGATAAATAGGAAGGTTCGAAACTAGCTAGAAAACGTTACCCTACTCGCTATATATAACCGAGTCATACCGAACCACAAAACGATTGCAAACAACAAAAACCATAATGTGCCCAAACTAAACCTATTAAACCAAAACAAACAAAATTAACAAACCGGCGAAACAAAACAACCACCACACCAAGGGAAACACTTATTCATTTTACCGTTAATAATCTCTCGATTAATTCTTTTTCCGGCCCGATTAATGATCTTGTAAGTCAAAACAGTAAAAGACGGGAAGGGGCGCTAGCCCCACCCCTTCAAATTTGAGTATAATCATTCGTTTTTATTCGTAAGACACACTTAGTATTTGTTTTTCGTGATTTATACTTGATCATGCATCCTCAATATCATTAGTATGAGGTTAGTATTGATTAACAAAAATATAGTTAATACTGAGTCCACTTATAAGTCTTTAATCGAAAAGTTTACGGAAACTAATTTTACTAATTAAGATGTAGAAGCTTGTTGATTGAAAAATGATTACTTTGGCTTTGTATCATTTTAGGGTTTTCATGCATCACTTGTACTGATCATTAATCATTAATGCATCATGCAACTGAACCCCATGACAACTAAAACACTTTACTTCTGATTGATTATTTTTGAATAACTAGATCCAAACAACTATTGACCAAAAAGAACACATCCAGCTCTTTCTTCACCAAAACAGTACACAGAAAGATAACCACATAAACCATTTTGCATAGAATGTCCTGTGTTTATGACATTGATTGCATCATATATAATAATAATACCTTGTAATTCAAGGCTTTGAACACTCTTTGTGGCATCTCAGAACAACACAAGATGGATCGATAAACAAATTAAAGACGGATCGATAATTACAAAAGAGTTTGAAAGGAATGAAGCCTGGTCCGATGTCGTCACCCTTTTATTACAAATTAAAATGTAAGGTGAATACACTGAGCCAGCCAACATCCCTCACAAACTGCTAATTGCCTCTTACTAGCTTCTTTACAAGTATAAATAAATGAATATAAAGTTTAATGAGAAGTTAGAGATATGATGTTGGATGGGAAATATTGAAACCCTAAGGCCACATATATGTATCTCAGTGAAGGCATATATAGAGAGTTAGCTAGGGTTTGAGTGACACCCTATAAATAAATTTATAATTATACAACAAAGTTTGTTTTTTCAACTTGCACCCTCAAGGTGCGTCATACTCCCATTCTAGTCCACTTTTATTCTTTAACTAGTTTTATAAGCCCGTGCGTTGCACGGAATTTGTATAAATTAGTAGTCGATAACGTTAATATTGATACTTTATTAAATGTATAATACAATTACAATTAAATTTTTTTTATTATTGACAATATTTGTATCAAAAACATTAGTATTGAATAGTAACGTATAGATTATGAACTCATCCATTAGAATTATTCTAACTTAAATTGACAAAGAATCGAAAATAGACCAAACATAAGTCCATAAAAATTTGTTTTAAAACTAATCGTTGAGAATCTCTGATTCAAAATGTAACTTTGGAAGGATTAATATATTGAATCCTGAATCATAATTATATTTCCATCCATTGGCTTGTTGATAAATACTTATATAGTCTCGTTAGCTGGAATCTTCTGGATTGATTCATTCAATTGATGTATATAAAAAGATTTATTTTTATAAGGTAACTACGATCTATAATATGTTTTCCTAATATATTTATAATATTTTAATCCTTTTCCTAATTATTAAATTTAATTCCGTTTAATAATAGAATGACATGTAGAATTATTAAATTCAGTTTAATTGATAAAATGACACGTAGGATTTATAGCACGTGCTTTATAATAATGTATAAATTAATAAAAACTAGATATCAAGTTTCCTTTTTAAACAAATATGCCCGATCTTATATTGAAGGCAATTATTAATTATTCAACGGCGTGACGAAATTTAGAATTTGTTAGGATCCCATCACATACTAACTTCATATCAAGTCTAAGTGTAGAAATTATTCTTTTTAACACCCAAGGTCTTTGTTGATCATAACTATATTGATGAGTGATCACGGTTAGCATCTTTTCTTCGAGTTCAAGTCACCACTCTAAGGTGTTGGAACTCGAGAAGATAGGTCGTTCTGATTCCATTTATTATGATTTTATTTCATGCCACGCTGAGATCAAATTATAATTTAAGTGTAAAACCAGTGGCGAATCTAAGATCAAAACGCAATGAGGTCTTATAAAATTTGTGTAGTACTTATAAAAAATTTTCTCCAAAATATGACTATTTACTTAAAAAAAACCATTGATTTCAAAACATATAGGGTCATGTATTTAAATTTAGTCCTATAAAATTTTAATAGTAATTAACAATAAGAATTTAAAAAATAACTAGTGAAATGACCCGTGGAATCACGGGTTTGTTTAAACAAAACAATTTCATGACATGTTTTAGGTATTAAGTAAATGTAAAGGCTAAAGTCATTTATTTTTAATGACCCGTTCAAATAAGAAACTTGTCATTGTTTTTACAAATATATAGAGACAAGTATTTTCTTATACATATGTAACGTAATTAATCTTGTAAAGAGAATCCATATATGAATATTAATAATATAATAATTATAATTATAATTATTATAATAAAAATAAATAATAATAATAATAATAATAATAATAATAATAATAATAAAGTTTGCTCAAAGTTGAGTATTTATAGTTTTAATAATAATTATTAGTAATAATAATAAATGCCTTTTGAAAGTTTTTTAGAAAAATTAAAATACAATTATTTTATAAAAGTGGTACAATATGCTTTAAAATTTGTAAATGTGAGAGATTAATTAGTATTTTCTTTTATAAAAAATTTCTTTAATTATTTAATTTTAAATTAATTAAGAATTATGACATCATGCACATGGTCTCTAAATTTTTAATTTTTTTTTTTTGATTTCTTTTAATAAAGAAAAAAGTCTATTTATGATGTCATCATTTTAAAAATATACTACGTAATAGAACTTATAGATTGTGACGACCCGGAAATTTTCGAACAAATTTAAACTTTATCTTTATATCATTAGATAATTATTTCAAACATATATATTACGTACAAATTTACAATTCTAAATATATATATATATATATATATATATATATATATATATATATATATATATATATATATATATATATATATATATATATATATATATATATTTTAACTTAGTCATAAACCGTCCTGATTTAAAATAATATATTTTGATAAACAACGAGCCACTGATTTATAGAAGCAAATGACCACAACGCTCAATTGAATAAGTTACACTTTGAGTGAGTTAGTTTTTCATTGATTTGAGTCTAATTATTGATAAAGGTACATGTCGCGAAACGTAAAGTACAAGTTTTCTAAGCGTAAGAAAGGGCGTTCGAAAAACTGAAACCGGCACATAAGTCGAGAGTCAACGTACAACACATCGGTGTAAAAATTTCAAACCAACTATGCACGAAAATATAATATAATATTTAATTAATTCTAAAGATTAAATAATATTATATATTAAATAATAGTATTTATGTTACACAAATGAAGAATTGGGTGTCGGCAGAGCTTTATGAGCTGTATTTTCAGTCCATGCGATCGCATGGACATATAGGCAAAATCTCATGCGATCGTATGGTGGTGGTAGGTGGCTAACATCCTTTTTAAAAACCGAATTCGTTTCATTCTTTCATTCAGTTTTCATTTCACTCTTACGGAGTATCACTTATAATTATTAATAATATTATTATTATTGTTATTGTTATTATTATTATTATTATTATTATTATTATTATTATTAATAATATTAAGATTATTAATATTAATCTTATTATTATTAGTATTAGTATTAGGAGCGATAATATTAGTATATACATAAAATACTACAACGAGGTTCTACTCGCGTGTTTTCAAAACGGGTTTTATGAGCGGGATAAAGCTAAGGAAATTATGGGTTATAGCTATGGAGGTTATGGGTATGGTTCGGGGGTTATGCTCGTAAAGTCAAACCTAGTGTTTATCATCTCCGTTACGTCTACGTACTTTTCTACAATATTAAATCTCAATATTGATACGTAAGCACTCATATTTTATCTTTTATATATTAATTGTGTATCCATGTCTAGTGCTCGAGTATATATATTTATACATGCTTGTATACTAAATTTCGTCGCTAAACAGTTTATAATGAATCATGAATTAAATACATATATTACTGGTAAAAGGTATATGATATACATGTTTTTGGAAAGTTGGCGAAAAATCAATAACTTTTCATTTAGATATCGAATAGTTTCGATGAACGGATTAAAAGATATGGACAACTGAATTATGATTAACAATAATTGGAATTCCTTTTGAATCTGCAATTAAGATTTAAACAACTTGTTTACGAGATTGATAAAGTGAATTTTTAAATATTACCAACCGAGTAAATGAATCCTTATATAAGGCACGTCTCGTTTTGATGAACTATTGTCAAAATTGACTTTTTGAAACGACTTTGGATAACTTTTGTATGTCGATCTCGAGCATTAGGATTGTGATACACTATGACCTGACCTAGCTTGATAGACATTTATTGACCAACATATGTTCTCTAGGTTGAGATCCACGATTATTTGATATTCCGAGTTTCGGTCACTTTTTGGTGAATGACCTTATGTGCTGCTAAGGTGAGTTTCATTTGCTCCCTTTTTAAATGATTTTGCAATATATATTTTTGGGCTGAGAATACATGCACTTTATTTTAAACGCAATGGATACAAGTACATACTAAATTCTACACTGAGTTTGAACCGAAAATCCCTTAGCTTTGGTAACTAGTAACTGCCAGTTATAAGAACTGGTGGGCGTGAGTAGTAGTATATGGATCCATAGGGCTTGATATCCCCGTTCGAGCTAGAGCACTAGCCTTTTAACGGACGTATGCTATTTGAGAAGCGTACACGTTAGTTTGCGTGTATTATTAAGATGATTATACAAAGGGTATAAATTATATATACGTTAAGTTTAGTTACCAGGGTGCTCAATTTCGTAGAATATTTTGATAAACGTTTCTGGATGAAACAATTGAAAACTTGTGATTCACCTTTATATACAGATTATGCGCAACATTAAAACTATGAACTTACCAACCTTTGTGTTGACACTTTTTAGCATGTTTATTCTCAGGTTTCTAGAAGTCTTCTGCTGTTTGCTTATGCGTTATACAAGCTATGTGCATGGAGTCATACATACTTTATTCAAGAAAACTTTGCATTCACAAAATCATCACCATGTATCTTATTTTGACTGCATTGTCAACGGATGTAGTATTGTAAACTATTATAGACGGTAATTATCTATACGTAGAAATCATCAGACGTTGAAAACGTTGGATTTATATATTCATTTAGGATTTGCCTTTTTAAAAGAATGCAATGTTTACAAAATGTATCATATAGAGGTCAAAACCTCACTATGAAATCAATGAATGATGTATTCGTCCAAAGGGATTTGGACGGGTTATCACAGTTGGTATCAGAGCTTGAGGTCATAGGGAACCAGAATTTGCATTAGTGTGTTTAACTGGTAATCGTTAGGATGCATTAGTGAGTCTGGACTATGACCGTATCTGTTTTTACCGAGTTTTGCTTACCATTGATTGTCAGAAATTACTTGCTTATCATTCCTAAGTCTAGACATGTCTTACTATATTTACTACATAGATAGCGTATCGACAAAATTCATATCTTAGCATATCTGTTACTATAAAATTTTCATGACAGCTTTCGAAAATTCTTCCGTAATTTGCGGGATCCCTTGTGCTATATATAGGTATTCTATATAATTAGAATATCATTAGATATCTAAAAATCATTTCATATCAAAAATCCTTTATCCAAACTGTGTAAGATGAATTCCGCATCTAGTTCAAATTCCTCAGATTCTGACAGCTATTCCGATATGGATTTCCACTAGAGCTCCGAAAGCAGCGTAACCGGAATGGATCAACCAATTAGCCATCATCTATTCTGGATGAATTGGGGATGAGTTCGTAATCTACTTAATCATTGGAGATAAGAATAAGGTGATCCCTTCCATCCACCACATTCACCTCTTGGCGAAGAACCTAAAGCACTTACCCGCGAACCCATTCGTAACACCATTTTCACCCTCATTTCCAGAACAGCTCGCAACGACTACGTAATATCCAATATTGTAAATCTTATTCATCCACTTGTCCGAACCACCAATCATCCCAGTATAATAGAAGAAGTCAACAAGCTTCGCGCTCGAGTAGTGGCTTTGGAGAATATGGTGCAAGGATTACAAACACCAGCAGCAGCACCAGCAGCATAACTTATAATGCTAAAAACGAACATATATTTCATAGCATTATCCCTCAAGAAAGACAAGCTTTTAGTTGCAATTGTTCTATTTACAAGTAATATTCGTTTAAATAATAAAAGGTGAAGACAAAAGACAGATTCGACGAATTGAAGACGCAAACGACCAAAAAGCTCAAAAGTACAAAGTACAATCAAAGTGGTTCAAATTATTGATGAGAAACGTCTCAAAATTACAAGAGTACAAGTCGCAAAACGCAAAATACAAGATATTAAATTGTACGCAAGGACGTTCGAAAATCCGGAACCGGGACCAGAGTCAACTCTCAACGCTCGACGCAACGGACTAAAAATTACAAGTCAACTATGCACATAAATATAATATAATATTTAAATAATTCTTAAAATTATTTATATATTATATATTATATTTAAAACCGTCGGCAAGCTAGGAAACAAGTTCATGTGAGCTGGAAAAAGGGGCCATGCGATCGCATGGCCTGGAAGAGCATTTTCCATGCCATCGCATGGCAGTAGGTGGCTGGCCACCTGTCTATAAATTTCATAGTTTGGTGATCATATATCCATATATCTTTCATCTATCTCTCACTCGTATACATATACATATATATATATATATATATATATATATATATATATATATATATATATATATATATATATATATATATATATATATATTATATTTTAATTTTAATTTTAATTTTAATTTTAATTTTAATTTTAATTTTAAATTCTAATAATAAGGGTATGTTAGCGAATGTTGTAAGGGTGTAAGTCGAAATTATGTCCGTGTAACACTACGCTATTTTTAATCATTGTAAGTTATGTTCAACCTTTTTAAATTAATGTCTCGTAGCTAAGTTATTATTATGCTTATTTAATGCTGAAGTAATCGTGATGTTGGGCTAAATATTAAAATTGGGTAATTGGCTTTGTACCATAATTGGGGTTTGGATAAAAGAATGACACTTGTAGAAATTAGACTATGGGCTATTAATGGGTTTTATATTAACTAAACGATACCTAAATAATTTAATATATAGACTTATAATTTGACGTATTTATATATAACCACATACGCTTGACTGGATATGGTGGGCGGGATATCTATAAATACCAATAATTATTCATTTTACCGGACACGGGATTGGATTAATAGTTAATAGACTTGTTGAAACAGGGGTGGATTACATTCAAGGGTAATTGGTGTAATTGTTAACAAAGTAGTAAAACCTTGGACTACACGCAGTCGATAACCTGGTGTATTCATTAAACAAAGTATTAAGACCTTGTTACAATTCGAATCCCCAATTAGTTAGAATATTTGACTTCGGGAATAAGAATAATTTGATGAAGACTTCTGCACTTTATGATTATGACTGATGGACTATTATGGACAAATCCGTATGGACATATTGAATAATCCAGGACAAAGGACAATTAACCCATGAGAATAAACTAAAAACAACACGTCGAACATCATGATTACGGAAGTTTAAATAAGCATAATTTCTTTATTTCATATTTAATTGCATTTTTAATTATCGCACTTTTATTTACCGTCATTGTACTTAATTGAACTTTTAATTATCGTACTCTTTAATTATCGTCATTTTATTTATCGCACTTTTATTTATCGAAATTTCATTATCGTTATTTACTTTACGCTTAAAATTAAGTTATATTTATTTTTAATATTTTACATTAGGTTTTAACTGCGACTAAAGTTTTAAAATCGACAAACCGGTCATTAAACGGTAAAAACCCCCTTTTATAATAATAATACTACTTATATATTTTTTTGTATTTTTAGAATTATAAGTAAAAAATATAGCGTTAAGCTTGGCTAAAGATCCCTGTGGAACGAACCGGACTTACTAAAAACTACATGATTAAGTGAAATTGTTATTAAATGAAATTGTTATTAAATGAAATTGTTATTTTACATGATTAAGTGTTACCAACATGTTAAGCAATCAAACTTGTTAAGACTTGATTAATTGAAATAGGTTTCATATAGACAATTGACCACCCAAGTTGACCGGTGATTCACGAACGTTAAAACTTGTAAAAACTATACGATGACATATATATGGTTATATATATATAGTTAACATGATTTTATTATAAGTATGTATCTCATTAGGTATTTTAACAATGAGTTATATACATAAAAAATGAGACTATTAATTTAAGAAACTCGAAAACGATATATATAACGATTATCGTTATTACAACGTCTTACTAGGTACATATGAATCATATTAAGATATTGATACACTTGGTTAATTATGTTAAATGATAAGTAAATATATTATTAAGTGTATTAACAATGAAATACATATGTAAAAAATAAGACTACTAACTTAATGATTTCGAAACGAGACATATATGTAACGATTATCGTTGTAACGACATTTAACTGTATATATATCATACTAAGATATATTATATATCATAATATCAGGATAATATAACAATTTAACATCTCATTTGTTATAATAAACAATGAGTTAACAACATTCAACAAGATCGTTAACCTAAAGGTTTCAAAACAACATTTACATGTAACGACTAACGATGACTTAACGACTCAGTTAAAATGTATATACATGTAGTGTTTTAATATGTATTCATACACTTTTGAAAGACTTCAAGACACTTATCAAAATACTTCTACTTAACAAAAATGCTTACAATTACATCCTCGTTCAGTTTCATCAACAATTCTACTCGTATGCACCCGTATTCGTACTCGTACAATACACAGCTTTTAGATGTATGTACTATTGGTATATACACTCTAATGATCAGCTCTTAGCAGCCCATGTGAGTCACCTAACACATGTGGGAACCATCATTTGGCAACTAGCATGAAATATCTCATAAAATTACAAAAATATGAGTAATCATTCATGACTTATTTACATGAAAACAAAATTACATATCCTTTATATCTAATCCATACACCAACGACCAAAAATACCTACAAACACTTTCATTCTTCAATTTTATTCATCTAATTGATCTCTCTCAAGTTCTATCTTCAAGTTCTAAGTGTTCTTCATAAATTCCAAAAGTTCTAGTTTCATAAAATCAAGAATACTTCCAAGATTGCAAGTTTACTTCCAAGTTTTCTAAATCCATTCCAAGTAATCATCCAAGATCAAGAAACCTTTGTTACTTACAGTAGGTTATCTTTATAATACAAGGTAATAATCATATTCAAACTTTAATTCAATTTCTATAACTATAACAATCTTATTTCGAGTGGAAATCTTACTTGAAATTGTTTTCGTGTCATGATTCTGCTTCAAGAACTTTCAAGCCATCCAAGGATCCTTTGAAGCTAGATCTATTTTTCTAATTTCCAGTAGGTTTATCCAAGGAACTTGAGGTAATAATGATGTTCATAACATCATTCGATTCATACATATAAAGCTATCTTATTCGAAGGTTTAAACTTGTAATCACTAGAACATAGTTTAGTTAATTCTAAACTTGTTCGCAAATAAAAGTTAATCCTTCTAACTTGACTTTTAAAATCAACTAAACACATGTTCTATATCTATATGATATGCTAACTTGATGATTTAAAACCTGGAAACACGAAAAACACCGTAAAACCGGATTTACGCCGTCGTAGTAACACCGCGGGCTGTTTTGGGTTAGTTAATTAAAAACTATGATAAACTTTGATTTAAAAGTTGTTATTCTGGGAAAATGATTTTTATTATGAACATGAAACTATATCCAAAAATTATGGTTAAACTCAAAGTGGAAGTATGTTTTCTAAAATGGTCATCTAGACGTCGTTCTTTCGACTGAAATGACTACCTTTACAAAAACGACTTGTAACTTATTTTTCTGACTCTAAACCTATACTTTTTATGTTTAGATTCATAAAATAGAGTTCAATATGAAACCATAGCAATTTGATTCACTCAAAACGGATTTAAAATGAAGAAGTTATGGGTAAAACAAGATTGGATAATTTTTCTCATTTTAGCTACGTGAAAATTGGTAACAAATCTATTCCAACCATAACTTAATCAACTTGTATTGTATATTATGTAATCTTGAGATACCATAGACACGTATACAATGTTTCGACCTATCATGTCGACACATCTATATATATTTCGGAACAACCATAGACACTCTATATGTGAATGTTGGAGTTAGCTATACAGGGTTGAGGTTGATTCCAAAATATATATAGTTTGAGTTCTGATCAATACTGAGATACGTATACACTGGGTCGTGGATTGATTCAAGATAATATTTATCGATTTATTTCTGTACATCTAACTGTGGACAACTAGTTGTAGGTTACTAACGAGGACAGCTGACTTAATAAACTTAAAACATCAAAATATATTAAAAGTGTTGTAAATATATTTTGAACATACTTTGATATATATGTATATATTGTTATAGGTTCGTGAATCAACCAGTGGCCAAGTCTTACTTCCCGACGAAGTAAAAATCTGTGAAAGTGAGTTATAGTCCCACTTTTAAAATCTAATATTTTTGGGATGAGAATACATGTAGGTTTTATAAATGATTTACAAAATAGACACAAGTACGTGAAACTACATTCTATGGTTGAATTATTGAAATCGAATATGCCCCTTTTTATTAAGTCTGGTAATCTAAGAATTAGGGAACAGACACCCTAATTGACACGAATCCTAAAGATAGATCTATTGGACCTAACAAATCCCATCCAAAGTACCGGATGCTTTAGTACTTCGAAATTTATATCATATCCGAAGGGTGTCCCGGAATGATGGGGATATTCTTATATATGCATCTTGTTAATGTCGGTTACCAGGTGTTCACCATATGAATGATTTTTATCTCTATGTATGGGATGTGTATTGAAATATGAAATCTTGTGGTCTATTGTAACGATTTGATATATATAGGTTAAACCTATAACTCACCAACATTTTTGTTGACGTTTAAAGCATGTTTATTCTCAGGTGAATACTAAGAGCTTCCGCTGTTGCATACTAAAATAAGGACAAGATTTGGAGTCCATGTTTGTATGATATTGTGTAAAAACTGCATTCAAGAAACTGATTTCGATGTAACATATTTGTATTGTAAACCATTATGTAATGGTCGTGTGTAAACATGATATTTTAGATTATCATTATTTGATAATCTACGTAGAGCTTTTTAAACCTTTATTTATGAAATAAAGGTTATGGTTTGTTTTAAAAATGAATGCAGTCTTTGAAAAACGTCTCATATAGAGGTCAAAACCTCGCAACGAAATCAATTAATATGGAACGTTTTTAATCAATAAGAATGGGACATTTCACACTGCCTATAAGTGTTGTAGCAATGTTTAGGTATATCCACTCTATAAATAAATAAATCACTTGTGTAAAATTGTATCGTATTTAATAGTATTTCCTTGTAAAAATTAATAGTATTTTATACCCCTTCGCTTTAACATCAAGTATTTTTGGCGCCGCTGCCGGGGAACTTCTTGCTTAAATGCCGGAAGCGCAACGCTATATAAAAAAAAAGATTTTATTAGAGTTTTATTAAGTTTTTATTAAAAATATACATTTTTAAAAAATATATAAAAATTTTTAAGAAAATATAAAAAAAATCTATATATTTGTTGTTAAGAGTTGTTAAAAATTTATAAAAGTATTTTTATTTTAGTTTTTAAAATTAAATTTTTATTTAAGTTATTTATATTTTATTTAATCTAAAATAGAAAACAGAAAAAAAAATAGTAAACCACTCGGCCCGATCACTGTAGCAGCCCAAAGTCTGGCCCAAATTTGCAGACCATGCGACCGCATGGTATTACAACGGTCAGGCCATGCGATCGCATGACCTGATTTGACTGGTCTGGTACCTGGTACGACCAGTTTAGGGTTAGATTATAATTATATTTATTATTATTTTTAAACCCTAATTAGGTTTTCATTTATTTATTATTAGTTTAGTTTTTAATTAATTTGTATTATTTAGTTTAATTAGTTTTAATAAATTATAAGATTAATAGTTTTATAAAATAAATAATATAAAAATAATATTTTTATAAAAATTGTACTTTTTACAACTTTAAGATTATTTTTTTTATTTTGTATCTTTTTATTTGTTTTAGCGTAATATTTGTATTTTTCGCTCGTATTTACTTTTAAGTCATAGTTTTTGCCATAGTTATTTTTATTTCAAGATTTTTAGGCTTTGCCGTAAAATCCTTTAAGTGCTTTTTCTTTAGACTAAGATTTAGGTGCTTTAGAATTTTGCGACGCCGTTTTTATATTTTAGTACTTTTTAAGTTATTGCCATTTGAGATATAGTATTTCTTTTAAGCTTTAATATTTTTAGACGCAACTTTTAATTCTTAGTTTTTAGACTTTTAAGTTATTGACGCGCTACGTTCTTTTTATTATTTTTTGACTTTTTATTTTTCGACGTTTTCCGACGCGCTCTTTTTCTTTCTTATTTCTTGACGCTCTAGTTTTTAGGACTTAGAATTTTAATTTTCTATTTCTTCTCTAAAATTTCAACGAAAAATTATTTTAAGTGGTTAAATTGATAGACATCCAAATTTTCTGCTTCGTAGTAATAGTTGGATTTGTTAGTGGCTGAGTTGTGAGCTTCCGGTTTAAAGGGTTCTGGCTCCCTGCGACATCTTTTGGCTATTCGAAACGTGGGCAAAAGCAGAAAAGTCTATTAATTTGATAACTTATATAATTTTTATCTTTTATAACTAATAAGATATTCAGTGAATGCACCGAGCAAAACGTTCACCACCTTTCAGACGTTCACCACCTATAACTCGATCAAGACATCTAGCCAATATTGCCGCCGTTGATTTTTCTTTAGAATCGTCATCTAGTCGACCAAGTACTCCAATTCAAATTTCCGATAATCCATTTTTTGAACCCGACCTCACAATTGAGAATCCGGAGGATATTCAGGGACAATTCAGAGATCCTGAACCACTAATCTTTCCTCCGGAACCACCAATCATTCAAACGGAGATTGTCGAGGAACAACCCATTAAATCAGAATCCTATAGTGATTCAGATTCAACAAATTCAATCATGGAAAATCTGGAACCTCTAAGTATGGAAGACCGAATGCGAGCTAAACGCACTGGCCAAGGTCACACATTTACTCAACCAGACATTAATGCGCCAGATTATGAAATCAAAGGACAAATCCTACACATGGTAACTAATCAATGCCAATTTAGTGGTGCGCGGAAGGAAGATCCAAATGAACATCTTCGTACCTTTAATAGGATCTGTACACTATTCAAAATCAGAGAAGTTGAGGATGAACAGGTATATCTCATGTTATTTCCCTGAACTTTAAAGGGAGAAGCCAAAGATTGGTTAGAATCGTTACCTGAAGGGGCGATTGATACATGGGACGTTTTAGTTGCAAAATTTCTTAAACAATTCTTTCCGGCATCTAAAGCCGTGAGACTTCAAGGAGAAATAGTCACGTTCACGCAAAAGCCAAACGAAACTCTGTATGAGGCGTGGACAAGATTTGGAAAGTTATTAAGAGAATATCCGCAACATGGTTTAGACACTTGTCAAATAGTACAAATATTCTACCAAGGATGCGACATCACTACAAGAAAAGACATCGATATAGCAGCTGGTGGTTCCATTATGAAGAAAACCACAACTGACGCTTACAAAATTATTGATAACACTGCTTCCCACTCACATGAGTGGCACCAAGAAAAAGATATCGTTAGATTATCTAAAGTAGCTAGAGCCGATTCTAGCCATGACTTTGATTCCATTTCCGCAAAGATAGATGCTGTCGAGAGACGAATGGAAAAGATGACTAAGGATATACACTCAATACGAATTAGTTGTGAGCAGTGTGGAGGACCACATTTAACAAAAGATTGTCTCAGTATTGAACTAACAATGGAACAAAGAGAGAATGTTTCATACATGAACCAAAGGCCTGGAAATAATTATCAGAATAATTATCAACCGCCAAGACCAATCTACAATCAAAACCAGAATTATAACCGAAATGTTCCATACAACAACCAACAAGGTCCTAACAACCAACAAGTATCTAATAATACTTACAATCAGCAAAGACCTATTTTTCAAAACAAACCACCACAAACGGATGATAAAAAGCCAAATTTAGAAGACATAATGTCGAAGCTAGTTGAATCTCAAACTCAGTTTTTCACATCTCAGAAACAAACCAATGAACAAAATGCTCAAGCATTTAGAAATCAACAAGCTTCTATTCAAAATTTGGAACAAGAAGTGAGCAACCTAGCAAGGCTGATAGGTGAAAGAAAACCGGGAAGTTTACCTAGCGATACTAATGCTAACCCTCGGAATGAAACAGCTAAAGCCATTACCACAAGAAGTGGTATTACACTTAAACCACCTGAAATGCCTATAATTTCTGATGAATCTATTCCTACTCCACAAGAACCACAACCTGAACAAGATAAGGAAAAAGAACCGGTAGTTGAAAAGGTTAATGAAGATAACACAGTTAAAGCTAAACCTTATGTTAAACCATACCAACCACTACTTCCTTACCCGAGTAAAATGAGAAAAGAGAGACTTGAAGCCGAGAAATCCAAATTCTTGGATATGTTTAAACAGATAAATGTTAATCTTCCTTTCATTGATGTGATTTCAGGAATGCCAAGATATGCTAAATTCTTGAAAGATCTAATCACAAATAGAAAGAAAATGGAAGAACTCTCGGCTGTTACTATGAATGCTAATTGTTCTGTAGTGCTGTTGAATAAGATACCATAAAAACTTTCAGATCCAGGAAGTTTCACAATTCCATGTTTTCTGGGAAGTCTTAGTTCAATAGAAGCATTGGCAGACTTAGGTGCTAGTATAAATTTAATGCCATATTCACTATACGCTAAACTAGACCTTGGAGAATTGAAACCAACACGAATAAGCATACAACTAGCAGATCGATCAGTAAAATATCCTAGAGGGATAATGAAGAACATGCTAGTTAAAGTTGGTACTTTAGTATTTCCAGTAGATTTTGTTATTCTGGATATGGAAGAAGATTCTTGAGTTCTTCTCATATTAGGAAGACCATTCTTAAACACGGCTAAAGCAATAATAGACGTGTTTGGTAAGAAACTAACCCCAAGTATAGAGGACGAGAGTGTTACCTTTTCAGTGGATAGAGCCATGCAACAACCTCAATCTGTAGAAGATACATGTTATTATATTCAAACTATAGATTTACATGCAGAATTGTTAGAAGAATTTCCAGAATTACAAGGAACAGGAGAATGTTCTTTAGGAGAAGGAACTGAACCAATTGATGAAACTGAAATGTTAAGTACACTTATGGCTAATGGATATGAACCAACAACAGAAGAAATTCAAATGCTAAAAGAAGAAGACAGATATCGATATAAATCATCGATAGAAGAACCACCGACATTAGAGTTAAAGCCACTTCCAAACCATTTGGAATATGCTTATTTACATGGTGAATCTGAATTACCTGTAATAATATCGTCTTCTCTTACTGAAAATGAAAAATCTCAACTCATTTCTGTGTTAAAAGCTCATAAACCAGCTATTGCATGGAAAATTCATGATATTAAAGGAATAAGTCCTTCGTATTGCACACATAAAATCCTTATGGAAGAAGGTCATAAAACGTATGTACAACGCCAACGAAGACTAAATCCTAACATGCAAGATGTTGTTAAGAAAGAAATTATTAAACTGCTAGATGCAGGTTTAATTTATCCAATTTCTGATAGTCCATGGGTAAGCCCAGTTCAATGCGTACCTAAGAAAGGTGGCATGACTGTCATCACAAATGAGAAAAATGAGCTTATTCCTACTAGGACTGTAACAGGATGGCGTGTTTGTATTGATTATAGAAAATTAAATCACGCCACCAGAAAAGATCACTTTCCCTTACCTTTCATTGATCAAATATTGGAAAGATTAGCCGGAAATAGTTACTATTGTTTTCTTGATGGTTTTTCCGGATACTTTCAAATTTCAATAGCACCAGAGGACCAAGAGAAAACCACGTTCACGTGCCCTTATGGTACTTTTGCTTACAAACGTATGCTATTTGGACTTTGCAACGCCCCAACAACCTTTCAAAGGTGCATGATGTGACGCACTGTACAAAACCATCGTGTACGGATCATCAATCAACAGGATCATTACATGGGCAAACACTATATGCTGTTTGAAAACCGATTTGCATTCATAAAAAGATAGCGTTTTACAAAGGATAGCGCGCATCCTACGTATAGGAGCATAAACATAATTATTTGACCCTAAGTTCGTTACAAAGCCATTGTTTGAAATTAACATAAACTATGAATGCAAAAGAAAAGTTCCATGATTGAGACATCTCTAGTAATGCAGCGGATAACTAATACAACAGGTCCTTAACAGCAATTCAATAACAGCATGACATCAAGTCTAACAGCGGAAGCAATAAACCTCTAGGCACCTGAGAAATACACGCTTAAAAAGTCAAGACGAATGTTAGTGAGCTATAGTTTAAGTTGTAATAGTAACATAAGTTAGGCTACGAGATTTCAGTGCTGCAAACAGCGTGTCAAAACAGTATGAAAAGTATATGCATAACCGTGGGCACCCGGTAACTAGACTTAACATTTATAACCCCCTGAAAGTACACTTGGCGAGTGCGTATGTTCACGAAGTATTAAACACCCGTTAAATGCTAGCGCGACTAGCCCGAGTGGGGATGTCAAACCCTCTGGATCCATATCTAAGATTCGCGTTCACCGGTTCAAAGACCAATGACTAAACGTTACCGTGCTAAGGGGAATGTTTATGCCGTTGTATAACCCACACACATATAAAGTTTAAGTACTCGTGCCTAGTATGTAAAACGTAAAAAGCGCATGTATTCTCAGTTCCAAAATAATTGAAGTAAAAAGGAATGATATAACTCACAGTGATAAAAGCGGTAAAGTTGGTAATGAAAGTACGCAAGTAGTAAGTCGGTCCGAAAGGTCGTCAACCTAAATCAAAGGTTACTAGGTCAGTAGGTTGTCCTTATAAGTTCTAATAGTGCATAAAATAAGTTTAAGTATCATCATCATCATCATTCATCATCAGAAAAACTAAGTAAGTTCGACGAGAATAGAGATCGAAACAATAGGCTGACTTCGGTCAGCTGCTACGACCTCTACGTAAATCGAAAAGACGCATAGTCAGTGGCTATGGCTCCGAATATGAGTCCCCTAACCGCTGAAAATTTTCAGAACCTAACTCGTCTTCGTTTGACCGTGGAGACGGTTTAAGTGCGAGTAGGTCAGAAATTTCAGCACAACGTTAATAGGGTGTAGTGACTCTCGGAGGGCCATAAATCCTAAACCGTAACTCAGATTAAGACGAGGCTTAAATGGAAAATCATCTACTCGAACTGAACTAACTGAAAATCAACTTTACAGTAGCCCAGGTGGCCTAATCAGATACGAAAATTAGTGGACAAGTGCTCCGGTGGGGTTCTCGGTGCTTGATGCTCATCGCGGTTCTCATCCTTGATGCTTGTAGCTTCAATTGTACAACTCGTTGATGGGTTAGCATCACTTTGACTAAGATTCCACCATCAATACACAACATGTTAAGACCAAGTAAGAACACAACTCATTTATGAGTCTTAGATGGATGATGAACCAATGTTACATCATATCCTTAGTCTTAACACAATTACAAGTCACATTTACAACTAAAGCTACAAACTTTACATCAATCAAACAAGTATGAGCACAATTTAAGTCAAATAAGGTGATGGAACCCTAAGCTAGAGAGCTTGGATCCTTTTCACACAAGTTACAAGGTTGCAAAGCTAGAAAGCTTGAACATTTGATGTTTTTGAAGATCATGAAGCATAAAGCTTGGATCTTTAAGTTACATGAAGATAACAAACACAAGTTTGAATCTTTTTAACAAAATAACAAGATCATAAGTTAGAAAACTTAGATCTAACAAAAAGATAGGGAGATTCAAGCTAGAAAGCTTGCATCTTGATTGTTCTTGAAGATTTTGAAGCATAAAGCTTGGATCTTTAAGATACATGAAGATAACAAACAAAAGTTTGAATCTTTTTAACAAAACAACATGATTAAAGCTAAAATAATCTAGATCTACAAAGTTGGTGAAGATTCAAAGCTATAAAGCTTGAATCTTCCATGTTCTTAAAGGATTCATGCTTGAATCAACAAGATGTAATCAAGATCAAAGCTAAAAAGCTTGATCTTTAAGAATGATGATGATACACGAATTAGAAAGGGAAAGAAGAAGAAAAAAATCAAAAACTTACAAGTGAGAAATGCTAGAAAGGAAGTAAGAGAGTAAGTGTGTGTGTGAAATTCAAATGAGAGCATGTGTAAAATGAGAGGAATATGGCTAGTATTTATAGGCAAAATTTGACATGGATTGATGAGGTGGAGGCCCTAGTGGCCGTGATTTTCAAAGGGGGAGGGGGGGGGACACCATTTTGCTTTTTGGTTAGTGGTTGTCTAAAGTATGTACGTATGCTAGGATCCTATGTAACATTATGGATAATCCTTATCCAAATGCTAGTATGACTCATCTAATTAAATGGGCATTTATTTTATTTACTATAGATCACCAATAAATAATACTTGGGCTAATTAATTGGGCCACTAGCTAGTGTAGGGTGGGCTAAGGTCCAATAAGGTAGAAAGTCCAACAAGACTAACTTTTGTGATCTAGTAAATAATTAAATAAAATTAAGCATTCAAAAGCCCAAGTAATTATTATTATAAAATAATAATTAATATTTCATAGTCGTAATATTCCGGTTACGACAAAAGTTAAACGTGCGCGCAGTTCGCGGTTTATTCTAAATGTCAAGTGACACTAACGGGCATAAAGCATCCGGTGATCAAGTTAAGTATCCTACGTACTCTAAGGCACGTTTTAACATATAAATGAAAGTAAACCATGTATATAAAGGTTCCAGAGTATAAAGTAGCACAGTACGCACAAATACGCAGTTTCGCTAAAATACAAGGCACAAAAGCAAGTCGAAAAAGTTGTGTCGTTACATTACCCACCTGTTAATGGAAATTTCGTCCCAAAATTTGAGGAGTGACTAAAAATGGTACCGTATTTAAATAAGAAGTATCGTATCAAAGTTCCGAAAGATTCGTTGGCTCAAAAGTGAGCTATTGCCTTGAAAGGTACTTCGGCGTATAACAGTAAGAATAGGTATATGCCATTAATTAAGTCTCTTGTCCTAAGAGATCAATAAATTGATTTCGTTTCTGGTTAACATGTGTATGCCATCTGAATATATACCCACAATAGGAAAGATGATGTTTTTAGCCTTACAGGCATCTTCAGTAAGCTGGATGCATGAAAGGCATCATGAACGTTACCAACCTCATCTAAAACATTAAGCGCTTATGTCGCAATACAAAGCTGACAGGTAGGATGGAAAACATGGTGATCATAACCATGCGATTTGATGTCTGGATAGTGTTAGCCACAGATTTTACTAACCCCTTGATTTCAGAAGGAGACCATAGGCATAAAGAACTCGATATTTAAGAACGTTTCATTTGACTATATGAATTGAAACTTTTGCTGAAAGTGAATAATCAGACTTATATGCAATGCAAGCCATAATTATCTATAGTGCCTTCAGGACGGTCTGAACGAACAATGAAGGATATCACCCAGTCTACCATGCTGCAGGTGAACTTATCCTTAGATGGAATGAAAGAACAGTTCCATAATGTAACTTTATCCTTTCAGTTACATGTTGAAGTTAGGGTTAACATTAACTAGAACAACATATAGTTGCAACCAACGAAGGAAGGAATGTGTAGAGTAACCATATCCGTATTACAGACGTTTTAAGCAGTCCCTTCCAAGAGGATAACAAGATTCATAGATTCCTAAAGTATGTTAATTTACATTTCCGAAAGAGAATCGCACGAAAGGTGTGATCTTTGAACCAGGGTGAACTCTTCGAGCGGTTTGTTCTGAATTTGTCCTTATACTTAAGGAGATGCGCGGACAAGAAGATACGTGGATCCTTGGTCATAAAGAACGGTTTACTCTAAGTGAAAAGAATCTCAAAACGATTCCTTGTACCTCAACCTACTGATTCATAGAGATGATGTTTACGAGGATATTGCGATTAGCCGTGAAATATTGAGAATAGAAACCCACCTAGTGCCCTTCCTACAATGGGGTGACCATTGAGTGTACCTCAGAAAACTGATTTATCGGCCCGCGATTTTGCCATGTTTAACCTTAAAAGAAACATTTTTCAAGTACAAAGACTTCCTAACAAATTTTTATAAATCTGCCACCCAAAGTGGCTAAAGCATTTTTTACAAGGATTTTAATAGTAAGCTTCATCCCTAACGGAGGGAGAGAAGAAGTGTGATCCCTACATGGTGTATTCTAATACGAAAACCTTTAATAAAATCAACCGAGGAAGTTTTGAAAAACCTTTAAACATTTGATGCGACAACATAAATGGAACGAAGTTCTTGGTAAATTTAAAAGTATGTATAACGAGTACCATTTGCACAAAATTATTTGACTTAAAACAACTCAATAAAGGAGCGATTTTTAATCATCTTGAAGGTATAACTTAGTATGTACTAACCCAAAATAAATAAGGGTAAATTTATACATATATGATTTTATAAATCGCGTAAGTGATAGAAAAGTTTTTAGTACTTTCATTTGTCCATAAATCTCGTGAGGACCGCACAAATAAGCAACGTGTAAATCAACGTGTAAAAATTTTGATAAACATAGTTTTTCGTATTTCAGAGGTTACAAGTTGAAAAAGGTCGAGTGAAAAATCTTTGAATCATCGGTTGACATGTTACTAGGTAATGAAAACTAATGAATTAAATGTAGTTTTGATTATTATCCGAACTTAAGTCTTTGGCCCAAAAATGTTTACGTGCGAAGCCGTTGCTAAAAAGTGAGGTATGAAGGATAGAGCATGAGGATGAGAAGTTAATCGCTTCTTGACTTTTCAAAATGCCAAACAGGTTATGGCCAATTTTAAAGTCGGAGTACTGATGATGTTAATATCGCTAGACGAGAATATCTTGGAATAAGTCAGGACTTAGAGTTATGTAAGAAAGAACATCGCTCCAACGGGTGTGGCAAAAAAGATCCCTAGGGTAACGCAATAATTTTGAATGGTTTAAGTGTTAGTGGATGCCTAAAGGCTCTGTATGACGTGGTAGTAAGTGCCTTCATCACGTACATACACACATGAATCTCTCAATTTCGACAGTTGTTTGTCTTCATGATGACTTGGATACGAATAAGCAACTAAAAATTTTATATAATGAGCAACAAAAATTTTATAGAAATTGTTTAAGGTGACAATGTAAGAAAAGAAACGAAGTTCTTAGTAAACTAGGGTTACGTACAACCCGTACCATTCAAAGAAAAATATCTTTTGAACAAAAGATTTGATTTGTAAAAGTGAAAGTAAAATTTCATATGTATTTGCCAAAAATAAGTAATCATTTACTTTATTTTATATAACATATATGATTTCAAAAATTTGCACGAATGACAAACAAAATAAATTTACTTTTATAAAACCTTGGGAGGATCGCACAGTAAAATAGTGTGTGAAAAATTTTGGCAGCAAAAATTTTCATATTTCGAAGGTTACAAGTTGGAAAAAGATCGAGTAAAAGATTTTTTTGAAAATTTTGGGTGACATTTGAGCATCAATATCACGAGGTAAAGAAAACTGTTGAATTTAAATGTGGTTGATGACTATTAGTAGGGCATAAGTCCTTTGACCAAAAATGCTTAAGTGTAAAGTTGTTGCTTATAAGTGAGATACGAAAGGGAGAGTATGAGGGTGGGAATTAACTACCCATTGATTTTGGAAATCTCGAACTGGTATGACTAATATCGACGTAAGAAGGGTGATGGTGTGATTATCATTGATTAAGAATTCTCTTGGAATAAGTTAGGATTCAGTGTCGCATAAGAATGAGCATCAAATACGATTCTTGGGTAGTATAGAATTTGAATTGCTGAAGTGACGGGATACAGTTTCCTTTATGTATCGTTGTCCATTGTATCGGTTTCTTTCATGGTTAGAAAGTGAGCAGACTTGGTGAGGCGGTCAACAATAACCTAGATAGTGTCATAACTGCCTATTGTTTTCGGTAGTTTCAGGATGAAATCCATCGTCATCCCTTCCCATTTCCATTGTGGGATCTCGGGTTGTTGAAGTAACCCATATGGCTTTTGGCTCACCATCCTTGCGAGGTATACGAATAATCTTCTAACTATATATAACTTTTGCTTTCATCCTTGAAAGCCAGTCCATTCCAACCAAATCTTATTATACTATCGTGAAAATTTTATCAACCTTCTCAAATAACATTTGCTTGTGCGCAGGTAACTAATCCTTTCCAACTACTACTATAAAACTTCCAAGTTTTGTTGGCATGAGGTCATCTCCAAATGACCCACCTATAAATTTTAAGGTACTACCTTAAATTACTCCTCTATCTCTGCCAGCTTACCATTGGCTTGTCCTATAGAATACTTAACTCTCATGGTTGTTAATGGCTTATTAGTTATAACACTGAGGTTCTTAGATATAAGGTTTCTATCGCTCTAGTATTAAACAACTTTGAGACAGTAAACATTGTGAAGAAATGTACCCTAACTAAAATTAGGATCTATGCGAGTCTCCATAACTGAGGTAATGATTGCTCTATCGCAAATAAGTCCAAAGTTTTTCCTATTTGGGAACTGTTCCCTTAAGTGTCCAAGGTTTCTATATCTATAACATATTTTCGGGTTATCATTTCTGCAATCAAGGCTCTTCTTGTATAGTATCTGGGCTACATGGTTATTCTTTCCCTACCTCTAATAGACCATAATGCGTATACTCAAGTGGTTCCTACCAAGATTTTCTCTGAATCACTTCATATTCCTTATATAGTAACATTGGGACTTCTGCATGATTCACTTCAATATAATTACGCTGGCCTGGCGTCATTATATTGTACTAAATCGTACGTTAATTCCAATATCACTCCATATGGTCAATGTAACGTGATCACTTCCATTTCTACTCAATTTCATCCAACGGTGCTTTATCTATGCTATCTCAAAACAAAATCAACATAATTAATCTCACAGTTTCTTGATGTGGGTGCGTAAGTTCCGTAGGTCATGCACCAATGCCTAAATGTCCAGAAATTTCTTCAAAATGTTCAGGTTCAGGTAACGTCGTTAGGTTCCTTTCTAGAAATTCAATCTGGGTCTCGCGTCGAGTTGTATGTGTAGCAAGTAGTAATAAGATATGTCTTGAGGCGACTCCCAAGTCTTTGGGTATGGCTGAGCATCAGTAGAAGGCACTTTGACCTTGTAAAAGGAGATGTCCTCCTGACTTCCCCAATGCCTAAGAGTGTTAGGGTCCTAAATCCAGAAATGTCGTCAGATCGTCGAGTAGTGGTGAAGAACGAAAGAGATAAGTGACGGTCATGAAAGCGTACGAGATACGAGCCATCTTACGGGAACTGAACAACCTTCGAATGTTCACACGTCGTACGTGGCTATTTAGAGTGAGCTCGGGGTGCGGTTACTCCGACAAATCCTCCAATATCTCCTCCTCCGAGGATCGACTTTAGTGGGCATGTAATCCTAGGGGTACTCCTCCTAGATTGCATGAAGAATCGTTTCGATCTCCAGAATGGTGGAACGATAGTAACAGGTGGATTACAATACCAATCCTTAGGGTTAGACGTGTGGGAAAAGGGTTCAGAAAAACATCTGAACTAGGAAATGTAAGTTTTCCAAGTCGGTACAGCGAATAGCAGGAATGAAGCAAGCACGTAATCAGGCACTACAGCAACCTAGATCATCTACAGTAGTATATAGCATGGCAGTATTAACAGTACTAAACAGAAGTAACATGCAATCGAAAGCAGATAGTAGTTTGCAGTAGCGAGGATAAGCAATAGCATACACCGAGTTCACATAGCAGTAAGAGTAAGCAGTAGCATGCAGCAGATCATATGGCAGTATAAGTAAGTAGTAACATACAGTAATAGTAAGCAGTAACAAGTAAACGAGCAAGTTGTAGATTAGTCCTATTAGTGAATCCTACTCGGGTCGGTCTAGACTCACTAATGCAACCTAATTCCCTACAACCAATGCTCTGATACCAAATGTGACGCCCCGTACAAAACCATCGTATACGGATCATCAATCAACAGGATCATTACATGGGCAAACACTATATGCTGTTTGAAATCCGATTTGCATTCATAAAAAGATAGCGTTTTACAAAGGATAGCGCGCATCATACGTATAGGAGCATAAACATAATTATTTGACCCTAAGGTCGTTACAAAGCCATTGTTTGAAATTAACATAAACTATGAATGCAAAAGAAAAGTTCCATGATTGAGACATCTCTAGTAATGCAGCGGATAACTAATACAGCATGTCCTTAACAGCAATTCAATAACAGCATGACATCAAGTCTAACAGCGGAAGCAATAAACCTCTAGGCACCTTAGAAATACACGCTTAAAAAGTCAACACGAATGTTGGTGAGCTATAGTTTAAGTTGTAATAGTAACATAAGTTAGGCCACGAGATTTCAGTGCTGCAAACAGCGTGTCAAAACAGTATGAAAAGTATATGCATAACCGTGGGCACCCGGTAACTAGACTTAACGTTTATAACCCCCTGAAAGTACACTTGGCGAGTGCGTATGTTCACGAAGTATTAAACACCCATTAAATGCTAGCGCGACTAGCCCAAGTGGGGATGTCAAACCCTATGGATCCATATCTAAGATTCGCGTTCACCAGTTCAAAGACCAATGACTAAACGTTATCGTGCTAAGGGGAATGTTTATGCCGTTGTATAACCCACACACATATAAAGTTTAAGTACTCGTGCCTAGTATGTAAAATGTAAAAAGCGCATGTATTCTCAGTCCCAAAATAATTGAAGTAAAAAGGAATGATATAACTCACAGTGATAAAAGCGGTAAAGTCGGTAATGAAAGTACGCAAGTAGTAAGTCGGTCCGAAAGGTCGTCAACCTAAATCAAAGGTTACTAGGTCAGTAGGTTGTCCTTATAAGTTCTAATAGTGCATAAAATAAGTTTAAGTGTCATCATCATCATCATTCATCATCAGAAAAACTAAGTAAGTTCGACGAGAATAGAGATCGAAACAATAGGCTGACTTCGGTCAGCTGCTACGACCTCTACGTAAATCAAAAAGACGCATAGTCAGTGGCTATGGCTCCGAATATGAGTCCCCTAACCGCTGACCAATTTTCAGAACCTAACTCGTCTTCGTTTGACCGTGGAGACGGTTTAAGTGCGAGTAGGTCAGAAATTTCAGCACAACGTTAATAGGGTGTAGTGACTCTCGGAGGGCCATAAATCCTAAAACGTAACTCAGATTAAGACGAGGCCTAAACGGAAAATCATCTACTCGAACCGAACTAACTGAAAATATACTTTCCAGTAGCCCAGTTGGCCTGATCAGATATGAAAATTAGTGGACAAGTGCTCCGGTGGGGTTCTCGGTGCATGATGCTCATCGCGGTTCTCATCTTTGATGCTTGTAGCTTAAAGTGTACAACTCGTTGATGGGTTAGCATCACTTTGACAAAGTTTCCACCATCAATACACAACATGTTAAGACCAAGTAAGAACACAACTCATTTATGAGTCATAGATGGATGGTGAACCAAGGTTACATCATATCCTTAGTCTTAACACAATTACAAGTCACATTTACAACTAAAGCTACAAACTTTACATCAATCAAACAAGTATGAGCACAATCTAAGTCAAATGAGGTGATGCAACCCTAAGCTAGAGAGCTTGGATCCTTTTCACACAAGTTACAAGGTTGCAAAGCTAGAAAGCTTGAACCTTTGATGTTCTTGAAGATCTTGAAGCATAAAGCTTGGATCTTTAAGTTACATGAAGATAACAAACAGAAGTTTGAATCTTTTTAACAAAATAACAAGATCATAAGTTAGAAAACTTAGATCTAACAAAAAGATAGGGAGATTCAAGCTAGAAAGCTTGCATCTTGATTGTTCTTGAAGATCTTGAAGCATAAAGTTTGGATCTTTAAGATACATGAAGATAACAAACAAAAGTTTGAATCTTTTTAACAAAACAACATGATTAAAGCTAAAATAATCTAGATCTACAAAGTTGGTGAAGATTCAAAGCTATAAAGCTTAAATCTTCCATGCTCTTGAAGGATTCATGCTTGAATCAACAAGATGTAATCAAGATCAAAGCTAAAAAGCTTGATCTTTAAGAATGATGATGATACACGAATTAGAAAGGGAAAGAAGAAGAAAAAGATCAAAAACTTACAAGTGAGAAATGCTAGAAAGGAAGTAAGAGAGTAAGTGTGTGTGTGAAATTCAAATGAGAGCATGTGTAAAATGAGAGGAATATGGCTAGTATTTATAGGCAAAATTTGACATGGATTGATGAGGTGGAGGCCCTAGTGGCCGTGATTTTCAAAGGGGGAGGGGGGGACACCATTTTGCTTTTTGGTTAGTGGTTGTCTAAAGTATGTACTTATGCTAGGATCCCATGTGACATTATGGATAATCCTTATCCAAATGCTAGTATGACTCATCTAATTAAATGGGCATTTATTTTATTTATTATGGGTCACCAATAAATAATACTTGGGCTAATTAATTGGGCCACTAGCTAGTGTAGGGTGGGCTAAGGTCCAATAAGGTAGAAAGTCCAACAAGACTAACTATTGTGATCTAGTAAATAATTAAATAAAATTAAGCATCCAAAAGCCCAAGTAATTATTATTATAAAATAATAATTAATATTTCGTAGTCGTAATATTCCAGTTACGACAAAAGTTAAACGTGCGCGCAGTTCGCGGTTTATTCGAAACGTCAAGTGACACTAACGGTCATAAAGCATCCGGTGATCAAGTTAAGTATCCTACGTACTCTAAGGCACGTTTTAACATATAAATGAAAGTAAACCATGTATATAAAGGTTCCAGAGTATAAAGTAGCATAGTACGCACAAATACGCAGTTTCGCTAAAACACAAGGCACAAAAGCAAGTCGAAAAAGTCGGGTCGTTACATATGATGGCGATTTTTCACGACATGATAGAAGAATGCATGGAAGTTTTCATGGATGACTTTTCAGTCTTTGGTGATACTTTTGAACCATGTCTAGTTAATCTTGAACGAATGCTTATTAGATGCGAACAATCAAATCTAGTTCTTAATTGGGAAAAAATGCCATTTCATGGTTAAAGAAGGCATTGTTCTTGGTTATAAAATTTCAAAGGAAGGAATTGAAGTGGATAGAGCTAAAGTAGATGTAATTGCTAAACTTCCACATCCCACCAATGTTAGAAGAGTTAGGAGTTTTCTAGGGCATACCGGTTTTTACCGACGTTTCATAAAAGATTTTTCTAAAATTGCCACTCCTATGAATAAACTCCTAGAAAAGGATGCTCCATTCATCTTTTCAGATGAATGCATCAAATCTTTTAATATTCTTAAAGAGAAACTCACTAATGCACCGATCATGATAACTCCAAATTGGAATCTACCGTTTGAACTAACGTGCGATGCAAGTGATTTTGCAATGGGAGCCGTTTTAGGACAAAGGATTGAAAAACGATTTCATCCTATTTATTATGCTAGTAAGACGTTACAAGGAGCACAAACGAATTATACAACTACTGAAAAAGAACTCCTTGCTATTGTCTTTGCTTTTGACAAATTTCGTTCATATCTCGTTCTAGCTAAAACGGTGGTCTATACCGACCATTCTGCTCTTAGATACCTATTTTCAAAACAAGATGCCAAGCCACGATTAATCCGTTGGATCTTACTCTTACAAGAGTTCGATATTGAAATCCGAGATAAAAAAGGAGCAGAAAATCTCGTAGCTGATCATCTTTCTCGTCTTGAAAATCCCGAATTAGAAGTTCTAAATGAATCGACCATACAAGACAACTTTCCTAATGAATATCTATTGAAGGTAGATTATAATGAAATTCCATGGTTTGCAGACTATGCAAACTATTTAGTATGTGGATTCCTTGAAAAAGGATTGTGGTACCAAAAACGAAAGAAATTCTTTAGTGATATAAAACACTATTTCTGGGAAGATCCACATTTGTTTAAAAGTTGTCCCGATGGAATAATACGCCGATGTGTATTCGGAGATGGAGCTAGTCAAATCTTAAACCATTGTCACACAGGACCAATAGGAGGGCATTATGGGCCTCAACTCACAGCAAGAAAAGTTTACGACGCTGTATTCTATTGGCCTACAATTTTCAAAGACGCACACCTTCTTTGCAAATCCTGTGATGCTTGTCAAAGGGCCGAAAAAATAAGTCAACGTGATGAAATGCCACAAAATGTCATTCAAGTATGTGAAGTATTTGACATTTGGGGTATTGACTTTTTGGGTCCATTTTCAAAATCTCATAATAATCTCTACATTCTCGTTGCCATTGATTATGTATCTAAATTGGCGGAAGCACAAGCTCTCCCAACTAACGATGCACGAGTTGTAGTCAACTTTTTAAAACGTATTTTTGCAAGGTTTGGAACATCGAAAGCTTTAATAAGTGATCGGGGTACTCATTTTTGTAATAATCAACTTGAGAAAGTTCTTAAAAGATATGGAGTAACTCATAAAATCTCCACCGCTTATCATCCACAAACAAGTGGACAAGTTAAAAATACCAACCGAGCTTTAAAATGTATTCTAGAGAAAACCGTAGGATCAAATCCAAAGGAATGGTCCATTAAATTGGAGGATGCACTCTGGGCTTTTAGAACAGCCTACAAAACTCCAATTGGAACCACACCTTTTTGACTCGTTTACGGAAAAGCATGTCACCTTCCAGTAGAAATTGAACATAAAGCATTTTGGGCGTTGAAGACATGTAATCTTGATTTACATGAAGCCGGACGTCTACGATTAAGTCAACTAAACGAATTAGAAGAATTAAGACTTGAAGCATATGAAAATTCCTTAATCTATAAGGAAAGAAACGAAGAAATGGCATGATAAAAGAATCAGAAGTTCAAAAGAATTTAAGGAAGGAGACAGAGTTCTTCTTTTCAATTCACGATTCAAGCTATTTCCTGGAAAATTGAAATCAAGATGGTCTGGACCATTCATCGTCAAAAGAGTTTTCCCATACGGAACAATAGAGTTAATAAATTCAAATGGGATTGAATTTAAAGTTAATGGTCACAGAGTTAAACATTACATACATGGTCCGATGGAAGTTGACAATGAAGTCAATCATAATTTCACCACCCAAGAAAACCTTCAAAATGAAAACATAAATATGTTATCAACAACATATGAAAAATCAAAAATGGAAAATAAGGAGGATTCAAATTGGAGTGATGAAGAAGAATTCTTATACAAACCTCCCATTGCAAGGTTTGGAACACCGAAAGCTTTAATAAGTGATCGGGGTACTCATTTTTGTAATAATCAACTTAAGAAAGTTCTTAAAAGATATGGAGTAACTCATAAAATCTCCACCGCTTATCATCTACAAACAAGTGGACAAGTTGAAAATACTAACCGAGCTTTAAAACGTATTCTAGAGAAAACTGTAGGATCAAATCCAAAGGAATGGTCCATTAAATTGGAGGATGCACTCTGGGCTTTTAGAACAGCCTACAAAACTCCAATTGGAACCACACCTTTTAGACTCGTTTACGGAAAAGCATGTCACCTTCCAGTAGAAATTGAACATAAAGCATTTTGGGATTTTGAAGACATGTAATCTTGATTTACATGAAGCCGGACGTCTACGATTAAGTCAACTAAATGAATTAGAAGAATTAAGACTTGAAGCATATGAAAATTCCTTAATCTATAAGGAAAGAAACGAAGAAATGGCATGATAAAAGAATCAGAAGTTCAAAAGAATTTAAGGAAGGAGACAGAGTTCTTCTTTTCAATTCACGATTCAAGCTATTTTCTGGAAAATTGAAATCAAGATGGTCTGGACCATTCATCGTCAAAAGAGTTTTCCCATACGGAACAATAGAGTTAATAAATTCAAATGGGATTGAATTTAAAGTTAATGGTCACAGAGTTAAACATTACATACATGGTCCAATGGAAGTTGACAATGAAGTCAATCATAATTTCACCACCCAAGAAAACCTTCAAAATGAAAACATAAATATGTTATCAACAACATATGAAAAATCAAAAATGGAAAATAAGGAGGATTCAAATTGGATTGATGAAGAAGAATTCTTATACAAACCCCCCATTTCAAGAAATGAAGAAAAAGAAATTCAAATAGAAGTGAAAGAACCAAGAAAAGAACAACCGAAAAAGGATTACAAACCAACTCGACTTACTAAAGTCGAAGACCCGGGTGAATTTATCATTTCTTGCTTACTTAGTGATGGTGCTGTATATAATGGACTCGCAGATTTAGGAGCAAGTGCAAATATTATGCCTCTTTCCTTATACAAAAGATTAGGTATGGGTAAATTAAAACCAACCAAAATAGGTGTTCAATCATTTGACCTAACCATTAAACACCCGGTTGGAATAGCAAATAATTTACTTGTTAACGTGGGAAGTTTGACCTTTGTTGCAAACTTCATAGTGATTAATATGGAGGAAAACCTTGATATTCCTCTAATTTTAGGTCGCCCATTTTTAGCAACCACCGAGGCATTCATTGATGTAAGAGAAGGTAGAATGACACTTAGGGATGGTGATAAATCGATCACCTTTGTGAACCGAAAGTTTAGATCTCCACCAACCAAAACTGTTAAACCAATAAAAACACATAAGTGTGGGGAAGATGAAGGAACACTTAATGATGAACCGATCACAAAGAACCCTGTTGATGATACGAAATTAGATGAACCCGTTTTTAATAGTTCAACGAAGAAACTTTATAAACGGATTCACGATGCTAGGATTAAGGAAAACTTTAAGTTATGTAACTGATTAGTATTCAATTTATCGCCAAAAGAAAAGGCGATGTTAGTTGAATTTGTGAAAGCTACGGAGGAAATCAACAAATGGATTGAAGCAAAAGTCAGAGATATACAAATTGTTGATGATCCAATTGAAAATAATGTAATCACAATTTCAACACCACATCTAACTAAGTGTGGGGAGGTTCGAATCTTTTTAGGGTAATATGTATTTCCGTTAGAGTTAGATTTTCTGTTTTCGTGTAGTTCTCGAAAATGGAATCCGAATGGTCTTTCCCTAGCAGACCCTAAAGAACTAGTCTTCTCCCCCCATTCTGAATTTTTATTTTTTTTAGGTTTTACGAGATGAAGAATTCCTTTGATCTGAACCATGGTCTAATGCTACACGCTTTAATCACTAAACGTAATAATGACACACTCCCGAGTGACCTGGTATAAGTAATAAGAGCCAAATTGGATGGAGTAAGAAAAGAACTCAGAAACGATCATAATAAGTTACATTTTGGTAAAGAAAAATCAAAATCCGCAGCGAAAAGAAGAGCACGACACCTTGAAAGATGTCACAAATGCGGAAAATGGTCACACGAAGGAAAATGCTCGACGAATCAGACATATTCCAATACCGAGTTCGTTACTTTATGCAGAGAAGGACCGTTCATATGTTTAGAAGAAAAATCATTGAATGCTCGAGGTTACGCATATGTAGCTATGGAAAACCAATTAGTCCGACTATATTATGAGTGGGCTAAATCAGGTCACAGAGAATTCTATCTTACAGGTAAGTATGTACAGTTTTTATTTTTATTTTATTGCTTTTAACCTTTTGATAATAAACGCTAAATTGTTCGCTATAAAGTATTAAATTGGTATTCAATAAAATTAGGTTTTGCGACCGAAATTATTGATATCATACAAAAATTTATTACATCACTGCGAAATTTACCGTTTATTCTTAAGGTATAAATATCTTTAATCAATCAACCCAAAATATTTCAGAAATTCGTCAGGAGTAAAACTAGGTAATATAACCGAAATTACTTTACCGAAAAGAGGGGCGTATATTTTTGATAATATTTGATTGATTAAAGTGGGATAAAAGACCAAAAATATTTTTAATTTTATTTTTACTTTGTTTTTAAAATTTTAAAATAAATATTAAATTAATATTGTAAACTTTTTAAAATCAATATATTTAAGTTTGTAAATATTTGAAAAATTAATATTTTTAATATAAGTTTGTATGTATAAAAACAAAAATATAATATAAGTTTAGTATGAATTTTTAATAAAATGAATTTTTAATTTTATGCATTTTAAATTTAAGTTTGGTGTGAATTTAAAAAAACAAAAATTTACTTTATTTCGCTAAGTTAAAAATATGATTTTTAAAATTCATCGTGAGTTGAAAACTAGGTCGTTGAACCGAAATTGCTCTACCCAAGGGAGGGACGAGAACTTTTATTATCATTATTTTTAATCTTATTAAATTAAAGTATGCCAAAAATATTAAAAAACCCAAAAATCTTTACTTTTAAAACCGCGCTTTGAATTAACAAATTTTAAAATTTTGTCGAGGGACGGACTAGGACATCGTTCCGAAACGCCCTCATTATAAAAAGAAACAAAATTTTATTTTATTTTTGAATTATATGTTTTATTAAATATAAGGTTTTTATTAAAAAAAAAAAAAAAAAAAAAAAACTAAAAGTACTGTACCCGGACTCCATGCGATCGCATGGAGTTTGGCCTATGAATCCATGCGATCGCATGGAGCTGAAAATCAGGCTAGGATCAAAAGACAGACGAGTTCTGCTCTTCCCACTCCAACACACACATAAACACACGAACATACACCCCAAAACCTCTCAAATTTCATCATTTTTTCACCAAATTTCTTGCTACAATCCGCTCTAAACATGAAATTGTTCAGAAGTTTATCAAGAAAGGTAACAATTACATCCCTAAACCTCTTTAAATTTTATTTTTAGTGTTCTTGAGCTATATTTTTTCTAATTTGATTTTGTTAATTTCTAGTGTAATTAGAGTTAAATTGTTAGTATTTTATGCATGTATAACCTATATTGATGCTATTTAACATGATTTGAAGCCAAAAACTTCAAAATTTTTAGGAATCTAGGGTTTGTGTTCTTGAGCAATTTGGGGCTTTTTGATATAAACAGGTTATGGCCGATTTTAGTCATAAATTATTGCTAAATTAAGTAGTGTAACATGTTTAGGTAGCTAAATGATCCAAACTTTGATCCTAAACATGATTTTTGAGAATTAAAGTGGACTTTTTAGGTATAAAATTCATGAACTTGATTAAATTGATGTAAATGCCATTTGAGACTTGTTTAATTGCTAGTAATGGTTGTTTTAACATGTTATTTGAGTTAAATGCTTATGAACTTTGTAAACATTTTCATATATGCTTATTTAAAAAAGTGTAGAATTGTAAAAATTGTAAAAATGTGTATAAGTTTAATTTTGATTTAACATGTTATTGTAATTGTGTTAATTTGTTATTTTGCTAACACTAATGCATATTTGGATGCACAAATTTTGTGTTTAATATGTTTTGCAGAGATTTACTAATACTGAAACTGGAGGTTCATCATCATCATCTAGACGACCTGCTCCAGAACCTGAACCAGAAATGTAATATGAACCTGAACCGGAGCAACAACATGAACCACAATAACAACCTGATCAACACGTACCTTATTATGATCCGCTACAATTTGTTGATGCCTTCATAGTATTTTCGATACATCCACCAGTAGAATACCCAACGATTCCTGAACACACATTGCATCCTAATCTGAGATTTGATAGAAGCTGGAGGGATTACCCGGCATATCAAAGTAACAAATTCAAACTGCTACCGAAAAATGTAGAAGTGCCAAGGGTAATCGATTGGGATCCTTTGGAAAGGGTCCAACTAGCTAACTCAGTTAGGGAGCATCTGATCCAAAGGTATGGCAGTTATTCTTTTCACGATTGGGAACGTTTATTCACCATTCGTAGACCTGTATATAAGGAATGGTGTATAGAGCTTATGAGTACTATAGCATTAAATGCAGATGTAGATAGGTTAGATGATAGAAGTTTTCTTAGGTTTATACTTGGCCGTAGGATGTACAGGATGTCCATGCTGGACATGGCCAGGGCATTACAGATTTACACTCCTGCTGAATTACTACTACCCGATTGTATGAATTTGATTTATGGTGGTGAAAGGGTAGATAGGAATTTTGACGCGAATGCCGTCTGGAGGCGTATGTCAAACTATAATGTTTTTACGCTGGGAGGAAAACACTCCTACTTACATATTAACAAAGCCGAGCTTCGTATAATTCATAGATTTCTAGCTAACTCAATTACACAGAGAGGTCACAACAAGGAGAAAATAACCTTACATGATTTATTTTACCTAAAGTGTATTCGAGACCCAAGAAGCTTTGTTAATATCCCCTACTGTGTTTGTTTTTATTTGTCTAAAATGGTGGAAGGAATACAGGAAGGGGGATAATAGGAGGAGGTATTTTTGTTACTCTCATTGGAGAGTATTTAGGTGTAGATAGGGACCAAGGGGGTCCACTTTTAGAATGTAGGGAACAGGTTGAGCCTTTAGGATTGAAGGTCTATCAGGGTGCTAAGGTATTAAAGAGCAGACGCAACCAGCCAGTACCCTATGAAGGTAGTCATCCTCAGGTAGAGAGAGTTTCAGATGAGGAAATGGAGGAAGCGGATGACATTGGGATGTCATTAGGGAAGCTATGACTGACGTCTACCAGCGTGTAGATGAGGTAGATATGACAAACGCAGAGAGATTTCGTCGGATGGAGCAGTGGCAAGCCCGGAATGATTACGAGCATTCCAGGCAACGACAGCATGATAGATGGGACTATCATCAGCGTCAGATTATGAGCCGGCTGTCACCTCAGGATCACTACGTTCCGACCCGACCCGCTTACTATCCTCCACACCAGCCCGAGATGAGACCACCATATACTCTCTACAACCCTAACCAGGCCTCCCAGTACACTTATCACCAACCATGGAACCCGGACGACAACATGAACTGGAACCCCTATCCAGATTGATATAGTTCTTGTTAGTGATTTCTATGATTTTTATCTTTTTATTATTTTTATTTATTTATGTTTAAACATATGATATTGTGATACATTAATATATTGTTTAATATTTTTATTATTTGGTACTAATATTTCATATTTGATTTGAAAGTGGGATTTTAAGTCCCATTTTAAATTACCATGCATGTTTATATTTGTATTGTATGTATTTTATTTCATATACACAACAGGGTAAAACAGCGCATTTTCAAATACTGGCATTAAGTTCAGCAAAAGCTACTGATTTTGACGACAAAACGAAAAACAAATGTGATGTAACAACAAGACGGAATGAACAAATGATATGCACCATTTATCATTCAGCAAACAAACGCCAATATGTTTGGAAACTTTGGTAAAATTTAATCATTTTTCTACGCTAATCACCCTCAATAATTTAAATTGTTACTGATTTCTTGCAAATGAGGGCATTGCAAGATCTTAAGTGTGGGAAGGGGTTAAATTCTTTCGGATTTTTAAATTTTTAAATTTAAACACTTGGTTACCATTAAAAAAAATACTAGTAACGCAGTAGTTGTATTAGAATCTAGTGCTCTCTGATAATAAAGAACAGCCCTAGTCTTATATACTGACTACCCAATTCTAGTAAAAATTTTCAATTAAATGAATTCAAAATCATGTTTATACATATTTATGAACGATAAAACTAGGTGTCAACACCAAAATTATTGTTACCTCAGAAAGGACATAAATTGAGAAACAAACCAAAATGTTAGAATTCATTTAAAATGGAATAGAGGACAATAAAAAGGAAAATAAAAGCCAAGTGTGGGAAAAATTTACCAAGTTATTTAAACATATATCACATATTTTTGTACAAATACTTGAAGATACTTTTATTTTTGGACAAAATTAACCATTTTACCCAATTTCTTATAATATATTTGAAAGAAAGATGGATCTACACGATGAATCAATTCCATCATTAAAATGAAGTAAAGTCTTCCGAAAAAGACACGCGCTTCTTGATTTAGGTCAGGAAGTTGTCGTCCAGACCAGCTGCAGGTTGACGAAAAATCTAGAAAAGTCATCTCTAAAATCAGCAGGAAATCCACGGACCTCAGCATCAAACAGGGTCGCCAAGTGGTCAGACTTATCCTAACCATGAGAGGATCTGTCTTGTAAGATGGGGAGGGCGCCGTGCAAATTAGCTTGATAAGACTAATGAATCAGATCCCCAGAAAGGATAATCTCCTTAAAGATTAAAAATCAGCTTTTAAGCCTGATATTACTCAATCCTTGAGATTGACTTTAATGATTGAGAATTACAAACTCATGGAATTCGATGATATCTAAATTCGAGCTTGAATGAGAAAATATTTTGATCAAAATTACAAACCGATTTGTTTTCTGAAAAACCCATTTTTAATGCGTTCATTACCATTGGACGTAAAATTCTAGGAATTCACCTGGAATTCATTAGGTCACCTGAACCAAATCGGGTGTCAACCGTAAGAACGGTGGTTGCATAGCATGGTCGAAGACAGGACCTTGTGCCAGACCGAAAAACTATAGGGTGAGCTTTACTATTGCTCCTACAAAGCACAGTAATTGCATCCGACATGTTATAGACCATAATTAAAAGCATGTCAGGGGACATTGCCTTAACAGTTGCTTTTTCAACGCTTTCCTTTACAACCGGACGGTAGGTTACCGAAAGGTAATATACGGAGCAAGTATACTGGACGTGTTGCTTTCCTAATACAAGGTTAGCAAGTGGGTGACACAAAACCGCAAGTTTTGAGCTAAAATTTTCAAATCTGAAACCCACCAAACCCACAAAAACAATTTGCAAACACCGGTGAAGTGTTATTCTGGAAAACTTATCTAGGGTAAAAGCTAGATCGTATTTTCAAAAGATCAAATATTTTCATAAAGATCCAATTTCCTAAAGGATCTAAATTTTCATAGTCATGTGGGACTGTAAACCATAACGTTACTACCATTGTTCATACCGCCATATAGAAATCACTGATGTACAAAGTGTGAAGAATAAAGAAGTGATTCTAGTATTTTTATTTCAAGACTATATTGCTTGAGGACAAGCAACACTCAAGTGTGGGAATATTTGATAATGCTAAAAACGAACATATATTTCATAGCATTATCCCTCAAGAAAGACAAGCTTTTAGTTGCAATTTTTCTATTTACAAGTAATATTCGTTTAAATAATAAAAGGTGAAGACAAAAGACAGATTGGACGAATTGAAGACGCGAACGACCAAAAAGCTCAAAAGTACAAAGTACAATCAAAGTGGTTCAAATTATTGATGAGAAACGTCTCAAAATTACAAAAGTACAAGTCGCAAAACGCAAAATACAAGATATTAAATTGTACGCAAGGACGTTTCGAAAATCCGAAACCGGGACCAGAGTCAACTCTCAACGCTCGACGCAACGGACTAAAAATTACGAGTCAACTATGAACATAAATATAATATAATATTTAAATAATTCTTAAAATTATTTATATATTATATATTATATTTAAAACCGTCGGCAAGCTAGGAAACAAGTTCATGTGAGCTGGAAAAAGGGGTCATGCGATCGCATGGCCTGGAAGAGCATTTTCCATGCGATCGCATGGCAGTAGGTGGCTAGCCACATGCCTATAAATTTCGCAGTTTGGTGATCATATATCCATATATCTTTCATCTATCTCTCACTCGTATACATATATATATATATATATATATATATATTATATTTTAATTTTAATTTTAATTTTAAATTCTAATAATAAGGGTATGTTAGCGAATGTTGTAAGGGTGTAAGTCGAAATTCTGTCCGTGTAACGCTACGCTATTTTTAATCATTGTAAGTTATGTTCAACCTTTTTAAATTAATGTCTCGTAGCTAAGTTATTATTATGCTTATTTAATGCCGAAGTAATCGTGATGTTGGGCTAAATATTAAAATTGGGTAATTGGGCTTTGTACCATAATTGGGGTTTGGATAAAAGAACGACACTTGTAGAAATTAGACTATGGGCTATTAATGAGTTTTATATTAACTAAACGATACCTCGTTAATTTAATATATAGACTTATAATTTGACGTATTTATATATAACCACATACGCTTGACTGGGTACGGTGGGCGGGATATCTATAAATACCAATAATTGTTCATTTTACCGGACACGGGATTGGATTAATAGTTAATAGACTTATTGAAACATGGGTGGATTACATTCAAGGGTAATTGGTGTAATTGTTAACAAATTAGTAAAACCTTGGACTACGCGCAGTCGATAACCTGGTGTATTCATTAAACAAAGTATTAAGACCTTGTTACAATTCGAATCCCCAATTAGTTGGAATATTTGACTTCGGGAATAAGAATAATTTGACGAAGACTTCCGCACTTTATGATTATGACTGATGGACTATTATGGACAAATCCGTATGGACATATTGAATAATCCAGGACAAAGGACAATTAACCCATGGGAATAAACTAAAAACAACACGTCGAACATCATGATTACGGAAGTTTAAATAAGCATAAGTTCAAGAAAGCACCGTGGACATCATTACGAGTCAACAACGAGTATATTGTATCAATGAGTTATGAAGTAATAACTCAATTCCTCTAAAGAATTTATATGTATATCTAATATATATAAATTTTAAAACTATCATGAATCTTTTCATACTAAGCTATTATGTATGAATTAAAAAGGGTAAATACTACTCGGTTAATTCATATTACTAATATGCTATGATGTACATCCTTCGTTAACGACTTAACCATCGTTAACTACAATCTTTGTTTCAACTCAATGAATTCCATTTCATAATAAACCAAGTGTATTATTCAATTACATAATTGATTCTACATTTTCATTTTCGATGTACTCAAAACTTTCCAGAAAACATCATCTGTACCTTGTAAGGTTCACAAAAATTCCCCGAGCATCAACATTCTTCACCAAGGAATAAGAATACATAAAGAAGTATTGATTTCATTAGTGAAATACTCCGCGAAGATTATGTAATCTCTAATGTTTTAGAGATTATTTATTTCTAATTCAAGCCGAAAATCAAATGAGCTTAATATGACATTAACTCATTAAATCTGTATTATATCTGAAGAAAATATACATATATATATTTTCATAAAGACGGTAATGAAAATTCTTTTGTACAAAGTATTAATTGTGAAATCTTTAACGGGTAGGTAATACTCGGGAAATATATAAGTTCACAATTAATATGTTATACTGTACATTCTTCAATTTTGATTCAAAAATTATTAACAATGCTCACAACGATATACAATTGTTTTCATACAAATTCAATTACATATTCTGATATTGACGGATCAGAATTCAAGTAATAACTATGAACCAGTGACATCATTCTTAGATCTCTACATCTTTCAAAGCTATACTTTGACTTCAAAACTGTGCAAGATCCTTTAGTATTGTTTTTACCAAAAATAACCTTGCAATTCCTTTTCAAAGTATCCAGTATTATCAACCATTCAACCAGTCAACGACAACCTTTCAGACTTGTAACTTTGGCATATACGTTTTTGTTACTGGGGAACCTTTCATGTTCCACCACATTAGCAGTAAATTTACCAACAACCTCATTGATCCTTGATCTTCCGAAAAATCCTTATACTCATTGAAACCGTATCATGTACTCATCCACATCTTGTAACGGCAATTGTCATACCAACTATCGGGAATTAGCAATCAATATTTTGAAATCCTGCAGCACGTCTACGCCAATAGTTATATGTGTACATATAACGTCTACCTCCTGGACTTACATACTTCGAATGTGAAGTTTCTGAAAAACACCCCAAACTACGAAACTAGTTCTCCGAATTTTGGAAAAATGCTGATGAAGCAGCAAAAACTGTAAACGACCTTAACAGTCAAAAGTTTGATGATAAAGAATAGTATGGTGGTAAAGCTGAGAAAAAGAGAAGGTTTGGAACTGGAAAACGGATTGAGCAAAGTATGAAGGAGGCTGTGGATAAATCACAAAGACTGACCTGCCTTCAAAGAATCCAAATGATTCAGTGTCTGCTAAAATCCTTAGCAAATACCTTGCCCCTTACTCTAAAACCTTTACGGATAATATTCTTCATCATCATCTTATCTTGAATATTCTAAGATATCATCGTATCTTTCGTTATAAATATCCTCAATATTTCTGAAGATATTTTCGTAATTATTCTTATCTGAAACCATTCATCTCTTCGCGCTATCTGTGTTACATCATAAAAGAAACTACTTTAGTTTCAAAAATCTGAAAAATTCGAAAAATGGATGTTTTGAAGTAGTGTTGGGAACTGAAGCATGAATTAGTATAATATAATGACACTTGATCAACGTGATTATATTACAGTAAGTCATGCTGAGTTTTTAATGGAACGTGATGATTCACAGAACATATGGTCATCATGTACCATTTACACGACTCTTACATTCTATCTAATCTCTAAACATATCAAGAAAATATTTTTCTTGATGATTCGGTCTTTTCCGGGATATTCTGATAATTTGACTAAGCAAGATCGTACCATTACGATTCCCTTTTTAGAACATTAACAATGTTCATTCCGAAATTTATATATGCGAATTCTGGACCATTACAAGAGATGCCTAATCGCAAGAAGAAGAAACAAAGGGACAAAGCTCTGAAATAGAAATTGGAGTATAAATCGCAGCAAATAGGAGGGAGTATTAACTGTGGATGACAATGATTATAGAAGACAGAATTAAGGACATTGAAATATAAGGGGAGATATAAAACCCGATAACAACGCATAAATTACAAACCGTGAATATCAATGTTTATCGCAACATAAAGACACGGGAGAATTAAAAGCACTATAACCCCAAGAGCAAAGTAGAAGTAAGCAAATTCCTCTGGTGGAAGTTGGAAAAGGAGAATGATTGTTGCGATAGTAAGGATAAGGACAAGGATCAGAACTGGATTAAGCATTTTCACAATCTTTTGAATTTGAGAATTAAGTATAGGAATGGTAAAATTGACAAACCGGAAGAAGTTAATTTATAGTTAAATATTTGATAGAGAAATCAAGGCAGATTTCCGCATTTAATTAGAGAGATCCTAATTTCCTTATTCGCCGAAGAATCAAATCTTTTAGATTTAGAAGATTTTCTTTAAATCCTTTGAATTCTGGAATTCAACCAAGACAACGTCAAAAGTTAAGACAAAACTTCAGTTCTCATTTCATTCCTTTTAGGATAGCTTCACTCGTACTCTTCAAGTAATCGAATCATTTTATCTATATTACTCAATAGTGATAAAACTCTATATACCAACTCATATTCGTCATAAAAACATTTTTATGATTAGCCATGACGACCACGATCAAATTTTGAGACGAAATTTCTTTAACGGGTAGGTACTGTGACGACCCGGAAATTTTCGAACAAATTTAAACTTTATCTTTATATCATTAGATAAATATTTCAAACATATATATTACGTACAAATTTACAATTCTAAATATATATATATATATATATATATATATATATATATATATATATATATATATATATATATATATATATATATAACTTAGTCATAAACCGTCCTGATTTAAAATAATATATTTTGATAAACAACGAGCCACTGATTTATAGAAGCAAATGACCACAACGCTCAATTGAATAAGTTACACTTTGAGTGAGTTAGTTTTTCATTGATTTGAGTCTAATTATTGATAAAGGTACATGTCGCGAAACGTAAAGTACAAGTTTTCTAAGCGTACGAAAGGGCGTTCGAAAAACCGAAACCGGTACATAAGTCGAGAGTCAGCGTACAACACATCGGTGTAAAAATTTCAAACCAACTATGCACGAGAATATAATATAATATTTAATTAATTCTAAAGATTAAATAATATTATATATTGAATAATAGTATTTATGTTACACAAATGAAGAATTGGGTGTCGGCAGAGCTTTATGAGCTGTATTTTCAGTCCATGCGATCGCATGGACATATAGGCAAAATCCCATGCGATCGTATGGTGGTGGTAGGTGGCTAACATCCTTTTTAAAAACCGAATTCGTTTCATTCTTTCATTCAGTTTTCATTTCACTCTTACGGAGTATCACTTATAATTATTAATAATATTATTATTATTGTTATTATTATTATTATTATTATTATTATTATTATTATTATTATTAATAATAATATTAAGATTATTAATATTAATCTTATTATTATTAGTAATTAGTATTAGTATTAGGAGCGATAATATTAGTATATACATAAAATACTACAACGAGGTTCTACTCGCGTGTTTTTAAAACGGGTTTTATGAGCGGGATAAAGCTAAGGAAATTATGGGTTATAGCTATGGAGGTTATGGGTATGGTTCGGGGGTTATGCTCGTAAAGTCAAACCTAGTGTTTATCATCTCCGTTACGTCTACGTACTTTCCTACAATATTAAATCTCAATACTGATACGTAAGCACTCATATTTTATCTTTTATATATTAATTGTGTATCCATGTCTAGTGCTCGAGTATATATATTTATACATGCTTGTATACTAAATTTCGTCGCTAAACAGTTTATAATGAATCACGAATTAAATACATATATTACTGGTAAAAGGTATATGATATACATGTTTTTGGAAAGCTGGCAAAAAATCAATAACTTTTCATTTAGATATCGAATAGTTTCGATGAACGGATTAAAAGATATGGACAACTGAATTATGATTAACAATAATTGGAATTTCTTTTGAATCTGCAATTAAGATTTAAACAACTTGTTTGCGAGATTGATAAAGTGAATTTTTAAATATTACCAACCGAGTAAATGAATCCTTATATAAGGCACGTCTCGTTTTGATGAACTATTGTCAAAATTGACTTTTTGAAACGACTTTGGATAACTTTTGTATGTCGATCTCGAGCATTAGGATTGTGATACACTATGACCTGACCTAGCTTGATAGACATTTATTGACCAACATATGTTCTCTAGGTTGAGATCCACGATTATTTGATATTCCGAGTTTCGGTCACTTTTTGGTGAATGACCTTATGTGCTGCTAAGGTGAGTTTCATTTGCTCCCTTTTTAAATGATTTTGCAATATATATTTTTGGGCTGAGAATACATGCACTTTATTTTAAACGCAATGGATACAAGTACATACTAAATTCTACACTGAGTTTGAACCGAAAATCCCTTAGCTTTGGTAACTAGTAACTGCCAGTTATAAGAACTGGTGGGCGCGAGTAGCAGTATATGGATCCATAGGGCTTGATATCCCCGTCCGAGCTAGAGCACTAGCCTTTTAACGGACGTATGCTATTTGAGAAGCGTACACGTTGGTTTACGTGTATTATTAAGATGATTATACAAAGGGTATAAATTATATATACGTTAAGTTTAGTTATCAGGGTGCTCAATTTCGTAGAATATTTTGATAAACGTTTTTGGATGAAACAATTGAAAACTTATGATTCACCTTTATATACAGATTATGCGCAACATTAAAACTATGAACTCACCAACCTTTGTGTTGACACTTTTTAGCATGTTTATTCTCAGGTTTCTAGAAGTCTTCCACTGTTTGCTTATGCATTATACAAGCTATGTGCATGAAGTCATACATGCTTTATTCAAGAAAACTTTGCATTCACAAATCATCACCATGTATCTTATTTGACTGCATTGTCAACGGATGTAGTATTGTAAACTATTATAGAGGGTAATTATCTATACGTAGAAATCATCAGACGTTGAAAACGTTGGATTTATATATTCATTTATGGTGTGCCTTTTTAAAAGAATGCAATGTTTACAAAACGTATCATATAGAGGTCAAAACCTCACTATGAAATCAATGAATGATGTATTCGTCCAAAGGGATTTGGACGGGTCATCACATAGATGGAGTCCTTTGACCTCACACACATGCAATTAAACTCGCCTATGTGTAAAACTCATTCTTATAAATAGCTTAAAAGAGAGGGAACACTCAAATTTATAAGTCATCAACCTAGCTATCTCGAATTACAGAATTAAATGTAAACGGAATATATGGAAGCTAGGGCTCAAGTGTTGTGACATCTTAATTAGACACGTTGTGAATTCTACATATTATTGAATATATGTTATTCTTATATGAAACCTAAGTTAGTAATCATGAGTTCACTTGTTAATTTCAAACTTTTGATCATAATAATAATTCACTTAGTCCAAATTTTATTACTTCCAAAAAACACGCAGTTTAATAAATAATATTATGACACACATTTATACACCTTATCTTTAACCTTATTATATTCACAATTTATGAAAATGAAAAATAAACATGAGAAAAACTAAAAAATTACTGGAAAATGCTTAACTTCACTAAAGTATAAATCTTGCTTCGATCAGCAAATGGTGGTGGAGGTTCAAAATCGAAACTACTTCATTGTGGGTCAAAATTATTAAAAGTATCTTTGGGGGTTCGGGCTCTCTCGGGTTGGGGGATCGGGTTGCCTCTTTTTTGGGGTCGACTTGGTTTGATATTGTTAATACATGTGCTGTTATGTGTAGCTTGGGAATTCCGTTCAAGGAGTCTTTTTCCAGGTCAATTGGGAACGGTGCGAATACACTCTTTTGGTTGGACTCATGGCTATATGGAACGGTTCTAAAAGACAAATTCACGAGGTTGTTTAGACTAGTTACGGATCCTCGGGCATTGGTGCGAGACAGAATTATTTGGGATGGTTCGACTTCAAAGGTTAAGATCTCCTTCGGGTAGAGTCGGCGACGAATTATTGGAGCTGAATTCTGTTATTAGTTGGGTCCTGATTGATAGTGATAAGGATGATACATGGACGTGGCAGTTTGGACACAATGGAGTTTTCTCCACCAAAACACTAGCGTCCATTATTGACTCGAAATTGCTATCTATTGGTCCGAACTCGTTTGAATCTTTGAGAAATAAATTGGTCCCTAAAAAAGTTGAGATTTTCATCTGGAGACTACGTAAAAGACGACTGCCTATTCTACCGGAACTGGATAAAAGAGGTATAGATCTTCATTCGGTTCTATGCCCTCTTTGTAATGATGAGACAGAATCCTTGGACCATGTGTTCTTCTTGTGTAAACATGTATATGACATATGGGTCAAATTCTACAATTGGTGGGGCTTTGGTAGTGTGACAAACTTAAGCACTAGTGAAGCATTTCTTGGCAATTCAACTCATATTTCAACGGATATTGAGAAGAAAATATGGCAAGCGGTTGAATGGGTGTGCGCATATCTCATTTGGAAAAATCGAAATCAACGGGTTTTTAAGAATAAATCTTGGAACCCGCCGGTTGCTTTAAATGAGATTCAAGTTAAATCTTATCAATTGATCGCGAAGAGAATCAAGAAGAAAAATATTGAGTGGCATTTATGGCTAACTAATCCTTTAAGTGCAATTGTTTGATTTGAGTCAGTGTATTAGGCTGCCTTCTCGGCATCTTGCTGTACATTCTGTTTTCATTTGTCATGTTTGGTGTGGTTTTTGTGTGCTGCTAGTGCAGCTTCTCTGTATTACCCTCTTTATATTAATAATATGGTGCTTTTCAAAAAAATAAATAAATAAAAAACAGTATAATCACAAAAATAAATAGAATAAAACATTAGATACACTAAACATACATATATTATACATATAAATACATTTCAAGTAGCAGGAGATATGTGACCGGCCACTTGATGCCTTGATTAGCTCATAAATAGTTGTTAACATTTTGGCGAGCTATTATTATTATTATTATATTATTATTATTATTATTATTATGAATGAAATTTTTAAGAAACTTTAAGGACCAATTTTGTATTTTTGACTAACGATTGTTAATGAATTTGATGAAGATTACATCAATTTTAAAAATTTTGAATACGTAATCCTTTTTTTGGGCAAAAATTAAATTGAGTCCTTTTCGGGCATATGCAATTTAGGAGTTATCTTGATTGTCAAATTGAGTAACTTTAGTTACCTTTTTGGACCATTTGCCCTACATTTTATCTATTTTTTTTTATCTTTTATGCATGCATAAAAAGCAAAAAAAAAAAAAAAAAAAAAACTTTATTTTTCTATTTTATCTATTTATTAAAATGAATTAATAATTATTAATTTGTATAATTTTAAAATGAAATACTTCGTAGTTAACAACAAATTGAAATTGAAGTATAAGAAAAATAATAAAAAGTTAGAAAGGATTCCTATAAAAATTAAAAATTCGACCAAAGAAGAATGTTTTCCAAGGCGTAACCCGGTAAGTTCGGGTATGTCAGCGGAAGCGGAGGATCCGCGAATGACGCCCGCCCATATTTATAGTCCAAATAATAACCAAATACCCCGACCACTTACGCCACGCAATTTGTTTTTTTAGTATAAACCATGCGCCTATCTCATAAATTTAAAATCTGCCTACCAAAATATTAGATGCGAAAAAAAAAAAAAAAAAGAAATTAGATGCGATCCTGTGGATGTAAACCGGCCACGTTCTGAAAGGAATAAATGTAGTTTGGGTGAGGATGACAACAGCCAACTACTTTCAGGAGAAGTGGGGCCATATAAGAAAGACAACATCGACCAGTGGTCCACAACATGGAGGAGCAATGATATCTTAATGATAAGATGTAAATATATAAACCATCCAAGCCTAGCCTGGGTGGCCACCAGCACTTTCAGTGAAGGGGAGGTCTCGGGTTCAATCCTAAGGGGTGCCCGCATTTAATGACCAAACTGGAGAATGCCTTACCTGGTAGCGGTGGAGGGCTGGCTTGCCGTTTACCCGGGGTTTACCTGCGGTGGGGGGGCCAATGTGCTCTGGCCCATAGTGGGGTTCCTCGTAAAAAAAAAAAAAAAAAAAAAAAAAAATGTAAATATAAATATGATTATTCATTGCTATATTTGTGATTTATTATATATACTTATACTTTTTTTATAAGCCAGAAACGATCACATTAGCTACCCATAAAAGTTAAAACATCGGTTAATCAAGCACTTGGAGCGCAGGATCTGGTACCGGGTGAATTGCGCATGATGCGCACTCTCTAGTCACACTCTTTTTTTTTTGTACAATTTGGCATAGAGTGTGTTCGGATGAAAGTAGCTTATGGCTAGAGCTTATGGCTGGAGCTGGAGTTGAAGCTTATTTTGAAGCTGAAAGCTGGAGCTTATTGTGTTTTATAAGTGTTTGGTAAAGTTGTTGGAGCTGTAGCTTATATTTGTGAAATGACTTAAAAAGACCTATATATAAAATGTAAACTAATATAATAAAGGGTATATTAGTAAATTTATCTCTCTCAGTCAGGAATTGAACTCATGTGGTGTGCTTCATTGGACAATTCGGTGGTCACTTAAACAAACTTGCGTGATTATTGATATATAGGGTATTTCTGGGTGACTAGTTATAGCTTAATGAAATTTAAGCTTTTTTTCTTCTTCATAAATTTCAATTAGAAGCATTGTTTAATTGGTATGAAAAATATAAGCTAGTTGAATTACCTTAAAGATAAGTTCCTAACTTATAAAATAAAAAATTACGTTAACTACTTAACTCTTAATACATTGCATAAATATTTCAGCACCATAACATATGTATAAAAACATGTTTAGATATAGAATTTTAGGTGTTTTGATTTGGTATGTAAAACCTTGGGCCAACTAATACGAAGATAACAAAACCTTAGCCCAAACTTTAAGCCCACAATCTCACATATAGTGTTCATGCTAATCAAATCGAATTTAACTTTAAATGATCATGCTAGCTATGTTGAAAGATATGACTAAGAGATCAGCTGAAGTCTTTACTAGGCAGTATTTGCCATACTCGGACCCTTTGACTTTATAACAAGTATAACTTGCACTTTAAGTAGTAGCAGTATTCTATATGACCAAAATTACTAAAGCATTTTAATCAACGTAGTAAGGAGTATTTTATATGTCAGGCATAATTTGATAAAAACATCTTTTGATTATATTATAATCATAATTAGTTTTTTGTCATTGGGCCAAGGCCCAATTTTATGCTATGGTGTTGTCTAGTTTTTTTTTTAACCAAAAGCATCAAACGACACTTGCCACAAAAATATAAAAAGTTAAGCGACAAACCCACCTTTTCTCTGTTATTAGTATCGGAAATGTAACCAAGGCATAACAACGAAGTATTAGCCAGATATGCAGTAGAGAAAAACTGGTACAGAAATATAGTTTAACTGAGTCGTCATAATAATAGTCGATATTTAATAAACAGGCGATTGAAGTGGTGAAACATGTAATTTGACTTGAAAAAAATACCGCAAAATATATAACTTAAGTTTGGATGGAATGGGAAGCAAACCAATTCCTCTCAAAACAAACATTACACTAACCAACAACAGCCACCCCTCAAGCTTACAGGAAAGCATCCTTCTCCAACAACTTGAGTACATCACTCTGGTTATTCAGTTTTGCAACATCGATTGGTGTTTTCCCGTCCATGTTTTGTAATGTTCTGCAGAAAAACAAGGCAATCAAGACACAACATGAGAATATTCACCTACGTGGGAATTTTGACTCGTTTGCTTGTGAATGGGTCAACTCGGGTAAGTTTTATCTCAAGCAGGAGAAACCAATACAGAAAGAAAGAATCTTAAATAAAACAGTTCAAATGAGCCTAGCAGGTCAAACTGTTGGAAGTCGTCTCAAGTCTTTTTTCGTCTTCATGATTAAAACTGAACCAACTATTTACTAAATTGTATTTCGAATATGAGTGATTTGGGCCAACCCAACACAGTTCAACCTGTGACAAATATTTATCCAAAACCAACACATACCACCCGCCCATAATACCACTACTAGTTGTGTCAGTCATGCTTTAGATGTGAACATTGTAGAATAGGGATACGTATGTAGGGGGAAATGTATGGGAAAATGGTTCAAAAACTTACACAGCAGCACCATTATCGAGCAAAAGAGCAACACATTCTTTTCTACCATAACCAGCAGCATAATGGAGGGCAGTGTTCTTGTTCTTATCTAAAGCATCAACCTTGGCTCCTGCCTCAAGCAGAACTTGAGCACATTTCACCTGCATAGACAAACACCTTCTAGCTCACAAGGAAGAGAAGCTTTTCTCTATATAATTGGCATCATATGAACGAGTTTTCATTATGACACGTTTACAGTTTACTGCAATGCTAGTTGCTAATCAAATAAAGTGGCCATCAACAAAAAAATTCTGGATAGGCCACTCATATAATCTTTAATTATGCTGACAGTGTATAAGAGTGGATTTTGAGTATAAGCACAAATAGAACTGAACTTTTTTTACACATTTTTACGTTAGCCATAACAATGCTGAATCACGCAACTACAAAGAAATAGTACACAGATATTTATTTTGGCACACAAAATATTACCTCCCCATATCCACAGGCAAAATGCAATGCGGTCCTTCCCTCTGCATCCTCTTCGTCTTTATCGGCACCGGACTCTAATGCCTTCTTCAAACCCTACATTATTAATTTACTCGCTTAACACATTAGGAATATAAGCATTACTGTAATCAAATCATACATATGCAAAGAAGTCAAATGTCACCTCCGGGTACGATAATTACACCATAATATTAAAGAAAATAGCAGTTTGAAGATTGAGTACCTCTATATCACCAACACTAGCAGTTTGATGAACAATAGACTCATCCACGTTTGCTTCTTCTTCAGTTTCATCTGCTCCTGAATTCCCAGCAAAGGCAGCAGTAGGATCTCCTGTAACTGGGAGGCCCATTGCTTCACCTAGTTTTTGTAGAACGTCTTTGTCATTCCAGTACCTAATTATGCAAACATGAGAGTTATGCAAACATGACATCTCAAATGTGATTACCATTTACATTTCAGAATATATAATTGAAGATCACATACATTAATCAGTCATAATAGCATATCTACAGGATGGAAGAATAATTAGCAATGAAAAAATGATGGAAGATGCACAAATGTAGCTGAAGTTCAGCATGTTTTGCTTCAATATCATAACCAACAATATAAATATATAAAAATATATATATAAAAACTTTTTAAGACAATTTAGTGCATATACAGACTTTCAAAGTTTTAATTTTTCCTATTTCCCCCTTCATTTTCTTCTCAAAAGAAATGGCTTGCCAAGCTAGAATTAGTACAATCACGTTGATATATGATTTAGTGATTTTATTTCTTTCCATTTTTCTCTCCTAGGGATGAGATACTGCACTATTGAACAAATAAAAAAAAAGTAGAAGACTTTACCATGTTGGATTTTGAATTGATGCAGCAACCACAAGATTCACATTATAGGCAGACCTAATTGGAACATATATACATACAAACAGGTATATAAAAAAGCTTATACCTCATCATTGCAGTTGGCCCACCGGTTTCAATATCTTCAAGAATATGCTTTAAAGATGGATCCTCTTTGATACGTGCCATCCGCTCTTCAAGCTGATCCTTTTGAGCTGGATTAGATAAACTCTCAAGCATCTGAGACATTGATGGATCCTGCCATATACAAACACATGATGTAATTTAGAAGTCAGTTTTGTAGCATATTATGTGAGAAATAACTTAGGGTAACAACTAACATAATACCTGCATCAAGGCACTACCAAGGCGTTCAGCCATGTTCATGAACTGAGGGTTTTGCATAACCTGTTGCATGGTTGAATAGTATTGTTGTGTATCAAACTGGGGCACTGCACCTGCTTCAGCACCATGAAAGGTCTTTTGAAGTTGCTCTGCCATTTGGGTGAATGATGGATCTTTTGCTATTTGTTCAGCTAATTCCTTCACACTTGGGTCCTGCAAGTATCAAGAATTAAAGATTATGGTACCAAGAGCTGCCACAATATCAAAAAAAAACAAGACATGTATAAATCATAAATAAAGGTAGCAAATTCGACCCATTAAGTTATAAATGAGTCAACATGAGTTACCTTTTATTAACATGAAGGGGCCAGATGGGTATAATCAAAAAGAAACATTAACCAATAAGAAAACATGTCAAACGGATAGAAAGTCGCCCAAAAGATACATCATACGCATAAAAACCCCTAAATTATCAGTCATATTAAAATGCTATTGAAATACTATAACTTTTGGATATCAAATCTGACACACTGGTTATTTAATAAAAATAATTACAGTTTTGTACAAAAGAATTATCCATTTAACCTCCTACGGAGTAATTTCTCTCACACAATATGACTTAATGGATACAAACGTATGCATGTTTATGTTCTCCCATGGCCAGAGGCGAAGCCCGGATTTGAAGATGAGGGTGGCTTACTCGATAAACATATATTATATTTAAAAATATTATATTTATAATTTTTAATTAATATTAATGTAAAACAAGCTAATTTTTAAAGTGATAATGGGTTACTTGTATATTATATGAGTTTTGGACAATTGGGTGAATTAATTTACAATTATTTTGACATAATAATACATTTGAGACTTGCTCATTGAGGGACACTTATAATTATTTAGCCATAAAATACAATTGAGATTTGGACTTTATTTGAACATTGGGGTAGGCTGAGCACCACTCAGTCCCGCCTTGTCTCCGCCTCCGCCTCTGCCCATGGCAATGAGTATAAATTTGCACATTTAGTGAAAAAAATGAAAAAGTACATTACATTAAGTAAACCTGCCATGGATGAAAAGTCAAAAGGATTCCCAGGTAATCCAGCTTCCGGCATAGTTGGAATTGCAGGTGTGGTTCCAGATGCGACATCCGCAGAGCTAGATTCAGACGAAGTTTTCTTCACAGCTGGATCACTCGTTTTCTCTAAATATATCAAGCATACATGTAAGGATTTTTCAAATAAACAAATAATTTAATAATCTACTACCTAAGATGTATGATCAAAAAGTATCATTCATTACAAAAATTTTCAACATTACGATAACGCTTCAACTTGGCTTTTTCTAAGGTGTTAATGCTTCAAAAAAAATCTCAGGATTAATCCTTGATAAATTTACCATACAAGCTTATTCTTAATTTTTTTTTTTTTTTTAATTTGAATGTATATATACTCTTATATTATTAAAGTACCAAACTTTATTAAAAAAAAAAAGGTAATTTCAACATAGATCTCAGCATTAATCCTTGATAACAAGGTTAAGTAGTCAAAACTTTACTTGATAAAATCCTAGCAATATATAATTGTATACATACTGTATTACTCAATAATAATCACCAAACATCACAAAATAAAAATGAATAAATAATTAAAATAGAAAACACACCGGTGGCGGTGGTAGTGGTGACCTCCGAAACCTTCTCGTTCACCTAAAACAATTAAGTAAGATTTGAGATAATATTAACAGATGATGACATCGAATTAAACAGTTACCACGTATAATTAGACGAATATAAGTGCAATTAATAAGATTAAGATTGATAAGATAAATTAGAGTATACGAATTGATTTAAGCAAATAGAATTTACCTGTGACATGATGATGATGAGATGATGAGATTTTGGATTGGAGGAAGAGTGAGTGGAGTCGATTAAAGGAAGACACAACACAGAGAGATATGTGTGTATGTAATCTCTATGTATCTATGTATTCTATGGTTGGATGTGGGGTACATGAAATCCTCGAGTTTTCACAAAATGAACGGCCCAGATTGGCTTCATCCAACCTTTTTTTTTTTCTTTTTTTTTAAAACGGCTAAAATATTAATAATTTAATAAATTTAATACTCCGTAAATCATAAAACAAACTAAATGAAAATGTGTAATTAAAATATATACTCGTACAAAAGTGTTTAAAAATGCTTTGTTAAAATAAATAAATAAATAAATAAATAACACAAAACGTTACGCAATATTAATCTTAGAATGTTGTTGTGCCCATAAAATAAATAAAATCAATAATCTCATAATGAAGACGTCAAGCTGACTTGATGAAAAAAATATAATGATGATAATGATCAAGTATGAATGACGACATACTGACGAACGATAAAATATATATTCCTCTCTTTAGTATATATTGTATTTATATCATTTAAACCCATAATTTTACTGTTCACCATATTAGTCATTTCACACCATACTATTTATTCACTGGCTTCATTTTCCCTCCCATTTGCTTCCACCGGGCGCTACCAGAAAGTTTGTATATGTGTAATTGCAATTCATCAAATCCTGATATTTTTTTTACATTTTAATACGGGATAAAATCTTACTAAATCAATAGTATATATGTATAATTGCAATTCATCATATCCTAGTTTTATTACATTTTAATACGAGTAAAATCTAGCTAAAGAGGTTGTTGAGTGGTTGGGTGATTAAAAATATTTGAAATGGACCCAGGTTCAATCTCCACTAACCTCACTATGAGGTCTTGTCTTTTAAAAAAATACGAATAAATCTTAATAAATCAATAGTGAAAACAAACTAAATGAAAATAATTAGTAATTAAAATATATACTCGAAAAACTTTTTAAAACAAAAAAAATACAAAAATTTTCAAAGTATTAGTAATAATAAAAATAATCGTAGAATGTTGACCTGGTACAATTAAAACAAAAAGAATTAATAATTTCATGATGATGACGTCATGCTGACTTCATGCACACGATATGATTAACGTCGTGATGATGAAAGGTAAAAAGATAATAAAATATTTTCGGCTATTAGGGTGCTCCCAACCATGACACCACTTCCTCTACAGGCATAGCCAGCACATCAGCGCCACATCATCACTTCTTTCCCATGACTAAACACTACTAACAATGTCATACTTCCTCATAAAAAGTGTTGATAAAAAAGTCTTTGTTAAAATAAATAAATAAAAAAATAAAACGCTACGCAATATTAATCTTAAAATGTTATTGTGCCCATAAGATAAATAAAATCAATAATTTCACAATGAAGACGTCAAGCTGACTTGATGAAAAAAATATAATGATGATAATGATGTAAGTATGACGAAATACTGACGAACAGTAAAATATATATTCCTCTCTTTAGTGTATATATATATATATATATATATATATATATATATATGGGTCATTATCAAGAGGGAATCACTTTTTTGAGGGGAAGTAAATTTTTTATTTTTTCATTTTTTTGAATTTTTTTCAAACATTAAAATCACATGAAAATATGAAGATTTAACAAATACACTTTGTAATAAATGTTATTATTTATAACGAGAAAACGCTCGAAGAAATAAATGATAACATGCATTATAATTATTGTTTTAATTAGAGTCTTTTTTTCATCGTGTTTTTTTACGTATTATGTGAAGTTTTATGTCAAAATTTATCCGCTGAATAGAGAGAGTGATGACTTTCTCTACTTTTGAGAGTGTTTCACTTTGGATGGAGAAATGACTTGTTTTTATTCTCGGATAGGGGAAGGATTGTCTACATCTCACCTCCTCCACACACCACTTATGTGGTATTGGGTTTTGTTGTTATTGTTGTTGTTGTTGTTGTTGTTGTTGTTAGAGTTTAGGACTTAAGGTTTAGGGACTAAACCTAAAACCCAAAACCCTAAATCCTAAACTCTAAACCGTTCGTTAGGGGTGAGCATGGTGCGGGTTGGGGCGGTTTGAGGCCAAAACCACAACCATAACCATTATTGCGGTCAACTAGTTTTTTTAACCACTGGGTTCGGTTATAAGTGGTTTGGTTAATTTGGTTAAATTGGTTAACGATTAATTATCAAACAGTTAATTTGGTTAACCATTTACGAAAAAAGTTAACTAATAAGTTTGTTTCGATACTACATAAAATAACATTTGAATATGAGACTAGGTCGATGTCTCATATTTTTAATCGAAAATAAAAGTAGACCAATGTCGTTTTTTCACTTCAATTGATGTGAAAGACCATAAATAATTACACAAAATATAAGTTCATGGTGTAAGGTTCTTAAAATATAAACTTTCCTTCAAACTTTATTTTCTCTCCATCCGAGAGTCATAGATCAAAGTGTCTTTCATCGGTGTCTTTCCCTTTGATATAATTTATATGTATGTTATATTTTCCCAACTTAAAAGTCAAAATAATGTTACACATTGATCTACAAGATTTAATATCATAACATTTGACAGTTTTCCATAAAACTTATCATATATAAAATCCTAAAGGGTGCGGATGTGGTTAATTCGGTGCGAGTACCTATTATTTCCATAACCGACCCACAAAGTGCGGTTAATTCAAAAGTGTTAACCAAACCCGGGGTTATCCATTTGGTTCAGTTAATTTGGTGCGGTTTTATCGGTTAATATGGTTACGGTTCAGTTATTGCGGTTTTTTTCTCACCCCTACCGTTTGTGTTAAAAATTCAATCTAAACCTTAATTTCTAATCCCTTAAAAAAAACTTTAATTAAAAGTTTTCATTTAAAAAAACTTTAATTAAAAAAAATTTAATTAAAAGTTTATGTTATCATTTATTTTTCGAGCATTTTCCGCTAAAATAATAATATTTATCACAAAGTGTCTTTTTTAAATGTTCATATTTTCATGTGATCTTAATGTTTAAAAAAAAATAAAAAAAAATGAAAAAACTACTTCCTCCCAAAAAAGTGCTTCCCTCTTGATTAAAACAATATATATATATATATATATATATATATATATATATATATATATATATATATATATATATATATATATTCAATTCTTAACCTGATTTTTTATTTTTTTTTTACATTTTAATACGGGTAAAATCTTTATAAATCAATATAATGTATAATTGCAATTCATCAAATCCTAATTTTATTACATACTAATACGAGTAAAATCTACTTAAAAAGGTGATTGAGTGGTTGGGTGCTTGAAAATATCCAAAATGAATTCAGGTTCAATCCCCACCAATCTCACTTGGGGTTCTTACCTTTAAAAACGATACGAGTAAAATCTTAATAAATCATTAACGAAAACAAACTAAATGGAAATAATTAGTAATTAGTTAATGTACATGAAAAACTTTTTTAAAAACAAAAAATACAAAATGTTTCAAAGTATTAGTAATAATAATAATAATAATAATAATAATAATAATAATAATAATAATAATAATAATAATAATAATAATAATAATAATAATAATAATAATAATAATAATAATAATAATTAATAATAATAATAATAATAATAATAATAATAATAATAATAATAATAATAGAATGTTGACCTCATACAATTAAAACAAAAAAGAAATTAATAATTTCATGATGATGACGTCATGTTGATTTCATGCACATGATAATAATCACGATATGACTGACGTCGTGATGATGAACGGTAAAAAAGACAATAAAATGTTTTTGACTATTAGTGTATATGTATTATTGCAAGTAAATTCTCTATATACGTTTTAGCTTAAAATCTTACAAATTTACTGAGATATAAGAAAATTTCGATTACGTATAGAATATTAGGAAGTATAAGATTCGTTACGATCATATGCATGTAATGTGATTATCTAAATCCGACCTGATATTACTTAACAAGAATTAGTGAACAATATGAAAACAAGTATGTTGTTTGTCTTTTAAAATACTATTGTAATAAGCTAATAATATATAACAGTATAATATAATATGTAGAAATGAAAATAAAAGTTATTAAGTTTAACCATAGAACATAGGTTTTACTTTGCATAGTTGATAGTTGATGATTATGCATAAACCTAAACTTCCAATATAATAATAAAAAAATTACGACAATCATTAAAGTTGTCGTAAATGTGCTTAAATATCTTATAAATTTAAATAACTGTTAGGAAAAAGACAATATAAAACGTTATGCATCATACACTTATGTATATTGACCTTCCATTAAACGTTATGCATCATACCAAAAATTTTCCAAAACGCATGCACTACATTTAAGGTGTTTGTTCAGTCTATTGAAGCACATATACACAGAATTCGTCATTTTTATGAATACGAAAATAAATTTTTTTTTTGTAAAGGGTTGTCATTTAGAAATGAGTTTTTATGCAAATACAAGTAATACATCTAGTTGATTGATAGTAATTATATTCAGTATGCGAGTGATTATTTTCAACATACAAATGATGTATGTCCGAATTTATTAATGACAACTCTTCGAGCTGTCATTAAAAGTTTTAAGTGATTATTGATTGATGTTGGACACAAACACTTGTAGGCGCACATATGTCATTCTTCATAAGATTTTTCAATTTTTCACATTTGTTATACATATGAACAGTGGTGGATCCAGGAAATTTTTTCACCGCGGGCAAAATTTTTTCTAAAACGTAGGAATTTTTTTTTGGCAAAATATAGAGTTTTTTGAGCAAAATTTGGAGGTTTTTGGGCAAAATACGAATTTTTTTGGGGCAAAATATGGAGGTTTTGGAGCAAAATATGAAGGGTTTGGGGCAAAAAAAAAATTCCACCGGGGGCAAAATCGAAAAACCGAAAAAATTTGCACTAAAATTTCGAAATCCACCGGGGGCGGGCGCCCCCCTCCCTTATACACTGGATCCGCCTCTGCATATGAACTCTTCTGCATGTTACATCACCTTATGTAAACACCCTTCACCATAACGAGAATGTAACACATGGTCATGCATCACCTTATGTAAACACCCTTCACCATAACGAGAATGTAACGCATGGTCAGTCTGCACTTATGTCGAGCAAGGCCGGGTTGTATCTGACATATTTCTCGCCAGATCGCTCTGGTGAAGGGGTGACTTAAGTTTTAACAATGACTAAAACTGGAATTGCAGTAAAGGATTGGAATTTAGATGCTAGGGGTGTCTTATGTACATGATTTTTGTAATGACCCGGCTTTTTCGACTTGCTTTGGTGCTTTGTGCTTTCACGAAACTGCGTATATGTGCGTACTGTGCTACTTTATACTCTGGAATCTGTATACATATGGCCTACTTTCATTTATGTGTTAAAACGTGTCTTTAAATACGTAGGATGCTTAACTTGATCACCGGAAGCCTTTATGACCGTTAGTGTCACTTGACGTTACGAACAAAATGCGTACTGCGTACACGTTTAACTTTTGTCGTAATCAGAATATTATGACAACGAAATCTTAATTATTATTTTATAATAATAATAACTTGGGTTTTGGATGTTTACTTACGCGTAGTAATTTACTTATGCTTACTAGTTAGTCTTGTTGGACTTTCTACCTTATTGGTCCTTAGCCCACCCTACACTAGTTAGTGGACTATTTAATTAGCCCAATTATTAATAGCTAGTGACCCATTAATATGTAAGACAAATGCCCATTTATTAGAGGGAACATACTAGCATTTATGTCAAGTATTATCCTTAATGTTGCATGAGATCCTAACATAAGCACCAACTTTGGACAACCATTAACCAAAAAGCAAAAGTTTGTCCCCCTTGTCCCCCCATGAAAATCACGGCCAACCCACCCCCTCCCTCACCTCACCACCTATAAATACAAGCCTTATTCCATCCATTTTACACTTGCTCTCATTTGTATTTCACACACACTTACTCTCTAATTCTTTCTCTAGTCTTTCTCTCTCTAAAAAGTGTAAGTAATTGATTTTTCTTCTTCTCCCTCCCTCTTTCACGAAATCATCATCATCATCATCATCATCATCTAAGAGTCTAGCTTTTTAGCTTTGATCTTGATTACATCTTGTAGATTCAAACATGGATTTGAATCCTTCAAGAACATGGAAGATTCAAGCTTTCTAGCTTTGAATCTTCACCTACTTTGTAGATCTAAATCTTTTAACTTTAATCTTGTTATTTTGTTACAAAGATTCAAACTTGTGTTTGTAATCTTCATGTAACTTAAAGATCCAAGCTTTATGCTTCAAGATCTTCAAGAACAACCAAGATGCAAGCTTTCTAGCTTGAATCTTCATATCTTTTGTTGGATCTAAGTTTTCTAACTTATGATCTCATTACTTTGTTATAAAGATCAAAACTTGTGTTTATGGTCTTCATGTAACTTAAAGATCTAAGCTTTATGCTTCAAGGTCTTCAAGAACACCAAAGGTTCAAGCTTTCTAGCTTTGTAATCTTATAACTTGTGTGAAAAGGATCCAAGCTCTCTAGCTTAGGGTTCCATCACCTTATTTGATTTAGATTATGTTCATACTTGTTTGATTGAAGTAAAGTTTGTAGCTTTAGTTGTAAATGGAACTTGTAATTGTGTTAAGACTAAGGATATGATGTAACCTTGGTTCATCATCCATCTAAGACTCTTAAATGAGTTGTGTTCTTACTTGGTCTTAACATATTGTGTGTTGATGGTAGAATCTTGGTCAAGGTGATGCTAACCCATCAACGAGTTGTACACTTGAAGCTACAAGCATCACGGATGAGAAGTAGGGATGGCAATGGATCGGATATGGATCAGATGATGCCATATCCACATCCATATCCATTTAATTATTTCTCATCCATATCCATATCCATTTAATTTCACTTCATTCGTCCATATCCATATCCGATGGATTAAGCGGGTTAATGGATATCCGTTGGATATAAAATGAAATGTTAATTTAACGACGATTTTATCAATTTAACATAGATCATAACAAATATAAATATTTAATTTTTATGTTTATGATTTGTTACACACGTATTGATTGTAATTTATCGTCGAAAGTAATATTAAATAAGCAAAATACATTATAATATAAGTAAATATAAGTTTATACTAATCTAAATACATAAATTTGAATATTATTAGTAACAATTTAATAATTGCGACTATCACAACTCTTATTTCCGTTAATAATTTAAGAATTTGTAGTTTATATGTATATGTATATGTATATCAATATGTAGATGCATATGCTTCTATTTTAGTACGTATACATGTATATATAGATGTATTTCGGGTGATAATGGATATATCCGTGGATGATAAGTTGTCATCCATATCCGATCCACGAAATATTTAGATCATCCATATCCATATCCATATCCATATCCGTTAATCATCCATTTACATCATCCATATCCATTATAAATGGATCGGATCGGGTGGATGTCCATGGATGGAACATCCATTGCCATCTCTAATGAGAACCGTGATGAGCATCAAGCACCAAGAACCCCACCGGAGCACTTGTTACTGTTTTTCGGGATCTGATCAGATTTCTGGACTTTTGGAAAATTGATTTTCAGTTAGTTCGTTTCGAGTAGATGACTTTTCGTTTAGGCTTCGTCTTAATCCGATATACGGTTTAGGATTTATAGCCCTCCGAAAGTCACTACACCGTTGTAACGTTGTGCTGAAATTTCTGACCTACTCGCACTTAAACCGTCGCCACGGTCAAACGAAGACGAGTTAGGTTCTGAAAATTGGTCAGCCGTTAGAGGACTCATATACGGAGCCATAGCCACTGACTACGCGTATTTTCGTTTTGTATAGAAGTCGTAACAGCTGACCGAAGTCAGTCTATTGTTTCGATCTCTATTCTTGTCAAATTTACTTAGCATTTATGATGATGAATGATGATGATGATGACACTTAAACTTAATTTATGCATTTTTAAACCTTTTGGGACAACATACTGACCTAGTGACCTTTGACTTAGGTTGACGACCTTTTCGGACCGACTTACTTGCTTACTTATCTCGTATCGACTTTTACCGCATTTATCACTGTGAGTTATAGCATCCCTTTTTACTTTAACTATTTTGGGACTGAGAATACATGCGCTTTTTACGTTTTACATACTAGGCACGAGTACTTAAACTTTATATATGTGTGGGTTATACAACGACATAAACTTTCCCCTTAGCTCGGTAACGTTTAGTCATTGGTCTTTGAACCGGTGAACGCGAATCTTAGATATGGATCCATAGGGGTTGACATCCCCACTCGGGATAGTCGCGCTAGCATTTAACGGGTGTTTAATACTTCGTAAACATACGCACTTTTCAAGTGTACTTTTAGGGGGTAATATTACGTTAAGTTAGTTACCGGGTGCCCACGGATAAGCATATACTTTATCATACTTATTTGAAATACTGATTTGAAATGCTGGTTTGAAGCACTGAAATCTCGTGGCCTACATTACATTACTGATTACAAACAAACTATAGCTCACCAACATTCTTGTTGATTTTTTAATCATGTATTTCTCAGGTGCTTAGACGTTGTTGCTTCCGCTATTAGAGTTGCTGCCTTGGTGTTATAAACTTGTTGTTATAGACTTGCTGTTACGGACCTGCTGTACTAGATTTTCGCTGCATTACTTAGAGATGTCTCAATCATGGAACTTTTATTTTGCATTCGTAACTTACGTTATTTTCAAACAATGGCTTTGTAACGACCTTTGGGTCACGTACTTATGTTTATGCTTCTATTCATAGGAAGCACGTTATCTTTTGTAAAACGCTATCATTTCATGAATATAAAACTAGTTTTCAAACAGCATATAGTGTTTGACCTTGTAATGATCCTGTTGTTGTTGAACCGTATACGATGATTTTGTACGGGGTGTCACATTTGGTATCAGAGCATTGGTTGTAGGAATTAGGTTGCATTAGTGAGTCTAGACCAGGCCAAGTAGTATTCACTAATAGGACTAATCTACAACTTGCTCGTTTACTTGTTATTGCTTACTACTGCTGCATGTTACTGCTTACTTATACTGCCATATGATCTGCTGCATGCTACTGCTTACTCTTACTGCTATGTGAACTCACTGTATGCTATTGCTTATCCTCGCTACTGCATACTACTATCTGCTTTCGACTGCATGTTACTTCTGTTTAGTACTGTTAATATTGCCATGCTATATACTGCTGTAGACGATCTAGGTTGCTGTAGTGCCTGATTACGTGCTTGCTTCATGCCTGCTATTCACTGTACCGACTTGGAAAACTTACCCTTCCCAGTTCAGATGTTTTTCTGAACTACTTTCCCACACGTCTAACCCTAAGGATTGGTATTGTAATCCACCTGTTACTATCGTTCCACCGTTCCGGAGGTCGAAACATTACTTCACGCAATTTAGAAGGATTACCCCTCGGATTACATGCCCACTAAGGTTGATCCTATGAGGAGGAGATATGCGAGGACTTGTCAGAGTAACCGCACCCCGAGCTCACCCTAATTAGCCATGTATAACGTATGAACATTAGAAGGATGTTCAGTTTCTGCAAGATAACTCGTATCCCGTACACTTTCATGACCGTCACTTATCTCTTTCATTCTTCACCACCACTCGACTATCTAACGACACTTCTGGACTTAGGTCCCTAACACTCTTAGTCATTGGAGAAGTCGAGAAGGCATCTCCTTTCACAAGGTCATAGTGTCTTCCACTGATGCTCAGCCATACCCAAAGACTTGGGAGTTGCCTCAAAACATATCGTATTACTACTTGCTACACGTACAACTCAACGCGAGACCCAGATTGAATTTCTAGAAAGGAACCTAATGACAATACTTGAACCCGAACATTTTGAAGAAATTTTGGGATATTTAGGCGTTGATGCATGACCTATGGAACCTACGCACCCACACCGAGAAACTGTGAGATTAATTATGTAGAATTTGTTTTGAGATAAGATAAAACACCGTTAGGTGAAATTGAGTAGGACTTGAAGTAAACACGTTACATTGACCATATGGAGTGATATTTGGAATGAACGTACGATTTAGCACAATATAATGACGACAGGCCAGCGTAATTATATTGAAGTAAATCATGCAGAAGTCCCAATGTTACTATATAAGGAATATGAAGCGATTCAAAGGAACTTTTGGTAGAAACCACTTGAGTTTACGCATTATGGTCTGTTAGAGGCAGGAAAAGAATAACCATTTAGCCCAGGTACTGTACAAGAAGGGCCTTGATTGTAGAATTGATAACCCGAAAATCTGTTATAGCTATAGATACCCTGGACACTTAAGGAAAAAGTTCTCAAATAGGAAAAACTTTGGACTTACTTGCGGTAGAGCAATCGTTACGGAGACTCGCATGGATCCTGATTTTAGTTAGGGTATGTTTCATCACAACGTTTTATTTGTCTCGAAATTGTTTAATACTAGAGCGATAGAAACTTTATATCTAAGAACCTTAGTGTTATGACTAATAAGCCATTGATAACCATGAGAGTTAAGTATTCTATAGGACAAGCTAATGGTAAGCTGGCAGAGATAGAGGAATAATTTAAGGTAGTACCTTAAAATTAACAGGTGGGTCATTGGAGACGACCTCATGTCAACAAAACTTGGAAGTTTTAAGGTAGTAGTTGGAAAGAATTAGTTACCTACGCACAAACAGATGTTATTTGAGAAGATTGATAGAGTTTTTCACGGTAGTATAATAAGATTTGGTTGGAATGGACTTTAGGATTAACCTAATACTCATCAAGTCAGGAAGCTTGATGAAATAGTTGGAACGGACTGGCTTTCAAGGATGAAAGCGAAAGTTATTTATAGTAAGAAGATTTTTCGTATACCTCGCGAGAATGGTGAGCCAAAAGCCATCTGGGTTACTTCAACAACCCGGAATCCCACAATGGAAATGGGAAGGAATAACAATGGATTTCATCACGAAGCTACCAAAAACGGTAGGCGGTTATGACACTATTTGGGTTATCGTTGACCGCCGCACCAAATCTGCTCACTTTCTAGCCATGAAAGAAACCGATACAATGGACAAACTTGCACAACGATACATAAAGGAAATTGTATCCCGTCACTTCAGCGATTCAAAATTAAAGATTACCCAAGACTCTTATTTGATACTCATTCTAACGCGACTCTAAATCCTAACTTATCCCGAGAAATTTCTTATTCGATGATAATCACACCATCATCCTTCTTACGTCGATATTAGTCATACCAGAGTCAATGGGTAGTTAATTCTCATCCTCATACTCTCCCTTTCGCATCTCACTTATAAGCAACAACTTTACACTTAAGCATTTTTGGTCGAAAGACTTATGCCCAACCAATAATCATCAACCACATTTAAACTCAATGGTTTTTATTATCTCAAAGGTCACCCGAAATTTTCAAAATCTTTTACTCAATCCTCATCAATTTTTTTCCAACTTGTAACCTCCGAAATATAAAAAAAATTTGTTTGTCAAAATTTTTCACACACTATTTTACTGTACGATCCTCTCAAAGTTTTATAAAAGTAAATTTATTTTATTTGCCATTCGTGCAAATTTTTGAAATCGTATATGTTATACAAATAAGAGTAAATGATTACTTATTTTTGACAAATACATATGAAATTTTACTTTCACTTTTACAAATCAAATCTTCTATTCAAAAGATATCTTACTTTGAATGGTACGTGTGTACATAACCCCAGTTTACTAAGAACTTCATTTCTTTTCTTACGTTGTCACCTTAAACGATTTCTATAAAATTTTCGCTGCTTATTATATAAAATTTTTCGTTGCTTATTCGTATCCAAGTCATCATGAAGACTGACAACTGTCGAAATTGAGAAATTCATGCGTGTGTGTATGTGATGGAGGCACTTACTACCACGTCATGCAGAGCCTTCGGGCATCCACTAACACTTAAACCATTCAAAGCTATTGCGTTACCCCAAGGATCTTATTTGCCACGCCTATTGGAACGATGCTCTTTCTTACATAACTTGAAGTCCTGACTTATTCCAAGAGATTCTCATCTAGCGATATTAACACCATCAGTATTCTAACTTTAATATTAGTCATAACTTGTTTGGTATTTTGCAAAGTCAAGAAGCGATTAACTTCTCATCCTCATGCTCTATCCTTCATACCCCACTTTTTAGCAACAACTTCACACGTGAACATTTTTGGCCCAAAGACTTATGTCATGATAGTTTTCAAAACTACCTTTAATTCAATAGTTTTCATTACTTAGTAACATGTCAACCAATGGTTCAAAGATTTTTCACTCGATCTTTTTCAACTCGTAACCTTTGAAATACGAAAAACTATGTTTATCAAAATTTTTACACGTTGATTTTTACTCGTTGTTTATTCGTGCGGTCCTCACAAGATTTATGGACAAATGAAAGTAATAAAGTTTTTCTGTCACTTATGCGATTTATAAAATCATATATGTATGTATATAATTAAGTTAATAAATTTACCTTTACTTATTTGGGGTTAGTACATACTAAGTTATACCTTCAAATTATTTAAAAATCGCTCCTTTATTGAGTTGTTCAACTTAAGTCAAATAGTTTTGGTGAAAAATGGTACACGTTGTACATACTTCTAAATTTACTAGGAACTTCGTTCCGTTTATGTTGTCACATCAAACGTTTAAAGGTTTTTCAAAATTTCCTTGGTTGATTTTATTAAAGGTTTTCGTATTAGACTACACCATGTATGGATCACACTTCTTCTCGCCCTCCGTTAGGGATGAAACTTACTATTAAGATCTTTGTTAAAAACTCTTGAGCCACTTTAGATGGCGGTTTTATAAAATTTGTTAAGAGGACCTTGCGCTCATGAAATGTTCCTTTTAAGGTTAGACATGGCAAAAACGCAGGCCGATAAATCAGTTTTATGGGGTACACTCAGTGGTCACCCTATCGTAGGAAAGACACTAGGCGGGTTTCTACTCTCAATGTTTCACGACTATTCGCAACACCCTCGTAAATATCATCTCTATGAATCAGTATATTGAGGTACAAGAAATCACTTTTGGGATTATTTTCACTCGGAGTAAACCATTCTTTAGGACCAAGAGTTCACATATCTTCTCATCCGCGCATCCCCTTAAGTATAAGGAAAAATTCAGAACGAACCGCTCGAAGAGTTCACTCTCGTTTAAAGATCACACCTTTCGTGCGATTTTCTTTCGAAAATGTAATATAAGATACTTTGAGAATCTATGAAACTTGTTATCCTCTTGGAAGAGGACTGCTTAAGAAGTCTATAACACTGATGTGGTTACTCTACACATTCCTTCCTTCGTTGGTTGCAATTATATGTTGCTCTAGTTAATGTTAACCCTAACTTCAACATGTAACTGAAAGGATAAAGTTACATTATGGAACTGTGCTTTCATTAAAGGATAAGATCACATGCATCATGGAAAACTGGGTGATATCCTTCATTGTTCGTTCAGACTGTCCTGAAGACGCTATAAATAGTTATGGCTTGCATTGCATGTAAGTCTGATCAGTCACTTTCAACTAAAAATTTCAATTCATTTATTTAAATGAAACGTTTTTTAAATATCGGGTTCTTTATGCCTATGGTCTCCTTCCGAAATTTAGGGATTAGTAAAATCCATGGCTAACACTATCCAGACATCAAATCGCATGGTTGTAATTGCCATGTTTTCCACTCTATCTGTCAGCTTTGTATTGCGACATAAGCACTCGATGTTTTAGATGAGTTTAGAAATATTCGTGATACATTTCATGCATCCAGCTTACTGAAGATGCCTGTAGGGCTAAAAATGTCATCTTTCCTTTTGCGGGTATATATTCAGATGATATACTCATATTAACAAGAAACGAAATCAATTTGTTGATCTCTTAGGACAAGAGACTTAAATAATGGCATATACCTATTTTTACTGTTATACGCCCAAGTACCTTTCAAGGTAAATAACTCACTTCTGAGCCCACAAGTCTCACGAAACTTTGATACGCTCCTTCTCATTCGAATATGGTACCATTGTTGGTCACTCCTCAAAATTTCGGGACGAATTTTTCTTTAACAGGTAGGTAATGTAACGACCCGGCTTTTTCGACTTGCTTTGGTGCTTTGTGCTTTCACGAAACTGCGTATATGTGCGTACTGTGCTACTTTATACTCTGGAATCTTTATACACATGGCCTACTTTCATTTATGTGTTAAAACGTGCCTTTAAGTACGTAGGATGCTTAACTTGATCACCAGAAGCCTTTATGACTGTTAGTATCACTTGACATTACGAACAAAATGCGTACTGCGTACACGTTTAACTTTTGTCGTAATCGGAATATTATGACAACGAAATCTTAATTATTATTTTATAATAATAATTACTTGAGTTTTTGGATGTTTACTTACGCGTAGTAATTTACTTCTGCTTACTAGTTAGTCTTGTTGGACTTTCTACCTTGTTGGGCCTTAACCCACCCTACACTAGTTAGTGGACTATTTAATTAGCCCAATTATTAATAGCTAGTGACCCATTAATATGTAAGACAAATGCCCATTTATTAGAGGGAACATACTAGCATTTATGTCAAGTATTATCCTTAATGTTGCATGAGATCCTAACATAAGCACCAACTTTGGACAACCATTAACCAAAAAGCAAAAGTTTGTCCCCCTTGTCCCCCCATGAAAATCACGGCCAACCCACCCCCTCCCTCACCTCACCACCTATAAATACAAGCCTTATTCCATCCATTTTACACTTGCTCTCATTTGTATTTCACACACACTTACTCTCTAATTCTTTCTCTAGTCTTTCTCTCTCTAAAAAGTGTAAGTAATTGATTTTTCTTCTTCTCCCTCCCTCTTTCACGAAATCATCATCATCATCTAAGGGTCTAGCTTTTTAGCTTTGATCTTGATTACATCTTGTAGATTCAAACATGGATTTGAATCCTTCAAGAACATGGAAGATTCAAGCTTTCCAGCTTTAAATCTTCACCTACTTTGTAGATCTAAATCTTTTAACTTTAATCTTGTTATTTTGTTACAAAGATTCAAACTTGTGTTTGTAATCTTCATGTAACTTAAAGATCCAAGCTTTATGCTTCAAGATCTTCAAGAACAACCAAGATGCAAGCTTTCTAGCTTGAATCTTCATATCTTTTGTTGGATCTAAGTTTTCTAACTTATGATCTCATTACTTTGTTATAAAGATTAAAACTTGTGTTTATGGTCTTCATGTAACTTAAAGATCTAAGCTTTATGCTTCAAGGTCTTCAAGAACACCAAAGGTTCAAGCTTTCTAGCTTTGTAATCTTATAACTTGTGTGAAAAGGATCCAAGCTCTCTAGCTTAAGGTTCCATCACCTTATTTGATTTAGATTATATTCATACTTGTTTGATTGAAGTAAAGTTTGTAGCTTTACTTGTAAATGGAACTTGTAATTGTGTTAAGACTAAGGATATGATGTAACATTGGTTCATCATCCATCTAAGACTCTTAAATGAGTTGTGTTCTTACTTGGTCTTAAAGTATTGTGTGTTGATGGTAGAATCTTGGTTAAGGTGATGCTAACCCATCAACGAGTTGTATACTTGAAGCTACAAGCATCAAGGATGAGAACCGTGATGAGCATCAAGCACCAAGAACCCCACCGGAGCACTTGTTACTATTTTTTAGGATCTGATCAGATTCCTGGACTTCTGAAAAATTGATTTTCAGTTAGTTCGTTTTGAGTATATGACTTTTCGTTTAGGCCTCGTGTTAATCCGATATACGGTTTAGGATTTATAGCCCTCCGAAAGTCACTACGCCGTTGTAACGTTGTGCTGAAATTTCTGACCTACTCGCACTTAATCCGTCTCCACGGTCAAACGAAGACAAGTTAGGTTCTGAAAATTGGTCAGCAGTTAGAGGACTCATATACGGAACCATAGCCACTGACTACGCCTCTTTTCGTTTTGTATAGAGGTCGTAACATCTGACCGAAGTCAGCCTATTGTTTCGATCTCTATTCTTGTCAAACTTACTTAGCATTTATGATGATGAATGATGATGATGATGACACTTAAACTTAATTTATGCATTTTTAAACCTTTTGGGACAACATACTGACCTAGTGACCTTTGACTTAGGTTGACGACCTTTTCGGACCGACTTACTTGCTTACTTATCTCGTATCGACTTTTACCGCATTTATCACTGTGAGTTATAGCATCCCTTTTTTACTTTAACTATTTTTGGGACTGAGAATACATGCGCTTTTTACGTTTTACATACTAGGCACGAGTACTTAAACTTTATATATGTAGTGACCCGAACTTTTTCATGTTTATATATATTAATTGAGATTGATATTTACATGACTAAATGTTTCCAACGTGTTAAGCAATCAAACTTGTTAAGACTTGATTAAATGAAATAAGTTTCATATAGACAATTGATCACCCAAGTTGACCGGCGATTCACGAACGTTACAAATTTGTAAAAACTACATGTTGTGGTATATATAGACATATATATATGGTTGACATGAGATTATGATGAGTAAGTATCTCACTAAGTATATTAACAATGTGTGATATACATAAGAAATGAGATTACTAAGTTAAGAAACTCGAAATGATATATATAACGATTATCGTTATGATAACGTCTACTAAATACATATGTATCTTATTAAGATATTGATACACTATATTTAACATGATAAAATGATATTTAAATATATCATTAAGTGTGTTAACAATGAACTACATATGTAAAAACAAGACTACTAACTCGAGAACTACGAAACGAGACTTATATGTAACGATTATCGTTGTAACGATATTTTAATGTATATATCATATTAAGAGATATTCATACATCATAATATCATGATAACATAATAATTTAACATCTCATTTGATATAATAAACATTGGATTAACAACATTAATTGAGATCGTTAACTTAAAGGTTTCAAAACAACACTTACATGTAACGACTAGCGAAGACTTAACGACTCCATTAGAATGTATATACATGTTGTGTTTTGATATGTATTCTTACACTTTTGAAAGACTTCAAGTCACATATCAAAGTACTTCTACTTAACAAAAATGCTTACAATTACATCCTCGTTCAGTTTCATCAACAATTCTACTCGTATGCACCCGTATTCGTACTCGTACAATACACAGCTTTTAGATGTATGTACTATTGGTATATACACTCCAATGATTAACTCTTAGCAGCCCATGTGAGTCACCTAACACATGTGAGAACCATCATTTGGCAACTAGCATGAAGTATCTCATAAAATTACAAAAATATTAGTAATCATTCATGACTTATTTACATGAAAACAAAATTACATATCCTTTATATCTAATCCATATACCAATGACCAAAAACACCTACAAACACTTTCATTCTTCAATTTTCTTCATCTAATTGATCTCTCTCAAGTTCTATCTTCAAGTTCTAAGTGTTCTTCACAAAATTCCATAAGTATAGTTTCATAAAAATCAAGAATACTTCCAAGTTTGCAAGTCTACTTCCAAGCTTTCTAATCCATTCCAAGTAATCATATAAGATCAAGGAACCTTTGTTATTTATAGTAGGTTATCTTTCTAATTCAAGGTAATATTCATATTCAAACTTTGATTCAATTTCTACAACTATAACAATCTTATTTCGAGTGAAAATCTTACTTGAACTGTTTTCGTGTCATGATTCTGCTTCAAGAACTTTCAAGCCATCCAAAGATCCTTTGAAGCTAGATCTATTTTTCTCATTTCTATTAGTTTTATTCAGAAAACTTGAGGTAGTAATGATGTTCATAACATCATTCGATTCATACATATAAAGCTATCTTATTCAAAGGTTTAAACTTGTAATCACTAGAACATAGTTTAGTTAATTTTAAACTTGTTCGCAAACAAAAGTTAATCCTTCTAACTTGACTTTTAAAATCAACTAAACACATGTTCTATATCTATATGATAAGCTAACTTAATGATTTAAAACCTGGAAACACGATGAACACCATAAAATCGGATATACGCCGTCGTAGTGAAACCGGGGGCTGTTTTGGTTTGGATAATTAAAAACTATGATAAACTTTGATTTAAAAGTTGTTCTTCTGGAAAAATTATTTTTCATATGAACATGAAACTATATCTAAAAATCTTGATTAAACTAAAAGTGAAAGTATGTTTTTCAAAATGGTCATTAAGATGTCGTTCTTTCGACGGAAATGACTACCTCTTTAGTAATTGACATGTAACTTAAATTTCCGACTATAAACCTATACTTTTTCTGTTTGGATTCTTAAATTAGAGTCAATATGAAACCATAGCAATTTGATTCACTCAAAACGGATTTAAAATGAAGAAGTTATGGGTAAAACAAGATTGGATATTTTTGATCTTTTTAGCTACGGGAAATGTTTAACAAATCTATACAAATCATATCCTAGCTAACTTATATTGTATTATACATGTATTCTAATATATTATGTAATCTTGAGATACCGTAGACACGTATGCAAATGTTTTGACATATCATATCGACCCATGTATATATATTATTTAGAACAACCATAGACACTCTATATGCAGTAATGTTGGAGTTAGCTATACAGGGTTGAGGTTGATTTCAAATATATATATACTTTGAGTTGTGATCTAGCCTGAGACGTGTATACACTGGGTCGTGGATTGATTCAAGATAATATATATCGATTTATTTCTGTACATCTAACTGTGGACAACTAGTTGTAGGTTATTAACGAGGACAGCTGACTTAATACACTCAAATCTTTAAAACATAATAAAAATGGTTGTAATTATATTTTGATCATACTTTGATATATATGTACATATTTGTATAGGTTCGTGAATCGATCCGTGGCCAAGTCTTATTTCCGAGGAAGGAAATATCTGTGAAAGTGAGTTATAGTCCCACTTTTAAAATCTAATATTTTTGGGATGAGAATACATGCAGGTTTTATAAATGATTTACAAAATAGACACAAGTACGTGAAACTACATTCTATGGTTGAATTATCGAAATCAAATATGCCCCTTTTTATTAAGTATGATAATCTAAGAATTAGGGAACAGACACCCTAATTGACGCGAATCCTAAAGATAGATCTATTGGGCCTAACAAACCCCATCCAAAGTACTGGATGCTTTAGTACTTCGAAATTTATATCATATCCGAAGGGTGTCCCGGAATGATGGGATATTCTTATATATGCATCTTGTTAATGTCGATTACCAGGTGTTCACCATATGAATGATTTTTATCTCTGTGTATGGGATGTGTATTGAAATATGAAATCTTGTGGTCTATTGTTACGATTTGATATATATAGGTTAAACCTATAACTCACCAACATTTTTGTTGATGTTTAAAGCATGTTTATTCTCGGGTAAATACTAAGAGCTTCTGCTGTTGCATACTAAAATAAGGACAAGATTTGGAGTCCATGTTTGTATGATATTGTGTAAAAACTGCATTCAAGAAACATATGTCGATGTAATATATTTCTATTGTAAACCATTATGTAATGGTCATGTGTAAACAGTATATTTTAGATTATCATTATTTGATAATCTACGTAATGCTTTTAAAACCTTTATTAAAAAAATAAAGGTTATGGTTGTTTTAAAAATGAATGCAGTCTTTGAAAAACGTCTCATATAGAGGTCAAAACCTCGCAACGAAATCAATTAATATGGAACGTTTATAATCAATATGAACGGGACATTTCAGTTGGTATCAGAGCGTTAGTCTTAGAGAACCAGAAAATTTGCATTAGTGTGTCTTATCGAGTTTGTTAGGATGCATTAGTGAGTCTGGACTTCGACCGTGTTTTCTTTAAAAATGATTGCTTAACATTTTTGTTGGAAACTATATATTATTAACATGTAAATATTATGTGATATATTAATCTCTTAACATGTTTGATATTGTGTGATAGATGTCTACCTCTAGCACAAATCCCGTTGACTCACCTAATAATAACGAAGAGTCGAATATATATTGGCAAGATTCACAAGTTCCCGAAGAACCGGAAGAAGAGGAAACGGAACCGGAAGAAGAGGAACCGGAAGAAGAGGAACCAGAAGAAGAGGAACCGGAAGAAAAAGAGGCTCCGGAGGGGGGAATAGTAGGAACCACAGAAAACCGGTCAAATAAAAGAAAATCCTCGACCAATGGACCAAAGTTAATAATGGTCAATGGTGTTTCCGCTAAGGAAGCAAAATATTGGGAAAATTACCAATTTTCTGATGAATCGGATCCTGATGAGGATTCCGATGATGTATTAGAAATTACCCCGACCCAATTTAATGAGGCAAAAGAAAATAATAAGGGAAAAGGCATCAAAATAGAGAAATTTGATTCCGACCCCGATGAACTTTATATGTACCGTCAACACCCGTATTTTCAATATCGTGACAATAACCCGGGAACCTCTAAACCACCAGGTTTTTCTAAACCAATGTGGAAAACGACGGCTCGTAGTAGAGGAACATCATATATCCCTAAAAAATTAGGAAAAAGAACCAAGTCGGAAGAAGAAGAAGAAACTAGTGATTCAGATTAGAGGGGTGTGAGCATGTTGTGTAATAAATGTATTCTAGTGTGTTTGTACTTTTATGTTCTATGTAAAAATTGCCTGTATTGTTTGTTATTACGAATCTAATCCTTGTCTATTTTACAGTATAAAAACAAAATGGACGTTAAGGGTAGACAACCGAATATTTTAGAAGACCTACCAGAGGATATGATTGAGGAAATCCTGTCTAGAGTCGGTCAGAATTCATCAGCACATTTAGTTATGGCGAAATTAACTTGTCAAACATTTGAAAGACTTTCCAGAAATGCCTTAGTTTATAAAAGGCTTTCCTTTGATAGGTGGGGTATATCACAGTGGGGAGACTTTAAGTTACGCCGTGTTTTCTTTAAAGCGTTAAATGCGGGGAACCCAAATGCAATTTTACGCTACGGGTTAAGAACCTATTTTGACTCAACATATCCCAACATAGGATTTCATGAATTAGAAAGAGCTTCTAACATGCAACATAAAGAATCATGTTATGCTTACGGGTTAGTGATGTTCACTTCTTACCAAAGTGAGAAAAAGAACATCGGATTGCAGCTTTTAAATAAAACTTTTCCACAAGTGACGGATTCAGTAGTTGGGGTGAGACACAAGGTTTTTAGATTATTACGGGGCTGTTGGACATTACGAAACCCTCGTCCTTTTGACGACATTACAACATGCTGCCTAGCCAATGGTCATAACGGTTATTTTCCACAAGACCAAGGATGGGAAGTCGTCTTAGTAAAACCAGAATGCATGACTTGTTTCTGGACTTATGAATTACGTGTCTTTATTTCCTTTGCTGAACAACTTGCGTATTAACTAGATTTATCTTCAAAACTGTCCTGTATCATAGTGTACTATATTTCATGTTATATGTAATATAGCGAAGTTGTAAGTTTTAAGAATATTTGTATGTGATATATTATTATAATCAGTTCTTCATATGGAATTGTAGTAGTTGAATTGTATATTAGCTACTAAGTATGAACTTAACGGGTAGGTAGTACCCGAATTTAAACTTATAAAACGGTAAAAAGCTTTTATAAATGAGTTCATATTATGCTATGAGATACTATTAACTACTCTTAATATTCTGTATGATTAACTTGTTTCATTTGACTATTTTGAAGGAAATGGCGCCGACTACTCGACACACCTTGAATATGAGCGAAGAGGAATTTCGTGCCTTTCTTGCTTCAAACATAGCCGCAGTACAGGCCGCGCTACATACCAACAATAACTCTGAATCTAGTAATACAGCTAACGGCGCAAGAAATCGTGTAGGATGCTCCTACAAGGAATTCACTGCCTGCAAACCTTCAGAATTTGATGGGACCGAAGGACCAATCGGATTGAAACGGTGGACCGAGAAAGTTGAATCGGTGTTTGCTATAAGTACGTGTGCTGAAGGAGACAAAGTGAAGTACGCTACGCATACCTTCATAGGTATTGCGTTAACATGGTGGAATACCTATCTAGAGAAAGTGGGACAAGATGCTGCTTACGCGCTACCGTGGTCAGCATTCAAGCACTTGATGAACGAGAAGTACCGTCTCAGAACCGAGGTCAATAAGCTCAAGTCAGAACTTAGAGGGTTACGAACACAGGGATTCGATATTACTTCGTACGAAAGACGATTCACAGAATTGTGCCTATTGTGTCCGAGAGCGTTCGAAGATGAGGAAGAGAAGATCGATGTGTTTGTGAAAGGGTTACCGGAGAGAATCCAAGAAGATATAAGTTCACACGAGCCTGCCTCCATACAAAAGGCATGTAGAATGGCTCACAAACTAGTGAACCAGATTGAGGGAAGAATTAAAGAACAGGCGGCCGAAGAGGCCAACGTGAAGCTAGTCAAAAGAAAGTGGGAGGAAAACGGTGATAAGAGTCACCAATACAACAACAACTATCCCAACAATCGCAACATCAATCGCAACTACAACAAACGGCACAACAACAACAACAACAACTACAACAATTATCCCAACAACAATAACAACTGCAACAACAACAACAATCAAAAGCAGCTATGCCAAAGGTGTGAAAAGTATCACTCAGGGTTCTGCACCAAATTTTGCAACAAGTGTAAAAGAAATGGTCATAGCGCGGCGAAGTGTGAGGTCTACGGACCAGGGGTTAACAGAACGAAAGGAACAAATGGTGTCGGAACGAGTAATGGCGGAGCAAGTAGTGTCGGAGCAAGTTATGCCTATGTAGTTTGTTATAAATGTGGAAAACCGGGCCACATTATTAGAAATTGCCCGAACCAAGAGAACACGAATGGACAAGGCCGCGGAAGAGTTTTCAATATTAATACAGCAGAGGCACAGGAAGACCCAGAACTTGTTACGGGTACATTTCTTATTGACAATAAATCTGCTTACATTTTATTTGATTCGGGTGCGGATAGAAGCTATATGAGTAGAGATTTTTGTGCTAAATTAAGTTGTCCATTGACGCCGTTTGATAGTAAATTTTTACTCGAATTAGCAAACGGTAAATTAATTTCAGCAGATTATATATGCCGGAATCGAGAAATTATACTGGGTAGCGAAATATTTAAGATTGATTTGATACCAGTAGAGTTAGGGAGTTTTGATGTAATAGTTGGCATGGACTGGCTGAAGGAGATGAAAGCAGAGATCGTATGTTGCAAAAATGCAATTCGCATTGTACGAGAAGAAGGAGAACCCTTAATGGTGTACGGAGAAAAGGGCAACACGAAGCTACATCTTATTAGTAATTTGAAGGCACAAAAACTAATAAGAAAAGGTTGCTATGCTGTTCTAGCACACGTCGAGAAAGTACAAACTGAAGAAAAGAGCATCAATGATGTTCCCGTCGTAAAAGAATTTCCCGATGTATTTCCGAAAGAATTACCGGGACTACCTCCACATCGATCTGTTGAATTTCAAATAGATCTTGTACTAGGAGCTGCACCAATAGCTCGTGCTCCTTACAGACTCGCACCCAGCGAGATGAAAGAACTGCAAAGCCAACTGCAATAACTATTAGAACGTGGTTTCATTCGACCAAGCACATCACCATGGGGAGCTCCTGTTTTGTTTGTCAAGAAGAAGGATGGTACATTTAGGTTGTGTATTAACTACAGAGAGTTGAATAAACTTACCATCAAAAATCGTTATCCACTGCCGAGAATTGACGACTTATTTGATCAACTACAAGGCTCGTCGGTTTATTTGAAAATCAATTTACGTTTTAGATATCATCAAATACGAGTAAAGGAGGATGATATTCCAAAAACTGCTTTTAGGACGCGTTATGGTCATTACGAGTTTATGGTTATGCTGTTTGGATTGACTAACGCACCAGCTGTGTTCATGGACCTTATGAACCGAGTGTGTGAGCCATATCTTGACAAGTTTGTCATTGTTTTCATCGATGACATACTTATTTACTCAAAGAATGATCAAGAGCACGAAGAACATTTGAGAAAAGTGCTAGAAGTATTGAGGAAAGAAAAACTGTACTCTAAGTTTTCAAAGTGTGCATTTTGGTTGGAAGAAGTTCAATTCCTCGGTCACATAGTGAACAAAGAAGGTATCCAGGTGGACCCGGCAAAGATCGAAACCGTTAAAAAGTGGGAAACCCCAAAAACTCCGAAGCATATACGTCAATTTTTAGGATTGGCTGGTTACTACAGAAGATTCATCCAAGATTTCTCCAAAATAGCAAAACCCTTGACTGCATTAACGCATAAAGGGAAGAAATTTGAATGGAATGATGAACAAGAGAAGGCGTTTCAGTTATTGAAGAAAAAGCTAACTACGGCACCTATATTGTCATTGCCTGAAGGGAATGATGATTTTGTGATTTATTGTGACGCATCAAAGCAAGGTCTCGGTTGTGTATTAATGCAACGAACGAAGGTGATTGCTTATGCGTCTAGACAATTGAAGATTCACAAGCAAAATTATATGACTCACGATTTGGAATTGGGTGCTGTTGTTTTTGCATTAAAGACTTGGAGGCATTATTTATATGGGGGTCAAAAGTATTATATATACCGACCACAAAAGTCTCCAACATATATTTAATCAGAAGCAACTGAATATGAGACAACGCAGGTGGATTGAACTGTTGAATGATTATGATTTTGAGATTCGATACCACCCGGGGAAGGCGAATGTGGTAGCTGACGCTTTGAGTAGAAAGGATAGAGAACCTATACGGGTAAAAGCTATGAATATAATTATTCGTGCTAACCTTACTACTCAAATAAAGGAGGCGCAACAGGGGGTTGTAAAAGAAGGAAAGTTTAAGAATGAGATACCCAAAGGATCAGAGAAACATCTTAATATTCGGGAAGACGGAACCCGATATAGGGCTGATAGAATTTGGGTACCAAGGTTTGGAGATGTGAGAGAAATGGTACTTAAGGAAGCACATAAAACCAGATATTCAATACATCCCAGAGCGGGAAAGATGTATAAAGATCTCAAGAAACACTTTTGGTGGCCCGGTATGAAAGCCGATATTGCTAAATATGTAGGAGAATGTTTGACGTGTTCTAAGGTCAAAGCTGAACATCAGAAACCATCAGGTCTACTACAACAACCTGAAATCCCGGAATGGAAATGGGAAAACATTACCATGGATTTCATTACTAAATTGCCAAGGATTGCAAGTGGTTATGATACTATTTGGGTAATAGTTGATCGTCTCACCAAGTCAGCACACTTCCTGCCAATGAGAGAAGATGACAAAATGAAGAATTTGGCGCGATTGTATTTGAAGGAGGTTGTCTCCAGACATGGAATACCCGTCTCTATTATCTCTGATAGGGATGGTAGATTTGTTTCAAGGTTCTGGCAGATGTTGCAACAAGCATTGGGGACTCGTCTAGACATGAGTATTGCCTATCATCCACAAACTGATGGGCAGAGCAAAAGGACGATACAAACGCTTGAAGACATGCTACGAGCATGTGTTATTGATTTCGGAAACAGTTGGGATCGACACCTACCATTAGCAGAATTTTCCTACAACAACAGTTATCATTCTAGTATTGAGATGGCGCCGTTTGAGGCACTTTATGGTAGAAAGTGCAGGTCTCCGATTTGTTGGAATGAAGTGGGGGATAGACAGATTACAGGTCCGGAGATAATACAAGAAACTACCGAGAAAATTATCCAAATTCAACAACGATTGAAAACCGTCCAGAGTCGATAAAAGAGCTACGCGGACAGTAAAAGAAAAGAAATAGAGTTTTGATATTGGAGAAATGGTCATGCTTAAGGTTTCACCTTGGAAAGGCGTTGTTCGATTTGGTAAACGGGGGAAACTAAATCCAAGGTACATTGGACCATTCAAGATTATAGATCGTGTCAGACTAGTAGCTTACCAACTGGAGCTACCTCAACAACTTGCGGCTGTACATAACACTTTCCACGTCTCGAATTTGAAGAAATGTTTTGCTAAAGAAGATCTTACTATTCCGTTGGACGAAATCCAAATCAATGAAAAACTTCAATTCATTGAAGAACCCGTCGAAATAATGGATCGTGAGGTTAAGAGACTTAAGAAAAACAAGATACCGATTGTTAAGGTTCGATGGAATGCTCGTAGAGGACCCGAGTTCACCTGGGAGCGTGAAGATCAGATGAAGAAGAAATACCCGCATCTATTTCCAGAAGATTCGTCAACACCTTCAACGGCTTAAAATTTCGGGACGCAATTTATTTAACGGGTAGGAACTGTAGTGACCCGAACTTTTCCATGTTTATATATATTAATTGAGATTGATATTTACATGACTAAATGTTTTCAACGTGTTAAGCAATCAAATTTGTTAAGACTTGATTAAATGAAATAAGTTTCATATAGACAATTGATCACCCAAGTTGACCGGCGATTCACGAACGTTACAAATTTATAAAAACTACATGTTGTGGTATATATAGACATATATATATATGGTTGACATGAGATTATGATGAGTAAGTATCTCACTAAGTATATTAACAATGTGTGATATACATAAGAAATGAGATTACTAAGTTAAGAAACTCGAAATGATATATATAACGATTATCGTTATGATAACGTCTACTAAATACATATGTATCATATTAAGATATTGATACACTATATTTAACATGATAAAATGATATTTAAATATATCATTAAGTGTGTTAACAATGAACTACATATGTAAAAACAAGACTACTAACTCAAGAATTACGAAACGAGACTTATATGTAACGATTATCGTTGTAACGATATTTTAATGTATATATCATATTAAGAGATATTCATACATTATAATATCATGATAACATAATAATTTAACATCTCATTTGATATAATAAACATTAGGTTAACAACATTAATTGAGATCGTTAACTTAAAGGTTTCAAAACAACACTACGACTTAACGACTCCATTAGAATGTATATACATGTTGTGTTTTGATATGTATTCTTACACTTTTGAAAGACTTCAAGACACATATCAAAGTACTTATACTTAACAAAAATGCTTACAATTACATCCTCGTTTAGTTTCATCAACAATTCTACTCGTATGCACCCGTATTCGTACTCGTGCAATACACAGCTTTTAGATGTATGTACTATTGGTATATACACTCCAATGATCAGCTCTTAGCAGCCTATGTGAGTCACCTAACACATGTGGGAACCATCATTTGGCAACTAGCATGAAATATCTCATAAAATTACAAAAATATTAGTAATCATTCATGACTTATTTACATGAAAACAAAATTACATATCCTTTATATCTAATCCATATACCAATGACCAAAAACACCTACAAACACTTTCATTCTTCAATTTTCTTCATCTAATTGATCTCTCTCAAGTTCTATCTTCAAGTTCTAAGTGTTCTTCACAAAATTCCATAAGTATAGTTTCATAAAAATCAAGAATACTTCCAAGTTTGCAAGTCTACTTCCAAGCTTTCTAATCCATTCCAAGTAATCATCTAAGATCAAGGAACTTTTGTTATTTACAGTAGGTTATCTTTCTAATTCAAGGTAATATTCATATTCAAACTTTGATTCAATTTCTATAACTATAACAATCTTATTTCGAGTAAAAATCTTACTTGAACTGTTTTCGTGTCATGATTCTGCTTCAAGAAATTTAAAGCCATCCAAGGATCCTTTGAAGCTAGATCCTTTTTTCTCATTTCCAGTAGTTTTATTCAGAAAACTTGAGGTAGTAATGATGTTCATAACATCATTCGATTCATACATATAAAGCTATCTTATTCGAAGGTTTAAACTTGTAATCACTAGAACATAGTTTAGTTAATTTTAAACTTGTTCGCAAACAAAAGTTAATCCTTCTAACTTGACTTTTAAAATCAACTAAACACATGTTATATATCTATATGATATGCTAACTTAATGATTTAAAACCTGGAAACATGATGAACACCATAAAATCGGATATACGCCGCCGTAGTGAAACCGGGGGCTGTTTTGGTTTGGATAATTAAAAACTATGATAAACTTTGATTTAAAAGTTGTTCTTCTGGGAAAATGATTTTTCATATGAACATGAAACTATATCCAAAAATCTTGGTTAAACTCAAAGTGAAAGTATGTTTTTCAAAATGGTCATCAAGATGTCGTTCTTTCGACGGAAATGACTACCTCTTTAGTAATTGACATGTAACTTAAACTTCCGACTATAAACCTATACTTTTTCTGTTTGGATTCTTAAATTAGAGTTCAATATGAAACCATAGCAATTTGATTCACTCAAAACGGATTTAAAATGAAGAAGTTATGGGTAAAACAAGATTGGATATTTTTGATCTTTTTAGCTACGGAAAATGTTTAACAAATCTATACAAATCATATCCTAGCTAACTTATATTGTATTATACATGTATTCTAATATATTATGTAATCTTGGGATACCATAGACACGTATGCAAATGTTTTGACATATCATATCGACCCATGTATATATATTATTTGGAACAACCATAGACACTCTATATGCAGTAATGTTGGAGTTAGCTATACAGGGTTGAGGTTGATTCCAAAAATATATATACTTTGAGTTGTGGTCTAGCCTGAGACGTGTATACACTGGGTCGTGGATTGATTCAAGATAATATATATCGATTTATTTCTGTACATCTAACTGTGGACAACTAGTTGTAGGTTATTAACGAGGACAGCTGACTTAATACACTCAAATCTTTAAAACATAATAAAAATGGTTATAATTATATTTTGATCATACTTTGATATATATGTACATATTTGTATAGGTTCGTGAATCGATCCGTGGCCAAGTCTTATTTTCGAGGAAGGAAATATCTGTGAAAGTGAGTTATAGTCCCACTTTTAAAATCTAATATTTTTGGGATGAGAATACATGCAGGTTTTATAAATGATTTACAAAATAGACACAAGTACGTGAAACTACATTCTATGGTTGAATTATCGAAATCGAATATGCCCCTTTTTATTAAGTCTGATAATCTAAGAATTAGGGAACAGACACCCTAATTGACGCGAATCCTAAAGATAGATCTATTGGGCCTAACAAACCCCATCCAAAGTACCGGATGCTTTAGTACTTCGAAATTTATATCATATCCGTAGGGTGTCCCGGAATGATGGGGATATTCTTATATATGCATCATGTTAATGTCGGTTACCAGGTGTTCACCATATGAATGATTTTTATCTCTATGTATGTGATGTGTATTGAAATATGAAATCTTGTGGTCTATTGTTACGATTTGGTATATATAGGTTAAACCTATAACTCACCAACATTTTTGTTGACTTTTAAAGCATGTTTATTCTCAGGTGAATACTAAGAGCTTCCGCTGTTGCATACTAAAATAAGGACAAGATTTGGAGTCCATGTTTGTATGATATTGTGTAAAAACTGCATTCAAGAAACATATGTCGATGTAATATATTTCTATTGTAAACCATTATGTAATGGTCATGTGTAAACATTATATTTTAGATTATTATTATTTGATAATCTACGCAATGCTTTTAAAACCTTTATTGATAAAATAAAGGTTATGGTTGTTTTAAAAATGAATGCAGTCTTTGAAAAACGTCTCATATAGAGGTCAAAACCTCGCAACGAAATCAATTAATATGGAACGTTTATAATCAATATGAACGGGACATTTCAATATATGTGTGGGTTATACAACGGCATAAAATTTTCCCTTAGCTCGGTAACGTTTAGTCATTGGTCTTTGAACCGGTGAACGCGAATCTTAGATATGGATCCATAGGGTTTGACATCCCCACTCGGGCTAGTCGCGCTAGCATTTAACGGGTGTTTAATACTTCGTAAACATACGCACTCGCCAAGTGTACTTTTAGGGGGTAATATTACGTTAAGTTAGTTACCGGGTGCCCACGGATAAGCATATACTTTATCATACTGATTTGAAATACTGATTTGAAACGCTGGTTTGAAGCACTGAAATCTCGTGGCCTACATTACATTACTGATTACAAACAAACTATAGCTCACCAACATTCGTGTTGACTTTTTAAGCATGTATTTTTCAGGTGCTTAGACGTTGTTGCTTCCGCTATTAGACTTGCTGCCTTGGTGTTATAAACTTGCTGTTATAGACTTGCTGTTACGGACCTGCTATGCTAGATTTCCGCTGCATTACTTAGAGATGTCTCAATCATGGAACTTTTATTTTGCATTCGTAACTTACGTTATTTTCAAACAATGGCTTTGTAACGACCTTTGGGTTACGTACTTATGTTTATGCTTCTATTCATAGGAAGCACGTTATCTTTTGTAAAACGCTATCATTTCATGAATGCAAAATTAGTTTTCAAACAGCATATAGTGTTTGACCTTGTAATATTCCTGTTGTTGATGAACCGTACACGATGATTTTGTACGGGGCGTCACAATTTTCGTGTAACTCCTGGTTTCTAGACTACATTTGTGTAATGAGATACTTTGTTGTTCAATTGAGTTAGTTAAGCTCGGTTCGAAAATCAAAAAAACAGTGGCTTTAATCGACCGTTTCAGATCATAAATAAACATCAACAAAAATATCATCTTCGATTATTTGAAGTCTCTTTTACAGAATCTAAACACTTGAAGAAACTAATCACAAATGAAGAATCACTAATATTGCCTGAATGTAAGGCTAAGACGACCAGGTCTTAGCATGGTTTGTTGAAGCAATGAAAGAGGAGCTGTATTCGGGATGATTTTCGTCACCGCATGAAATATATGTCTAGACTTTCCGCCGAATATCAACACGTCTCCCGATTCGACCAAAACCTCATTTGCCATGTCCTCATCTCTAACTTTACTGTACACAAATTTTGCAGAGTCACCAACGGAGATGGAAACCACTGGCAATCCTTTACGCAGACTACTTGGGCTTTCATCCCTATCCTGCATTGTAAATTTACACACAACAAATATCACCATATAGTTAACACTGAAAATTTCAACCTATACATAGCACAGTGCATGGTTCATAACCGGATAAAATTAGTTTGGTTCCGTTATGTTCCGAGTCCCAGTTTATAGTAAAAAGTTGGACCGAGGACCGGACCATATATTTTTGGTTCTGTCCGGTTCGGTTATTTTTGGTGCTAAGACCGAAAATCTAGCAAAATGATTCGGTTCGGATTCACTTAGCTTTACATTTTCAGTTAGGTTCCTCGTTTTTCCCCAAATTGTGCATACCCTTATCTATACATGAATACATCAACAAATGAGTCAAGGTCCTAAAATACGAACTTAAATAGTGTTTATGGGCTAGCTGAACCCAAACCAACCCGTTTGACCTGCATTAAAGGGGAAAATTTTGTTCTTTTTAGAAACTATTTATAAGGAGTAAATCATAATAAAAAATAATAAATAAATAGCACTATCATCATGCAGTGGCGGAACTTGAACCCGGATACAAATGGGGCAGGTGTAAAAATTTAATAAATTTTTCATTTTCAGCAGGGATAAACACTAATAAAAACCTTATTTTTTAGTAATTTTTTTTTTTTTTAGTGTAGTATTTTTTTTTTATCCGGTCGGGGCGGATGCTCATACATGTCCTCACTATTTTCTGCCCCTGCTATCATGATAAAGGACCAAGTGAGTAAAGAAAAAAAGTAATTAACCTGATGAAGACCAAGATGGCTAGTGAGAGTATAAAAATTGACGAGACAAATGTCAGGGCACATTGAAGGCAAGCTATCATCATAAGTTTGAGAATCTTGAACTGAGGATATAGCCAACGAAATGAGCTGATCAGGAAGAGGTGGTGCATGAGAACCATCGCTTCTGTAATATGAATCGTACTTTGTTATGGGGTCCCAATTTCGCCCAAAGCACATCATACGACAGTTACGCTTTCCTCCATTTTTGTGTATAGCTTGGTAAAATCCCCCTGGACCGATACCAAATTCTTGACATATATTCACGATTTCGGCCTGAAAGCAAGAATATGTTAGAATTTTTAGCATATTAAACATATAATAAGCTAATTTACAGCATTTGTACTTGCAAGTAAGACAGATAAGAGATTTTTTAATATTTGTTCTGCCAGTGCCTATTGATACATTCTGTAAAATAAGCGCGTAGTAATCTGCGTATCTCACAATGTTTATTTGAGATGAAACTACAATTACACTTTTTTGGTTCATATTTCACATGTCTTAAGTGTACTGCATGAATTTTTATACAGAAGAAGCAAAACTCAAACACTATACCTGCTGATGTAATTAGGAACAAATTTTAAGAGATTATTACAAGTCCTTTTAACAGAAACAAAATGCAAAGGTTTAATTTCCAACAAAAGATATACCTGATCACTAATGCTGACATAATTCTTCAAAAGAACCAATCCTGGTTCGAGTATCACGCACGAACTTTCAAGATTTTCCGGTATATTGATCCCACATAATGAATTCGTATTTCTAGGTAGGATTAAACTGAATGGTTTTGTTTGATTCATATTTGGCTTGTAAATACCATGATGAGGATTATCATCCTGATAATTATGTAATGAAGCCTGTATATTGAACAATGTTGCAAGTAAAAAACGAAAATAATATATACAGAGTAAAAGTTAAAGCTAAAGTTCGGATCTAGTTAATGTTGAAATTCACCCATCAATTTTGCTTCTACTTAAGGTATTTTTTTCATGCATACAGCAATGTTCTATCGATTTGAAATTCATGCTCGCTACAGTTGCTACAGGACAAATTCTTACTTAAGAGTCTTACAAGGTCACATTCACTAGTGACATTTTCGACACCAAACATGGTATCTAAATTCAGTGATCATTTTATGTGTAAATGTTTTGGCTGCTATAGGGAGCATGATCATTTAAATTCATCATCGTAGTACTAAAGTAGTGAACAATCTTTTGGAAAGACTTTTTCGGCGATTAGCAAGTGGCTTCGGAACCCTAATTTGCAGAGTAAGATTCCTAACTTAAAAATACTAGAATCAATACAGCATATATAAAAATGAATTTTGAATACAGAAAAGAAATAGAAAACAATATAGGTATATATTCAGTGATAAGACTCACACTAACATAAGCATTACGAAAAGAAATCGATGAGTTAGGCTTCATCATCTTCATCCCCTGTACGCCTTTCTTCATCATTCTCATGCCTTTCATCATTGTCATAATTACCTGCACGCATTCCAAAATATGTAATCTAAGGAATATATGTATGTATGCAAATACATATCAAATAATAATTTTTGATCATGAGAATCAATACGTATAATTAGCACTTAATTTGTTTGGTAAACAAATATCAGAATATTGAATTCGATCGAGTTAAAGTGTGGAATTCAATCGACTAAACCATGCAAAATGTGGAAATTTGAAGTATTAAAACACAAACCTAAACACGAAATGAAATGCTAGTAAACTGAAACTGATATACAAAATTGAATTCGATCGAGTTATATATAGCTTTGAATTGAAACGAAATAGATACCGAAATGGGTCGAGCTATATAAATGTTCGTTCTCGCGTATACCTGTTGGTTAGTTGTAAAGATGTCGAATATCATGAATATATGGAATGAAATAACCCTAATCATAAGAACAATAACAAATTTCCAAAATTACCTTTTGTAGATAATTATTATTCCCATATTAAACGGGTCATAAACTTCGCCCTATATAACTAACAAAATATTAATCATCTTTTTATGAAACAAATTTGATCCTAAGAAGATATTCTAGCGTGTATTTTCCGGTTATCCCACGGATTACTTTTTAAAAACTACTCATCTTAATCGCTATTCAAAAAACATGTAACATAAAGCCTATTCAATAATTCACATATATATATATATATATATATATATATATATATATATATATATATATATATATATATATATATATATATATATATATATATAAGAATTACAATCTCTTAAAAAGACTAAGAGACTCATTGGTGATGGACGTAATACTCAATTTTGATAAGGACGTGTAGTTTGGTTCTGAGCCGTTGTGTGTCCAATACATTTAATCGACCCTTTCATTTAAATTTGGATGAAATGAATATATCTTAGTTTCGGACATTTGACGTAATGCTCATTGGAATTGGAACTGGTCTATATAATTAAGTGGGAATCTAAATGAAGAGCTTTTCAACGTTTTGGTTTCTGAGTTAAGCGAGAATCATACATCTTGTTAGTGCATAAACGTAAGTATATTTCAGACCTTATATAATGTATATTTCAGGTTCATTGTTGGGATTACGAACCTAAACTCAACCCTAGCCGTTGACTTCGATTCCCTGAAGGTTAGCACTCTGGTTTATTGATCTATTACATCCTAAAGTCATTTTAATCAATTAGATAATTGGTAATTGAGTTATTTTGATATTAAACCCAATATCGAGTTATCCCGCACTCGATATTGAAGATTATATCAATTAATACCGTTTACTCGTTCCTACACCTGATAACGTTGATTCATGGTAGTGGGTTAACAAATCAGATGGTCCGTTTATTGTTCATACACGAGCACATTGCCCTCTTTGACCCCAAGCACTAGGTGGTCCAATGTTTTACCTCGCAAGGTAAACATTTTTGTATGGCGAATGATGTGGCAGGGTTAATAAACATGAGATTTAATTTTAGGGCTATAACTTTTCAAATGAATTATAACAAGTCGTCCTAAAAAAACGAAAAATTGCTAAAATGTCACTACAAGTCGCAAAAGTGCCTTGCCACTTTGAAATATTATATCTTTCAAAGACCTTCAATGTTGTTAATGGTGCGCATAGCTACACATCAGTTGCGCAAGGTCTTAATGATGTGTGACGACCCGAAAATTTCTGACCAAATTTAAACTTGATCTTTATAAGATTCTGACACGATAAGCAAAGTCTATTAAACCAAGTCTCAAAATGTTTGAACTAATTTTCATGAATGCATTTGATCTTTGACCACTCCCGACGATTCACGAACAATTGTGTAAATAATTATGTAAATATATATGTATAAAAATAAACATGTATATATAATATTTTGATTAAATACAAAACCCCTTTATCAAATAGAATTAAAATTGTAAAATAATAAATAGAATAAGTAAGATACTAATAAAATGGATATATATATATATATATATATATATATATATATATATATATATATATATATATATATATATATATATATATATATATATATATATATATATATATATATATATATATATATAATTGTTATCAAGAATTATTACATTGTAATATATGTAAAATATATAAATAATAAATATACAAAAATGTTATCATATAATAATAAAAAATTGTAATATTTATTAAGTGTAATTACAAGTTAAAAATAATGTTGTTACACTAATATTATTATTACCTTCATTTTTATGATTAATAATAATATTAATATTAGGATCTGTATTAGTTATTTTATTTCAATATATGATATATGAACTTTATCACATATAATTTGTTATAGTATTATTACTAATGTTATTATTGTTAATATCATTAATATTATAGTAAAATTATGACTATTATGATTAAAATTATAATTGTTACTAAAAATATTATTTATCATTATCGTTATTAATATAAAATTATCATTAATATTAATATCATTCTTGTTATTAGTATTATTTTGATTATTGATATTATTATTACTATTTCTATTATTATTACTAATATCAATCATAATATAATTAGTAATATTAGCATATCATTAATAATATTAGTATTATCAATTTCATTAAAAATCTTATCATTATGATTTATTATTATTACTACTTTTATTATTATTAATATTATTAATATTATTATTATTAGTATTTTTTGAATATAATTAAGATAATTATAATTATTAATTATTAACTCATTATTTATTAATATCCATTATATAAAAATTGTATATATAGATTAGGTGAATCAGAATCTGATCAAGTTGTTTTCCTTCTGTAGATGATTGTTTGAGATCGTACAAATCAATTACAATAAGAATGAAATCTGTTATCAATCGTTCTCACATTTTTTTTCTTTTATTTATTTATCTGCGTCAATTATTTTCTGTCAATTCTTTCAATTTATACAAATAGAGCAAATCAGGGTGATAGGAAATCCATTTTAACCTTCCACTGCCGTTATCAATCACATAACACCCTTCACAGCTTTTATTAAAACAAATTTAAACAGAAAAAAATGGAAGAACAGGTCTGTCTCTGTTTCGTGTTAAAAAATTAGAAAACTTGATTTCATAATTAATTTAAAAATGTAATAATGCCATTTTGTTAGGAATTGTTTACTTAAACGATCTGGAAAGTTTCAAGTCTCACTTTGTAGTAACGAATCTCAATTTTGAAGTCAAAGTTGTGATTTTAAAAAGTCAAATGTCGTTCTTCCATTAAATTCGAATTATTGTTGAAGTTTCTGTTTCAATTAGGAATTTAGAAAGTTTATAGATGTGATTTAGGACCTTTTTCATGTAGAAAGTTTTAGCTAAAACATTCTTAAATTTAAAATCACATTATGGGTTGTTCTTCGAGTTTGCAGAACTGCTGCTACTTAATTTTTTATTTTATTTTTCGTTTCTGATTAATTCAAAGAACCATTAGAAATCATTTCTGTTTTAAATACTTGTATTACATTCACCAAATAATCTAGTTGTTATGGTTATGAATTGCTTTTGGCAATTAAATGAGTGAAGAAGATGAAGCACATAATAAAAGGGGTAAATATAATACAGTTATAAAACAAACAAATAAACATTTCAGCTCAGATGGTTAAGGGTTGTGTCGGGTTAGCGAGTGGTCATGGGTTCGAGCCCGGGCAGGGGCATCATATATTTTTTTTAGCCTATTTCTGTGAGGTATAATCTTTTTATTATTATTATTTCATTATTATTATTATTATTATTATTATTATTATTATTATTATTATTATTATTATTATTATTATTATTATCATTATTATAGATTATTATTGTTATTGTTATTATTGTTATTATTGATATTATCATTAAGAATTAGTATTATTATTAGTATTATTATTAATACTAAGTATTATGAATATCATTTATTATTAGTATTATCAATTTAAATATTGTTAGTATTAGTATTATTAATTTTAATCATTTTAGTATTATTATCATTTTTATGATTAGGAATATTATTATTATAAGTAACAAAATAATACAACTTATTATTTTCATAAATATTAGTGTTAGTACCATTTTTATTATTATTATTATTATTATTATTATTATTATTATTATTATTATTATTATTATTATTATTATTATTATTATTATTATTATTATTATTATTATTATTATTATTATTATTATTAACTCAAGTATTATTAATATGATTATCATTATTAGTATTGTTATTATTAAAAATTATATCATTTTTATAAATATTGTTATTTTGTTATCATTACAACTATATAATTATTATTATTATTATCATCTTTACTACTAATATCATTATTATTATTACTATGATTCTTATTATAATTATTATAAGTAATGTTATTTTTTTAATATTATCATTACTATCAATATACAACTATTATTAATATTATTACGTATATAAAAATATACTTATAAGTAATATTACATAAAAGTAAGAAATTATTTATATTAACAATCTTTATATAAATATTCACACATAACAAATTAAGTATTTTTAGAATATATATATATATATATATATATATATATATATATATATATATATATATATATATATATATATATATATATATATATATAACTATATAAATAATAATCATTTTCAAACATATATACAAATTAAATATATAATATATAAGGTTATAATATATGAAATTGCTCAATTACGAATATATGTATTAATATATAAACGAATAATATAGGTTCGTGAATCCGAGGCCAACCCTACACTTGTTCAATGACGTCATATATATTTTTACTACAAAATACACTATGGTGAGTTCATTTGATTCCCTTTTACTCTTTATATTTTTGGGACTGAGAATACATGCGCTGTTTTTATAACTGCTTTATTAAATGCTTTTGAAATATATTTTGAACTGCGAATACATGAAATGCTTTTATAAATATTTGACGAGATAGACACAAGTAAAACATTCCTCCATTGAATTATGTGGACATGATAATTGCCACCATTGAATTATTTGGACATGATAATTGCCACCATTGAATTATGTGGACATGGTAATTGCCACCATTGAATTATGTGGACATGATAATTGCCACAATTGAATTATGTGGACATGATAATTGCCACCAATTGATGTGAATGTTATGTATCGAGAGAATGATTTTTATACACAGGTTATGTGTATTAGTTTTTGTGCACGAGATATGTGTACGGTTACTAAGATTTATGAAAAGGATTTCGTACACGAGAAAGGTGTACTGTATTTAAAAGATATCGCATGTACATTATAGATGGGTATAGGATTCGGGCTCATTTGTACCATGCAACATTTAAATCTTGTGGTCTATCAAAATGATGAATTTTATTGTTTATGATAAACTTATGAACTCACCAACCTTTTGGTTGACACTTGAAAGCATGTTTATTCTTAGGTATGAAAGAAATCTTCCGCTATGCATTTGCTCATTTTAAAGATATTACTTGGAGTCATTCATGGCATATTTCAAAAAGACGTTGCATTCGAGTCGTCGAGTTCATTAAGAATATTATTAAGTCATTTATAGTTGGATATATTATGAAATGGTATGCGTGCCATCAACTTTCAATGTAAAGAAAGTTTGTCTTTTAAAAACGAATGAAATGTTTGTAAAATGTATCATATAGAGGTCAAGTACCTCACGATGTAATCATATGTTATTGTATTCGTCCTTATGGATTGGGATGGGTCGTCTCATGATGCGCATTGCTGCACATCAGTTGCACAAGGTAAAAATGGACGCAAGTTAAAAATAGCGCCACCAAGACTGTATGCGCAAGGTAAAGAGGTATTCGATGTTGGTGATAAAACACAAAGGACACTGTAGCAGGTTGGCACGATCCAGACACTGTGTAACGGCTGGATAATGGCAGCAGTCCATTGGGAGACAACACTAAAATAATGGCAGTACCTTTTTGTAGCTTTATAGAATAAAAGGACAAGAATAATAAAACGTGACACTAGTACGTCCTTTTGTCTCCTTACGTGGCACTAAGGGACAAAAACTTACAAGTATAAATAGACACAACTCGGGCCAAAACAATCAAGCAGACCACTAAAACTATTCTAAAAAGTGCTATCCTCTCAGCATACAACTTAGAATCATCATTAATGATATTAACTATCTGATCTAAGCGACGCAATCGAAATACCCACTTCACACTCTTTACGGTTTCAAGTAATGTTCTTAGAACATAAACCCTAACACTGTCCATAAGCCATCAATTCCGGCTAACCCGAATGATGGTGGGTCACGTTTAACCACCCTTTTTGAGATCATCATCTCGTATTAGGGTTATTCACGGTGCTCCGGACCAGAGAGTTAAACTCAAAGAACCCTTAAATCATCTTTGTTTGTTGATCTTGCATAGACCGAACCCCTTGGATTATTTTATGCTTGATCAAATGGCGCCATCTGTGGGCCTCTTAGTTAAAAGGTTTTGTTAAAATCTTTTTCCTTAAAAGTTCATTACATTCAGATATTCTTTTTATGTGTGTTTCAGTCCCAGGTAATTAAAGTGTAGCGCAAAAGAAATGACGAGCCAACCGGAGGTTTCAAAGGCAAATCCAGCACGACCTCAGGCATCACGAGTGTCCAAAGCAGCGGATACATGAATAATTAGCGGCACAAGTGTGTTTTCAATAGGATCTACTCTCCCTCCTTCCCCGGAGACTCCGGTACAAGGGTTCAAAACTCCAGAGACTACGCGACCAATACCATGGGCGGCTAACACCACCTACATAGGAACTATTCTTATCTACACCAGAGCATCTGGATCGTCAGTACATAGTACCACCGCTGCATTCTCAAGTATTGACATGCGCACGCCAACCACACCGGCCAACACTATAGAAGTTTTACAGAAAATGGGCTTTGAAACGCAGGAACTGAACATCAAGAGCACTCAACTTAACTCAGGGTTATATCAAATAGCACCGCCAACAGAATCGCGCCCAACATCAACAGTCTATGTACCTCGATAGACACCTATCCTTACGGTGTCAAATTCAGCGCCAAATGCTCAAACACTTAAAGAGTACGAAGAACCAAGCTAATTTAATTTACTCGCTGATGAAGGCCGTGCCATACAATATGATTAAAGACTTCGAATAGCCAGGGATGAAATTTCATTAACGGGGAGGTAATGTAATAACTCTGCTATTTCTGTTAAGCTTCGTTAACTATTCGTTAAGTTATTTAACGGTGCTTACTTTTGTTCTGTGTATTTAATCGAATTATATGCATACTTGATTTAGTGATGAACTACTATATTTAATATATGATTATATTAGCCAAAAAACTTATTTCATGTTTTGAAATACTGAGGAAACGATACGGTTTTAAAAACTGCAACAGAGGTCTCACGAGACTGCGAAACGTTCAATTTTTGATAAAATAATTATTTTTAATAATTATTCACTTTAGTAAAAACTTAATTAATTGATTATTTATTTAATAGATTAAACTCGGTTGATTGCATTTTAACAACCGGTTAACGTTCCGGGAACACGGTACAGTTAACGGCACACGAAATGGATGAGTGGGCATACGCTAGTAAGCAAAACGAGCCCAATGACCCTCTCTAGGGCCATTCGTCTGAACCCACCCCACACACCCCTTATGGACTAAATTTTGGGCTTATATTTGACTAGTGATTAAATTAGGCCCTAAAGACTACCCTTAAATAGGAAATTAAAACATTGACTCCTCCTAATACCCTAATCAGTCGACTTTTTGGCTCCCTCCATCTCCCTCTTGCTCGTCTACTTCCACCACCAAGAACCACCATCAAAAAGTTGTTATTTGCAAAAACCTTGAACATTAACGTTTTTCTACGCAACATTCTACCTCTAGTAACGCCCATTGATTGCTATATTAAGGTATAATTGCAAACGCTAGATTTATAAATCTGAATTTTATTGTTATTTACATGGTTTAGATGTTCTATTGCTCAATTGGTCGCATTTGTACTTGTAATTAGTCGTTATAATGTCCGGATTGCGAGTTAGAGTTTAATCACGAATTGTATTGCTATGTTACTGATTTAATCAATTTGTTTTATGTAAATATAAAGTGTATAAATAGATAGCTATCAAAAAACGAGTTTGCTCGCTTGAATTGCATGATTTCGTTATGTATAGCTTAAGTTATGATTAATTGAAGTTTCGGTGTGTATTTATGCTCTATTTCAAAGATGAAATTTGTGTGATAGAAACTAGCTCATGAACTGATGTTATATGGTTAGATAATTGAAATAAAAATAAAATGGACTAGGATATCATAGTAATTGGATTTGTGAAATTCGTTTTATGCCTACTTGAACGTTTGCGGTAAAACTTGTTAACTAACGATTTGTTCATGAATCAAACGAGCATTTAACATGATTTTTAGAAACCAAGTTTTATTATTTTGGAAAGTACATGATTAGTACTTGATCTTTCATGTAGAACTCATGTGCTAATTGTTTCTAGATGCTCATATAAGCGACCCCTGAAAATGACTACCTGAACGGGATCGAATCTGTCTCGTTTGTACATTTAATTGTCTATCATGAAGCTGAAATTGATTTAGACCTTGAGATTCTGGTATGTTGTTAAATGTATGTTTCTTAGCATATCTAATTTGTATATCTAGCTCTTAAAGTACTAATTTCTATCTATTGTATGCGTGCCGAAACTAAAGGTCTGAATTCTATCTAAATCAGGAAGTCCAACTTGTTGGTCAAAGCTGTACAAATTGGCTATATAGTTTTCTTAGATCTTTTTATCACTGATAATTTGAGGTGTTAGAAACCATCTCTAATTGGCTGTTTTTGATTTACTATTTTCTAGATTAAATAAGAATTTTTATGAAACGGATGCGCAAATAGAAACTAAACTTGAATGTTTTGCATGCTACGTGAGTTTTAGGAATCTTATAATAGCTTACTTAGTCTTTTTAGAAATAGTATGACATGTACTTGTGATCTGGAGTTCATCATAATTTCTTGATGTGTCAATTGTGAACAATGCTTGTCCGATTGCATGACCGTTGTGAACACATACGATAACTAAACTAGTAAACGTTAATTTGCTAAACAAATGTGTGAAACTTATGAGTTGACCTTGGTTTGACTTTGTGATATCATTGGAATGACCTACTGATGTAGTTGACTTAGGTTTACTAACTTGACCACATTTGACTTTTGTTGACTTGCTTGACTAGATGACTTATGTGTTGACTTTTACTCTACTAGTGCGTCGGTCTGAGCAATAGGACAACTGTACTGTGAGTCAGTATTTTGAAACAAACTTATGTAACTATATATTGGTACATTTAGGTTACATTACTCGTTCGTAGTAATTCGACTACTCTTTGCTTGTGAATTGTCAAGTGCACTCAAGGTGAGTCTATAGTCCCATACACTTTTACTTTTTGGGATGAGATAACATGCTATTTTGAAGCTGTTTTACGCATTAGACATTAGTACTAAACTGAATATACATAATGAGTTTGATCCAAAAGCCCTTATCTTGAATATATTTATTACTTACATAAGGCTCGAACTATAAGAACGGATCCGTAGGTTTGATAAACCTCACTCAACGAACGGGTGCTTATTACTTCTAACCATATGCTTGATCAGCCTATACTATATAGGGTAAAGGAAGTCGTGTAGCGCATTTAGCTATCCTTGGGTTAAAGCTTTATATTCAAGTGCTCATAACAGATGTATAAATTTTACTGCTTTGAACAAAACCTCGTGGTTTAACAAAAGATAACAGATTTATTAAACCTGTAGATTCACTCAACAGTTTTATTGACTGTTTTCATGTCTTACCTCAGGTTCTTAAAGGTACTGTGATTCCGCATACTTTGATGACTATGTGCTTACATGGTGCATACAATGGATTGGAGTCCAGCATGATTTGATTTATGTCAAGACATTTACGATCGCATTTAAAACTGTTTCTTTTAAATAATGTTTAAGAATTATTTACTTATGCCATTAATGTTAACTTTTTGATTTATTTACACTTAATGACAATGTCTTTTGAAATAAATGCGATTGATTTTTAGAAAACGTCTCATATAGAGGGCGTGACCGTTAACTATGAGACCAGGAGTTAATATTTCGTTAGTGTGTTCTGACGGGGTTTTACAATACCCTTAATTTTATTTTTGTTTCTAAATTTCATATTGAATGCGAATATATGAGAGCGTAGTTTCATTTTTGTCATACCCCGTCCTAGTCCTCCTGGACGAAGTCATCAACATTTGGTCCCATTGCGAGGTACTGTCCTAAGTATGCCATGAGCGACTCCATGTAATATCTTTAAAATGAGCAAATGCACATCGGAAGATTTCTTTCAATCATGAGAATAAACATGCTTTAAAGTGTTAACTAAAAGGCTGGTGTGTTCATTAGTTTAACATCAATATTCATTTCCATCATTTTTAATAGACCACAAGATTTTCATTTCCATTTCTCATAAATATACATCCCACACATAGAGATAAAAATCATTCATATGGTGAACACCTGGTAACCTACATTAACAAGATGCATATAGAATATCCCCATCATTCCGGGACTCCCTTCGAACATGATAAAATCGAAGTACTAAAGCAGTTCAAATTCTCTGACTGGGACTTGTTAGTGCCCATAGATCTATCTTTAGGATTCGCGTCAATTAGGGGCCAGTTCCCTAATTCTTAGGCTACCAAGCTAAAAGGGGCATATTCGATTTCGATCATTCAACCATAGAATGTAGTTTCAATTACTTGTGTCTATTTCATAAAACATTTATAAAAGCAGCGCATGTATTCTCAGTCCCAAAAATATATATTGCAAAAGCATTTAAAAAGGGAGCAAATGAAACTCACTATACGGTATTTTGTACTAAAAATATGCATATGACGGAACTGAACAATGTAGGATTGGCCTCGGATTCACGAACCTATATCATATATATATATATGTATATGTATATATATATATATATATATATATATATATATATATATAAATAAAAAATATTAATTTTGTTATGTTATATGTATTATATATATATATATATATATATATATATATATATATATATATATATATATATATATATATATATATATATATATATATAGCCAAAAGTTTAAACGAGAACCATAAAAAATGCGAGAATTGCGAGAACTTTTAATTTATAAAGATTTTCACATGTAACCAGATTGAATAACACATAAACCTTGATGAAGAGTATGAATGAACATAAAATAGTTGAAAAACACTTATATTTTACCTATATAATTAAATATATAGTTTCTCGTTCACATGTGCATATTTGTTTCCGAACATGTGAACAGTTTCATATAATTAACACTTTAACATGTAATTTTAGCTAATGAACATATGTTTGTTAATGATATGTGCATTAATTAACATTTGCATGTAATTTGTTGCATTTAAACACATAAAAACTATCAAATTATATAGTTCTCGCAGTTCTCACCTTTTTATTGGTTCTCGTTTGAACCTGCCCCTATATATATATATATATGTATATATATATGTATATATATATATATATATATATATATATATATATATATATATATATATATATATATATATATATATATATATATGACAAAATTGCTGAAATGATCCCTATGGTTTGTACCAAAATGCTGATTTAGTCCCTATGGTTATTTTTTGATGGACTTCGTCCTCGTAGTTTGCAAATGTTGCTGATTTCGTCCCTCCAGCTAACAGTTGTCAAAAAATTTCGTTAAGTCAGGTCACATGCCTTGCACATGAGGGTCTTTTTGTCAATTTAGTTTTTATCTTTTTCTTTATTTTTTTATTATAACAAGTGTACTACTATTATAGCATAGAGTACAAGTTAAAAAATAAACCGTGTTTTATTCATTTAGTCACGATTCACGATGTATCTTCTCTCCTCAACCTAAATCACAACAAAAACCTAAAACTCAAATACGCTACCTACAAATTAATTTCCACGAATTTGTTACAAAAAGCTAATAACGACTAGCAGGGATAAAGATTCCGGCCATACACCATCACTGACCATAAATCACCGAAACAGTGGTGACGTAGGACCACATAAGCAACCCGAAATTTGGAGTAGTGGGAAAGAAATTGGAATTGAAATACCCATCGAGAGCAACTGAAACTGAAATACGCATCAGAATGTTTTAAAGAATTGGTAATGAATGCGATTACATGTTTGATTAAATCAGAGAGTAGCTGATCCGGTATGTGGTAAATTCATGACCCAAATGGTGGTTTCAATTTCTGTTTAGTCACCAATTGTCCATATCGATGAAGATGATGAATTTAATTATCATAGTTCGCCATTTGTTCTTATGGTTATATGAAATTTCTACTACAATCTTTAACACAAATTTTTCTACATTTGTTAATCTGCTCCAGTACTATTAGTTACGGTAACATAAACGAAGATGATGATGGTACGGATGAGGATTTCAGATCTGAGTTTTAATTTGCTCCAGTGATATAAACGATGATGATGATGGTACAAAGAATGCTTTGAAGAACTAACATCAGTGAGTGATATGATGTTAAGGAACTACTCCGTATGTGATATGGAAAATGTAAGACCCTTTCAATTTTTAACTGTAATGCACAAACACTTGTGATAGAAATTAACGAATTTATTTGTTTGTATATTTATATGTGATATTAAAGAATTGGTGTGATAGATCTGAGTAAAAAAAATGTAATTGGTGCTATTTGTTTAGGGTTTTAATTTGAGTTTGTGATTAGTGATCTTGGTATTTTGTAAAAGTTTTAATTTCAGCTGGGAAAAAAAAATTGAGTTGCAGGTCACTCTTAAAGCAAGAAAGGGGAGGAAAGGTAAAGAAGAAAGTATAAAATGACTGGATTACCCTCATGTGCAAGGCATGTGACCTAACTTAACGGAATTATTTGACGACTGTTAGTCGGAGGGACGAAATCAGCAACATTTGCAAACCACGAGGACAAATATCATCAAAAAATAACCATAGGGACTAAATCGGTATTTTGGTACAAATCACAAGGATCATTTCAGCAATTTTGTCTATATATATATATATATATATATATATATATATATATATATATATATATATATCGTTTGTTTGTTAAAATTATAATAATACTAAAATAATATTAGTAATGATAAAAATAATATAATAATAATAATGATAATAGAGTTAAAAATGATACTTTTAATAAAAATATTAATTTTAATGATAATGAATACTAATAATAATAACTATAAAAATACTGATTTTATTAATAATAATAATGATACTAATATTTATATTAATAACTATAATGATAATAATACTACTAATAATAATACTAATGCTTATGATAATAATAATAATAATAGTAATAAAAATAATGATGATAATAATAATAATAATGATGAGTAATAAGTAAACTACCTCAAAGAAGTAGCTCTTAAAAAAATGCCCAAGTCCGGGTTTGAACCCGCGACGTCCCGCTAACCCAATAATTTCCTTGACCGTCGCTCTATCTGTTTCTTTTTCTACTTAATCTTAAAAACTCAATTATCATCATTATCAATCTTAATACCGTACCCATCATCTTCTAAATATCATAATACTATTCCCGTTAACATAATCCCATTGATATTATGTCACGAGCCTACTTTTTCCGTTATCTTTTACCGTTTGTATTTAACGTCCGTTAATTGATATTCGTCCCACGTCATTTTTATGACTTATATTATTATTTTAGTAATAATATATTAATTATTGTATGTTATATGAATATTTGTATTCGTATTTAAAATTGTACGTTTCTACATGTCATGGATTTCTATTCGGCAAATCATTTCAGTTTTCAAACCAACGGTTAGACTTTTGAGATTATTGAATCCAAATTATTTTATATATGATATTTTTATATCATATGAGTATATAAAGTATTTATATATTTTATTTTTCGCGTGTGAGTGTTTCCTCCGTAATTTTAATCGCGTAGCGGTATTTTCTCGAATCGGACTACGTTTGAACTTTTGGGCCAAACACAAAAATCAAGGAATCAAATTTAGAGATTCCCGGGTTATTGTTACATTTTAGGAAATACGGATGTTGCCGATACATATAAAGTTCATCGGGGTTGGAATCAGGTTTCTCTATTTTTATACCTTTTCCCCTATTATTTTCTTTTGCTTTATTAAATTGGGTCGAGGTAATTTCTATAACATCATCGGAATCCTCATTGGGATCCGATTCATCGGAAAATTGGTAATCTTTCCAATATTTTGCTTTCTTGGCGGAAACACCATTGACCATTTTTAACTTTGGTCCGTTGGTTGAGGATTTTCTTTTATTTAATCGATTTACTGTAGGTATCAATATTTCTTCCTCCGGAACCTCTTCTTCTTCTTCTTCTTCTTTCGGTTCCTCCTCTTCCGGTTCCTCTTCGGGAATTTGTGAATCTTCCCAAAGTATATTCGACTCTTCATTATTATTAGGTGAGTCGATGGGATTTGTACTAGAGGTAGACATCTATCACACAATATCAAACACGTTAAGAGATTAATATATTTACATGTTAAGAATATATAGTTTCGAACAAAAAATGTTAAGCAATCGTTTTTGAAGAAAAACACGGTCGAAGTCCAGAATCACTAATGCATCCTAACAAACTTGGTAAGACACACTAATGCAAAAATTATGGTTCTCTAAGACCAACGCTCGGATACCAACTGAAATGTCCCGTTCATATCGATTTATAAACGTTCCATATTAATTGATTTCGTTGCGAGGTTTTGACCTCTATATGAGACGTTTTTCAAAGACTGCATTCAATTTTAAAACAAACCATAACCTTTATTTTATCGATAAAGGTTTAAAAATATTACGACAATTATCAAATAATGATAATCTAAAATATAGCGTTTTCACACGATTATTACATAATGGTTTACAATAATATTACACATCAATTTAAGTCTTCGAATGCAGTTTTTAAACAATATTATACAAGCATGCTGACTCCAACTCTTGTCCATAAATTAGCATGCAACAGCGGAAGCTCTTAATAATCACCTGAGAATAAACATGCTTTAAACGTCAACAAAAATATTGGTGAGTTATAGGTTTAACCAACATATTTATCAAATCATAATAATAGACCACAAGATTTCATATTTCCATTTCTCATAAACAACATGCAATCTGCATAAAATCATTCATATGATGAACACCTGGTAACCGACCTTAACAGGATGCATATAGAATATCCTCATCATTCCGAGACTCTCACCGGATATGATAAATCGAAGTACTAAAGCATCCGTAACTCGGATGAGGCTTGTTGGGCCAAATAGATCTATCTTTAGGATTCACGTCAATTGGTGGCAATTATAATAAACACCAATTCTTAGGCTACCAAGCAAAAAAGGGGTATATTCGGTTTGATAATTCAACATAGAATGTAATTTTGATCACTTGTGTCTATTTTGTAAAACATTTATAAAACTTCATGTATTCTCATCCCAAAAATAATAGATTTTAAAAGTGGGACTATAACTCACTTTCACAGATTTTTACTTCGTCGGGAAGTAAGACTTGGCCACTGGTCGATTCACGAACCTATAACAAATATGTACATATATATCAAAGTATGTTCAAAATATATTTACAACATTTTTAATACGTTTTACTGTTTTAAGTTTATTAAGTCAGCTGTCCTCGTTAGTAACCTACAACTAGTTGTCCACAGTTAGATGTACAGAAATAAATCGATATATATTATCTTGAATCAATCCACGACCCAGTGTATACACGTCTCTGGCTAGATCACAACTCAAAGTATATATATTTTTGGAATCAACCTCGACCCTGTATAGCTAACTCCAACATTACTGTATATAGAGTGTCTATGGTTGTTCCAAATAATATATATGCATGGGTCGTTATGATATGTCAAAACATTTGCATACGTGTCTATGGTATCCCAAGATTACATAATATATTAGAATACATGTATAAAACAATATGAGTTAGCTAGGATATGATTAATATAGATTTGTTACCAATTTTCACGTAGTTACAACAAGCAAAAATATCCAATCTTGTTTTACCCATAACTTCTTCGTTTTAAATCCGTTTTGAGTGATTCAAGTTGCTATAGTTTCATATTGAACTTAAGTTTATGAATCTAAACAGAAAAAGTATAAGTTTATATTCAGAAATAAATGTTACAAGTCGTTTTTGTAAAGGTAGTCATTTCAGTCGAAAGAACGACGTCTAGATAACCATTTTGGAAAACATACTTCCACTTTGAGTTTAACCATGATTTTTGGATATAGTTTCATGTTCATAAGAAAAATCATTTTCCCAGAAGAACAACTTTTAAATCAAAGTTTATCATAGTTTTTAATTAACTAACCCAAAACAGCTCGCGGTGTTACTACGACGGCGTATATCCGGTTTTACGATGTTTTTCGTGTTTTCAGGTTTTAAATCATTAAGTTAGCATATCATATAGATATAGAACATGTGTTTAGTTGATTTTAAAATTCAAGTTAGAAGGATTAACTTTTGTTTGCGAACAAGCTTAGAATTAACTAAACTATGTTCTAGTGATTACAAGTTTAAACCTTCGAATAAGGTAGTTATATATATATGAATCGAATAATGTTATGAACATCATTATTACCTCAAGTTTAGTAGGTAAACCTACTGGAAATGATGAAAAAATAACTTGAGCTTCAAAGGATCTTTGATGGCTTGGAAGTTCTTGAAATAGAATCATGATACAAAAACAAGTTCAAGTAAGATTATTACTCGAATTAAGATAGTTATAGTTATAGAAATTGAATCAAAGCTTGAATATGAATATTACCTTGATTTAGAAAGATAACCTACTATAAATAACAAATGTTTCTTGATCTTAGATGATTGTTTGGAATGGATTAGGAAACTTGGAAGTAAACTTGTAAACTTGGAAGTGTTCTTGATGTGTTCTTGAGTAATTGTTTTTATGATGATTATAGGTAATAACCAAAGCTTGTATTTGATGATTTTTGCTAGAAAAATAGTAACTTAGACGTTCATGGAAGAGTGTGTGCATTTTGAGAGAGAATTGGGAAGAAAATTAGAAGTGAAATGGAGTAGGTGGTGAGTGGTGAAGGTGAGTGATGTTAAAAGGAGTTTTTGTTTTTGTTTCCTTGCTCATAAGTCATGCTAGATGTTAAATGATGGTTCCCACATGGTTAGGTGACTCACATGGGCTGTTAAGAGCTGATCATTAGAGTGTATATACCAATAGTAAATACATTTAGAAGCTGTGTATTGTACAAGTACAAATACGAGTGCATACGAGTAGAATTGTTGATGAAAAATGAATGAGGATGTAATCGTAAGCATTTTTGTTAAGTAGAAGTACCTGGATAAGTGTCTTGAAGTCTTTAAAAAGTGTATGAATACATATTAAAACACTACATGTATATACATTTTAACTGAGTCGTTAAGTCATTGTTAGTCGTTACATGTAAATGTTGTTTTGAAACCTTTAAGTTAATGATCTTGTTAAATGTTGTTAACACATTGTTTATTATATCTAACGAGATGTTAAATTATTACATTATCAAGATATAATGATGTATTAATATATCTTAATATGATATATATACAGTTAAATGTCGTTACAACGATAATCGTTACATATATGTCTCGTTTCGAAATCCTTAAGTTAGTAGTCTTATTTTTACATATGTAGTTCATTGTTATTATACTTAATGTTATGTTTACTTATCATTTAACATGTTTATATATAGTGTATCAATATCTTAAAATGATTCATATGTAATTAGTAAGACGTTGTTATAACGATAATCGTTATATATACCTTTTTCAAGTTTCTTAATACAATAGTCTCATTTTTATGTATATAACTCATTGTTAAAATACTTAATGAGGTACATACTTATCATAATATCATGATAACTATATATATATATATATATATATATATATATATATATATATATATATATATATATATATATATATATATATATATATCCATATGTATATATATATATATATATATATATATATATATATATATATATATATATATATATATATCCATATGTATGTCATCATATAGTTTTTACAAGTTTTAATGTTCGTGAATCGCCGGTCAACTTGGGTGGTCAATTGTCTATATAAAACCTATTTCAATTAATCAAGTCTTAACAAGTTTGATTGCTTAACATGTTGGAAACACTTAATCATGTAAATATCAATTTCATTTAATATATATAAACATGGAAAAGTTTAGGTCACTACAGTACCTACCCGTTAAATAAATTTCGTCCCAAAATTTTTAGCAGTTGGAGGTGTTGACGTATCTTTCAAAAATAGGTGAGGGTATTTCAGCTTCATCTAATCTTCTTGCTCCCAGGTGAATTCAGGTCCTCTACGAGCATTCCATCGAACCTTAACAATTGGTATCTTGTTTTGCTTAAGTCTTTTAACCTCACGATCCATTATTTCGACGGGTTCTTCAATGAATTGTAGTTTTTCGTTAATTGTAATCTCGTCTAATGGAATGGTGAGATCTTCTTTAGCAAAACATTTCTTCAAATTCTAGACATGAAAAGTATTATGTACCCCGGCGAGTTGTTGCAGTAAGTCAAGTCGGTATGCTACTGGTCCGACACGATCTCTAATCTTGAATGGTCCAATGTACCTTGGATTTAATTTCCCTCGTTTACCAACTCGAACAACGCCTTTCCAAGGTGCAACTTTAAGTATGACCATCTCTCCAATTTCAAATTCTATATCTTTTTTTTTAATGTCAGCGTAGCTCTTTTGTCGACTTTGGGCGGTTTTCAACCGTTGTTGAATTTGGATGATCTTCTCGGTAGTTTCTTGTATTATCTCCGGACCCATAATCTATCTATCCCACACTTCACTCCAACAAATCAGAGATCTACACTTTCTACCATAAAGTGTTTCAAACGGCGCCATCTCAATACTCGAATGGTAACTGTTGTTGTAAGAAAATTCTGCTAACGGTAGGTGTTGATCCCAAATGTTTCCGAAATCGATAACACATGCTCGTAGCATGTCTTCAAGGGTCTGTATCGTCCTTTCACTTTGCCCATCAGTTTGTGGATGATAAGCAGTACTCATGTCTAGACGAGTCCCCAATGCTTGTTGCAATGTCTGCCAAAATCTTGAAACAAATCTGCAATCCCTATCTGAGATAATAGAGATTGGTATTCCATGTCTGGAGATGACTTCCTTCAAGTATAATCGCGTCAACTTCTCCATTTTATCATCTTCTCTCATTGGCAGAAAGTGTGCTGATTTGGTGAGACGATCAACTATTACCCAAATAGTATCAAAACCACTTGCAGTCCTTGGCAATTTAGTGATGAAATCCATGGTAATGTTTTCCCATTTCCATTTCGGGATTTTGAGTTGTTGAAGTAGACCTGATGGTTTCTGGTGCTTAGCTTTGACCTTAGAACACGTCAAACATTCTCCTACGTATTTAGCAACATCAGCTTTCATACCCGGCCACCAAAAATTTTTCTTGAGATCCTTGTACATCTTCCCCGTTCCAGGATGTGTTGAGTATCTGGTTTTATGAGCTTCTCTAAGTACCATTTCTCTCATATCTCTAAATTTTGGTACCCAAATCCTTTCAGCCCTATATCGGGTTCCGTCTTCCCGTATATTAAGATGCTTCTCCGATCCTTTGGGTATTTCATCCTTTAAATTTCCTTCTTTTAAAACTCCTTGTTGCGCCTCCTTTATTTGAGTAGTAAGGTTACTGTGAATCATTATATTCATAGCTTTTACTCAAATGGGTTCTCTGTCCTTTCAGCTCAAGGCGTCGGCTACCACATTTGCCTTCCCAGGGTGGTAACGAATCTCGAAATTGTAATCATTTAATAACTCAATCCACCTACGCCGTCTCATGTTTAGTTGTTTCTGAATAAATATGTGTTGGAGACTTTTGTGATCGGTATATATAATACTTTTGACCCCATATAAGTAGTTCCTCCAAGTCTTTAATGCAAAAACAACCGCGCCTAATTCCAAATCATGCGTCGTATAATTCTGCTCGAGAATCTTCAATTGTCTAGATGCATAAGCAATTACCTTCGTTCATTGCGTTAATACACAACCCAGACCTTGCTTTGAGGCATCACAATATATCACAATATTATCATTCCCTTCAGGTAATGACAATATAGGTGCCGTAGTTAACTTTTTCTTCAACAATTAAAACGCTTTCTCCTGCTCATCCTTTCATTCAAATTTCTTCCCTTTAAGCGTTAATGTAGTCAAGGGTTTTGCTATTTTGGAAAAATCTTGGATGAACCTTCTGTAGTAACCAGCCAGTCCTAAAAATTGACGTATATGCTTCGGAGTTTTCGGGGTTTCCCACTTTTCAACAGTTTCAATCTTTGCCGGATCCACCTGAATACCTTCTTTGTTCACTATGTGACCGAGGAATTGAACTTCTTCCAACCAAAATGCACACTTTGAAAATTTAGCGTACAGTTTTCTTTCCTCAACAACTCTAGCACTTTTCTCAAATGTTCTTCGTGCTCTTGATCATTCTTTAAGTAAATAAGTATGTCATCGATGAAAACAATGACAAACTTGTCAAGGTATGGTCCACACACTCGGTTCATGAGGTCCATGAACACAGCTGGTGCGTTAGTCAACCCAAACGGCATAACCATAAACTCGTAATGACCGTAACGAGTTTTGAAAGCAGTCTTCGGAATATCATCCTCCTTCACCCGCATTTGATGATACCCAGAACGTAAATCAATCTTCGAATAAACTGACGAGCCTTGTAGTTGATCAAATAAGTCGTCAATTCTCGGTAGTGGATAACGGTTCTTGATGGTAAGTTTGTTCAACTCTCGGTAGTCGATACACAACCTGAATGTACCATCCTTCTTTTTGACAAACAAAACAGGAGCTCCCCATGGTGATGTACTTGGTCGTATGAAACCACGTTCTAAAAGTTCTTGTAGTTGGCTTTGGAGTTCCTTCATTTCGCTGGGTGCGAGTTTGTATGGAGCACGAGCTATTGGTGCAGCTCCTGGTACAAGATCTATTTGAAATTCAACGAATCGGTGTGGAGGTAGTCCCGGTAATTCTTTCGAAAATACATCAGGAAATTCTTTTGCGACGGGAACATCATTGATGTTCTTTTCTTCGGGTTGTACTTTCTCGACATGTGCTAAAACAGCATAGCAACCTTTTCTTATTAGCTTTTACGCCTTCAAATTACTAATAAGATTTAGCTTTGCGTTGCTCTTTTCTCCGTACACCATTTCGGGTTTTCCTTCTTCTCGTACAATGCGAATTGCATTTTTGTAACATACGATTTCTGCTTTCTCCTTTTTCAACCAGTCCATGCCAATTATCACATCAAAACTCCCTAACTCTACTGGTATCAAATCAATCTTAAACGTTTCGGTAACCAGTTTAATTTCTTGATTCCGACATATTTTATCTGCCGAAATTAATTTACCGTTTGCTAATTCAAGTAAAAATTTATTATTCATAGACGTCAATGGAACATTTAATTTAGCACAAAAATCTCTACTCATATAGCTTCTATCCGCACCCGAATCAAATAAAACATAAGCAGGTTTTTCATCAATAAGAAACGTACCCGTAACAAGCTCCGGGTCTTCCTGCGCTTCTTCCGCATTAATGTTAAAAACTCTCCCACGACTTTGCCCATTATTATTTCCCTGGTTTAGGTACGTTGTTTTGTAGTGGCCCTTCTTTCCGCATCCGAAACAAATAATGTGGGCAGTATTTGTTCTTTTAGTCACTGGTCCGAATGCTTCACACTTCATTGCAGCATGACCCTTCCTATTACATTTGGTACATACTACTTCAAAAAATTTACCCGGATGATATCCTTCACACCTATAGCATGGAATTTTATGATTATTGTTGTCATTGTTGTTATTGAGATTGCTATTAGGATTGATGTGGTTGTTATTGTTGTTGGAACATTTGGTGAAGTTATTGTTGTTGGGACGCTTGTTGTAGTTGTTGTTGGGATTGTGATTGTTGTTGTTGCGATTGATGTTGTTGCGATTGATGTTGCGGATGTTGGGATAGTTGTTGCGATTATGGTTGTGATTGTTGTTGTTGTTGTATGGGTAACTCTTATCACTGTTTTCCTCCCACTTTCTCTTAACTTGTTTCGTGTTGGCCTCTTCTGCTGCCTGTTCTTTAATCCTTCCCTCAATCTAATTTATGAGTTTGTGAGCCATTCGACTTGCCTTTTGTATGGAGGCGGGCTCGTGTGAACTCACATCTTCTTGAATCCTTTCTGGTAACCCTTTTACAAATGCGTCAATCTTCTCCTCTTCATCGTCGAACGCTCTTGGACACAATAGGCTCAACTCTGTGAATCGTCGTTCGTACGTGGTGATGTCGAAATCTTGCGTTCGTAATCCTCTAAGCTCTTCCTTAAGCTTATTGACCTCATTTCTGGGACGATACTGCTCGTTCAGTAAGTGCTTGAATGCTGACCACGGTAGTGCGTAAGCAGCATCTTGTCCCACCTGCTCGAGATAGGTGTTCCACCATGTTAACGCAGTACCTGTGAAGGTATGCGTAGAGTACTTTACTTTGTCTTCTTCAGTACATTTACTTATGGCAAACACCGATTCAACCTTTTCGGTCCACCGTTTCAATCCGATTGGACCCTCGGTTCCATCGAATTCCAAAGGTTTACATGCAGTGAATTCTTTGTAGGAGCATCCTACACGAGTTCTTGTGGAATTTGTTCCACTGCTAGAACCAGAGTTATTGTTGTTATTTTGCAATGCGGCTTGCACCGCAGCTATGTTCGCAGCAAGGAAAACACGGAAGTCTTCCTCGCTCATGTTCAAGTTCTGACGAGTAGTCGGTGCCATTTCCTTCAAAAATAGCCAAAAGAATTAAGTTAATCATATAGAATATTAAGAGTAGTCAATAGTATTTCGTAGCATAATATGAACTTATTTATAAAAACTTTTTCTTCATATTAGCATTTTATAGTTTTAATTCGGGTAATACCTACCCGTTAAGTTCATACTTAGTAGCTAATATACAATTCAACTACTACAATTCTATATGAAAAACTGATTACAATAATATTTCACATTCAAACTTATATACAATATTTTGCAAACTTACAATACTGCTATTTTACATATTGCATAAAATATAGCACATAAAAACTTTGCTACTCGGCAGCTATAAAGGCAATTCTAGTTAATACGCAAGTTGTTCAGCAAAAGAAATAAAGACACGTAATTCATAAGTCCAGAAACAAGTCATGCATTCTGGTTTTACTAAGACGACTTCCCATCCTTGGTCTTGTGGAAAGTAACCGTTATGACCATTGGCTAGACAGCATGTTGTAATGTCGTCAAAAGGACGAGGGTTTCATAATGTCCAACAGCCCCGTAATAATCTAAAAACCTTGTTTCTCACCCCAACTATTGAATCCGTCACCTGTGGAAATGTTTCATTTAATACTTGTAATCCGATGTTCTTTTTCTCACTTTGGTGAGAAGCGAACATCACTAACCCGTAAGTATAACATGCTTCTTTATGTTGCATGTTAGAAGCTCTTTCTAACTCATGAAATCCTATGTTGGGATATGTTGATTCAAAATAGGTTCTTAACCCGTAGCGTAAAATTGCATTTGGGTTCCCCACATTTAGCGCTTTAAAGAAAACACGGTGTAACTTAAGGTCTCCCCAATGCGATATACCCCACCTATCAAATGAAAGCCTTTTATAAACTAAGGCATTTCAGGAAAGTCTTTCAAATGTTTGACAAGTTAATTTCGCCATAACTTAATGTGCTGATGAATTCTGACCGACTCTAGACAAGATTTCCTCAATCATATCCTCTGGTAGGTCTTCTAAAATATTCGGTTGTCTACCCTTAACGTCCATTTTGTTTTTATACTGTAAAATAGACAAGGATTAGATTCGTAAAAGATAATTAACAAATAATACAAACAATTTTTACATAGAACATAAAAGTACAAGAACACTACAATACATATAATACACAACATAATTACACCCCTCTAATCTGAATCACTGGTTTCTTCTTCTTCGGACTTGGTTCATTTTCCTAATTTTCTAGGGATATATGGTGTTCCTCTAATACGAGTCGTTGTTTTCCACAATGGTTTAGAAAAACCTGGTGGTTTAGAGGTTCTCGGGTTATTGTTACATTTTAGGAAATACAGATGTTGCTGATACATATAAAGTTCATCGGGGTTGGAATCAGGTTTCTCTATTTTTATACATTTTCCCCTATTATTTTCTTTTGCTTTATTAAATTGGGTTGAGGTAATTTCTATAACATCATCGGAATCCTCATCGGGATCTGATTCATCGGAAAATTGGTAATCTTTCCAATATTTTGCTTCCTGGTGGAAACACCATTGACCATTTTTAACTTTGGTCCGTTGGTTGAGGAGTTTCTTTTATTTAATCGATTTACTGTAGGTATCAATATTTCTTCCTCCGGAACCTCTTCTTCTTCTTCTTCCGGTTCCTCCTCTTCTGGTTCCTCTTCTTCCGGTTCCTCCTCTTCCAGTTCCTCTTCGGGAATTTGTGAATCTTTCCAAAGTATATTCGACTCTTCATTATTATTAGGTGAGTCGATGGGATTTGTACTAGAGGTAGACATCTATCACACAATATCAAACACGTTAAGAGATTAATATATTTACATGTTAATAATATATAGTTTCCAACAAAAAATATTAAGCAATCATTTTTGAAGAAAAACACGGTTGAAGTCCAGACTCACTAATGCATCCTAACAAACTCGGTAAGACACACTAATGCAAAAATTCTGGTTCTCTAAGACCAACGCTCGGATACCAACTGAAATGTTCCGTTCATATCGATTTATAAATGTTCCATATTAATTGATTTCGTTGCGAGGTTTTGACCTCTATATGAGACGTTTTTCAAAGACTGCATTCGATTTTAAAACAAGCCATAACCTTTATTTTATCGATAAAGGTTTAAATATATTACGACGATTATCAAATAATGATAATCTAAAATATAGCGTTTTCACACGATTATTACATAATGGTTTACAATAATATTAAACATCAATTTAAGTCTTCGAATGCAGTTTTTAAACAATATTATACAAGTATGCTGACTCCAACTCTTGTCCATAAATTAGCATGCAACAGCGGAATCTCTTAATAATCACCTGAGAATAAACATGCTTTAAACGTCAACAAAAATATTGGTGAGTTATAGGTTTAACCTACATATTTATCAAATCGTAATAATAGACCACAAGATTTCATATTTCCATTTCTCATAAACAACATGCAATCTGCATAAAAATCATTCATATGATGAACACCTGGTAACCGACCTTAACAAGATGCATATAAAATATCCTCATCATTCCAGGACTCTCATCGGACATGATAAATCGAAGTACTAAAGCATCCGTAACTCGGATGAGGCTTGTTGGGCCAAATAGATCTATCTTTAGAATTCGCGTCAATTGGTGGCAATTATAATAAACACCAATTCTTAGGCTACCATGCTAAAAAGGGGTATATTCGGTTCGATAATTCAACATAGAATGTACTTTTGATCACTTGTGTCTATTTTGTAAAACATTTATAAAACTTCATGTATTCTCATCCCAAAAATAATAGATTTTAAAAGTGGGACTATAACTCACTTTCATAGATTTTTACTTCGTCGGGAAGTAAGACTTGACCACTGGTCGATTCACGAACCTATAACAAATATGTACATATATATCAGAGTATGTTCAAAATATATTTACAACATTTTTAATATGTTTTACTGTTTTAAGTTTATTAAGTCAGCTGTCCTCGTTAGTAACCTACAACTAGTTGTCCACAGTTAGATGTACAGAAATAAATTGATATATATTATCTTGAATCAATCCACGACCCAGTGTATATACGTTTCAGGCTAGATCACAACTCAAAGTATATATATTTTTAGAATCAGGAATCAACCACAACCCTGTATAGCTAACTCCAACATTACTGCATATAGAGTGTCTATGGTTGTTCCAAATAATATATATACATGGGTCGATATGATATGTCAAAACATTTGCATACGTGTCTATGGTATCCCAAGATTACATAATATATTAGAATACATGTATAAAACAATATGAGTTAGCTAGGATATGATTAATATAGATTTGTTACCAATTTTCACGTAGTTACAACAAGCAAAAATATACAATCTTGTTTTACCCATAACTTCTTCGTTTTAAATCGTTTGGAGTGATTTAAGTTGCTATGGTTTCATATTGAATCTAAGTTTATGAATATAAACAGAAAAAGTATAAGTTTATATTTGGAAATACAGGTTACAAGTCGTTTTTGTAAAGGTAGTTATTTCAGTCGAAAGAACGATGTCTAGATGACCATTTTGGAAAACATATTTCCACTTTGAGTTTAACCATGATTTTTGGATATAGTTTCATGTTCATAAGAAAAATAATTTTCCCATAAGAAAAACTTTTAAATCAAAGTTTATCATAGTTTTTAATTAACTAACCCAAAACAGCCCGCGGTGTTACTATGACGGCGTATTTTCGGTTTTACGGTGTTTTTCATGTTTTCAGGTTTTAAATCATTAAGTTAGCATATCATATAGATATAGAACATGTATTTAGTTAATTTTAAAAGTCAAGTTAAAAGGATTAACTTTTGTTTGCGAACAAGTTTAGAATTAACTAAACTATGTTCTAGTGATTACAAGTTTAAACCTTCGAATAAGGTAGTTTTATATATATGAATCGAATGATGTTATGAACATCATTACTACCTCAATTTTAGTAGGTAAACCTACTGGAAATGATGAAAATATAACTTGAGCTTCAAAGGATCTTTGATGGCTAGGAAGTTCTTGAAATAGAATCATGATACAAAAACAAGTTCAAGTAAGATTATTACTCGAATTAAGATAGTTATAGTTATAGAAATTGAATCAAAGCTTGAATATGAATATTACCTTAATTTAGAAAGATAACCTACTGTAAATAACAAAGGTTTCTTGATCTTAGATGATTGCTTGGAATGGATTAGGAAACTTGGAATTAAACTTGTAAACTTGGAAGTGTTCTTGATGTGTTCTTGAGTAATTGTTTTTATGATGATTATAGGTAATAACCAAAGCTTATATTTGATGATTTTTGCTGGAAAAATAGTAACTTAGACGTTCATGGAAGAGTGTGTGTGTTTTGAGAGAGAATTGGGAAGAAAATTGGAAGTGAAATGGAGTAGGTGGTGAGTGGTGAAGGTGAGTGGGGTTAAAAGGAGTTCTTGTTTTTGTTTCCTTGCTCATAAGTCATGCTAGATGTTAAATGATGGTTCTAACATGGTTAGATGACTCACATGGGCTACTAAGAGCTGATCATTGGAGTGTATATACCAATAGTAAATACATTTAGAAGCTGTGTATTGTATAAGTACAAATACGAGTGCATACGAGTAGAATTGTTGATGAAAAATGATTGAGGATGTAATCGTAAGCATTTTTGTTAAGCAGAAGTACTTGGATAAGTGTCTTGAAGTCTTTCAAAAGTGTATGACTACATATTAAAACACTACATGTATATACATTTTAACTGAGTCGTTAAGTCATCGTTAGTCGTTACATGTAAATGTTGTTTTGAAACCTTTAAGTTAATGATCTTGTTAAATGTTGTTAACACATTGTTTATTATATCTAATGAGATGTTAAATTATTACATTATCAAGATATAATGATGTATTAATATATCTTAATATGATATATATACAGTTAAATGTCGTTATAACGATAATCGTTACATATATGTCTCGTTTTGAAATCCTTAAGTTAGTTGTCTTGTTTTTACATATGTAGTTCATTGTTATTATACTTAATGATATATTTACTTATCATTTAACATGTTTATATATAGTGTATCAATATATTAAAATGATTCATATGTAATTAGTAAGACGTTGTTATAACGATAATCGTTATATATACCTTTTTCAAGTTTCTTAATACAATAGTCTCATTTTTATGTATATAACTCATTGTTAAAATACTTAATGAGGTACATACTTATAATAATATCATGATAACTATATATATATATATATATATATATATCCATATGTATGTCATCATATAGTTTTTACAAGTTTTAACGTTCGTGAATCGCCGGTCAACTTGGGTGGTCAATTGTCTATATAAAACCTATTTCAATTAATCAAGTCTTAACAAGTTTGATTGCTTAACATGTTGGAAACACTTAATCATGTAAATATCAATTTCATTTAATATATATAAACATGGAAAAGTTCGGGTCACTACACACAGTGACACCCTCATCATCACGATCATCATCTAAACTATCATCTATATCATCATCAATCACCATTCTAACAGCGTATATTATTATCATAATCGTTCTTCGTGATTTATTATTGTCTTTATCTTATCATCGCCATTAACCATCATCTTCTTCGTTACTTAACATCATCATAATCAACACTTCACTGTATCTTGATCATGATCCTCACGATCATCATCAACAGTTATCATATAACCTCATCATCATTATACGGTTATCATGATCATAATATAACCTCATAATCATAATCGTAATATCAAATGTAGTATAGCAGCAGTTCAAACAGTCCAACAGAAGATCTAGGTCCAATTACACTAACCAACACGGCCTAATTATAATATAGTGGCCCAACAGAGAAAAGTAAGTTGGCCCTTAGCCCAACAGTGGCCCGCTTCAAGTTCTGTATTTTAAATAAGGAAACTGATTCACCTAGTTTGTTGGATTTGGAATCTAAGATACATCACAGAATAAAGCTACGTCTCAATATAATAAGCAAGTCCAACTCTCTACCTTTATAATGGTAGGCCATAAGGTTTTGAGTTGTCCCACATGTAAAGCAATTGACAGGAATAAAATACGGTCACTAGTTACCTTAATTATTCATTAACACTTACCTTTATCTTCATCTTATATCTATTATCATGATTGCTATATTATGGTCATGTTTAGAAACAGAATAGATACACAGCCTGCTGTTCGAAACAAAGCAGGAAACAGGAAGCTGGTACGGTATCTGTTGCAGCAGCCACCCGAAGAGAGGAAAAAAAATATATCGTAGCCGAAGGATTTGGTTTAAGATGATGTTTCATGAGTCATATTATAGTGACAAAGGAGGTTGTAGGAGATAAGTAGAGTAGCGATGGTGACCGGTGTGGGCTTTAAAATAGAAGCAAACAACGGTGTGCCTGCAAGTCGAGCAATTGGATTTTTGTTGCAGGTGGTTTCGTTCAAGTGGTTTAGTTGGTGGTGTTAAGGTGAAAGGTGAAGATGTGGGTGTGTTGGTTACATTCTTATCTATGTATATCGATATATGTATATGTGTGTATAGAGATATATATGTTTTATATATTCTTGTAATAATATAAGATAATGGTAATGATAGATGTGTAGTGGTGGTTGTCTGAGTAGTGGTGTTGGTTAGGTTCGAATGGGTTTGTGATGGTGAGGGTTCCACGATGAAGGTGGAGGTCCGGCGAGGTGGTTGACTTGATAAGGGTGGTGGCAGGCGATTACACTATGTCGTGACCCGAACTTTTCCATGTTTATATATATATTAAATGAAATTGTTATTTACATGATTAAGTGTTTCCAACATGTTAAGCAATCAAACTTGTTAAGACTTGATTAATTGAAATAGGTTTCATAAAGACAATTGACCACCCAAGTTGACCGGTGATTCACGAACGTTAAAACTTGTAAAAAACTATGTGATGACATATATATGGTTATATATATAGTTAACATGATATTATGATAAGTAAGTATCTCATTAGGTATTTTAACAATGAGTTATATACATAAAATTGAGTTTATTGAATTAGGAAACTCGAAACGATATATATAATGATTATCGTTATAACAACGTCTTACTAAATACATATGAATCATATTAAGATATTGATACACTATGTTTAATCATGATAAATGATAAGTAAACATGTCATTAAGTGTATTAACAATGAACTACATATGTAAAAACAAGACTACTAACTTAATGATTTCGAAACGAGACATATATGTAACGATTATCGTTGTAACAACATTTAACTGTATATATATCATACTAAAATATATTAATATATCATAATATCATGATAATGTAATAATTTAACATCTCTTTAGATATAATAAACAATGGGTTAATAACATTTAACAAGATCATTAACCTAAAGGTTTCAAAACAACATTTACATGTAACGACTAACGATGACTTAACGACTCAGTTAAAATGTATATACATGTAGTATTTTAATATGTATTCATACACTTTTGAAAGACTTCAAGACACTTATCAAGATACTTCTACTTAACAAAAATGCTTACAATTACATTCTCATTCATTTTCATCTAAAATTCTACTCGTATACACACGTATTTGTACTCGTACAATATGCAGCTTCTAGATGTATTTACTATTCATCTATACCAATAAAAATCTGCTCCTTAGTAGCCTTAAATGATTAATCAACTTGTGGAACCAACCATTTTGGCAACTTGCTAGAATTATTACACTAAAAATCAAAATACAACTTGCTTATATGATCACCCTCATTCACGTTTTTTCACACACACACACACACTTTCATTTTGCAACTTTCTTTCATCCATTTGATCTCTCTCTTGTTCTATGATGATGTTCTAAGAGTTCTCCAGCATATTCAACAAAGTCATCATCAATCTAGCTCCTAAAACCAACCTTTGATCAACCTACAAAACAAATACTCAAGAACACACCAAAAACACTTTCAAGTTTACTACCTTACTTCCAATCTTGCAAATCCATCTCAAGTGACCATCCAACCTCAAGAAATCTTTGTTATTTACAGTAAGTTATCTTTCTAATTCAAGGTAATACTCATATTCAAACTTTGGTTCAATTTCTATAACTATAACAATCTTATTTCGAGTGATGATCTTACTTGAACTTGTTTTCGTGTCATGATTCTGCTTCAAGAACTTTCAAGCCATCCAAGGATCCTTTGAAGCTAGATCTATTTGTATCTTTTCCAGTAGGTTTATCCACAAAACTTTAGGTAGTAATGATGTTCATAACATCATTCAATTCATACATATAAAGCTATCTTATTCGAAGGTTTAAACTTGAAATCACTAGAACATAGTTTAGTTAATTCTAAACTTGTTCACAAATAAAAAAGTTAATCTTTATAACTTGACTTTTTAAATCAACTAAACACATGTCCTAAATCTATATGATATGCTAACTTAATGATTTAAAACCTGGAAACACGAAAAACACCGTAAAACCGGACATACGCCGTCGTAGTAACACCGCGGGCTGTTTTGGGTTTGATAATTAAAAACTATGATAAACTTTGATTTAAAAGTTATTCTTCTATTAAAATGATTTTTATTATGAACATGAAACTATATCCAAAAATCATGGTTAAACTCAAAGTGGAAGTATGTTTTTCAAAATGGTCATCAAGACATCGTTCTTTCGACTGAAATGACTATCTCTTACAAAAACGACTTGTAACTTATATTTCTGACTATAAACCTATACATTTTCTGTTTATATTCATAAAATATAGTTCAATATGAAACCATAGCAATTTGATTTACTCAAAACGGATTTAAAACGAAGAAGTTATGGGTAAAACAAGATTGGATATTTTTTGATTGTTGTAGCTACGAGAAATATTGTAACAATTCTATACAAATCATATCCTAGCTAAATTATATTGTATTATACATATATTCTAATATATTATGTAATCTTGGGATACCATAGACACGTATGCAAATGTTTTGACATATCATATCGACCCATGTATATATATTATTTAGAACAACTATAGACACTCTATATGTAGTAATGTTGGAGTTAGCTATACAGGGTTGAGGTTGATTCTAAAAATATATATACTTTGAGTTGTGATCTAGCCTGAGACGTGTATACACTGGGTCATGGATTGATTCAAGATAATATACATCAATTTATTTCTGTACATCTAACTATGGACAACTAGTTGTAGGTTACTAACGAGGACAGCTGACTTGATAAACTTAAAACATCAAAATATATTAAAAGTGTTGTAAATATATTTTGAACATACTTTGATATATATGTACATATTGGTTATAGGTTCTTGAATCGACCAGTGGCCAAGTCTTACTTCCCGACGAAGTAAAAATCTGTGAAAGTGAGTTATAGTCCCACTTTTAAAATCTAATATTTTGGGATGAGAATACATGCAGTTTTATAAATATTTTACGAAATAGACACAAGTAATTGAAACTACATTATATGGGTGAATGATCGAAGCCGAATATGCCCTTTTGCTTGGTAGCCTAAGAATTAGTAAACCGATCTACTAATTGACGCGAATCCTAAAGTAGATCTATTGGGCCTAACGAACCCCATCCAAAGTACCAGATGCTTTAGTACTTCGAATTCGTTTGTATCATGTCCGAAGGATTTCCCGGAATGATAGGGGATATTCTTATATGCATCTTGTTAATGTCGGTTACCAGGTGTTCACCATATGAATGATTTTTATCTCTATGTATGGGATGTATACTGAAATATGAAAATTTTTGGTCTATTATTATGATTTGATAATATATAGGTTAAACCTATAACTCACCAACATTTTTGTTGACGTTTTAAGCATGTTTATTCTCAGGTGATTATTAAGAGCTTCCGCTGTTGCATACTAAAATAAGGACAAGATTTGGAGTCCATGCTTGTATGATATTATGTAAAATCTGCATTCAAGAAACTTATTTTTGATGTAATATATTCTTATTGTAAACCATTATGTAATGGTCGTGTGTAAACGGTGTATTTTAGATTATCATTATTTGATAATCTACGTAATGCTTTTGAAACCTTTTTCGATAAAATAAAGGTTATGATTGTTTTAAAAATGAATGCAGTCTTTGAAAAACGTCTCATATAGAGGTCAAAACCTCGCGACGAAATCAATTAATATGGAACGTTTATAATCAATATGAACGGGACCTTTCAGTTGGTATCCGAGCGTTGGTCTTAGAGAACCAAAAAATTGCATTAGTGTCTTACCGAGTTTGTTAGGATGCATTAGTGAGTCTGGACTTCAACCGTGTTTTTCTTCAAAAACGATTGCTTAACATTTTTTGTTGTTGGAAACTATATATTATTAACATGTAAATATTATGTGATATATTAATCTCTTAACGTGTTTGATATTGTGTGATAGATTTCTACCTCTAGTACAAATCCCATTGATTCACCTAATAATAATGAAGAGTCGAATATATTTTGGGAAGATTCACAAATTCCCGAAGAGGAACCGGAAGAGGAGGAACCGGAAGAGGAGGAACCGGAAGAAGAGGAACCAGAAGAGGAGGAATCGGAAGAGGAGGAACCAGAAGAAGAAGAGGTTCCGGAGGAAGAAATATTGATACGTATAGTAAATCGATTAAATAAAAGAAAATCCTCAACCAACGGACCAAAGTTAATAATGGTCAATGGTGTTTCCGCCGAGGAAGCAAACTATTGGGAAGATTACCAATTTTCCAATGAATCGGATCCCGATGAGGATTCCGATGATGTTATAGAAATTACCTCGACCCAATTTAATAAAGCGAAATAAAATAATAAGGGAAAAGGTATAAAAATAGAGAAACCCGATTCCAACCCCGATGAACTTTATATGTATCGGCAACATCCGTATTTCCTAAAATGTAACAATGACCCGAGAACCTCTAAACCACCAGGTTTTTCTAAACCATTATGGAAAATGACGGCTCGTATTAGAGGAACACCATATATTCCTAGAAAATTAGGAAAACAAACCAAGTCCGAAGAAGAAGAAACCAGTGATTCAGATTAGAGGGTTGTAATCATGTTGTGTATTATATGTATTGTAGTGTGCTTGTACTTTTATGTTCTATGTAAATATTGATTGTATTGTTTATTAATTATCTTTTACGAATCTAATCCTTGTCTATTTTACAGTATAAAAACAAAATGGACGTCAAGGGTAGACAACCGAATATTTTAGAAGATCTATCAGAGGATATGATTGAGGAAATCTTGTCTAGAGTCGGTCATAATTCATCAGCACAATTAATTATGGCAAAATTAACTTGTCAAATATTTGAAAGACTTTCCAGAAATGCCTTAGTATATAAAAGGCTTTCCTTTGATAGGTGGGGTATATCACATTGGGGAGACCGTAAGTTACGCCGTGTTTTCTTTAAAGCGTTAAATGCGGGGAACCTAAATGCAATTTTACGCTACGGGTTAAGAACCTATTTTGACTCAGCATATCCCAACATAGGATTTCGTGAGTTAGAAAGAGCTTCTAACATGCAACATAAAGAAGCATGTTATGCTTACGGGTTAGTGATGTTCGCTTCTTACCAAAGTGAGAAAAAGAACATCGGATTTCAACTTTTAAATAAAACCTTCCCACAAGTGACGGATTCAGTAGTTGGGGTGAGAAACAAGGTTTTTAGATTATTACGGGGCTGTTGGACATTACGAAACCCTCGTCCTTTTGACGACATTACAACATGCTGCCTAGCCAATGGTCATAACGGTTATTTTCCACAAGACAAAGGATGGGAAGTCGTCTTAGTAAAACCAGAATGCATGACTTGTTTCTGGACTTATGAATTACGTGTCTTTATTTCCTTTGCCGAACAACTTGCGTATTAACTAGGTTTATCTTCAAAACTGTCCTGTATAAAAGTGTACTATATTTCATGTTATTATATGTAATATAGCGAAGTTGTAAGTTTGAAGAATATTTGTATGTGATATATTATTATAATCAGTTTTTCATATGGAATTGTAGTAGTTGAATTGTATATTAGCTACTAAGTATGAACTTAGCGGGTAGGTAGTACCCGGATTTAAACTTATAAAACGCTAATATGAAGAAAAAGCTTTTATAAATGAGTTCATATTATGCTACGAAATACTATTGACTACTCTTAATATTCTGTATGATTAACTCAATTCAGTTGGCTATTTTGAAGGAAATGGCACCGACTACTTGACACCCCATGAATATGAGCGAAGAAGAATTTTGTACCTTTCTTGCTGTAAACATAGCCGCAGTACAGGCTGCGCTACATACCAACAATAACTCTGAATCTAGCAATGCAGCTAACGGCGCAAGAAATCGTGTAGGATGCTCCTACAAAGAATTCACTGACTGCAAACCTTTGGAATTTGATGGAACCGAAGGACCAATTGGATTAAAACGGTGGACCGAGAAAGTCGAATCGGTGTTTGCCATAAGTAAGTGTACTGAAGAGGACAAAGTTAAGTACACTACGCATACCTTCACAGGTACTGCGTTAACATGGTGGAACACCTATCTTGAACAGGTAGGAAAAAATGTTGCTTACGCACTACCGTAGTTGGCATTCAAGCAATTGATGAACGAGCAGTACCGTCCTAGAAACAAAGTCAATAAACTCAAGGCAGAACTTAGAGAGTTACGAACACAAGGGTTCGACATTACCACATATGAACGACGATTCACAGAGTTGTGCCTATTGTGTCCGGGAGCATTCGAAGATGAAGAAGAGAAGATCGACGCATTTGTAAAAGGGTTACCAGTAAGGATTCAAGAAGATGTGAGTTCACACGAGCCCACTTCTATACAGAAGGCAAGTCGAATGGCACATAAACTTATAAATCAGATTGAGGGAAGAATTAAAGAGCAGGCGGCCGAAGAAGCCAACACGAAACAACTGAAGAGGAAGTAGGAGGAAAACGGTGACAAGAGTCACCAGTACAACAACAACAACAATTACAACCACAATCGCAACAACTATCCCAACAACCGCAACAACAATCGCAACAATAACCGCAATCCTAACAATAACTAAAACAAATATCCCAATAACAACAACAACTACAACAATCGTTTCAACAACAATAACAGTCCCAACAACAACCTCAATAACAACAACGGCAACAAAAACCAAAAACAGCCATGTCATAGGTGTGAAGAAAATCATCAGGGGTTTTGCACGACATTTTGCAACAGGTGTAAAAGAAATGGTCATACCGCGAAAAAGTGTGAGGTCTACGGACCAAAGTTTAACAAAACTAAAGGAACAAATAATGTCGGAACAAGTAATGTCGAAATGAATAGTGTCGGAGCAAGTAATACCAACGCTGTTTGTTATAAATGTGGAAAACCGGGCCACATTATTAGAAATTGCCCGAATCAGGGGAATACTAATGGGCAGGGCCGTGGAAGAGTTTTCAATATTAATGCGGCAGAAGCACAGGAAGACCCGGAGCTTGTTACAGGTACGTTTCTTATTGACGATAAATCTGCTTATGTTTTATTTGATTCGGGTGCGGATAGAAGCTATATGAGTAGAAAATTTTGTGCTAAATTAAGTTACCCATTGACACCTTTGAATAGTAAATTTTTACTCGAATTAGCAAACGGTAAATTAATTTCAGCAGATAATATATGTCGGGAGAGAGAAATTAAACTGGGGGATGAAACGTTTAAAATTGATTTAATACCAGTCCAGTTAGGGAGTTTTGATGTAATAATTGGCATGGACTGGTTGAAAAAGGTGAGAGCAGAAGTCGTTTGTTACAAAAATGCGATTCGCATTATGCGTGAAAAAGGAAAACCTTTAATGGTGTACGGAGAAAAGAACAACGCGAAATTAAATCTTATTAGTAGTTTGAAGGCGCAAAAACTAATAAGAAAAGGTTGTTACGTCATTCTAGCACACATCGAGGAAGTTAAACCTGAAGAAAAGAACATCAGTGATGATTCCGTCGCAAAAGAATTCCCGATGTATTTTCGAAAGAATTACCGGGATTACCCCCACATCAATCCGTTGAATTTCAAATAGACCTTGTACCAGGAGCTCCACCAATAGCTCGTGCTCCATACAGACTCGCACCCAGCGAAATAAAAGAATTGCAAAGTCAGTTACAGGAACCTTTAGAGCGTGGTTTCATTCAACCAAGCACATCACCATGGGGAGCTCCTGTTTTATTTATCAAGAAGAAAGATGGTACATTCAGGTTATGTATCGATTACCGAGAGTTGAACAAACTTACCATCAAGAACCGCTACCCACTACCGAGAATCGACGACTTATTTGATCAACTACAAGGCTCGTCTGTTTATTCGAAGATCGATTTACGTTTTGGATATCATCAAATGTAGGTGAAGGAGGATGATATTCCAAAGACTGCTTTTAGGACACGTTACGATCATTACGAGTTTATGGTTATGCCGTTTGGATTGACTAACGCACCAGCTGTGTTCATGGACCTCATGAACCGAGTGTGTGGGCCATATCTTGACAAGTTTGTCATTGTTTTCATCAATGACATACTTATTTACTCGAAGAATGATCAAGAGAACGAAGAACATTTGAGAAAAGTGCTAGAGTTGCTGAGAAAAGAAAAACTGTACGCTAAGTTTTCAAAGTGTGCATTTTGGTTGAAAGAAGTTCAATTCCTCGGTCACATAGTGAACAAAGAAGGTATTCAGGTAGATCCAGCAAAGATTGAAACCGTTGAAAAGTGGAAAACCCCGAAAACTCCGAAACACATACGCCAGTTTTTAGGACTAGCTGGTTACTACAGAAGGTTCATCCAAGACTTTTCCAGAATAGCAAAACCCTTGACTGCATTAACGCATAAAGGGAAGAAATTTGAATGGAAGGATGAACAAGAGAAAGCATTTTAGTTATTGAAGAAAAAGTTAACTACGGTACCTATATTGTCATTACCTGGATGGGAATGATGATTTTGTGATATATTGTGACGCCTCAAAGCAAGGTCTCGGTTGTGTATTAATGCAAGGAACGAAAGTAATTGTTTATGCGTCTAGACAATTGAAGATTCATGAACAAAATTATACGACGCATAATTTGGAATTAGGTGCGGTTGTTTTTGCATTAAATACTTGGAGGCACTACTTATATGGGGTCAAAAGTATTATATATACCGACCACAAAAGTCTTCAACACATATTTAATCAGAAACAACTGAATATGAGGCAGCGTAGGTGGATTGAATTATTGAATGATTACGACTTTGAGATTCGTTACCACCCGGGGGTAGGCAAATGTGGTAGCCAATGCCTTGAGCAGAAAGGACAGAGAACCCATTCGAGTAAAATCTATGAATAAAATGATTCATACTAACCTTACTACTCAAATAAAGGAGGCGCAACAAGGAGTTTTAAAAGAGGGAAATTTAAAGGATGAAATACCCAAAGGATCGGAGAAGCATCTTAATATTCGGGAAGACGGAACCCGGTATAGGGCTGAAAGAATTTGGGTACCAAAATTTGGAGACATGAGAGAAATGGTACTTAGAGAAGCTCATAAAACCAGATACTCAATACATCCTGGAATGGGGAAGATGTACAAGGATCTCAAGAAACATTTTTGGTGGCCAGGTATGAAAGCCGATGTTGCTAAATACATAGGGGAATGTTTGACGTGTTCTAAGGTCAAAGCGGAGCATCAAAAACCATCAGGTGTACTTCAATAACCCAAAATCCCGGAATGGAAATGGGAAAATATTACCATGGATTTCATCACTAAATTGTCAAGGACTGCAAGTGGTTTTGATACTATTTAGGTAATAGTTGATTGTCTCACCAAATCAGTACACTTCCTGCCAATAAAAGAAGATGAGAAGATTGAGAAGTTAGCACGACTGTATTTGAAGGAATTCGTCTCCAGACATGGAATACCAATCTCAATTATCTCTGATAGGGATGGCAGATTTATTTCAAGATTCTGGCAGACATTACAGCAAGCATTAGGAACTCGTCTAGACATGAGTACCGCCTATCATCCACAAACTGATGGGCAGAGGGAAAGGACGATACAAACGCTTGAAGACATGCTACGAGCATGTGTTATTGATTTCGGAAACAGTTGGGATCGACATCTACCGTTAGCAAAATTTTCCTATAACAACAGCTACCATTCAAGCATTTAGATGGCGCCGTTTGAAGCACTTTATGGTAGAAAGTGCAGGTCTCCGATTTGTTAGAGTGAAGTGGGGGATAGACAGATTAGGGTCCGGAGATAATACAAGAAACTACCGAGAAGATCATCCAAATTCAACAACGATTGAAAACCGCCCAAAGTCGACAAAAGAGCTAAGCTGACATTAAAATAAAAGATATAGAATTTGAAATTGGCGAGATGGTCATGCTTAAAGTTTCACCTTAGAAAGGCGTTGTTCGATTTGGTAAACGAGGGAAACTAAATCCAAGGTATATTGGACCATTCAAGATTATTGAACGTGTCGGACCAGTAGCTTACCGACTTGAGTTACCCCAACAACTCGCAGCTGTACATAACACTTTTCACGTCTCAAATTTGAAGAAATATTTTGCTAAAGAAGATCTCACTATTCTGTTAGACGAAATTCAAATCAACGAAAAACTTCAATTCATTGAAGAACCCGTCGAAATAATGGATCGTGAGGTTAAAAGACTTAAGCAAAACAAGATACCAATTGTTAAGGTTCGATGGAATGCTCGTAGAGGACCCGAGTTCACCTGGGAGCGTGAAGATCATATGAAGAAGAAATACCCGCACTTATTTCCAGAAGATACGTCAACACCTCCAACTGTTTAAAATTTCGGGACGAAATTTATTTAACAGGTAGGTACTGTAGTGACCCGAACTTTTCCATGTTTATATATATTAAATGAAATTGTTATTTACATGATTAAGTATTTCCAACATGTTAAGCAATCAAACTTGTTAAGACTTGATTAATTGTAATAGGTTTCATAAAGACAATTGACCACCCAAGTTGACCGATGATTCACGAACGTTAAAACTTGTAAAAAATTATATGATGACATATATATGGTTATATATATAGTTAACATGATATTATGATAAGTAAGTATCTCATTAGGTATTTTAACAATGAGTTATATACATAAAATTGAGTTTATTGAATTAAGAAACTCGAAACGATATATATAACGATTATCATTATAACAACGTCTTACTAAATACATATGAATCATATTAAGATATTGATACACTATGTTTAATCATGATAAATGATAAGTAAACATGTCATTAAGTGTATTAAAAATGAACTACATATGTAAAAACAAGACTACTAACTTAATGATTTCGAAACGAGACATATATGCAACGATTATCGTTGTAACAACATTTAACTGTATATATATCATAATAAGATATATTAATATATCATAATATCATGATAATGTAATAATTTAACATCTCTTTAGATATAATAAACAATGGGTTAACAACATTTAACAAGATCGTTAACCTAAAGGTTTCAAAACAACATTTACATGTAACGACTAACGATGACTTAACGACTCAGTTAAAATGTATATACATGTAGTGTTTTAATATGTATTCTAACACTATTGAAAGACTTCAAGATACTTATCAAGATACTTCTACTTAACAAAAATGCTTACAATTATATTCTCATTCATTTTCATCTAAAATTCTACTCGTATACACACGTATTTGTACTCGTACAATACGCAACTTCTAGATGTATTTACTATTCATCTATACCAATAAAAATCTGCTCCTTAGCAGCCTTAAATGATTAATCAACTTATGGAACCAACCATTTTGGCAACTTGCTAGAATTATTACACTAAAAATCAAAATACAACTTGCTTATATGATCTCCCTCATTCACGTTTTTTTCACACACACACACACACACACACACATTCATTTTGCAACTTTCTTTCATCCATTTGATCTCTCTCTTGTTCTATGATGATGTTCTAAGAGTTCTCCAGCATATTCAACAAAGTCTTCATCAATCTAGCTCCTAAAACCAACCTTTGATCAACCTACAAAACAAATACTCAAGAACACACCAAAAACACTTTCAAGTAACTACCTTACTTCCAATCTTGCAAATCCATCTCAAGTGATCATCCAACCTCAAGAAATCTTTGTTATTTACAGTAGGTTATCTTTCTAATTCAAGGTAATACTCATATTCAAACTTTGATTCAATTTCTATAACTATAACAATCTTATTTCGAGTGATGATCTTACTTGAACTTGTTTTCGTGTCATGATTCTGCTTCAAGAACTTTCAAGCCATCCAAGGATCCTTTGAAGCTAGATCTATTTGTCTCTTTTACAGTAGGTTTATCCATAAAACTTGAGGTAGTAATGATATTCATAACATCATTCGATTCATACATATAAAGCTATCTTATTCGAAGGTTTAAACTTGAAATCACTAGAACATAGTTTAGTTAATTCTAAACTTGTTCGCAAACAAAAGTTAATCCTTCTAACTTGACTTTTAAAATCAACTAAACACATGTCCTATATCTATATGATATGCTAACTTAATGATTTAAAACCTGGAAACACGAAAAACACCGTAAAACCGGACGTACGCCGTCGTAGTAACACCGCGGGCTGTTTTGGGTTTGATAATTAAAAACTATGATAAACTTTGATTTAAAAGTTGTTCTTCTGGGAAAATAATTTTTCTTATGAATATGAAACTATATATTCAAAAATCATGGTTAAACTCAAAGTGGAAGTATGTTTTTGAAAATGGTCATCAAGACGTCGTTCTTTCGACTGAAATGACTACCTCTTACAAAAATGACTTGTAACTTATATTTCCGACTATAAACCTATACTTTTTCTGTTTAGATTCATAAAATAGAGTTCAATATGAAACCATAGCAATTTGATTCACTCAAAACGGATTTAAAACGAAGAAGTTATGGGTAAAACAAGATTGGATATTTTTTGATTGTTGTAGCTACGGGAAATATTGTAACAATTCTATACAAATCATATCCTATCTAACTTATATTGTATTATACATGTATTCTAATATATTATGTAATCTTGGGATACCATAGACACGTATGCAAATGTTTTGACATATCATATCAACCCATGTATATATATATTATTTGGAACAACCATAGACACTCTATATGCAGTAATATTGGAGTTAGCTATACAGGGTTGAGGTTGATTCCAAAAATATATATACTTTGAGTTGTGATCTAGCCTGAGACGTGTATACACTGGGTCGTGGATTGATTCAAGATAATATATATCAATTTATTTCTGTACATCTAACTATGGACAACAAGTTGTAGGTTACTAACGAGGACAGCTGACTTAATAAACTTAAAACATCAAAATGTATTAAAAGTGTTGTAAATGTTGTGATATCATAAAGTTATGATTATATGGCCGACAATTTATTCTACATATATCAATCCACCAAGTAAAAGACAAATATAAAATCTTGTGAGTAGATTTTATACAGTAAAGTTTGGTATTATAAATACCAATTGAAATGTAAGGATATGATGTACCTAACTTTTATAATATAGAAAGTTTCTTCCTCTTATCTTTATTCTTTATTCATATATACATATATTAAGAAGTCTTTGCTAAGATCAGCCATAAAGGTTGTTAAAAACTACTAGAATTATAACACGTTATCAGCACGAAGAGCTCCCGCCAGCCACCGTCCTCCGGCGCTGAAACCGCTGGAAGATCTTGAAACCTCATATGTGTCTTCTGATCAAGAATTTATTAGCTTGGGTTTTTCCTTCAACCACTGATTCATCAGGTACTCTATACATGATTTAAATGTCTACTAAATGAACACATGAAAAAAAAACAGAAATATTAAGATACATATACTTAGGCTTATATTGCTTACACAAATATGAAAGCTCGTATCACCTTACCACTTTCTTCATTTGATTACATTAAATTGATCACTACAACTAATATCATCTTCATCAATCTCACGAACAACCACTTAATGTTACTTCATGTTTTCCTGTCCGAGAACGAAGCCAAGAACCAACATCTTCATCACTTCGAATATATTGTTTTCAAGCTATTATTTGTGACTGATATTGTAAACCACCATCATAACATTTCCTGTTTCAACCCCGATTACATATCAAAACCCATTATTACTGTTTTGATCAAAGGCAGTTGCTCACTAATATAACTTATCTGTTTGGCTTTTATTCCATTTGAAAACACCACACAACCACTATATATGCGAAGCCTAGCCTGCAATAATTATTCAATATGCTTTTGCGTATTATTTTTTTTCCCTTGAGGTCGACATATACCAACCCAATCACCCCACTTGATAAGGATGATTGAGTTGTTGTTTGTTTATTCACGTCTGAATGAATTATCATCACAGAATCCTTTATTTTGCTCCCCACTAGCTAACTATGGTGGGTACCAAGGTGGTCCATCTGATTGGAAATAGAATCTAAAATATAATATGGTTCCGACACCAAATATACAAGACAAAGTAAGACAAAAGAAAAACGGACAAAGATCAAGATACTTACTTTTTGTAAAGATAATTAGTAGATTAACTAATTATATTTAGTTATTAAATTGTTATATAATTATTAGTTAACACACAAAGAAAAAAAATTGAAATTAAAAAATAGAAACAAAAAAAAATCTCTTTACCACAGCAACTACAAAAGACTCTTGCACATTCACATATACCATCACTTTAGGCCTCATTTTCTTCTAAAATAACTGTTATGCTATTTGTCATATCCAAGATAATACTCGTATACTTTGGGGAATAGTTTATGACATGAAATGGACCGATTTATTTTTTTTTGGGCCGATTAAGAGACTGCAAGTTTAAAAAACTAAATTACCCTTAATCAAAAAATAAAAAAAGAACTAGTGGGATTTATGGCCAACAAGTTGATAACACTTGGTGATTAAATATTGCAATTGATAGCCGTGGAGCCAGACAAACACGCACCCACCCTTTTGCATTTGGTACCGATGGGAAAAGGATTTAAATGGGTCTACTTGAGCCGTATTTTTTATATATATTGAATTCCTATGTGGGTCGAAACCCAATCTTTTCCATTAGTGCCTTATTTTTCGGTTTAAAAAAAAAATTAATGTAACACACTATGATAACCTATGTGTATCCAATGCCATATACATATTATTTTTCTTTTATTAAACCGTTCCACTCAATCAATTAGAAACCGAATCCTAAGTTTCATTTAAAAAAAATTTTGATCAGTGTAAACTAAGTACATCAATGCACCCGTTTCAAAGTTTAAATTTTTTTTTTGTGCACATGGTTTAACAGGGCTGTCCAAATAAATAAAAAAAAAATTCCAAAATAAAATATTGATAAAACTTGAAACACATAAACCCATTTAACCATACATTTTTCAACAATAAGAAAACACATGAGCAAAGTATTGTTGCTTCGTGTGTGTGTTGATCGATCCCTCTTCGCAGCAGCCTTTGTCCTCATAATAGACTCTGTATCATTGATTAATGTTAGAACCACAAGTCCTTGATTAATTCCACTCTCAATTTCTTTTGCGTATAATATAGGGTAAAGTGTAAAGACCTATGTATTGTAGATAATGGTAGCATACACACTATGATCAAATATAAGAAATATTTCATTGATTTAAATCAAATGAATGAATCATAAATACTATATCAGGTCTTGCAAACTTGATATAAGGAACGAAAAAGGCAAAAATTCATATTACCAAATGGTACGAATTTTCTGATAAACAATGCATTGATTTCTCCTAAATCAAAGAGAAATTTGTTAAGTTTCTCTGATATATATTATAATGGATATGATTATCAGTCAATGATAACCGAAAATGAGAAATACCTATGTAGCACCGAAAAGCGCATATGATTAAAAGCGCATATGATAAAAAGCGCATATGATGAAAAGTGCATATAATGAAAAGCACAGCGCATATGATTAAAAGCGGAACGCATATGATTAAAAGCGCATATGATGAAAGGTGCATATGTTGAAAAGCGCAGCGCATATGATTAAAAGCGCATATGGTGAAAAGGATATATGATGAAAAGCGCATATAGTGATTAATGAAAAGCACATATGGTGATTAATGAAAAGAATATTGAGAAAGAATCACCAATGTTTCTTGAAAGAATTCAAGGTTATATATATGGACCAATTCATCCATCATGTGGACCATTTTGATATTTCATGGTTCTAATAGACGCATCTAGCGGATGGTCTCATGTTTGTGTGTTATCAAGCCATAATATGGCATTTGCAAGGTTTCTTGCACAAATTATTAAATTGAGAACACATTATTCTGATTACACCATTAAAAGGATGAGACTTGATAATGCTGGTGAGTTAACATCTCAAGCATTTAATGATTATTATATGTCTACAGGGATTGTTGTTGAACATCCAGTTGCTCATGTGCATACACAAAATTGGTTTAGCTGAATCAATAGATAAACACTTGCAGCTAATAACTAGACAATTGGTAATGAGTACAAAACTCTCAATATTTATATGGGGACATGTAAATTTTACATGCTGCATCATTAATTCGCATTATACCAAGTGCAAGTCATACATATTCTCCCTTACAATTTGATTTTGGCCATCAACTAAATATTTCCCACCTTAGAATATTTGATTGTGCGGTTTATGTTCCTATCGCACCACCACAACGCACTAAAATGGGTCCTCAAAGAAGGATGAGAATATATGTTGGATATGAAACATCTTCAATCATAAGATATATTGAACCCATGACGGGTGATGTTTTTACAACACGTTTTAAAGATTGTTACTTTAATGAAACATTGTTCCCTATATTAGGGGGAGAAATGAAAAATAAAGAAAAAGGTGCTTCAGGATGTGAACATCAATTAAAGTATATAGAACTCGCACAAAAGAATGCAAAATGAAAGTTCAAAAATAATGCATATGCAAGAACTTGCAAATTAATTACTTTATGTATTTAAAGATACAAAAGAGTGACTAAATCATATATAATAGCAGGAAAGGCTCCAGCTCGAATTGAAATTGCAAAAGCTGGCAATAATGTCACTCATGAGTCTTTGCCACATCTGAAACGTGGAAGACCAATTGGTTCCAAAGATAAAAATCCAAGAAAAGGAAAATCAGCTGATAATGAGGTAAAAGAAAGTGTTCAAGAAGAACCACAAATCAATATTCCTTCTGCAGAGGATATTGATAAATGAAAATACATAAATTACAATAAATTATGCAATATTATGGAACCGAAATGAAATGAAAAATCTTGATGAGATATTTTCATATAATGTTACAATGACATCATGAATAAAGATGATGATCTGGAACCAAAATCTGTCATTGAATATCAAAATAGACATGATTGAGCTCAATGGAAAGGAACAATGCGATCTGAATTAGAATCGTTCAATAAAATAAAAGTTTTCGAATCAATCGTTATCACTTTTAAAGATGTGAAACGTATGGGATACAAATGAATTTTTATCCGAAAAAATTAAGAAATGAGAAAAATGAAGTTACAAGGTAAATCTAGACTTGTAACTCAAGATTTCTCTCAAAGACCAGGAATGAATTATGAGGAAAATTTATCTTCCTGAAATGGATACAGTTACTTATTAGATATTTAATCAACTTAGTAGTTACTTAAATGCATCTCATGGATGTTGATACTACTTATCTGTATGGATCACTTGATAGTGATATACATAAATATACCTGAAGGGTTTAAGGTATCATAAGCATCCAATGCAAAACCCAAGGGAATGTATTCCATTAAATCACAAAGATTTTTATATGGGTTTATACAATCGGGACGTATGTGGTATAACCTATTAAATTACTACTTGATAAGAAAATGGTATACATATAAACTTATTTGCACGTGTGCTTTATAAAAACAATGTTCGGATATGTGATCATAGCTGTTTATATCAATTATCTTAAATAAAGAAATCTATGAAGCCATTCAATTTCTAAAGAAAGATTTCAAAATAAATTAAAATCAAGTATTACGTTGATTTACATATTGAGCATATGACTAATGACTTACTTATACATCAAACAACTTATACCGAAAAGATTTTAAAACATTTTAATATGGACAAGACAAAAACCATTAAGTACTCCTATGGTTGTTAGATCTAAATATTGATACTAATCCATTTCATCCTCTAGAAGATCATGAAGATCTTCTTGGTTCAGAAGTTTCTTATTTTAGTACAATTGGGGCTCTTATGTATTTTATGAATTATACAAGACCTGACATTTCTTTTGCAGTTAATTTGTTGACAATGTTCAGCTCAGCCCCTACCAAAAGACATTGGAATGGGATCAAACAAATAGTTTGATACCTTCGGGAAACTACTGATTTATAATTATTTTATTCTAACAACTCAAAACAAGATTTGTTTGGTTATACAGATGCAGATTATTTATCTGATCTACATAAAGCTAAATCTCAAACTAGATATGTATTCCTAAATGGAGGCAACGCAATATCATGACGTCCTCAAAAACAAACACTGGTTGCAAAATCATCAAATCATGCCGAAGTGATTGCATTACATGAAGCCACTCGGAAATGTTTTTGGTTGAGATCAATGACACAAATCATTACTGATTCTTGTGGACTAGAACGCGATAAAAGTTCAACAACTATCTATAAAGATAATGCAGCTTGCATAACATAAATGAAAGAAGGTTATATCAAAAGTGATTGAACAACACACATACCTCCTAGATTCTTCTCATACACTCAAGATCTCATGAAGGACAACCAGATTGAAATGAGATATGTTCAATCCGGAAAATCCTCTGCTGATCTTTTCACCAAAGCACTTCCAACTGCTATTTTCAGAACGCATGTTCGCAATATTGGCATGAGGCATGTTCAAAAGATGTAACAGCTCAGCAATGTCTACTTGAGGGGGAGACAACTCTATACTGCACTCTTTTTTCCTTAGCTAAAGTTTTTTTATCCACTGGGTTTTCTTTAGCAAGGTTTTTAATGAGGCAGTACAAGTTGTTCTCTAACGAAACAAAATTGTCATCCAAGGGGGAGTGTTGTGATATCATAAAGTTATGATTATATGGCCGACAATTTATTCTACATATATCAATCCACCAAGTAAAAGACAAATATAAAATCTTGTGAGTAGATTTTATACAGTAAATTTTGGTATTATAAATACCAATTGAAATGTAAGGATATGATGTACCTAACTTTCATAATATAGAAAGTTTCTTCCTCTTATCTTTATTCTTTATTCATATATACATATATTAAGAAGTCTTTGCTAAGATTAGCCATAAAGGTTGTTAAAAACTACTAGAATTATAACAGTAAATATATTTTGAACATACTTTGATATATATGTACATATTTGTTATAGGTTCGTGAATCGACCAGTGGCCAAGTCTTACTTCCCGACGAAGTAAAAATCTATGAAAGTGAGTTATAGTCCCACTTTTAAAATCTAATATTTTGGGATGAGAATACATGCAGTTTTATAAATGTTTTACGAAATAGACACAAGTAATTGAAACTACATTATATGGGTGAATGATCGAAGCCGAATATGCCCCTTTTGCTTGGTAGCCTAAGAATTAGTAAACCGATCTACTAATTAACACGAATCCTAAAGATAGATCTATTGGGCCTAACGAACCCCATCCAAAGTACCGGATGCTTTAGTACTTCGAATTCGTTTGTATCATGTCCGAAGGATTTCCCGGAATAATAGGGGATATTCTTATATGCATCTTGTTAATGTCGGTTACCAGGTGTTCACCATATGAATGATTTTTATCTCTATGTATGGGATGTATACTGAAATATGAAATCTTGTGGTCTATTATTATGAGTTGATAATATATAGGTTAAACCTATAACTCACCAACATTTTTGTCGACGTTTTAAGCATGTTTATTCTCAGGTGATTATTAAGAGCTTCCGCTGTTGCATACTAAAATAAGGACAAGATTTAGAGTCCATGCTTGTATGATATTATGTAAAAATTGCATTCAAGAAACTTATTTTTGATGTAATATATTCTTATTGTAAACCATTATATAATGGTCGTGTGTAAACGGTATATTTTAGATTATCATTATTTGATAATCTACGTAATGCTTTTTAAACCTTTATCGATAAAATAAAGGTTATGATTGTTTTAAAAATGAATGCAGTCTTTGAAAAACGTCTCATATAGAGGTCAAAACCCCGCGACAAAATCAATTAATATGGAACATTTATAATCAATATGAACGGGACATTTCACACTAGGTGGTCGAAGGTAGGTGATTGTTAGTGAGCCGAGTGATGGTTATCATGGTGGAGGATGATTTTTAAGTCTTGAGTTTCATGAGAGTCAATTGTTTATGTTTTGTGAATATCACAAGTTATAATACGTGCATATATATGGTGTGTATATTATAACAGAACAAGTATAGTGTAAAGTAAAATATTCAGCAGTCTATAATCATGTGATTCAACAGTATTAATCCGGCTGTATCATTCATTGTATTGTTTGTATATATAATAGATTGGCAATTATTCAATCAATAAAAGTAATCGAATATAATAATATTTATAATATAATTAAAAATAAAAACGTGTGATTAAGTTAGCCGTCGCCATTCTCGGACTAAATCTCGTACTCCGTTGTTAATAAGTGGCGGATAAAAAGTACTCAGATAAATTCAAAATTTTAAGATTAATTATCTTTAATTATTTCAGTCTTTATGGTATAAAATTCAGTCATTAATTATTAAATAAAATTTACATTAATTATTCACTCCCAACCCCAAGTACAAATAAAAAAAGTCTTAAAATTCAACAAATGGTTCCTAAATACATTTTTAATAAGTCTATAATTTGTAAAACTCATTTTCGGATCATCGTTTATTTTAAAATCACATACGTTCTATTTTTACTTGTTTAATATTGATCGAATGATAAATGACTGTAACCGTCGTTTACTAAATAGATTTGAAATTATTCACTTTCAGTATACTATATATATACATTTTAATTAACAAATTTTATTAACATAAATGATTAAACTAATTATATATTTTTAACCAAATAAATTTAATATTATTATATATTTACAAATAATATTCATATATATATATATATATATATATATATATATATATATATATATATATATACACACACACACACATATTTATTTGCAAATAGTTGTTCATGAATCGTCGAAAATGGTCGAAGTTAAATGAATATATGAAACAGTTCAAAATTTTTGAGACTCAACCTAACAGAATTTTCTTATCGCGTCAAAAATATAATATCGTATCGAGAGTTTGGTTTAAAATTAGTCGAAATTTTCTGGGTCGTCACAATTTTGATGGTAATTAATGGCCGCAAAACACAAATTTGAAGTCACTACATTCTCCACAAAATCGGGAAAATTTTTGTTGAGAATTTTTTAAAATATTTTCAATTGCAGATTAGGCCCATATTCTAAAGATAACTAGAAAATGGCGCTACGAGCAAGACTTCCTTAAGGCTTTCCCCCGTTAGAAGCAGTTTAGATGCCGAAAATAACATTTTACTATTTTTAAAGGTGAATTTTGCACTTTTAGATCTTAATAACTTCACATGTGAATTGTTGTGCCTGTTTAAATACCACTATGATACTTGTTTTTATTAAATATTTTATTTAGGTACATCGAGAATTATTTTGGGGCTACTATCTTAGCACTAGCTACAAAACGTTGCTGCTTTTATAACATCTTGGTTTTATTGTTCGAGTATTTTTAGCCGCTTTTCTATTTTTCTAGATTCATAACCTTATTTTTGTTTTTGTTTCTAAATTTCATATTGAATGTGAATATATGAGAGTGTAGTTTCATTTTGATGATAATTAATGGCCGCAAAACACATATTTGATGTCACTACAATCCTCACAAAATTGGGCAAAATTTTGTGGAGAGTTTTCCGAAAAATTTTCAAGTGAAGATTTGGCCCATATTCTAAAGATAACTTGAAAACAGTGCTACGAGCAAGACTTCCATGGCTTTCCCCTGTTCGAAGCAGTTTAGATGCCGAAAATGACATTTTACTATTTTTAATGGTGAATTTTGCACTTTTAGATCTTACTATAAGTAATACCTGCCATGTGAATTATTGTGCCTGTTTAAATACCACTATGATGTTTGTTTTTATTTAATATTATATTTAGGTACATCGAGAATCATTTTGGGGCTACTATCTCACCACTAGCTACAAAACGTTGCTGCTTTTATAACGTCTTGGTTTTATTATTCGAGTAATTTTAGCTTCTTTTTTATTTCTCTAATTTCATAGCCATATTTTGTTTTTGTTTCTAAATTTCATATTAAATGCGAATATATGAGAGTGTAGTTTCGTTTTGAGGATAATTAATGGCCACAAAACGCATATTTGAAGTCACTACATTCACACAAAATCGTGAAAAATTTTGTAGAGAATTTTTCGAAAAATTTTCAATTGCAGATTAGGCCCATATTCTCAAGATAACTAGAAAACGGTGCTACGAGCAAGACTTCCTTAAGGCTTTCATCCGTTCGAAGCATTTTATAGGTCGAAAATGACATTTTACTATTTTTAAAAGTGAATTTTGCACTTTTAGATCTTACGAATACATTCAAATGTGAATTGTTGTGCCTGTTTAAATACCACTATGATACTTGTTTTTATTTAATATTGTATTTAGGTAAATCGAGAATCATTTTGGGGCTACTATCTCACCACTAGCTACAAAACGTTGCTGCTTTTATAACGTCTTGGTTTTATTGTTCGAGTATTTTTAGCCGATTTTTTATTTCTTTAGATTCATAACTTTATTTTTGTTTATGTTTCTAAATTTCATATTGAATGCGAATATATGAGAGTGTGGTTTCGTTTTGATGATAATTAATGACCGTAAAACACATATTTGAAGTCAATACATTTTCCACAAAATCGGGCAAAATTTTGTGAATAATATTTCGAAAAATTTTCAATTGCAGATTAGGCCGATATTTCTAAGTTAACTAGAAAACAGTGCTATGAGCAAGACTTCCTAAAGGGTTTCTCCCGTTCGAAGCACTTTAGATGCCGAAAATGATATTTTACTATTTTTAAAGGTGAATTTTGCACTTTTAGATCTTACGATAAGTAATACCTTCACATGTGAATTGTTGTGCTTGTTTAAATACCACTATGATACTTGTTTTTATTTAATATTGTATTTAGGTATATCGAGAATCATTTTGGGGGGCTACTATCTCACCACTAGCTACAAAACGTTGCTGCTTTTATAACGACTTGGTTTTATTGTTCGAGTATTTTTAGCCGCTTTTTTTATTTCTCTAGATTCATAACTTTATTTATGTTTTTGTTTTTAAATTTCATATTGAATGCGAATATATGAGAGTGTAGTTTCGTTTTGATGATAATTAATGGCCGCAAAACATATATTTGAAGTCACTACATTCCCCACAAGATCGAGCAAAATTTTGTGGAGAAATTTTCCGAAAACTTTTCAATTGCAGATTAGGCCCATATTCTCAAGATAACTAAAAAACGGTGCTACGAGTAATACTTCCTCAAGGCTTTCCCCCGTTCGAAGCAGTTTAGATGCCGAAAATGACATTTTACTATTTTTAAAGGTGAATTTTGCACTTTTAGATCTTACGATAAATAATACCTCCACATGTGAATTGTTGTGCCTGTTTAAATACCACTATGATACTTGTTTTTATTTAATATTGTATTTAGGTACATCGAGAATCATTTTGGGGCTACTATCTCACTACTAGCTACAAAACATTGCTGCTTTTATAACGTTTGGGTTCTACTGTTCGAGTATTTTTTGCCGCTTTTTTATTTCTCTAGATTCATAACCTTATTTTTATTTTTTTTATAAATTTCATATTGAATGCGAATATATGGGTGTGTAGTTTCGTTTTGATGATAATTAATGGTTGCAAAACACATATTTGAAGTCACTACATTCTCACAAAATCGAGCAAAATTTTGTGGAAATTTTCCGAAAATTTTTTAATTGCAGATTAGGCCCATAGTCCCAAGTTAACTAGAAAACGTCGCTACGAGCAAGACTACCTTAAGGCTTTCTCCTGTTCGAAGCAGTTTAGATGCCGAAAATGACATTTTACTATTTTTAAAAGTGAATTTTGCACTTTTAGATCTTACGATAAGTAATACCATCACATGTGGATTGTTGTGCCTGTTTAAATACCACTATGATACTTATTTTTATTTAATATTGTATTTAGGTTCATGGACAATCATTCTAGGGCTACTATCTCGACACTAGCTACAAAACGTTGCTGCTTTTATAACGACTTGGTTTTATTGTTCGAGTATTTTTAGCGCTTTTTTATTTCTCCAGTTTCATAACTTTATTTATGTTTTTGATTCCAAATTTCACATTGAATGCGAATATATGAGAGTGTAGTTTCATTTTGATGATAATTAATGGCCGCAAAACACATAAATGAAGTCACTACATTCCTCACAAAATCGGGCAAAGTTTTGTGGAGAAATTTTCAGAAAACTTTTCAATTGCAGATTAGGCCCATATTCTTAAGATAACTAAAAAACGGCGCTACGAGCAAGATTTCCTCAAGGCTTTCCCCTGTTCGAAGCAGTTTAGATGCCGAAAATAACATTTTACTATTTTTAAAGGTGAATTTTGTACTTTTAGATCTTACGATAAGTAATACCTCCACATATGAATTATTGTACCTGTTTAAATACCACTACGATACTTGTTTTTATTTAATCTTGTATTTAGGTATATCGAGAATAATTTTGGGGCTACTATCTCGACACTAGCTACAAAACGTTGCTGCTTTTATAACGTCTTGGTTTTATTGTTCGTGTATTTTTAGCCGCTTTTTTTATTTTTCTAGATTCATAACCTTATTTTTGTTTTTGTTTCTAATTTCATATTGAATGAGAATATATGGGTGTGTAGTTTCGTTTTGATGATAATTAATGGTTGCAAAACACATATTTGAAGTCACTACATTCTCACAAAATCGAGCAAAATTTTGTGGAAATTTTCCGAAATTTTTTTAATTGCAGATTAGGCCCATAGTCCCAAGTTAACTAGAAAACGTCGCTACGAGCAAGACTACCTTAAGGCTTTCTCCTGTTCGAAGCAGTTTAGATGCCGAAAATGACATTTTACTATTTTTAAAAGTGAATTTTGCACTTTTAGATCTTACGATAAGTAATACCATCACATGTGGATTGTTGTGCCTGTTTAAATACCACTATGATACTTATTTTTATTTAATATTGTATTTAGGTTCATGGACAATCATTCTAGGGCTACTATCTCGACACTAGCTACAAAACGTTGCTGCTTTTATAACGACTTGGTTTTATTGTTCGAGTATTTTTAGCGCTTTTTTATTTCTCCAGTTTCATAACTTTATTTATGTTTTTGATTCCAAATTTCACATTGAATGCGAATATATGAGAGTGTAGTTTCATTTTGATGATAATTAATGGCCGCAAAACACATAAATGAAGTCACTACATTCCTCACAAAATCGGGCAAAATTTTGTGGAGAAATTTTCAGAAAACTTTTCAATTGCAGATTAGGCCCATATTCTTAAGATAACTAAAAAACGGCGCTACGAGCAAGATTTTCTCAAGGCTTTCCCCCGTTCGAAGCAGTTTAGATGCCGAAAATAACATTTTACTATTTTTAAAGGTGAATTTTGTACTTTTAGATCTTACGATAAGTAATACCTCCACATATGAATTATTGTACCTGTTTAAATACCACTACAATACTTGTTTTTATTTAATCTTGTATTTAGGTATATCGAGAATAATTTTGGGGCTACTATCTCGACACTAGCTACAAAACGTTGCTGCTTTTATAACGTCTTGGTTTTATTGTTCGTGTATTTTTAGCCGCTTTTTTTATTTCTCTAGATTCATAACCTTATTTTTGTTTTTGTTTCTGATTTCATATTGAATGCGAATATATGGGTGTGTAGTTTCATTTTGATGATAATTAATGGTTGCAAAACACATATTTGAAGTCACTACATTCTCACAAAATCGAGCAAAATTTTGTGGAAATTTTCCGAAAATTTTTTAATTGCAGATTAGGCCCATAGTCCCAAGTTAACTAGAAAACGTCGCTACGAGCAAGACTACCTTAAGGCTTTCTCCTGTTCGAAGCAGTTTAGATGCCGAAAATGACATTTTACTATTTTTAAAAGTGAATTTTGCACTTTTAGATCTTACGATAAGTAATACCATCACATGTGGATTGTTGTGCCTGTTTAAATACCACCATGATACTTATTTTTATTTAATATTATATTTAGGTTCATGGACAATCATTCTAGGGCTACTATATCGACACTAGCTACAAAACGTTGCTGCTTTTATAACGACTTGGTTTTATTGTTCGAGTATTTTTAGCGCTTTTTTATTTCTCCAGTTTCATAACTTTATTTATGTTTTTGATTCCAAATTTCACATTGAATGCGAATATATGAGAGTGTAGTTTCATTTTGATGATAATTAATGGCCGCAAAACACATAAATGAAGTCACTACATTCCTCACAAAATCGGGCAAAATTTTGTGGAGAAAATTTCAGAAAACTTTTCAATTGCATATTAGACCCATATTCTCAAGATAACTATGAAACGGAGCTACGAGCAAGACTTCCTTAAGGCTTTCCCCCGTTCGAAGCAGTTTAGATGCCGAAAATGACATTTTACCATTTTTAAAGGTGAATTTGGCACTTTTAGATCTTACGATAAGTAATACCTTGACATGTGAATTGTTGTGCCTGTTTAAATACCTCTATGATACTTGTTTTTATTTAATATTTTATTTAGGTACATCGAGAATCATTTTGGGGTTACTATCTCACCACTAACTACAAAACGTTGTTGCTTTTATAACGTCTTGGTTTTATTATTCAAGTATTTTTAGCCGCTTTTTTATTTCTCTAGATTCATAACTTTATTTTTGTTTTTGTTTCTAAATTTTATATTGAATGCGAATATATGAGAGTATAGTTTTGTTTTGATGTTAATTAATGGCTGCAAAACACATATTTGAAGTCACTACATTCCCCACAAAATTGGGCAAAATTTTGTGAACAATTTTCTGTAAAATTTTCAATTGCAGATTAGGCCCATATTCTCAAGTTAACTAGAAAACGGCTCTATGAGCAAGGCTTCCTTAAGTTTTTCACCCGTTCGAAGCTGTTTAGATGCCGAAAATGACATTTTACTATTTTAAAGGTGAATTTTGCAATTCTAGATCTTACGATAAGTAATACCTTCACATGTGAATTGTTGTGCATGTTTAAATACTGCTATGATACTTGTTTTTATTTAATATTGTATTTAGGTACATCGAGAATCATTTTGGGGCTACTATCACACCACTAGCTACAAAACATTGCTGCTTTTATAACGTCATAGTTTTATTGTTCGAGTATTTTTTGCCATTTTTTATTTCTCTAGATTTATAACTTTATTTTTGTTTCTGTTTCTAAATTTCATATTGAATGCGAATATACGAGAGTGTAGTTTCGTTTTGATGATAATTAATTGCCTTAAAACACATATTTGAAGTCACTAAATTTCCCACAAAATCTGACAAAACTTTGCGAAGAATTTTTCAAAAAAAATTCTGTTGCAGGTTAGGCCCATAGTCTCAAGTTAACTAGAAAACGTCGCTACGAGCAATACTACCTTAAGGCTTTCTCTCATTCGAAGCAGTTTAGATGCCGATAACAACATTTTACTATTTTTAAAGGTGAATTTTGCACTTTTAGATCTTACGATAAGTAATACCTGTTGGGATTTAACAAGTTTTAAAACTCTTAAAACCATTTAAGATTATAATCAAAACGGAAGCGTGTAATTACAAATTAAACTTGTTAATCTTTAAACCAATTAAAGTTAAATCCCACAAGGATCAAGTTATGAAATCATGCTTACAATTAACAAGAAAAGAAGTGATTCAATACCTCCTCAAAACCAAGTTTGAGGGCTGTCCAAAATGGTAGTAGGATGATGAACAAAAATGTAGAACTTCAAGCCTTTGATCCTCCAACACCACCCTTAAGTTAGCTAGACTTTATAACCTTAACACCCTTGTTAACCTAGCTTGAAAACCCACTTTTCTGCCTTGGAAAAATTCGGACAGCAGCTGCCAAATATGAGCAGAATGTTTGATGATATTGAAGAGTTTATAGCTTCTAACTTGAAGCTTCAAGTGTGTAATACCCACAAGCAACTATCCCAACACCTAGTACTTTGGTTAGGATTTGTTGACACTTGAATTTAGCTTCCAAAAACCAAATTAAGAACCCTCTCTTGCCCTTAAAACCCCACGGCCAGGCAGCTCAAAAGGGAGCAGAATTTTTACTTCAAACTTGATGTATTTGCAAGTGTGTGTTTTTCAAAATGAGTCAACATGCATGTTTATGGAATTGGGAAAGTATGGCAAAGTAATGGAATCTCTAGCATGTGTGCTTGCCATTCCAAGGCCACTACTTCAAGTTATTATATAAAATAGTTTTTATAAAACTTGACATAATTTATAAGCTTGCACATTTTATAAACTTGTTCTTTTATAATTTATAAAACAAGTTTTATAAACCTTGCATTTTATAAATTATGTAAACTTTATTTATAAATCCAATTATATAAAATTCCATATTATTTGTTATGTATACTTTATTTTATAAAACCAATTTTATAAAAGTAACATAACTATATTAATTATTTAACCTATAAATAATTAAATCCATATATATAAATTATTCCATAATTTATACATACACATCAAGTAATATTTAAGAAAACCATTTTTCTTAAAGTTCAAGTGTCGTGTATTTAATCAACGATCCATTCGCTAAGATCAAATACGAATAAGGTGTCGGTAAGCTTATTATTGGGTATGACCCGACTTGGATCAAAACATATTAGCCACATTAATTTAATATGTCTCTCGGGCATATGAAATACCTTCAATCTCCCACTTGCACGAGAAACATAAGAAATTAATGCAAGTGACGGATACCACCTAACGACCGTCCATCACCCCCAATATGTTATGACTTTGTGCCATTCAATAACATCATCCCTTTCGAGTCCCATCTCGAATATGAATAGGTGAATCTTTCAATATATATCCTTTTGTCCTAGATGTCATGTTAAATCCAAGAGACATAGAATGATCACTCTCTTATAGATTTAACTTTATCAGGCCTTAGACATCCGACTCTCAACAAATAAGAGGGACAAATTCCATCTTGACTGCATACGTCCTAGACACTACACCTTGTACCATACCTGAGGCCTCCCTTATGTACTACCATATTTCAGAATAGCGAAGGAAAGAATCAAGGCACAATATTTGGTGAATATCTGAACCCAATATGTGTCTCAGGTCAGAGGATATAATGATATTCTCCTTTACTCAAGATTACATGTGATCAACCACAAAGGCTCCATATAGTTAATCTTGAGAGCGGGTCTTCCAATATTTGTGTCCCACAAATATCTATGAACCTTGGTTGCAACCTTGCCCCACATTCACCATTTGAATGTTAACCAATCCAAGTTCATAATAGTCTAGACCTCACACTTGTTCCCACAACTGTGATCAACTACGGAATTTAGAATAATAGTTTATTCATGGATAAAATATGCAAAATTGGAACATGACTCATAATTAAATTAATACCATAATTATATTAATGAGTTTGAACTAATTCATTCCGTTACAATACATAAAATAGATCAATTCCAATCACTAGAATATCGAAGCCCTAATGCACAAACATGTCCCTCATGTTTTGGCCCATGTAAAAGCTTCGTGAGTGGATCCGCAACATTTTGATCTGTGTGAACTTTGTGAATACATATCTTTCCCTTTTCAACCTCATCCCTGATGTAGTTGAATCTCCGCTCAATGTGACGAGTCTTTTGATGAGCACGAGGTTCCTTGATTTGAGCAATCGCACCCTCGTTGTCACAAAAGATCTCAAGAGGGTCCTGAATGGAAGGGACCACTCCTAAGTCGTCGATGAATTTCTTCATCCATGCAGCTTCCTGAGCTGTCAATGAGGCGGCAATGTACTCCGACTCTGTAGTGGATAACGCAACAACTTCCTGTTTTGAGCTCTTCCAAGAGACTGCACCACCATTTAACATGAAGACATAACCGGATTGTGATCGAGAGTCATCTCGATCAGTTTGGAAACTCGCGTCCACGTAACCTTTTACAGCGAGTTCCTCCTCACCAGACCCATATATTAGAAACATATCCTTAGTTCTCCTAAGGTATTTCAATATACTTTTAACAGCAATCCAATGACTGTTTCCTGGGTTGTTCTGGTATCTACTTGTCAAGCTTAGAGCGCATGACACATCCGGTCTAGTACATATCATTGCATACATGACAGACCCAATAGCAGATGCGTATGGGACTTTCTTCATTCTCTCTTGTTCATCTTTCGTGGTAGGACACTGAGATGAACTGAGAACGGTTCCTCTTTGAATAGGTACCAAACCTTTCTTAGAGTTTTCCATCTTGAACCTTTTCAATATTTTATCAATGTATGTACTTTGACTTAAACCTATCAATCTCTTGGATCTATTCCTATAGATCCCTATCCCCAATATGTATTGTGCTTCTCCAAGATCCTTAATGGAGAAGCAACTCTTTAGCCAAGTTTTGACTTCTTGCATTGTGGTAATATCATTCCCAAATAATAATATATCATTCACATATAGCACAAGAAACATTATGGAGCTCCCACTAGCCTTCTTGTATACACAAGCTTCATCACCATTTTTAATGAAGCCAAATTTCTTTGCCTCTTCATTAAAACGATGATTCCACATTCTAGATGCTTGTTTCAATCCGTAGATTGACTTCTTTAACTTGCATACCTTCTTAGGATTTTTCGGATCAACAAAACCTTCGGGCTGTACCATATAGACATCTTCCTCAAGATATCCATTCAGGAAAGCGGTTTTGACATCCATTTGCCATATTTCATAGTCATAGTGAGCAGCAATGGCAAATAATATCCTAATAGACTTTAGCATTGCCACAGGCGAGAAAGTTTCATCATAATCAACCCCTTGAGTTTGAGTGAAACCTTTTGCTACAAGTCTAGCTTTATATGTATCCAAGTTTCCATGTATGTCGGTTTTCTTCTTGAAAAGCCATTTGCAATCAACTAGCTTGGAGCTAGGAGGTTGCAAAACAAGTTCCCAAACTTGATTTTCATACATGGATTGCATCTCGGCGTTCATGGCTTCCTGCCATTTATCTTTATCAATCCTTGATAAAGCATCTTCGTAGTTTGTCGGTTCATCCAAATCAACCGTATAGCAACCATCCACGAGAAACCCATATCTCTCGGGAGGATTACTAATCCTACTAGATCTTCGAACGTCTTGTGTACCTTGATCATCCACTTGATCATTTTCAACATCCTCATGTTGAGTACTAGTGCCAACCAATTGTGTATCATCGGTTTGATCTTGTACCTCTACAAGATCTATCTTCCTTTCACCATCACCTTCCATAAGGAACTTGGTTTCAAGGAATTTCGCTTTCCGAGCAATAAATACCGTTTGCTCGGATGGATCATAGAAGTAATACCCCATGTCATCTTTGGGATATCCTATGAAGATACACTTTGTGGATCGAGCATGTAGCTTATTAGCTACATATTGCTTAGGATAAGCTTCACATCCCCATACTTTCAAGTATGAAAGAGAAGGAGGTTTTCCAAACCACATCTCATGAGGAGTTCGTTCCACTTTCTTGGTTGGGGCCATATTTAAAATACGAACCGCGGAGCTTAGACAATAACCCCAAAATGATAGAGGTAACGAGCTTCTTGCCATCATAGATCGAACCATATCCATTAGGGTTCGGTTCCTCCTTTTGGAAACTCCATTAAGTTGGGGTGTTCCGGGTGGAGTAAGTTGTGAGATAATCCCACAACTCCTAAGATGATCTTGGAAGGCATCGCTTAGGTATTCACCTCCTCTATCGGTACGAAGTACCTTAATTGTCCTATTGAGTTGATTTTGTGCTTCGTTTTGATATTCTTTGAATGCTTCAAACGTTTCGTCCTTGTGTCTTAATAAGTAGACATATCCGAAACGACTGAAGTCATCAATGAAAGTAACGAAGTATCTTTCACCATTCCTAGTCATGGGCTTAAAAGGTCCACATACATCCGAATGTATTAATCCTAATAAGTCTTTAGCCCTTTCATAGGTCCCTTTGAAAGGTGCTTTAGTCATTTTGCCTTGTAAACAAGATTCGCACACATCAAACGAGTCCAGTTCATTTGATTTCAAAAGGCCATTCTTTTGAAGTGTATGCATTCGATTCTTGTTTATGTGACCAAGGCGACAATGCCATAAGTAGGAATCACTCAAATCCATTTTGAGCTTCTTGGTGCTTGCTTGGTATATTGAGCTATCGAATGATGTGCTATCATGAACCAATTCATAAATACCATTCAAAGGCGAGGCCTTAAAATAGAACATATCATTCAAAAAGACATGGATATCATCATTAATAAAATTAAGATTAAAACCACAATGTCTTAAACGGGAAACAGAAATAATGTTTCGTGTTAAATCAGGTGCATACAAAACATTTTCTAAATTAAGTTCCAATCCGCTTGGAAGCTTCAAAATAAAATCTCCTTGAGCTTTAACATGCACCTTTGCACCATTGCCCATATAGAGACTTGATGTTCCCGCCTTATGATCACTTCTTTTGAACCCCTACAAAGAATTGCAAATATGAGTTCCACATCCAGTGTCTAATACCCATGTATTAGAAGAAGTAATACTAAGCTCTATATATACCATATATATATTACCTGAGGTTTGCCCTGCATCCCTCTTGTCCTTCAAATCCTTAAGATAGACCGGACAGTTTCGTTTCCAATGACCCATCTCACCACAACCGAAACATGGGTCTTCCTTGGGGTTTGTCTTCTCGGCTACCTTTTGCTTCTTAGCCTTGTTGATGGTTGGGGTAACCATCTTCCCCTTCCCTTTGCCTTGATAGGCGGGTCCTTTTCTCTTAGCCACCTTTGGCTTAGAGGTATTACCTTTGGATCCACCTTGATCGATTGCTAACATGGGTAAAGCCCTTTTACCCATGCTAGTTTCCGCCGTTCTAAGCATACCGTGAAGCTCACCTATGCTCTTATCCATCCCATTCATATTGTAATTAATTACAAATTGATCAAACCTTTTTGATAGGGAGTTAAGGATAAGATCGGTGGCTAACTCATTTGATATGTTTAGGTTAAGGCGGTTAGCACGATCAATAAGGCTCTTCATCTTAAGCACATAAGATGAAACCGATTGGGTATCGTCCATACGACAAGCATGTAGCGCCCGAATGGTCTTGAAACGCTCGACACGCGCTTGTTGAAGGAACATCTCCTTCAATTGCGTTATCATGTCGTATGCACTATGATGCTCGAAATCCTTTTGGAGTTTGGGAATCATAGTCCCAAGCATTAGGCATGAGACTTGAAGGGAGTCGTGGCAATACTTATCGTAAGAGGCCATTGCTTCCACATCATTCTCATCCGGTTGATCGGGAATGGGGTCCTCAAGTACATACGCTTTATCCTCTTGTTTGAGGACAATCCGAAGATTGCGGAACCAATCCATAAAGTTTGTATGGTTGAGTTTGTCTTTCTCTAAGAGAGACCTTAATGATAGGTTGTTCATGTTAAGTGGTGCGTTTTGAATGTTGTTGTTGTTATTGGCGGCCATCTACAAAATTAACAAAGTTCGTTTAAGTATCGATTTTAATTTAACATTCAATACCCTTTAAATTCAATTGAATTATTAAATTCTAGAATCCAACGGTAAACCAAATTTCGGTTAGGTGACCTTTATCCCACAATTTGATTTAGCTAGGTAGTCAATAAATGACAATTGCAATCCATTTGCAACTTCTAGAGTATGGGATCATGCAATCCTTTTGCATGGCATATTTATCCCATCAACGCCTATTTGTTCCTCATGCTTCGGTGACCCTAAGTTCATGATTCCCAAATCAAGTCGTCCTACTTGTATAGACTTGTAAATTTAACATACAAGTGGTTAGGTGACCTTTATCCCACAAGCATGCGAAATTTACCTTAATCATATTAGTTTGCTCATAACGGTTAGGTGACCTTTATCCCATCATGAGTTCCCTAATACTTTTAAGTGTCACACAATAGGATGGCGTTAAACTTGTTTACCTTGTTTGTAAAAGGGATTTAAGTTTTCATTAATTCTAGTTTGAGAAAACTTTTATGCCATACACCAACATGCATTTAGTGTATGGTACTTATGAAAAACCAATTTCATGTCTTGTAATTGAGCCAATTACTTGATATAAACCAATTTATATATGTTATCCTTTTCTTGTTCCTAATAACCATTTATTAAGGTCTTTAGTTGCCTTTTCAACTTAACCATTTAAATTGCCGTTTTGCATGTCGTTAATACGTCTAATTTAACCAATTAAATTGTCGTTTTGTTTGTTGTTAACTTGTGTGGTTAATTTGTTGCAATCAAACATACAATCCATAAACATACAAACAACTACACATGCAAAATAAGTATGTTCACAATCTAGCCATTTTGGTGGACATTTGTTTAGCCGAAAACAAATGTCACCGGGTAAGGGTTAATCATACAAAGTAGGAGATTTCAAATCTCCCACTTAATCTTGCATCCATATGCACCTTGTGTTCTTCAAGTCTTCATCATCTTGTATCTTCATTTTTACAAAATATGTATCCTAATACATTTTATCTAGAAAATGAAATTACAACCTATTCTATTTTACATACCAAATATAAAATGAATTACATAACCAAATGAATGAATTATTACAAACCAATTGAACAATTATTACATGCCATTGAATAATTATTATTACAAACCAAATGAATATAACAAACCAACCAAATATAGCTTGCAATCAACACAAGGTCAAGGCATAGATTGTGAACTTCAACATGCAACCAAATATGAACCAAATGGAAGAGCCCAAACCCACTTTTGGACCCTAACCAATTCGGCACTCAACACAAACCCACCCAAATCCAACAATTTTTGCATTCTTCTTTCATGCATGTACTTAGAATGCAAAGTTGATGGGTTTTAAAACAACAATTCGAAGCATATTTCAACAACTTCGGCTCTAGATACCATTGTTGGGATTTAACAAGTTTTAAAACTCTTAAAACCATTTAAGATTATAATCAAAACGGAAGCGTGTAATTACAAATTAAACTTGTTAATCTTTAAACCAATTAAAGTTAAATCCCACAAGGATCAAGTTATGAAATCATGCTTACAATTAACAAGAAAAGAAGTGATTCAATACCTCCTCAAAACCAAGTTTGAGGGCTGTCCAAAATGGTAGTAGGATGATGAACAAAAATGTAGAACTTCAAGCCTTTGATCCTCCAACACCACCCTTAAGTTAGCTAGACTTTATAACCTTAACACCCTTGTTAACCTAGCTTGAAAACCCACTTTTCTGCCTTGGAAAAATTCGGACAGCAGCTGCCAAATATGAGCAGAATGTTTGATGATATTGAAGAGTTTATAGCTTCTAACTTGAAGCCTCAAGTGTGTAATACCCACAAGCAACTATCCCAACACCTAGTACTTTGGTTAGGATTTGTTGACACTTGAATTTAGCTTCCAAAAACCAAATTAAGAACCCTCTCTTGCCCTTAAAATCCCACGGCCAGGCAGCTCAAAAGGGAGCAGAATTTTTACTTCAAACTTGATGTATTTGCAAGTGTGTGTTTTTCAAAATGAGTCAACATGCATGTTTATGGAATTGGGAAAGTATGGCAAAGTAATGGAATCTCTAGCATGTGTGCTTGCCATTCCAAGGCCACTACTTCAAGTTATTATATAAAATAGTTTTTATAAAACTTGACATAATTTATAAGCTTGCACATTTTATAAACTTGTTCTTTTATAATTTATAAAACAAGTTTTATAAACCTTGCATTTTATAAATTATGTAAACTTTATTTATAAAACCAATTATATAAAATTCCATATTATTTGTTATGTATACTTTATTTTATAAAACCAATTTTATAAAAGTAACATAACTATATTAATTATTTAACCTATAAATAATTAAATCCATATATATAAATTATTCCATAATTTATACATACACATCAAGTAATATTTAAGAAAACCATTTTTCTTAAAGTTCAAGTGTCGTGTATTTAATCAACGATCCATTCGCTAAGATCAAATACGAATAAGGTGTCGGTAAGCTTATTATTGGGTATGACCCGACTTGGATCAAAACATATTAGCCACATTAATTTAATATGTCTCTCGGGCATATGAAATACCTTCAATACCTTCACATGTGAATTGTTGTGCCAGTTTAAATACCAATATGATACTTATTTTTATTTAATATTGTATTTAGGTTCATCGAGAATCATTTTGGGGCTACTATCTCGACACTAGCTACAAAACGTTGCTGCTTTTATAACGTCTTGGTTTTATTGTTCGAGTATTTTTAGCCGCTTTTTTTATTTCTCTAGATTCATAACCTTATTTTTGTTTTTGTTTCTAAATTTCATATTGAATGCGAATATATGAGAGTGTAATTTCATTTTGATGATAATTAATGGCCGCAAAACACATATTTGAAGTCACTACATTCCACACAAAATCTGGCAAAATTTTGTGAAGGATTTTTCGAAATATTTTCAGTTGCAGATTAGGCCTATAGTCTCAAGTTAACTAGAAAACATCGCTACGAGCAAGACTACCTTAAGGCTTTCTCCCGTTCGAAGCAGTTTAGATGCCGAAAATGACATTTTACTATTTTTAAAGGTGAATTTTGCACTTTTAGATCTTATAATAAGTAATACCTTCACTTGTGAATTATTGTGCCTGTTTTTAAATATTGTATTCATGTTCATCGAGAATCATTATGGGGCTACAATCTCGACACTAGCTACAAAACGTTGTTGCTTTTATAATGTCTTGTTTTATTGTTCGAGTATATTTAGCCGCTTTTATATTTCTCTAGATTAATAACCTTATTTTTGTTTTTGTTTCCAAATTTCATATTGAATGCGAATATATGATAGTGTAATTTCATTTTGATGATAATTAAAGGCCGCAAAACACATATCTGAAGTCACTACATTTCCCACAAAATCGGGCAAAATTCTGTGAAGAAATTTTCCGAAAACTTTTTAATTGCAGACTAGGCCCATATTCTCAAGATAAATAGAAAACGGAGCTACGAGCAAGACTTACTTAAGGCATTCCCCCCTTTTGAAGCAGTTTAGATTCCGAAAATAACATTTTACAATTTTTAAAGAAGAATTTTGCACTTTTAGATCTTACGATAAATAATACTTTCACATGTGAATTGTTGTGCCTATTTAAATACCAATATGATAATTTTTTTTACTTACTATAGGATTTAGGTACATCGAGAATCATTCTGGGGATACTATCTCACCACTAGCTACAAAACGCTGCTGATTTTATAACGTCTTGGTTTTATTGATCGAGTATTTTTAGCCGCTTTTTTATTTCTCTAATTTCATAACCATATTTTTGATTTTGTTTCTAAATTTCATATTAAATGCGAATATATGAGAGTGTAGTTTCATTTTGATGATAATTAATGGCCGCAAAACACATATTTGAAGTCACTACATTCCTCACAAAATCGGGCAAAATTTTGTGAAGAGTTTTCTGAAAAATTTTCAATTGAAGATTAGGCCCATATTCTAAAGATAACTAGAAAACGGCGCTATGAGCTAGACTTCCTTAAGGCTTTCCCCCGTTCGAAGCAGTTTAGATGCCGAAAATGATATTTTACTATTTTTAAAGGTGAATTTTGCACTTTTAGATCTTGCTATAAGTAATACCTTCAATGTGAATTGTTGTGCCTGATTAAATACCACTATGATACTTGTATTTATTTAATATTATATTTAGGTACATCGAGAATCATTTTGGGGCTACTATCTCACAAATAGGTACAAAACGTTGTGCTTTTATAACGACTTGATTTTATTGTTCGAGTATATTAGCCGCTTTTTTATTTCTCTAATTTCATAACCATATTTTATTTTTGTTTCTAAATTTCATATTAAATGCGAATATCTGAGAGTGTAGTTTTGTTTTGATGATAATTAATGGCCACAAAACACATATTTGAAGTCACTACATTCCTCACAAAATCGGGCAAAATTTTGTGGAGAGTTTTCCGAAAAATTTTCAATTGAAGATTAGGTACATATTCTAATGATAACTAGAAAACGGCACTACGAGCAAGACTTCCTTAAGGCTTTCCCCCGTTCGAAGCAGTTTATATGCCGAAAATGACATTTTACTATTTTTAAAGGTGAATTTTGCACTTTTAGATTTTACTATAAGTAATACCTTCCATGTGAATTGTTGTGCCTGTATAAATACCACTATGATACTTGTTTTTATTTAATATTATATTTAGGTACATCGAGAATCATTTTGGGGCTACTATCTCACCACTAGCTACAAAACGTTGCTGCTTTTATAACGTCTTGTTTTTATTGTTCGAGTATTTTTCGCCGCTTTTTTATTTCTCTAGATTCATAACCTTATTATTATTTTTGTTTCTAAATTTCATATTGAATATGAATATATGAGAGTGTAGTTTCATTTTGATGATAATTAAATGCCATAAAACACATATTTGAAGTCACTACATTCCCACAAAATCGGGCAAAATTTTCTGAAGAATCTTCAATTGCAGATTAGGCCCATATTCTCAAGTTAACTAGAAAACGGCGCTACGAGCAAGACTTCCTTAAGGCTTTCTTTTGTTCGAAGCAGTTTAGATGCCGAAAATGACATTTTACCATTTTGAAAGGTGAATTCTGCACTTTTAGATCTTACGATAAATAAAACCTTCACATGTGAATTTTTGTGCCTGTTTAAATACTACTATGATACTTTTTTTTACTTACTATTGTATTTAGGTACATCGAGAATCAGTCCGGGGATACTATCTCACCACTAGCTAGGAAACGTTGCTACTTTTATAACATATTGGTTTTATTGTTCGAGTATTTGTAGCCGCTTTTTTATTTCTCTAGATTCATAACTTTGTTTTTGTTTTTAAATTTCATATAGAATGCGAATAAGTGAGAGTGTAGTTTCGTTTTGATGATAATTAATGGCCGCAAAACACGTATTTGAAGTCACTTCATTCCCTACAACATCGGGCAAAATTTTGTGGAGAATTTTTCGAAAAATTTTCAATTGCAGATTAGACCAATATTTTAAAGATAACTAGAACACGGCGCTACGAGCAAGACTTCCTTAAGGATTTCCCCCGTTCGAAGCAGTTTAGATGTCGAAAATGATATTTTATTATTTTTAAAGGTGAATTTTGCACTTTTAGATCTTACGATAAGTAATACCTTCACATGTGAATTGTTGTGCCTGTTTAAATACTACTATGATATTTTTTTTATTTAATATTGTATTTAGGTACATAGAGAATCATTTCAGGCCTATGATATCGACTTAAAAGTCACATTTTTACCCCGGTATTAAGGCCTAAAACAATAAAGTTCCAAGATTTATCACTGAAATACTCGATTTGTCGATTAAAAATGAAGATCAAGTAATTACGAAGCCGGTTCAAAAAAAATCTAGAGAATCGGAGCTAAAACGAAGATTCTAGAGCAAAAACAGTGAAAGGTAAGTTACGACCCCGGTAACCAAGTTACGATCCAAGGAACAAGCTAAATGATCCAAACAAAACAGCAAACCAGGGCAGCCATACGGCTTACCATACAGCTTGCCATACGGCTTGCCATATCAGAAACGGCCTGCCATGCAAACGGCCAGGCCAAACGGCTTTCCAAGTCAAACGGCCTGGCCCTACGGCTTACCATACATCCTGCCAGCCGTATGACAGCAGAAATCAAGCTTATTTAAAGGGAATTTGTCATCTATTTTTACACACACTTCAATTCAATTCTCTCTCTCTCTCTCTCTCTCTCTCTCTCTACAATATTAATCATACTTTCAAGGTCTTCGACTCCGTGCGAGAAACCTAGTTCCCAGAGAAGAACGGCGAAGATTTTATTAGGAGCGATCTGTAGTTTGAAGTTGTCACTTTTGTATTCGGAACTCGTTTAATCTACCGGTACTTCTATCCTTTGTCTTTATATAATGTCTTATATCATTATGATTTATGATATTGTTACCATGATTAACGAGTATTTATCTTTAGTGTATGCTATGATGTAGTCAGTTATAATGCTGAAATAATATTATGGTTTGCGTATGCTGTCGAGATGCTTTTCGATTATGCTTTAAACTCAATCATTTTTCCAACTAATAGAACGTAGTTATCGGCTTTGTTATTGGGAAGTCGCGAACCCCGATTCAGAGTACATTATCTGTCTCACCCCTTGGTAAGGGAAGTCTATCGGATACAACGTAAGTTTGACCGAGGCACACTGGTTGTAGTAAGTCCACCGAGCTGTGGATTCCGACTGAGGACTCTTTCATAGTGAAACATCTAACTAGGACTATAGTACATTATCGGTCTTAGACCATGCTAGTGTAGTCACCAAGCATATAAACTTCGTATGTGCACACTGAAGCACAACGTTTGTTGTAAGCTGTACCTCTACTAAGTAAGGCCATGGAACCCGGTCAGTGCTGATTAGTACACTTCACCATAACGCAGTCTCAAGCATTGCACCCCGCTTGAGGGATTCTTAGTTAATTAAGGAATAGTTTGTTTAAACACATAAAGGATTGGACCATTAGGATAACCGAGCGTGTTCATGGAAGTCAAACCGAATTGGCCATGGTTTTCTTTATGGTTGAACTCCTTTTAAGGGCCTAACTATCTTTTTAAGCCCAAACAATAATAAAATCATCGAAGCACGTACATCACGTCTCCCGAATATGGCACACCTTGTACTTCATTGTGCTTAAGAAAGTTTAGACCTTTGTGGAATGTTAATACATCACCCAACCAAGTCGCTCAATTGGATGAGCTGTTTGAACGTGTATGCCTGTAGTCAGATTGCACGGGCATCGGGGGTAAGGGACGTTACTGTCTATTTAGAATCTTAAAGCCTAGCCCATTACCCAGTGACATGTCTTATGACAAGTGCGTTAGGACCAGCGTAGTGAATAAAAGGTCACTACCTATTCATTAGCCAGCATTCCATAATCTCGGCAAAGTAACTAACGAAATCATAGTATGCACTTGCTTTAACCTTATCTAAATTACAAATTTTATCACATTTACTTTATTTTATCTTATAAACTGGAAAACCAAAAATTAGGTAACATACCACTACTCCTTCACTTTAGGATTATCTTAAGCTTTAGTTATAGGTTCGATTCTACTAATATCTAAAAAATTCGACCCTAGGTCATACTTCCCTTACTCACCATCATAAGGAGTAGTACGATTTAGGTCCCACTAAATATAAATTTAAAACTATTACCTCCTCTCCTGATAGGTGTTTCTGACGCCTTGCGGCCTAACGACACCTCATAAATAAAACCGTCCATTTTGGTCATATCAAGGGAGGAGTAAGTTTTTGGCTCCACTGTCAGGGAGCTAGTATTAGAAAATACTGCTTCTATCAAACCTATTTGCAAGCATTTAGTGGTGTCTAAGAAATACAATTATACACGGACTTGATTGTTGGATTTTCTGAACAGTCTCCAATTATATTGGAACCAAAAGGATCATGCCTCTCCGTAGTTGATCTGGCCACTTGGTGCGTTGAATAGTTCGTGCGAAGCTCTATTATCAAAATACCAGAGAATCAGTAGCAAGTACCAAAAACATAATTAAACTTAGGACAATTACCTTAAATTACCTTAAATTACCTTAGATTACCTTAGATTAAGATCGCTTTAGATTACTTTGGACTAAATTAGGAACTTAGTATATCTACCTAAAATGTAAAACAAAATGGCATACTCAGTGTAGGATCCAAACCCGATCTAAACCAGGGCCGTTGTTATTCGTACCATATCCAAACACAATAATATCTAAAGCACACAAAGAAGAACGAATCAGAAATCGAATGGCGTTACGCGTTACTCTAGCAGAAAACACCAAACCCTCGATTGAAGGTCGAGGAGGACAAATCAGATTCCCGGAGATTCAAGGACACTCGATCAAATTAAAGCATCACATTATACAGCTCATCCAAAATGGCTGTCAATTTCATGGACTACCGAATGACGGTCCTACATATCTCTTTCAAACTCCTACAAACAGCCAGGGATATGACAATATATAGTCCAGCTACACTTGTTCCCCTATTCTCTCACTCATCATGCACATACATGGTTTGAAGGATTGGAAAAAGATTCCATCAAGTAATGGACGAGATGGCTACTAAATTCCTAACCAAATATTTCCCTCATTCTAATCAAACCAAGCTTAAGAATGACATCATTAACTTTAAGCAAAGTTATGATGAATCTCTTTAAACCTCATGGGAGCGATTCAAAACCATGCTGAAGAAATGCCATAATCACCAGCTAGAACGGTCAGCTCAAATCTGTACCTTCTAAAATGGTCTTACGGTAAATCATAGGACGACGATCGACGCAGCAGCTCAAGGAAATTTGATGAACCAAACTGCAGGCGAAGCATGTGAGTTACTAAAAAACATGACAATGTATCATCATGACTAGAATAATGGTGAAACAACTTCATCATCTGCTCCACTCTCCGCACTTAATAATCGAACAGAGGCCATCAAATCTCTCACGGACAAGATGGAGTCTTTTGCCAAACAACTCAGAGAATTGAAGACACAATTGCAGCAGGTTAACCAGGCTCATACCTGTGTCAACTGTACCAACCCGTAACCCAGTGAAGAATATCAAGTTGAGTACAAGAATCCTGACGGTTCATTCTATTACGCCCAATACCCAGCTCATCAATTAAATCCCGGCTTCAATCAACAACCTAGGGTTAACCAATTTCAAAGAAACAACCAGCCTTTTCGCTATCGGTACCACCCCATCCACCCCAAGAATCTCAATTGACCTATGATCAACCACTTCCACTCACTGGACCACCTGTTGAGGAAAATTCTCCAACCACCCAAATTACGAAAGTAACCAACCCTGCTCTCGGGGCTAATGATCAGTTGACTCAGTTCATTCAAGGACAGCGACAGATAAATCAGAGGACCGCATCTAGACAAGACCAGACAGAGATACTCATGCAAAACCAATTGGCTCTGCTCAAAAGTATAGAAACGCAGCTCGGACAGTTATCACAACTCCTTAAAACCTGACCACAAGGAAGATTACCTAGTAATACTATCGAAAATCCCCGCATAGAGGAAGCTAAGCAAATGGATTCCATAATCTCAAAGGAAGAACCACAGAGAAGGTCAGCTAGGCTCAAGAACAAATCAACATATACTCAGAAGCTGCCCACTTAAACTCCAGTTTATGTACCTTATCCTGGAGGGCTACTGGAAGAACCATCCAAGCTTGATACATACAAACTTGACGAATGATTTATGGACACCATGTCCAAAGTTCCCAACCAGAAGAGATACATTCGAAGGATTCTCTCTACAAAGGAAAGGATACCAGATTCTAACAAAATTCCACTGAGTGAAGAATGCTCGGCATTGCTCAAAAACTCTCTACCAAAGAAACTAGGAGATACAGGCAGATTCATTTTTCCATGTTCAATCTACCAATCTGGAACCATTCATGCGCTAGCAGATTTAGGAGCAAGTATCAACCTAATTCCCTATTCTCTCTACAAGAGATTAGAGCTAGGAGAATTGTCACCAACCAAAATGACAATCCAGCTTGCCGATCACACAATTCGATATCCTAAGGGCATAGTTGAGAACGTCTTGGTGAAAGTCGACAAATTCTTGTATCCTATTGATTTCGTAGTGATGGATATTAAGGAAGACCTACATACGCCAATGGTGTTAGGTAGACCTTTCATGAATACGGCCAGGATTGTCATTGATGTGTACAATCAAACCTTGATCCTGCTATCACATGGGGAGAGCATTACCTTCAAAATTGATCGACCTACTGATCTTTCTGGACAGGCAGATATGTTTGCTTTTTCCATTGGACGGATCGCTTCCGATGATGAGTCCCCACCACCAGTCGATGATATCGAAATGGGTGTCGAATCACGGTCAGCTGACGACCCAGAAATGGAAGAGGAGGGTCCCAGCGAAGAGATAGAAGAAGAGGAAGAATCTGAGGAGGAAGAAGAAATGGGAGACATAAAAGAAACTGCGATAGCACCCTCTCTAAGATTAGATCGTCACGAAGAATTAATGAGGCTAGAGACGGAGGATCGTCGTTTAATTATTCAATTCCGGGGTCAGGATTGCTTTTCACTTCTTTTCAGCTTCGTCTCTTAACAAATTTGTGCAAAGCTACAGACTCCTACTGTGGAGACCACCGTTCATAAGATTTTAAGATACTGAAGATACAATTTTGACACTATTTTAAGACCTTTGAAGGGAACATCCAGTCAGAGAAACAATCACCACAAGCACGGCCTTGATGAATGACATACATGGATTAATCAGCAAAGCCGTAGATCATGTTCTCATCGGACTTCAAGATTTATCACGAGCCAAAACAGCTCATTATCTCTCTTTCAGAAGATCATCAAGAGAAATACCGGATCTTCTACCACTCTTGGTCCGACACTTTCTCCGAATCTATCCACCAAGACTCACATTCCCTCGAGAAGACTACGATTACAGCTACCAGAGGGGAATATCTGCTTTTTAGGCATCATTATGGCCGAGCCAACGACCTTAAACAAAAGCGCTTCTCGGGAGGCAACCCGTGCAATAAAGTAGAGTAGAAGAATAAAGGATGACAAATTAGCCAATTAATAAAGGACGTAACTTCCACTATTGCTGAGACAACCTGCCTTCACAAGTCAGCCAGTTTCTTCACAAGCAACCACGACAATCCGCTGGGGAGTACTCGTTCCTTTCCACTCGTTACTAGCTCAAATTTAAATTATGCCACATCCTAGCTTATCACTAAGTGTGGGATCCCAACCCAAATAAAAACTTGACAAATATTCCCAAAAATCGTTAACTAAAACTCCTAAGTGTTGGATGTGCTAGGAACATTGGGGATGATGTTTATCTAAGTGTAGGATGTTGGTATAATCTTTTTTATGCTGTATTAAAATAACCACATGACAAAGACTCTGAGTTCTTAAGTCAAATTTCAAAAAAAAATTAAAAAAGAAAGTCTTTCCGAAAAAGTACTTTCGAAAACAAAAAATGTTTGTAAATAAAAATTAAAGCTTAAGTAAGGTAGAAATCTTGTTGGGACGAACTGAATCTCTAATAGAGCATTGCATGACTAGGCATCATCGACCTAAATTGATTATGGTGAGGCACCTAAATAAAACCATATAAGCATTCATCTTTAATGCTTCACTATTTTCCGTTGAGAGTACCGATATCTGTACTCAGAATCAGAACTTGCTCTAGATCTGCACTTCCAAGTAACAAAATATGATTCGTGTATAACCAGAAGAGCTAGCCATTTGTCAAAAAAACCCTTCACACCTTCCACCACTTCTACCACATCAAACCATCATCATCTTTACTATCACCTGAAAAAATTCAGAAAAAGAGATTCTTCCAAAAACCCGATGTCATAAACTTCTCAAGTATCACGCAAAGGTCTTGCAAAAAGTTTACCGGCAGAAAGTTTCTCGAGATAAAATCTTCGAAAAAATAAATAAAATAATATTTTTTTCAAGGTTCTGAGAAACGGAGCCGAACTTATAAAGAGAAACGCCGAAGAACACGACCAAAGAATGCCTATCACTCCAAAAGGAGAAAAGTTCGAAAGTGATTCTCAAAAAATCAGCATTCCTATCTATCTTTCATTTCTGAAACTCAGAATAAAAGTCTTTAAAAAGACTATAATACCCTTCACACCCAACTTTACCACCACTCCAAAATTCCTGCTCATCCTTCCAAATTGACAAATGACCTAGAAGCTATGGTTATTATCGTTTCCATATTAGTAGTAAGGATTTGAGTCTTTATCAAGCCTATGACAATGGGTGCAACATGACTGGCTATGAGTGAAATCATTTCTTAGATCTATAGAGAACCTTAAACACTTGTGTGATTTGAGTGACCCGTGAAAGCTAGCCTAAGTCAATTAACCTCCCCGCATGCTTGCAGAGATAGTTTCAACCCTAACATAGATAACTTTCCTTATATTTCGCTCCTATATTAAAAAAAAGCAAACCGCTTAGGCCAATAGAAAGGAAACTCCGAAAAGATTTCTTGAAGTTAAAAACGAAGTTTGCTTGAGGACAAGCAAAGTCTAAGTGTGGGATATTTGATAGCAGCTAAAAAGTCACATTTTCACCCCGGTATTAAGGCCCAAAAATAATAAAGTTCCAAGATTTATCGCCGAAATACTCTCTTTGTCGGTTAAAAATGAAGATCAAGTATGTAATGACCCGGAATTTTCCTACCAAATTATACTTATGAGATTAATATTTACATAAATTAAACTATACCAACATGATAAGCAATCCAAATTGTTGAGACTTGTGTTTTTGAAAAGAGTTTTACACAACGTTTGACCGTCCAATATGACCGATGATATCACGAACTATATAACATACGATAATTATACGTTTGTGTATATATATGTATTTATATATATTTAACATGATCTAAGGATGGTTTAACATCTCATTGTGTACTAATGACAATGAGTTATAAGTATATTTTGAAACTACTAACTTAAGTTTTCAAAACGATAACTATACGTAACATTCTTTGATATATATACTTATAATCTATAATGCTTATACATGTATCGTATATATAATATATTTAACCACTTTTTAAGGACTTAAATACATAAAACAATATAAGTATATTCACAAAAGATAGCTATATTTGAATTCTTGTTTCGTTTCCTCAAGATTTCTATACGTATATCTAGGGTATATGTACCCGTATCATACCCAGCTTCTATACGTATTTACTATTGGTATATACACATCAAATCAACATCCTAATCAACATTATTACTGCCCTAGATATGAGGTAACTAGAATTTGTCAAGTAGTATGAATTATTAGTAAGAAAACAAAATTAGGAATCCTTTTCTTTCTTTATAAACTAAAAACGTTTTTATAAATGAACACCATTTCTTCACTCCATTCTCTCATACCTACACCCTCATTTCTCTCTCAAAATACTCCTAGCTTTATACTTGATCATCTCCAAGCATTTTCTCCATCATTTAGCTTCAATTACAAGCCTTAAACACCATAAGAAAACTCTTTCAAGAACATATCAAAATAACCACCCATTTGAAGAAGTTTACTTCCAACCTTTTGATCTAACTTCACAACTCTTTGATTCCAAGATTATTTCTTATCTTTTGCAGTAACTTTGTCCAAGTAACTTGAGGTAGTAACCTTGTTCATAATCTTATTCAATTCATATTCATATAGCTATCTATTTTGTGGTATAAAATTTTAACAACAAGAACATAGTTTGAATGATTTCAAACTTGTTCGCAAACTAAATAGATCCTTTTAACTTAACTTTTAAAACACTTCAAGACCTGTAATATATCATAATGATATGCTAACCTAACAAGATATAACTTGGTTTTACAAAGAACATCTTAAAAACTGAATCTACGTCGTCGGAGTGCAACCGAGGGCTGTTTTGGGTTGGATAATTAAAAACCATCTTGAACTTTGAATTGGAAGTTCATGTTCTGGAAAAATGATATTTCTTATGAATATGTTAACACATAAAAATTTCATGGTTTAACTCAAAGTGTAAGTATTTTTAGAAAAATGATCATTAAATGTTGTTTTTATGATGGAAAATGATCACTTTCATAAGTTTCACCAAAGTTTGACCTATAACCTATGATTTTGAATATAAACTAAGGTATTTTCAGTTCATATTCTTAAAATTTGACTCGATCCAAGGAAGTGGCAAGCTGAACCAACAAAAACGGAGTTGTAATGAAGAAACTATGACTAAAACAAGATTGGGTATCCGAAGCTAGTTTAGCTACGAAAATATTTGGAGAAAAAGTAAATTAATCATATCTTTTCTAATTAATATGATATTTTATATATAATTACTTATGATTTGATTTTATATATTTCAGGACCACCCGTAAACAACACGAGAAGATTAATCATAAGACCTCATGATTGTACGCAACACGTCATTTGACAACACGGTACTTTATGTACGCAACACGTCATTTGACAACATGGTACCATGGGTCGAGATTAATTCTGATCAATACGAATACGATGGAGTCTTTATTTATTTTATTTAAGCAACTAATTGTGGACCACTAACATCGGACTGCTAACTACGGACTAAGAAAATATTACAAGTATTAAAAGTATATATATATATATGTAACGATTACTTAAAAAGAAAATATGTTGATATATTATATATATGGTTAGGTTCGGGATATCTATCGGAGACCAAGTCGAATTAAATACCTTCAAGGCAAAAGTGAGTTTCATTTGCTCCCTTTTTAATTGCTTTTGCAATATATATTTTTGGGCTGAGAATACATGCGCTGCTTTTATAAATGTTTACAAAATAGACACAAGTACTTAAAAATATATTCTACGTTGAGTTGTACCACTGGCATATTTCCCTGTAGCTTGGTAACTATTATTTACATGGGTATTGTAAACGCGAATCCTGTTGATAGATCTATCGGGCCTGACAACCCCAACTGGACTGGACGACCAGTATTCAACGGTTGCACAGTACTTCATTTTGGTGACTACACTTGGTACGGTGTAGTGAGATTTCATAATAAAGGGAATATGCGACGTTGATTAAATGTTAAGTATGGTTACCAAGTGCTCAACCACTTAGAATGCTTTACATACACTTGCGAGTGTATTATGTTTATGATTATAAAATCTTGTGGTCTATTAACATATTGAAATGATTGTTATGATAAACCTATGAACTCACCAACCTTTTGGTTGACACTTTAAAGCATGTTTATTCTCAGGTACGAATTAAGTCTTCCGCTGTGCATTTTCTCAATATAAGGACATTACTTGGAGCCGATCATCGCAATGGGACCAAATGTTGATGACTTCGTCCAGGTGGATTAGGACGGGTCCTTTCAAAGTAATTACGAAGCCGGTGCAAAAAGAATCAAGAAAATCATAGCTAAAATGAAGATTCTAGTGCAAAAACGGTTAAAGACAAGTTAGAACCCCGGAAACCAAGTTACTATCCAAGGAGCAAGCAAAACGATCGAAGCAAAATAGTAAACCAGGCCAGCCATACAACCTACCATCCGGCTTGCCATATCAGAAACGACCTGCCATACAGACGGCCATGACAAACGGCTTGCCTGGCCAAAAGGCCAGGCCATACGGCTTGCCATACGGCTTGCCATACAGCTTGCCATACGGCCAGCCAGCTGTATGATAGCAAAAATCAAGCTTATTTAAAGGGCATTTGTCATCCATTTTTACACATACTTTAATTCACTTCTCTCTCTCTTTCTAAAATATTAGTCATACTTTCAAGGTCTTCGACTCCGTGCGAGAAGCCTAGTACCCAGAGAAGAATGCCGAAGATTGTATTAGGAGCGGTCTGGAGTTTGAAGTTGTCACTTTTGTATTCAGAACTCGTTTAAACTACTGGTAAGGGAAGTCTATCGGATAAAACGTAAGTTTAACTGAGGCACACCGGTTGTAGTAAGTCTACCGAGCTTTAGATTCTGACTGTGGACTCTTTCGTAGTGAAACATCTAACTAGGACCATGGTACATTGTAGGTCTAGACCATGCTAGTGTAGTCACCAAGCATATATACTTCGTACGTGAACGCTGAAGCACAACGATTATTGTAAGCTGTACCTCTGCTAAGTAAGGCCATGGAACCCGGTCAGTGCTGATTAGTACACTTTACCATAACGCGGTCTTAAGCATTGCACCCCGCTTGAGGGATTCTTAGTTAATAAAGGAACTGTTTGTTTAAACACATAAAGTATTGGAACGTTAGGATAATCGAACGTGTTCATAGAATTCAAACCGACTTGGCAATGGTGTTCTTTATGGTTGCACTCATTTTAAGGGCCTAACTATCTTTTTAAACCCAATCATTAACGAAAGAATCGAAGCACATCATGTCTCTCAGATATGGTACACCTTGTACTTCATTGTGCTTAAGAAAGTTTAGACCTTTGTGGAATGTTAATACGTACACCAAATCGAGTCGCTCAATTGGATGAGCCATTTGAATGTGTGTGCCCATAGTTAGACTTCACATGCATCGGGGGTAAGGGACGTTGTTGTCTATTCAGAATCTTCAAGCCTAGCTTTAACACCCCGTCAGAACACACTAACGGAATGTTAACTTTGGTCCCAGTGCTTGGCTTGACTTCTATGTAACAGCAATGTTCTACAGCGGAAGCTATTAATACCTGAGATAAAACATGCAAAACGGGTCAACATAAAGTTGAGGGAATCTACAGGTTTAAGCAAATAGTTCATCGTATGTTTCATAAAATATTTTCAGAAATTCGTTTATCAGTAATCGGTATCCAAAAATTAGTATTCATAATTCAGTATTCATAATTCAGGAAACATTTATCAGTATAAACCCACCAAGGTTTAATGTCAACAGTTTGCATACAGAAATTGCCAAGTGTTAAACTGTTTTAATTAGCGATGTCAATTTTCACCTGTGTGTGACATCAAAAAGGGTTTGTTTCAAATGTTTGTAGACAATACCATGTATAACGACCCTCATTTTTCCATTCTATATTTTTTTTAAATAATAAATACCCAAACAATTCTCACAATCCTCTCTCAACAACAATCTCTCCCTCTCCCTCTCCTTTGGCTCACGGCACTCGAAACGGACCACGCGCACACAAGAAAATAACGAAACAAATGATATTTCACTTTTAATAATTATTTTATGTAATTATTATGTTTTAAAAGTACTTTCAATTTATTAGAATTTATATAGATTAAAAACGCGAGAAATTGACGTTTAACATTCCAGTTTGCGTTTTCGGCTAACGACACTTCAAGGCTCTTAACCGGATCCCATATAAAGTTATCTAGCATCAATTTTGAGTCCATTAACTTCCTTTTAGACCCTCTTGGCTGAAATCCTTTTCTTAGGGAGTCCATTACTTAGTTTTTCTAGCCCACTTGTGAAATTGGACTTATATAAGGAAACCTAGCCCTAATTATTCCCTAAATAAATAATCTGCATATTTTGTCTTCCTCCCTCACCCCATCCACAAATTTGGGCAGTCCCAAACCCCAAAAACAAGTCGACATCTTCATCTCCTTCAATCTCCATCAATTTCTTGCTTGATTGCTAAATCGTTTATGTATTCGTGATCCTCTCGTTCTCCTCTACATGTATCTACTTGCAATTTGTTATTTGAAGGTATAAAACCACTAACCCTAATCTTATTAGATCTGATTTTAATCAATTACATAGTGTACAAGATTCTAGTGCACAATTGATTACGTTTAGAGTTGTCGTTAATCGTTAATTTGCTAGATTATTGTCTTTGTTATGAAAACCGAATTTGATTGTTATGAATCTGATTATATGATTTATGTACTAGTCATATAGTGTATCTAGATGTGTAGATCTCGAAAAATTAATAAATTTGGGCTTTGGATTTGCATGATTTCGTTACCGGATGCTTAAGTTATGATTAATCGAAGTTTCGTTAGGGTTTCACATGTAATCCAAATTTTTTGAGTTGTATGCTTTGTGTTTTAGTTTATAAAAGGTATACAAATGTATTCCTTATGAAAATTTATGCAATTTAGACTAAAGATTTTCGTCGAGAGGTTATGTAATGCTCCCGATATGATAAAACGAAGATTTGATTTGTAAAGTATGTTGAATCAGTTTTTAAGTTTACGTAAAAATTTCTAGAATGAACTAGGAATTGATTTAGACTTTGAGCTTCTGGAATATGTTAGTCTAAGTGTTCCTTGATATGTTTCATTTGTATGCGAACTTGCGATAACGTGATTTGCCATAAGTTATTTGCTTATCTTTGTGATGTGCCCGATTGATGCTCAAAAACTGAAGAGTCTGTGTTGTTTTGCATAACTGTACAAATTGGCTAAAGCAATGCTTCTTATTATAATATGTTGGTATATTTTGATATTAACGCACATTTCGCCCAGGCCCTAACTGGGGGTGTGACAGATTGGTATCAGAGCATAACCAGGTTGTTATAGAGAACAAGGATTGCATTTTTATGTGTGCCTTACTTGTTAGCTAGGGTGCCTTAGCAATCTAGGAAACTATAACCTTTTCTGCCTTAGACTTTAAAGTACTTAGGATTGCCTTGTAATCTTAAAACATATGCTTTATAATCTTATCTTAAAACTAATCAAAAATCTCCTTCCTAATGTTAGGATGTCTAATTCTCATCAAGCGAACAAAATGAATCTTTTCAAGCCGATCGAAAAAGATACTGAAAGGTCTTCCACTGAAAGACCAGTCCAAGGTTCACCTTGTGGCTTTGTTGGTTCTCCCTCACCAAACTATAGTCCGGATACTTTACATAATTCTCCCGATCACCACCCAACTCCAAGACCGGAAGGCAAGAGGAAACGTCTTGAAGAAACCTGCTCGTCAAAGAAAAAAATCCCGATCTCCTTCCTATGATGAAGTTGATGCCATGAATCTGCGAAAAACTACCGATGACCTAATTCGCCATATTGCAAGGATCGATGTTCAAATGAAGGAAAAAGACCTAGCGATCAAGAAGCTCATGGAGGAAAATGCTGAGCTAAAGTTGGTGAAGTATGAAGGCGTCATGGTTCGTCCAGCTGCACCAACACTTACCACGATGTTTCATAACTTTCTCGTTTGACCACGTCCATTTTCTAACTTTCACAACTTCCATAAACTTTCAAAAATATGAAAGTTGACCAAATCTATAAAGACTGCAACTTAAAACTAGCCAACCATAACTCGACAAGTTCGTAACTGTTCACATGGGTGACATTTCGATCTGCTCCAAGAGTGAGAAAGAACATGAGCAACATTTGAAAATTCATTCTTGAACTCTTAAGAAAAAGAACAACTCTACGCAAACTTTTTCAAGTGCAAGTTTTGCCTTAAAACCGACATGTTGTCGATGCAGCTAAGATTAATGCTATCCTTAACACACTATAAAACATCATTGATCACATATCCTGACCTTATGAAGTGATATTGAAATGGAAATATGAATTAGTAAAATATAATGATGGTGGCCAACGTGATTATATTCCGGTAATTCATAGGAATATTCCAGTATCATGACATGTGGAATATGTAACATCTGTGTTACATCTGTCCCACATCGGTTGGAGAGGGGAACGAAGCATGCCTTATAAGGGTGTGGAGACCTTTCCTAGCATGACGCGTTTTGGGACCACAAGCGCAGCAGATCCCATAAGAACTCTGCAGTTAAGCGTGCTCAGGCGAGACCACTACTAGGATGGGTGACCTCCTGAGAAAGTGTTCTTCGTGTGTGGCCGCCAAGAAAAATCCGTGAGCAACCTACGGGGGAGACAAGGGTACGTCCCTATCTCTGCAAAGCGGACAATATCATGCTACCGGGAACGTTTTACCTGGGGTGGTACAGATGGTATCAGAGCCAGGCCCCGAACCAAACGCGCACAGCGAGGACGCTGTGTCCCATTAGGGGGAGGATTGTAACATCTGTGTTACATCTGTCCCACATCGGTTGGAGAGGGGAACGAAGCATGCCTTATAAGGGTGTGGAGACCTTTCCTAGTGTAGAGACCCGTCCTAATCCATCCGGACGAAGTCCATATCGATTAGAAACGATTCACAACAGTTGATTACATCGCGAGGTAATTGACCTCTATATGATAAATTTTACAAACATTGCATTCGTTTTTAAAAGACAAACTTTTGTTACATCGACAGTTGACAGGCATGTAAAGCATTTCATAATATATCCAAATATAATTGACTTAATAATAATCTTGATGAACTCAACGACTCGAATGAAACATCTTTTGAAATATGTCATGAATGACTCCAAGTAATATCTCTAATATGAGCAAATGCACAGCGGAAGATTTCTTTCGTACCTGAGAATAAACATGATTTAAAGTGTCAACCAAAAGGTTGGTGAGTTCATTAGTTTATCATAAAGAATCATTTCATAATTTTAATAGACCACAAGATTTCATACTTCCATTTCTCATAATCATACGTCCCATGCATAGAGACAAAAATATCATTCATATGGATTGAACACCTGGTAACCAACATTCACAATATGCATATAAGAATATCCCCATCATTCCGGGATCCTCCTTCGGACATGATATAAATTTCGAAGTACTAAAGCATCCGGTACTTTGGATGGGGCTTGTTGGGCCCGATAGATCTATCTTTAGAGTTAGCGTCAATTAGGGTGTCTGTTCCCTAATTCTTAGATTACCAGACTATATAAAAAGGGGCATATTCGATTTCGATCATTCAACCATATAATGTCATTTTAATTACTTGTGTCTATTTTGTAAAACAGTTATAAAAGTTGCGCATGTATTCTCAGTCCCAAAAATGTAAAGAGAAAAAGGGGATCAAAGGAACTCACCCTACAATATTTTGTAGTAAAAATATTCATACGACGGAACTGAACAATGCAGGGTTGGCCTCAGATTCACGAACCTTAAAGTAACAAGTTCCCAAAAAGAAATGCCCCAGCCCGGGCTCGAACCCCCGACCTCTCGTTCACCCAAAACACCCTAGACCATCCCTCTACTTCTGTTCTTCTGAATAAATACCCAGGTGATAAATATATAACCTGTTTTACTAACTTGTTCCTTACTTTCCTTCGTTTCAAAAAAATCTGGCCCAACACCAAACTTGGATCACGGACCAATTAAGAAAATTGAACATGGCAGCCCATATAACAACTTAGTTAAGCCCAACAACAAAATTACAAAGCCTAATTTGAGTAAGCCTATTAAGAGTCCAAGATAAATGACCTATCTTTGCAAGTCCATTTACTTTTTAAGTGGCAAAATAAAAAGTCGCAGCAACACACATTTAGCAATCGACTTCTTCTTCTTCTTAATTTTTTTTTATCTATGTATTTATATATATATATATTTTTTTTTTTCAGTCGCTATCATCATTGTTATATTATCGACCTCATCCTCATCATACACGTCCATCATCCTTCAACCAATTCGTGATCATCATCAACTCCACCATTCTTCATCGTTTTCGTGTTTTATTAGGAACATTCAGCAGTAGCAATGCAACAGGTTGTTTTGGGTGTTTTAAAGTGGTTGTTTTATTCTTGAATGTAAACAGAAACTGAATATTAAGCATAGCAGCGGCTCACAAGTAGTAAACAGAAGAGGGTGATGATGTTTGTTGTTGTAGATTGAACAGAAAACAAAAGTACACGCAGCAATGATGCTTGTTTGTTGGTTTTATAGTACAAAAGAGAAAACAGGAGTAATTCAAAATAGCAGTTTAGTGTTGTTTGAGTTGTAAAACAAGAAGGAATAGTAGTGAGTGGTAGGAACCATCCATCATTCATCTTTACTTCGTTTTCATTGAATAAGAACATAAAAAAAGAAAACGCAGCAGTAGCTGCTCGAATAGAAACAGAAAAATGTTTATAGCAGCAATAGTTTACCTAAATGGGTTTCTTGACATGGAAATAGTAGCTGTAGTGTGTAGTTGTGTAGTATTCGACAACTGTGGTTAGTAGGAATTTGTACGTGTTTGACCGAATTATTAGTAGAAAATGGTACTACACTTGGATTGGATGTTATGAGTTAGTGGATATGGTAGTGGAGTGAATGACCCTACACATGGGTAAATACATGAACTTGTAAGGTTTGCATTTGCTATTTATAACTTTAGTTGGTGAATGAATAAAGTAAGCATAATTAAATGTGAGTACCTATTTCAGTCCTACGGTGATTTTGTGTTTTGTTGTAAATCGAATGAGAAAAGGAGAAAAGAAATACCGAAGGTGGTGAGGAATTCATGGTTATCTGAAGATGATCAAGCTAGGTGGATCGATGGGTGGCCGTTTATTATGATGAAGGTGATGTGCTAAGAAGGACACAGAAAAAAAAAATATTGCAGATGGTGAATGTGATTTTTGATTAAGCATATATATATATATATATATATATATATATATATATATATATATATATATATATATATATATATATATATATATATATATATTTATATATATATATATATATATATATATTACATATAGTAATAACATAAAGTAATATTATAATATTACTTATATTATTAAATGAATGAAAAGTTAAGAAACATGCATGTGAATGAATTGCAATTTAGAACAGTATAAATCATTCAGTTTACGGATATGAACAAAGTGGGTGTGGGGTAAGTGGTTATCAATCAATCAAAGAAAACAATAACCATTTGTCTAATTCGGAAAGTGGGGATCAAAGAATTTAAGAGAATGGTGGAAGGTAAGGAACAAAAATAGTCTCATAAATTATGTTCACATGAATTTTAATTGTTGGTAAGCTACCGACAGTTTTCATGGAGTGTGTATCGTGCGAAACCAGTGGCGAATAAAAGTGTTCAGAAAAAATCACATATTTTTAAAGTAACTATATTTATTTATTTTGGTCATTATGGTATAAAATTTGATCCTTAATTTGTTAATTAAAAATTACATCAATTGTCCCTCTCATTTCTGGGTAAAATATAAAAAGTGTTAAAACTTAACAAATAGTTTCTAAATACATTTTTAATAAGCATAAAATTTATAGAACTCATTTTCGTATCACCGTTTATTTTAAAATTATATAAGTTTGAATTTAACTTGCTTAATATCAATCGAAACATCAAACGAGTAATACAATCATTTAATATTTATTTTTATATACTTTATTTATTATATATAGAGATATATTTTAAATAATAATTATTATAATATCCTATTTTTAATTTATTAATTTTTAATAGCAACAACATATAATACTTCTAGTTATATTTCGAATTATTATTTATATATACATACACACATATCTATTTACAATTAATTGTTCGTGAATCGTCAAGGACAGTCGAATGTCAATTGAATATATGAAACAGTTCAAATTTTTTTTTTTTTTTTTTGAGACGCAACATAACAGACTTTGCTTATCATATCGAAATCATATAAGAATTAAGGTTAAATTTGGTCGGAAATTTCCGGGACGTCACAGTACCTACCCGTTAAAGAAATTTCGTCCCGAAATTTGAGGGAGGTCGTCATGGTTAATAATAAGAATGTTATTTTGATGCATATGAGTTGATAAATATAGTTTTATTACTGTTGAGTAATATGGATAAGATAATTCGATTACTCGAAGAGCACGAATGAAGCTATCACAAAAGAGTGAAATGAATAATTAGAGTTTCGTCTTAGTTTTTGACGTTATCTTGGTTGAATTCCGAATTTCAAGGGATTTAAAGAAAATTTTTGATATCTAAAGGATTTGATTCTTCGGCGAATAAGGAAATTAGAATCTCTTTAATTAAATGTGGTCATCTGCCATGATTGTTACGTCTGATTTTTCCTTTATAAATTAAACTCTTCCGTTCCATTATTCTCACCATTCCTATACTTTCTTTCTTAGTTATTACATCCAAAAGATTGTAAAAATGCTTAATCCAGTTCTAATCCTTGATAATTTTCCTAATTATCATTTTTGTCATCCTTCTTTTCAATCTTCCACCAGAAAAATCTATTTACTTCTACTATTACCTTAGGGTGACACTATTCTTAATTATACCGTGTCTTTATATTGCTATTCGTATTAATATCCACGGTTTGTAATTTATGTGTTGTTATCAGGCTTTATATTCTCCCTTATATTTCGGAGTCCCTGTTTCCATCTTCTATAATCATTGTCATTCACAGTTAATGCTTTCTCCTATTTGCTGCGATTTATACCCCCTTTCTATTTCGGAGCTTCATGCTTTTGTTTTCTTTTCGCAAGTAATGGTCCAGAATTCGTAGGTATGGAGTTTTAAATGAACATGACTAATGTTCTAAGAGTGAAATTGTAATAGCACGATATTGATTGGTTAAATTACCAGAATTTAAGAGAAAAGATAGAACTATCAAGAAATTATGTTCTTGATATGTTTATGTATTAGATAGAATGTAAGAGTCGTGTAACATGGCACATGATGACGTTATAATCTGTGAATCATCATTTTCCATTAGAAATTCAGTATGACTTACTGTAATATAATCACGTTGATCAAGTGTCATTATATTATACTAACTCATGCATCAGTTCCCAACATTACTTCAATAACATTCATATTTTAAGCTTGAAAGTTTACAGAATATAGAAACTAATAGTTTCTATATGATGTAACACTGATAGCTCGAAGAAATTAATGATTTCAGATAAGAATAGTTATGAAAATATCTTCAGAAATATGGAGGATATTTATAATGAAAGATACGATGATATCTTGGAATTTCTAATATCGATGGTTGATGAAGAAAGATTTTCCGCAAGATTTTAACATGAGTACAGAGAAAGATATACGTTGAAGGTTTCATCGGATCTAGAATTACCTAGATTCTTTGAATATAGGGTATGGTCCTTGTACTTGTCCTTGGTCTCCTTCGTGGTTAGCTCAATTCGTTTTTTTTTCCAGTTCAAATTTTTCTGAGCTTTTCCAATGTACTATTCTCTATCATCAAACTTCTGAAGATTAAGGTCGTTTACGGTTATCTACAGTTTCTGTTGCTTCATTCAGCTTTTTCAAAGTTCAATGTATTAATTCGTAGGCTGGGTGCTTTTCAAAATTTCAGAATGGAAGGTCATTATTCTAAGAGATAAATGTTATACATATAACTGTTGATGTAGATATGCTGTGAGTTTTCAAAGTACTGATTGCCGATTCCTCTACATTTACTGCTACCATATCTGAATCATTGGTTATTGATCCAAGATGATTTTAAGAGAATTGTGTTTTTAGATGATTAAATGCTGACGGTAATATGGTGGAATATAAAAGGTTTTCCGGTAACAATAAAAGAGCATACATATAAATCAAGATGATAATAGTTTCGAACGAAAAAATCGAAGTTGATTTGTTGGAGCTGTGACAAAATTTACTACTTTGAAAGGAATTACCAAGTTATTTTGGGTAATAATAACACTATGGGAATTAGCACAACTACGTGCTAAACGTTTACTCGGTTTTTGAGAGTTTTTCAGATGCATAACTAAATGCATAAGTTCTTTCTTTCATATGTATTGTGTGGTTGGTTCATCTCCTCGATTGAGGTGTTTTCAAGAATCATAAAAGGTTTGAACGCAGATTGTAATCGTCAAGATACAAATGAGGTTTAAGATGAAATCAAGTGGCAAACTTGAAGAAATGTTTAGTTTCATATGTTATAATCAATATTTTAATTCATTTTAATTATCCAAAGTTATTAGTCCTCAGTCGATAGTCCACAGTTAACAGTCCAATAATTCATATATAGTTTAATACATAATATTCGAATTAATTAATACGTATCGTGACCCGTGTACATATCTCAGACTCGATCACAACTCAAACTATATATATTATTGTAGAATCAACCTCAACCCTGTATAGAGAACTCGATCATTACTGCATATAGAGTGTCTATGGTGATTCCAAATAATATATATAGATGCGTCGATATGATATGTCAAAACCTTGTATACATGTCCCGATATTTAAAGTGCGTAAAATAACTACAGAAATTAAATGACGATAAATAAAATTTACAATAATTAAATTGCGATAAATAAAATATAATCAGTTAGCTATGAACAGTTAGCTAGGAATAGTTAGCGTGGATTCTTAACAAAATTCCTCATAGTTAATTTGTTTGTTTCTAACAAATTTTATTTTGTCAAATATTTTCTTCGTTATGCCACTTGTTGGATCCTGATAAATCAAAATCCAAATATGAAATTGGATGAATATGGTTATTCTGTGGTGAACGGATTTGTATATCGGTGGATGTAAGTAGGATAGTATATGACTGTTGAAACAGATTCGAAGAATGTACAATGTAACTTGTTAATGTGAAATTTAAATATTCCTCGGGTATTACCTACCCGTTAAAATTATTTTCACCATTAACAGTTTGTACAAGAGAATTTTTAATTACAATGTTTATGAAAACATATATACATATATATTTTCTTCAGATGTATTCATGGATTTAATGAGTTAATATGATATTAAACTCATTTGCTTTTCTGTTGGAACTAGAATAAATAATCTCTAAAACTTTAGAGATTACATATTCGCCATGTCGAACGAAGATAAATGAGGTAGAACGATACGTAGAACGAAGATCATACTCAAAGTACAGATGATGATATTGAAGCATGGATTGTTGATGGTACTGGTGCTGTTATTGATGGTACTGTTGGTGCCGGTGTTGTTGCTGAAGCTGGTACATTTTGCACCATATTCTCCGAATCGATTATTCGAGCGCGAAGTTCGTTGACTTATTACTCCAGGATGATTGTCGGTAGGAATGAACGGATGAATAAGGTTCAGAATTGTGGATAGAATATAATCTTGTCGAGTTACCCTGGAAATGAGACTGAAAATGGTGTCTCGAACAGGTTCGCCGGTAAACGCTTCAGGTTCATTGTCAAGAGATGAATTCGGTTGGTGTAGGGGATTGCCTTCTGCGCGTTTCCATTAATTAAGTCGACTACAAACCCATCAGATGAATTGATAATGGCTGATTGGTTGATTCATGCCGGTGACGCTGTTTTCGGAGCTTAGGTGAACATCTATGTCGGAATAACTGTCGGAATAACTATCGGAATAGCTATCGGAATCTGAGGGACTCGAACTGGTTGCAGGATTCACCTCGTACGATCAGATGAAGGATTTTCGATAAGAAATAGATTATAGGATGTAGATTAGTACCCTGCAATACATAATTTACATATGCATATATAATACTAAAATCCCATAAGTTACTGAGGAATCTACGGAAGTTTTCAGGCAAAGTTACAGTAACAGATACGCTAAGATATGAAGTAGCAGATACGCTAAGATATGAATTTTTGTCTATACACTATTCATGCAGTCAATGCAGTAAAACGTGTCTAGACTAAGAATGATAAGCAAGTGATTCTCTAAGAATGATAAGCAGGTAATTTTTGACACGAAATGATAAGCAAAACTTTTGACATGCAGACACGGTCGAAGTCCAGACTCACTAATGCATCCTAACGACTTATCAGTTAGACACACTAATGCATACATGGTTCGCTAAGACCACCGCTCTGATACCAACTGTAGAGACCCGTCCTAATCCATCCGGACGAAGTCCATATCGATTACAAACGATTCACAACAGTTGATTACATCGCGAGGTAATTGACCTCTATATGATAAATTTTACAAACATTGCATTCGTTTTTAAAAGACAAACTTTCGTTACATCGACAGTTGACAGGCATGTAAAGCATTTCATAATATATCCAAATATAATTGACTTAATAATAATCTTGATGAACTCAACGACTCGAATGCAACATCTTTTGAAATATGTCATGAATGACTCCAAGTAATATCTCTAATATGAGCAAATGCACAGCGGAATATTTCTTTCGTACCTGAGAATAAACATGCTTTAAAGTGTCAACCAAAAGGTTGGTGAGTTCATTAGTTTATCATAAAGAATCATTTCATAATTTTAATAGACCACAAGATTTCATACTTCCATTTCTCATAATCATACGTCCCATGCATAGAGACAAAAATATCATTCATATGGATTGAACACCTGGTAACCGACATTCACAGTATGCATATAAGAATATCCCCATCATTCCGGGATCCTCCTTCGGACATGATATAAATTTCGAAGTACTAAAGCATCCGGTACTTTGGATGGGGCTTGTTGGGCCCGATAGATCTATCTTTAGAGTTCGCGTCAATTAGGGTGTATGTTCCCTAATTCTTAGATTACCAGACTATATAAAAAGGGGCATATTCGATTTCGATCATTCAACCATATAATGTCATTTTAATTACTTGTGTCTATTTTGTAAAACAGTTATAAAAGTTGCGCATGTATTCTCAGTCCCAAAAATGTAAAGAGAAAAAGGGGATCAAAGGAACTCACCCTACAATATTTTGTAGTAAAAATATTCATACGACGGAACTGAACAATGCAGGGTTGGCCTCGGATTCACGAACCTTAAAGTAACAAGTTCCCAAAAAGAAATGCCCCAGCCCGGGCTCGAACCCCCGACCTCTCGTTCAACCAAAACACCCTAGACCATCCCTCTACTTCTGTTCTTCTGAATAAATACCCAGGTGATAAATATATAACCCGTTTTACTAACTTGTTCCTTACTTTCCTTCGTTTCAAAAAAATCTGGCCCAACACCAAACTTGGATCACGGCCCAATTAAGAAAATCGAACATGGCAGCCCATATAACAACTTAGTTAAGCCCAACAACAAAATTACAAAGCCTAATTTGAGTAAGCCTATTAAGAGTCCAAGATAAATGACCCATCTTTGCAAGTCCATTTACTTTTTAAGTGGCAAAATAAAAAGTCGCAGCAACACACATTTAGCAATCGACTTCTTCTTCTTCTTAATTTTTTTTTATCTATGTATTTATATATATATTTTTTTTCAGTCGCTATCATCATTGTTATATTATCGACCTCATCCTCATCATACACGTCCATCATCCTTCAACCAATTCGTGATCATCATCAACTCCACCATTCTTCATCGTTTTCATGTTTTATTAGGAACATTCAGCAGTAGCAATGCAACAGGTTGTTTTGGGTGTTTTAAAGTGGTTGTTTTGTTCTTGAATGTAAACAGAAACTGAATATTAAGCATAGCAGCGGCTCACAAGTAGTAAACAGAAGAGGGTGATGATGTTTGTTGTTGTAGATTGAACAGAAAACAAAAGTACACGCAGCAATGATGCTTGTTTGTTGGTTTTATAGTACAAAAGAGAAAACAGGAGTAATTCAAAATAGCAGTTTAGTGTTGTTTGAGTTGTAAAACAAGAAGGAATAGTAGTGAGTGGTAGGAACAATCCATCATTCATCTTTACTTCGTTTTCATTGAATAAGAACACAAAAAAAGAAAACGCAGCAGTAGCTGCTCGAATAGAAACTGAAAAATGTTTATAGCAGCAATAGTTTACCTAAATGGGTTTCTTGACATGGAAATAGTAGCTGTAGTGTGTAGTTGTGTAGTATTCGACAACTGTGGTTAGTAGGAATTTGTACGTGTTTGACCGAATTATTAGTAGAAAATGGTACTACACTTGGATTGGATGTTATGAGTTAGTGGATATGGTAGTGGAGTGAATGACCCTACACATGGGTAAATACATGAACTTGTAAGGTTTGCATTTGCTATTTATAACTTTAGTTGGTAAATGAATAAAGTAAGCATGATTAAATGTGAGTACCTATTTCAGTCCTACGGTGATTTTGTGTTTTGTTTTAAATCGAATGAGAAAAGGAGAAAAGAAATACCGAAGGTGGTGAGGAATTCATGGTTATCCGAAGATGATCAAGCTAGGTGGATCGATGGGTGGCCGTTTATTATGATGAAGGTGATGTGCTAAGAAGGACACAGAAAAAAAAAAATATTGCAGATGGTGAATGTGATTTTTGATTAAGCATATATATATATATATATATATATATATATATATATATATATATATATATATATATATATATATATATATATATATATATATATATCATATAGTAATAACATAAAGTAATATTATAATATTACTTATATTATTAAATGAATGAAAAGTTAAGAAACATGCATGTGAATGAATTGCAATTTAGAACAGTATAAATCATTCAGTTTACGGATATGAACAAAGTGGGTGTGGGGTAAGTGGTTATCAATCAATCAAAGAAAACAATAACCATTTGTCTAATTCGGAAAGTGGGGATCAAAGAATTTAAGAGAATGGTGGAAGGTAAGGAACAAAAATAGTCTCATAAATTAGGTTCACGTGAATTTTAATTGTTGGTAAGCTACCGACAGTTTTCATGGAGTGTGTATCGTGTGAAACTAGTGGCGAATAAAAGTGTTCAGAAAAAATCACATATTTTTAAATTAACTATATTTATTTATTTTGGTCATTATGGTATAAAATTTGATCCTTAATTTGTTAATTAAAAATTACATCAATTGTCCCTCTCATTTCTGGGTAAAATATAAAAAGTGTTAAAACTTAACAAATAGTTTCTAAATACATTTTTAATAAGCATAAAATTTATAGAACTCATTTTCGTATCACCGTTTATTTTAAAATTATATAAGTTTGAATTTAACTTGCTTAATATCAATCGAAACATCAAACGAGTAATACAATCATTTAATATTTATTTTTTATATACTTTATTTATTATATATAGAGATATATTTTAAATAATAATTATTATAATATCCTATTTTTAATTTATTAATTTTTAATAGCAACAAAATATAATACTTCTAATTATATTTCGAATTATTATTTATATATACATACACACATATCTATTTACAATTAATTGTTCGTGAATCGTCAAGGACAGTCGAATGTCAATTGAATATATGAAACAGTTCAAATTTTTTTTTTTTTTTTTTGAGACGCAACATAACAGACTTTGCTTATCATATCGAAATCATATAAGAATTAAGGTTAAATTTGGTCGGAAATTTCCGGGACGTCACACCTAGCATGACGCGTTTTGGGACCACAAGCGCAGCAGATCCCATAAGAACTCTGCAGTTAAGCGTGCTCAGGCGAGAGCACTACTAGGATGGGTGACCTCCTGAGAAAGTGTTCGTCGTGTGTGGTCGCCAAGAAAAATCCGTGAGAAACCTACGGGGGAGACAAGGGTACGTCCCTATCTCTGCAAAGCGGACAATATCATGCTATGGGGAACGTTTTACCTGGGGTGTTACAGAATAGAAAGTGAATCAAAAAAAACTCTCAAGCTATCTGTCTAAAAACCCAAATGCAAGGGCATGAAAGGTGAAAAATGATCATCTTGATATTAGTAGATACGAAGAACTCATTCTAGTCAAACTATATATCTCTCTCATATTCATTTAACAAACTTTCATGTACCATGAAAATTGTAAACAAACAAATCTTGAAATATTACATTCATTTATCCTAAATGAATATCTCCTGATCATGGATACTTAATCATCACTTGTTAAATCCAGATCCTCTCTATTATTACACTTTTGGTACGACTTTTGAACCCTCAAACGTCGATATCACAAACCCCATGTTCGCTATTACAATTTCTATTTGAAGAATAGAATCTCCATATGTGTAATGTTTTACTATCATAGTCAAGAAACTTCTGCACTCGTGCGCTTATAATAGGCTGCTTGGCACCATGCAAGTAATGGTGTCATACTCAAACAATAACCGATTATTGTCAACTTGAAAATCAAAGGTGAAATGCACTATCTCAAGTTGTGATCACTACATCTGAAGAACTGCTGTAACAACTGAAACGATTCCATCATACTTTAACGTATCCTCCTCTCGTGCCAATTAAGGCTGAATTCAAACGATCATTTCATAGTTAAAAGTCACTGCTTTAGCATTTATACTTGTCTATGCGACTGCCAGATTATTCATGCCGAGTTCTCGAACTCTCACTATCACTCGAACGATTCGAAGTTGCAAATCCAATTTGAAGTTCTTTCATACATAACTCTAAATCCAAGGGATTTACTCATTTGATGATAATCACATTATCATCCTTCTTACTTTAATGTTTTGAGTCCCAGGACTCGTGCCCTGATAAAAGTCAATTCATTAGTTTTCACCACCTCGAAACAATTATTACACAATTACCCTCCGGAATTTTAAAATTTTCAATCAATTTGGGTAATAGTTGATCGTCTCACCAAGTCAGCACACTTCCTGCCAATAAGAGAAGATGACAAAATGGAGAAGTTAGCACGACTATATTTGAAGGAAGTCGTCTCCAGACATGGAATACCAATCTCTATTATCTCTGATAGGGATGATAGATTTATTTCAAGATTCTGGCAGACATTACAACAAGCATTGGGAACTTGTCTAGACATGAGTACTGCCTATCATCCATAAACTGATGGGCATAGCGAAAGGATGATACAAATGCTTGAAGACATGCTACGAGCTTGTGTTATTGATTTCGGAAACAGTTGGGATCGACATCTACCGTTAGCAGAATTTTCCTACAACAACAGCTACCATTCAAGCATTGAGATGGCGCCGTTTGAAGCACTTTATGGTAGAAAGTGCAGGTCTCCGATTTGTTGGAGTGAAGTGGGGGATAGACAGATTACGGGTCCGGAGATAATACAAGAAACTACCGAGAAGATCATCCAAATTCAACAATGGTTGAAAACCGCCCAGAGTCGACAAAAGAGCTACGCGGACAGTAAAAGAAAAGATATAGAGTTTGAAATTGGAGAAATGGTCATGCTTAAGGTTTCACCTTGGAAAGGCATTGTTCGATTTGGTAAACGGGGGAAACTAAATCCAAGGTACATTGGACCATTCAAGATTATAGATCGTGTCGGACTAGTAGCTTACCAACTGGAGCTACCTCAACAACTCGTGGCTGTACATAACACTTTCCACGTCTCAAATTTGAAGAAATGTTTTGCTAAAGAAGATCTCACTATTCCGTTAGACGAAATCCAAATCAATGAAAAACTTCAATTCATTGAAGAACCCGTCGAAATAATGGATCGTGAGGTTAAGAGACTTAAACAAAACAAGATATCGATTGTTAAGGTTAAATGAAATGCTCGTAGAGGACCCGAGTTCACATAGGAGCGTGAAAATCAGATGAAGAAGAAATACCCGCATTTATTTCCAGAAGATACGTCAACACCTCCAACTGCTTAAAATTTCGGGACGAAATTTATTTAACGGGTAGGTACTGTAGTGACCCGAACTTTTCCATGTTTATATATATATTAAATGAAATTGTTATTTACATGATTAAGTATTTCCAACATGTTAAGCAATCAAACTTGTTAAGACTTGATTAATTGAAATAGGTTTCATATAGGCAATTGACCACCCAAGTTGACCGGTGATTCACGAACGTTAAAACTTGTAAAAACTATACGATGACATATATATGGTTATATATATAGTTAACATGATTTTATTATAAGTATGTATCTCATTAGGTATTTTAACAATGAGTTATATACATAAAAATGAGACTATTAATTTAAGAAACTCGAAAACGATATATATATAACGATTATCGTTATAACAACGTCTTACTAGGTACAATTGAATCATATTAAGATATTGATACACTTGGTTAATTATGTTAAATGATAAGTAAATATATTATTAAGTGTATTAACAATGAAATACTGTAACGACCCGTCAAAATCGCTATTGACGCGGCACGTTAATCATTGATTCCACAGTGAGGTTTTGACTTCTATATGATACGTTTTGATAAAATATTGCATTCATTAAAATAAGTGACTTTCTAAACATAGAAAGTTATAAACATGTGGGCGAGTGCTTAGGTATAAGAAAAACCCCAAAATACATAAGTCTTTAATTTACAGGTTGACATCACAGTCCAATTATTTATTACACAACGCAGTTTTATTTTGAATGCAATAAACTTTGTACAAAGCATGAGAGACTCCATGCAGGCAACAAGCACATCACAGCGGAAGCATTCTAAGGACCTGAGAATAAAACATGCTAAAAAGTCAACACGGATGTTGGTGAGTTATAGGTTTAATTGCTCGAGTCATAAACATATATAAAGATAGACCACAAGATTTTATCAAAAGTTTATCAATAGATTCTACGTAACAGAGCACCCTGGTAACTAAACTTAACGCTATAGTGATAATTACCCCATTCGTTTTAATACACGCAAACCAACGTGTCTTAAACTCAAATAACATACGTCCGTTGAAAGGCTAGCGCTCTAGCTCGGACGGGGATGTCAAGCCCTATGGATCCATATACAATTATTCGCGCCCACCAGTCCATATCCTATGTACTGGCAGCTACTAGTTACCAAAGCTAAGGGATTTTCGGTTTAACTCAGTGTAGAATTTTGTATGTACTTGTGTCTTATTGCGTTTAAAATAAATTGCATGTATTCTCAGCCCAAAAATATTTAAAGTATTTAAAAAGGGAGACTATAACTCACAGTTCAATATTGCGATTCAATATTGTAGGCAAATTGCGTAGACGTAATGATGGTAGACGACTGTATGGTTGGTCTTGGATTCAAGAACAATACCCGGAACAATACCCAATATTTCCTTATTTTAAAACGGTTTGAAACCCGAATTAAAAATACCCTCGAATATACTTTATTATTATTAAACTTAAAATTAAAATTATAATTATAATTATAATTATAAAATAACGTACATATATATTTATGAAATATTTCATCGAGCAAAACTGACCTTTTATAGTACTTTTCGATTTACTGTAGCTCATGCGATCGCATGAGTTTTCAGTGTTTTTGCCATGCGATCGCATGGCCGCCTTTTCTGTTTTTGTTTGCTAGTTCGTCGACATCAAATACTGTTTAATTTTTACTGTAGGAAAGTCGTTTTTACTTGTACATATATATATACATACATATAATTGTTCATGAATCGTCGAGAGTAGTCAAAGGTAATTGTATATATGTAACAGTTCTAAAATTTTGAGACTCAATCTAACAGACTTTGTTTAACGTGTTAAAATAATAAATCGTATAGAGAATTGGTTTAAATAAGTCAAAAATTTTCGGGTCATCACAGTACCTCCCCGTTAAAGAAAATTTCGTCCCGAAATTTTGAGTAGTACCTGTTTCATGAGCGATATCAGTGAACAAATGTGGATACTTTTGCTTCATCTGATCTTCACGTTCCCAAGTAAACTCGGGTCCTCGTCTTGCGTTCCAACGAACCCTAACTATCGGTATTTTGCTTTGTTTTAATTGTTTGACCTCACGGTCCATGATTTCAACAGGTTCTTCGATAAAATGGAGTTTATCATTGATTCGTATTTCGTCAAGAGGAATTACGACATCCTCTTCAGCTAAACATTTCTTCAAATTTGACACGTGAAATGTGTCGTGAACACTACTAAGTTCTTGTGGTAGCCTTAATCGATAAGCAACTGCTCCAATTCTTTCGGTGATTTCAAAGGGTCCTATGTACCTAGGACTTAGCTTTCCTCGTTTACCGAATCGTACAACGCCTTTCCAGGGTGACACTTTCAACATGACTTTGTCGCCCACTTGAAATTCTAGCGGTTTTCTTCTTACATCAGCATAACTCTTTTGGCGACTCATGGCCGTTTTCAATCGCTGTTGTATTTGAATGATCTTTTCGGTGGTTTCGTGAATAATTTCTGGTCCAGTAAGTTGTCTTTCTCCTACTTCACTCCAACAGATAGGAGATCTGCACTTTCTACCGTAAAGTGCTTCAAATGGCGCTGCGTTGATGCTCGTATGAAAGCTGTTATTGTATGAAAATTCTGCCAACGGTAAGTGTCGATCCCAACTGGTTCCGAAGTCAATCACGCATGCCCGTAACATGTCTTCCAATGTTTGTATTGTTCTTTCACTTTGACCATCTGTCTGTGGGTGATAAGCGGTGCTCATATCTAATCGAGTTCCCAATGCTTTTTGTAATGACTGCCAGAAACGTGATGTGAATCGGGTGTCACGATCAGATATGATGGAGATAGGTACACCATGCCTGGAAACTACTTCCTTCAAATATAGGCGTGCTAATTTCTCCATACTGTCTGTCTCCTTTATTGGTAGAAAGTGAGCTGATTTAGTTAGACGATCAACTATCACCCAAATAGTATCATGACTACTTGCAGTCCTTGGCAATTTCGTAATGAAATCCATGGTTATTCTTTCCCATTTCCACTACGGAATTTCTAGTTGTTGCAGTAATCCTGACGGCTTTTGGTGCTCAGCTTTGACCTTTGCACACGTTAAACATTTGCTTACATAAGTAGCAATTTCTGTTTTCATATTAGGCCACCAATAAAACTTCTTGAGATCGTGGTACATTTTTCCGTTTCCTGGGTGAATTGAGTACCTCGTTTTGTGTGCTTCATCCAGTACTAGTTGCCTTAGGTTACCATGTTTTGGTACCCATATCCTACCAGCAAAATACAGGGTTCCATCGGCTTTTTCTTCAAGTTGTTTTTCTAACCCTTTGCTTATTTCGCCTTTTTTGTTTTCTTCTTTTAAAGCCTCTAACTGTGCTGCTTGAATTTGCTTTGTGAGATCAGTACGAATTGTAATATTCAAAGCTCGGACCCTAAGAAGTTTTACTCTTTCTTTTCGACTTAGGGCATCAGCTACAACATTAGCCTTTCCGGGGTGGTAACGGATTTCACAATCGTAATCGTTTAACAACTCTACCCAGCGACGTTGCCTCATATTGAGTTGTTTTTGATCAAAAATATGCTGAAGACTCTTATGGTCGGTGTACACTGTACACTTGGTGCCATATAGATAGTGTCTCCATATTTTGAGTGCAAAAACTACTGCTCCAAGTTCTAAATCGTGCGTCGTATAGTTCTTTTCATGAATTTTTAGTTGTCGTGAGGCATATGCGATGACTTTTGTGCGTTGCATTAATACACATCCTAAACCTTGGCGTGAAGCATCACAATAGATCACGAAATCATCATTTCCTTCCGGTAATGACAAAATGGGTGCAGACGTTAACTTCTTCTTTAATAACTGGAATGAGGATTCCTGTTCTGTGGACCAATCATACTTCTTTCCCTTTTGAGTCAATGCAGTTAAGGGTTTGGCGATTCTAGAGAAATCTTGAATGAATCTTCGGTAGTAACCAGCAATACCTAAGAATTGGCGAATTTGTGTTGGAGTCTTCGGGGTTTCCCATTTACTAATGGCTTCGATCTTGGTGGGGTCAACTTTAATTCCATGTTTACTGACAACATGGCCCAAAAATTGTACTTCTTGTAACCAGAAATCACACTTTGAAAATTTTGCGTACAATTCTTCTTTCTTGAGTATCTCCAGTACCAGTCTTAAGTGTTGCTCATGTTCTTCCTTGTTCTTCGAGTAAATCAATATGTCGTCGATAAAAACAATGACAAATTTGTCTAAATACGGTCTACAGATGCGATTCATTAGATCCATGAATACTGCTGGAGCATTAATTAATCCAAAAGGCATGACTAGAAATTCATAGTGACCGTAACGGGTTCTGAACGCGGTTTTAGGAACATCTTCTTCCTTCACTCTCAGTTGATGATATCCAGAGCGTAGATCAATCTTAGAATAAACACTTGATCCTTGCAATTGATCAAACAAATCATCAATCCTCGGTAATGGGTATCGATTCTTGATCGTTAATTTGTTTAATTCTCGGTAATCTATGCACATTCTCATAGATCCATCCTTCTTCTTGACGAACAGAATAGGAGCACCCCAAGGTGAAAAACTAGGACGAATAAATCCACGGTCCGATAATTCTTGCAACTGGTCTTGTAATTCTTGCATTTCTGAAGGTGCAAGTCTATATGGAGATCGGGCTACAGGTGCAGCTCCTGGTATGAGATCAATCTGGAATTCTACACATCTGAGTGGAGGTAGCCCCGGTAATTCTTTTGGAAATACTCCGGGATATTCTCTTACAACCGGCATGTCATCAATGCTTCTTTCTTCAGTATCAATCTTCTTTACATGTGCCAAAATAGCATAACAACCTTTTCTTATAAGTTTCTGGGCCTTCATACAGCTGATAAAGTTCAGCTTTGAGTTGCTCTTCTCCCCATAAATCATTAATGACGTTTCATCCTTACGAGGGATGCGAATTGCTTTCTCAGCGCAAACAACTTCCGCTCTTGTTTTGGACATCCAGTCCATGCCAACGATTACGTCAAAACTTCCTAATTCTACGGGTATCAAATCGATTTTGAAGGTTTCACCAGCGAGATTCATTTCGCAACCATGGCAAATTTTATCGGCTTTTATCAGTTTACCATTAGCTAATTCAATAGTATATTTATCGTCTAGAGGTAATGATGCACATTTTAGTTTAAAACTAAAGTCTTTACACATATAACTTCTATCAGCACCCGTATCAAACATAATAGAAGCTAGTTGATTATTAACGGTAAACGTACCCGTGACAAGATTAGGATCCTCACGTGCTTTACTGGCACTAACATTAAATGCCCTCCCACGTGCGGGTTCTTTGTTCTTCTCCTTATCAGGGCATTGATTTATAAAGTGACCAGACTTCCCGCATCCAAAACATTTCTTGACATCGGTCAGTTTTGTCTTTACTTCAGAAACGGTGGCATAACAATCTTTCGCCACATGTCCTTTCTTGTTGCACTTATCACAGACCACTTGACAATAACCTGCATGATGTGTGTAACATCTTTTGCAGAACGGATGGGGTCCCTTATAGTTTGGACTTGCAGTTGCCCCATCTTGTTTACCTTTAAAAGTTTCTTGTTTCTTCAGGTGAGTACTTTTGCCCTTATAGTCTTCCCATTTCCTCTTTCCTTCAGTTGTCTTGACTTCGGTAATTGGTGCCTTAATCGAACTCTCTGTGATCTGGTCCATGAGTTGGTGTGCCATTGTCATGGCTTCCTGCATCGTATTCGGTTTGGACGATGTAACATTTCCTTTGATATTGATCGATAAACCGTCAATATACATTTCTATCTTTCGTTTCTCATTTGGCACCAATTCGGGACACAACAAGGCTAGTTCCATGAAACGCTTTTCATAGTTATTGAGATTCGCGCCGATAACCTTCAGATTACGTAACTCAGATTCCATTTTTCTGATCTCGTTTCGAGGACAGTACTCCTCAATTAGCATCTTTTTCAGTTCTTACCAAGAGATATCATATGCCTTATCTATTCCTTCTGCTTTAGCATAATTGTTCCACCAAGTAAGTGCACCATCTTGCAACGTGCACGAAGCATACTTTGACTTGTCTTCGTTCGCACAATTACTGATTTTGAAAACGGACTCCATCTTTTCAAACCATCGGGTTAGACCGACTGGTCCCTCAGTTCCACTAAACGTCTGTGGTTTGCATCCTTGAAAAGTTTTGTACGAGCATCCGTTTCGTGAATTTGTGTTTACGGCTGCTGCTTTGGCTGCTGCTTCGGATGTTGCTTTTGCTGCTTCGGTTGCAGCAATTCTTTCATTCACACGTTTCTCGACTAGTTGCTCAAACTCAGCATCCGACATTTGAGACATGTTTCTTCAATAAACACAACAGATATAATTTAATCATATAGAATATTATAGGTAAAATGAGTTGTCAATAGTTAATCGTAGCATATTAATAATATGAACCGATTATTATAAAAGCCTTTTCTTCTTATTAGCATTTTATAATTATTTCTAGGGTATTACCTACCCGTTAAGTTCATACATAATAGCTAGTACAAGGAATTAACTACTAAAATCCTAATAATATTCCACTATGAAAAATTATAGCGAGTTACTACATTATTATGTAATAATAATAATAAGAAGTAGTAATAATACAAATAATCATTCCATGCATTTATTATTAATAAACCAAAATAATACAATACCATACAATACTGATATTTTACATATGCTTATTTTACATAACAAGATAGAGTAGCACACATAAGTAATAAAATAGCGCATGGAAGATTTATGGTTGCGAGGTCGTTCATTCAGAACTATCAGAAACTTCTTCCCATTTGGTTCTCTCTGCCAATTGTTTGTGTGCACATGGTCCGACAGACATTCTGGCAGTGTATTTTATTTTTAGTTGGGGTTTTGAGGTACCCGTTACCTCAGTGGGTTTTATACAATAAGGGTGGTTACGGATCAAATGGTCCTGTTCTTTTTTAATAACTAAGGACATTTTATTATTGTGGTTGTTTTTATTATCTATAGCAAGTTGGAATTTCTCCTTAGTGATCTCTTTTATTTCATTAGCGAAATCCTCCTCCTTACTGATCTCGTCTGATGACGAACTGTCTGAGTCATGTGTAGGAGAATATGATGACGAACTGCAAGAATATGTACCGGTGGTCATGAACCGAAATCTGCCAGGCGTAATCGGCACAACCCGCCCGTCGGCGGTATATCTGGACCAATGTCCATATTTGTTTAGAAATGGACGATCCTCGTTTACTCCAGGGATCATGGGTCCATGCCAACGATACTGTGGCTCCGGAAAACTAAAGCTGGGTGGAGCCGGAACCTCCTCTGGGTTTACCGGGAGTTGAGATTCCCCGGCTAACACAATTTCTTCTTTAATAGGTATTGGAACGCCCTTTTCAGTTGTGGATAGAATAGATTCAGTGTCCGATTCCGAGTCGTACAAAATGATAGGATTAGAGGAAGTCATCTATCACATAATTGAAACAACAATTACGTTAGCATATAAATATATCACATATAATGTTTTTGACCAAATAATAAGCAAAAATCAGTAAAAACAGATATGGTCATAGTCCAGACTCACTAATGCATCCTAACAATTACCAGTTAAACACACTAATGTAATTTCTAGTTCCCTATGACCTCAAGCTCGGATACCAACTGTAACAACCCGTCAAAATCGCTATTGACGCGGCACGTTAATCATTGATTCCACAGTGAGGTTTTGACCTCTATATGATACGTTTTGATAAAATATTGCATTCATTAAAATAAGTGACTTTCTAAACATAGAAAGTTATAAACATGTGGGCGAGTGCTTAGGTATAAGCAAAACCCCAAAATACATAAGTCTTTAATTTACAGGTTGACATCACAGTCCAATTATTTATTACACAGCGCAGTTTTATTTTGAATGCAATAAACTTTGTACAAAGCATGAGAGACTCCATGCAGGCAACAAGCACATCACAGCGGAAGCATTCTAAGGACCTGAGAATAAAACATGCTAAAAAGTCAACACGGATGTTGGTGAGTTATAGGTTTAATTGCTCGAGTCATAAACATATATAAAGATAGACCACAAGATTTTATCAAAAGTTTATCAATAGATTCTACGTAACAGAGCACCCTGGTAACTAAACTTAACGCTATAGTGATAATTACCCCATTCGTTTTAATACACGCAAACCAACGTGTCTTAAACTCAAATAACATACGTCCGTTGAAAGGCTAGCGCTCTAGCTCGGACGGGGATGTCAAGCCCTATGGATCCATATACAATTATTCGCGCCCACCAGTCCATATCCTATGTACTGGCAGCTACTAGTTACCAAAGCTAAGGGATTTTCGGTTTAACTCAGTGTAGAATTTTGTATGTACTTGTGTCTTATTGCGTTTAAAATAAATTGCATGTATTCTCAGCCCAAAAATATTTAAAGTATTTAAAAAGGGAGACTATAACTCACAGTTCAATATTGCGATTCAATATTGTAGGCAAATTGCGTAGACGTAATGATGGTAGACGACTGTATGGTTGGTCTTGGATTCAAGAACAATACCCGGAACAATACCCAATATTTCCTTATTTTAAAACGGTTTGAAACCCGAATTAAAAATACCCTCGAATATACTTTATTATTATTAAACTTAAAATTAAAATTATAATTATAATTATAATTATAAAATAACGTACATATATATTTATGAAATATTTCATCGAGCAAAGCTGACCTTTTATAGTACTTTTCGATTTACTGTAGCTCATGCGATCGCATGAGTTTTCAGTGTTTTTGCCATGCGATCGCATGACCGCCTTTTCTGTTTTTGTTTGCTAGTTCGTCGACATCAAATAGTGTTTACTGTAGCAAATACGGTTTCACTGTAGCAAATAGTGTTTTACTGTAGCAAATTAATTTTTACTGTAGGAAAGTCGTTTTTACTTGTACATATATATATACATACATATAATTGTTCATGAATCGTCGAGAGTAGTCAAAGGTAATTGTATATATGTAACAGTTCTAAAATTTTGAGACTCAATCTAACAGACTTTGTTTAACGTGTTAAAATAATAAATCGTATAGAGAATTGGTTTAAATAAGTCAAAAATTTTCGGGTCATCACAAATACATATGTAAAAATAAGACTACTAACTTAATGATTTCGAAACGAGACATATATGTAACGATTATCGTTGTAACGACATTTAACTGTATATATATCATACTAAGATATATTATATATCATAATATCATGATAATATAACAATTTAACATCTCATTTGTTATAATAAACAATGGGTTAACAACATTCAACAAGATCGTTAACCTAAAGGGTTCAAAACAACATTTACATGTAACGACTAACGATGACTTAACGACTCAGTTAAAATGTATATACATGTAGTGTTTTAATATGTGTTCATACACTTTTGAAAGACTTCAAGACACTTATCAAAATACTTCTACTTAACAAAAATGCTTACAATTACAACCTCGTTCAGTTTAATCAACAATTCTACTCGTATGCACCCGTATTCGTACTCGTACAATACACAGCTTTTAGATGTATGTACTATTGGTATATACACTCCAATGATCAGCTCTTAGCAGCCCATGTGAGTCACCTAACACATGTGGGAACCATCATTTTGCAACTAGAATGAAATATCTCATAAAATTACAAAAATATGAGTAATCATTCATGACTTATTTACATGAAAACAAAATTACATATCCTTTATATCTAATCCATACACCAACGACCAAAAACACCTACAAACACTTTCATTCTTCAATTTTCTTCATCTAATTGATCTCTCTCAAGTTCTATCTTCAAGTCCTAAGTGTTCTTCATAAATTCCAAAAGTTAAAGTTTCATAAAATCAAGAATACTTCCAAGATTGCAAGTTTACTTCCAAGTTTTCTAAATCCATTCCAAGTAATCATCCAAGATCAAGAAACCTTTGTTACTTACAGTAGGTTATCTTTCTAATACAAGGTAATAATCATATTCAAACTTTAATTCAATTTCTATAACTATAACAATCTTATTTCGAGTGGAAATCTTACTTGAAATTGTTTTCGTGTCATGATTCTGCTTCAAGAACTTTCAAGCCATCCAAGGATCCTTTGAAGCTAGATCTATTTTTCTCATTTCCAGTAGGTTTATCCAAGGAACTTGAGGTAGTAATGATGTTCATAACATCATTCGATTCATACATATAAAGCTATCTTATTCGAAGGTTTAAACTTGTAATCACTAGAACATAGTTTAGTTAATTCTAAACTTGTTCGCAAATAAAAGTTAATCCTTCTAACTTGACTTTTAAAATCAACTAAACACATGTTCTATATCTATATGATATGCTAACTTAATGATTTAAAACCCGGAAACAAGAAAAACACCATAAAACCGGATTTACGCCGTCGTAGTAACACCGCGGGCTGTTTTGGGTTAGTTAATTAAAAACTATGATAAACTTTGATTTAAAAGTTGTTATTCTGAGAAAATGATTTTTATTATGAACATGAAACTATATCCAAAAATTATGGTTAAACTCAAAGTGGAAGTATGTTTTCTAAAATGGTCATCTAGACGTCGTTCTTTCGACTGAAATGACTACCATTACAAAAACGACTTGTAACTTATATTTCCGACTATAAACCTATACTTTTTCTGTTTAGATTTATAAAATAGAGTTCAATATGAAACCATAGCAATTTGATTCACTCAAAACGGATTTAAAATGAAGAAGTTATGGGTAAAACAAGATTGGATAATTTTTCTCATTTTAGCTACGTGAAAATTGGTAACAAATCTATTCCAACCATAACTTAATCAACTTGTATTGTATATTATGTAATCTTAAGATACCATAGACACGTATACAATGTTTCTACCTATCATGTCGACACATCTATATATATATTTCGGAATAACCATAGACACTCTATATGTGAATGTTGGAGTTAGCTATACAGGGTTGAGGTTGATTCCAAAATATATATAGTTTGAGTTGTGATCAATACTAAGATACGTATACACTGGGTCGTGGATTGATTCAAGATAATATTTATCGATTTATTTCTGTACATCTAACTGTGGACAACTAGTTGTAGGTTACTAACGAGGACAGCTGACTTAATAAACTTAAAACATCAAAATATATTAAAAGTGTTGTAAATATATTTTGAACATACTTTGATATATATGTATATATTGTTATAGGTTCGTGAATCAACCAGTGGCCAAGTCTTACTTCCCGACGAAGTAAAAATCTGTGAAAGTGAGTTATAGTCCCACTTTTAAAATCTAATATTTTTGGGATGAGAATACATGCAGGTTTTATAAATGATTTACAAAATAGACACAAGTACGTGAAACTACATTCTATGGTTGAATTATCGAAATCGAATATGCCCCTTTTTATTAAGTCTGGTAATCTAAGAATTAGGGAACAGACACCCTAATTGACGCGAATCCTAAAGATAGATCTATTGGGCCTAACAAACCCCATCCAAAGTACCGGATGCTTTAGTACTTCGAAATTTATATCATATCCGAAGGGTGTCCCGGAATGATGGGGTTATTCTTATATATGCATCTTGTTAATGTCGGTTACCAGGTGTTCACCATATGAATGATTTTTATCTCTATGTATGGGATATGTATTGAAATATGAAATCTTGTGGTCTATTATTATGATTTGATATATATAGGTTAAACCTATAACTCACCAACATTTTTGTTGACGTTTTAAGCATGTTTATTCTCAGGTGATTATTAAGAGCTTCCGCTGTCGCATACTTAAATAAGGACGAGATTTGGAGTCCATGCTTGTATGATATTGTGTAAAAACTGCATTCAAGAAACTTATTTTGTTGTAACATATTTGTATTGTAAACCATTATGTAATGGTCGTGTGTAAACAGGATATTTTAGATTATCATTATTTGATAATCTACGTAAAGTTTTTTAAACCTTTATTGATGAAATAAAGGTTATGGTTTGTTTTAAATGAATGCAGTCTTTGAAAAACGTCTCATATAGAGGTCAAAACCTCGCAACGAAATCAATTAATATGGAACGTTTTTAATCAATAAGAACGGGACATTTCAGTTGGTATCCGAGCGTTGGTCTTAGAGAACCAGAAAATTTGCATTAGTGTGTTAGGATGCATTAGTGAGTCTGGACTTCGACCGTGTTTTCTTTAAAAATGATTGCTTAACATTTTTGTTGGAAACTATATATTATTAACATGTATATATTATGTGATATATTAATCTCTTAACATGTTTGATATTGTGTGATAGATGTCTACCTCTAGCACAAATCCCATTGACTCACCTAATAATAACGAAGAGTCGAATATATATTGGACTGATTCACAAGTTCCCGAAGAAGAACCGGAAGAAGAATCAGAACCGGAAGAAGAATCAGAACCGGAAGAGGAGGAACCGGAGGAGGAAATAGAACCGGTAGGGGAAATAATAAAATGGTTAAGTAAAAGAAAATCCTCAACCAACCGACCAAGGTTAATTATGGTCAATGGTGTTTCCGCCAAGGAAGCAAAATATTGGGAGGATTATCAATTCTCCGATGAATCAGATTCCGACGAGAATTCCGATGATGTTATAGAAATTACCCCAACTGAATTTAAAAAGGCAAAAGAAAATAATAAGGGAAAGGGCATAAAAATAGCGAAATCTAATTCCAACCCCGATGAACTTTATATGTATCGTCAACCCCCGAAGCCCTTAAGTTGTAACAATGACCCGGGAACGTCTAAACCACCAGGTTTTTCTAAACCGTTGTGGAAAACGACAGCTCGTATTAGGGGAACATCATATATCCCTAGAAACTTGGCAAAACGAACCAAAACCGAAGAAAAAGAAACGAGCGAGTCAGAATATGATAGTTGTATTCGTGTATATGTAATATAGTGTGCTTATGCTTTATGATATATGTAAAAATTGCTTGTATTAATAAGTATTATTTTTTTTATGAATCTAACTCTTGTCTATTTTACAGTATAAAAACACAAAATGGATAGACAACCCAATATTTTAAGAGACCTACCGGGAGACATGATTGATGAAATCTTGTCTAGAGTCGGTCAGAATTCTTCGGCACAACTATTTACGGCGAAATCAGTTTGTAAGATATTCGAAGAACGTTCCAAGAATGTCTTGGTTTATAAGAGACTTTCGTTTGAAAGATGGGGGACATCACATTGGGAAACCCATAAGTTACGATGTGTTTACTTTGACGCATATATTGCGGGGAACCCAAATGCTATTTTATGCAACGGGTTAAGAAATTATTTTGACTCAATGTATCCGAATATAGGACTTCATGATTTAGAAAAAGCGGCTAACATGCAACATAAAGAAGCATGTTATGCTTACGGATTAGTAATGTTCGCTTCTCACCAAAGTGAGAAAAAGAACATCGGGCTACAACTATTAAACAAAACGTTCCCACAAGTGACAGAGTCGGTAATTGGGGTAAGAAATGAGGTTTTTAGGTTATTACGAGACTGTTGGTCATTACGTAACCCTCGTCCCTTTGACGACGGTACAACACGCTGTCTTATCAACGGCCATAACGGTTATGTTCCACAAGACCAAGGATGGGAAATAGTCCTAGTAAAACCAGAATGCATGACTTGTTTCTGGACGTATGAATTACGTGTCTTTATTGCCTTTGCTGAACGACTTGTGTACTAGCTAGAATTATCTTGACAACTATCTTGTATCAAAGTTATTGTGTGCTATATTTCATGCTTTATGTAAAATAAGCGGTATTGTAAGTTTGTAAAATATTGTATAAAAGTTTGAACGCGAAATATTATTATAATCAGTTTTTCATATAGAATTGTAGTAGTTGAATTGTATATTAGCTACTAAGTATGAACTTAACGGGTAGGTACTACCCGAATTTAAACTTATAAAACGCTAATATGAAGAAAAAGCTTTTATAAATGAGTTCATATTATGCTACGAAATACTATTAACTACTCTTAATATTATGTATGATTAACTTGTTCCATTTGACTATTTTGAAGGAAATGGCACTGACTACTCGACACACAGTGAATATGAATGAAGAGGAATTCCGTACTTTTCTAGCTTCAAACATAGCCGCAGTACAGGCTGCGCTACATACCAACAATAACCTTGGATCTAACAGTACAGGAAATCGTGTAGGATGCACCTACAAAGAATTCACTGCCTGCAAACCTTTGGAATTTGATGGAACCGAAGGACCGATCGGATTGAAACGGTGGACCGAGAAGGTCGAATCGGTGTTTTCCATAAGTAAGTGTACTGAAGAGGACAAAGTGAAGTACGCTACGCATACCTTCACAGGTTCTGCGTTAACATGGTGGAATACCTATCTAGAGCAAGTGTGACAAGATGATGCTTACGCACTACCGTGGTCAGCATTCAAGCACTTGATGAATGAGAAGTACCGTCCCAGAACCGAGGTCAATAAGCTCAAGACAGAACTTAGAGGGTTACGAACCCAAGGATTTGATATTACCACGTACGAAAGAAGATTCACAGAATTGTGCCTATTGTGTCCGGGAGCGTTCGAAGATGAGGAAGAGAAGATCGACGCGTTTGTGAAAGGATTACCGGAAAGAATCCAAGAAGATATAAGTTCACACGAGCCCGCCTCCATACAACAGGCATGTAGAATGGCTCACAAACTAGTGAACCAGATTGAGGAAAGAATTAAAGAACAGACGGCTAAAAAGGCCAATGTGAAGCAAGTCAAAAGAAAGTGGGAGGAAAACGGTGATAAGAATCACCAATACAACAACAACAGCAATTACAATAATAATCGCAACAATTATCCCAACAATCGCAACATCAATCGCAACTACAACAAATGGCCCAACAACAACAACAACAACAACAACAACAACAACAATAACAACAACAACTACAACAATCGTCCCAACAACAATAACAATCGCAACAACAACAACAATCAGAAGCAGCTATGCCAAAGGTGTGAAAAGTATCACTCGGGGTTCTGCACCAAATTTTGCAACAAGTGTAAAAGAAATGGTCATAGCGTGGCGAAGTGTGAGGTCTACGGACCAGGGGTTAACAGAACGAAAGGAACAAATGGTGTCGGAACGAGTAATGGCTGAGCAAGTAGTGTCGGAGCAAGTTATGCCAATGTAGTTTGTTATAAATGTGGAAAACTAGGCCACATTATTAGAAATTGCCCGAACCAGGAGAACACGAATGGACAAGGCCGCGGAAGAGTTTTCAATATTAATGCGGCAGAGGCACAGGAAGACCCGGAGCTTGTTACGGGTACGTTTCTTATTGACAATAAATCTGCTTACGTTTTATTTGATTCGGGTGCGGATAGAAGCTATATGAGTAGAGATTTTTGTGCTAAATTAAGTTGTCCATTGACGCCGTTGGATAGTAAATTTTTACTCGAATTAGCAAATGGTAAATTAATTTCAGCAGATAATATATGTCGGAATCGAGAAATTAAACTGGGTAGCGAAATATTTAAGATTGATTTGATACCAGTAAAGTTAGGGAGTTTTGATGTAATAGTTGGCATAGACTGGCTGAAGAAGGTGAAAGCAGAGATCGTATGTTATAAAAATGCAATTCGCATTGTACGAGAAGAAGGAGAACCCTTAATGGTGTACGGAGAAAAGGGCAACATGAAGCTACATCTTATTAGTAATTTGAAGGCACAAAAACTAATAAGAAAAAGTTGCTATGCTATTCTAGCACACGTCGGGAAAGTACAAACTGAAGAAAAGAGCATCAATGATGTTCCCGTCGCAAAAGAACTTCCCGATGTAATTCTGAAATAATTACCGGGACTACCTCCACATCGATCTGTTGAATTTCAAATAGATCTTGTACCAGGAGCTGCACCAATAGCTCATGCTCCTTATAGACTCGCACCCAGCGAGATGAAAGAACTGCAAAGCCAATTGCAAGAACTATTAGAACGTGGTTTCATTCGACCAAGCACATCACCATGGGGAGCTCCTGTTTTGTTTGTCAAGAAGAAGGATGGTACATTTAGGTTGTGTATTGACTACAGAGAGTTGAACAAACTTACCATAAAAAACCGTTATCCACTACCGAGAATCGACGACTTATTTGATCAACTACAAGGCTCGTCTGTTTATTCAAAGATTGACTTACGTTCCGGGTATCATCAAATGCGGGTGAAAGAAGATGATATTTCAAAGACTGCTTTCAGAACACGTTACGGTCATTATGAGTTTATGGTCATGCCGTTTGGTTTAACTAATGCACCAGCTGTGTTCATGGACCTTATGAACCGAGTGTATGGACCATACCTTGACAAGTTTGTCATTGTTTCATTGATGACATACTTATTTACTCAAAGAATGACCAAGAACACGGTGAACATTTGAGAAAGGTGTTAGAAGTATTGAGGAAGGAAGAATTGTACGCTAAATTTTCAAAGTGTGCATTTTGGTCGGAAGAAGTTCAAATTTCTCGGTCAAATAGTGAACAAAAAAGGTATTAAGGTGGATCCGGAAAAGATAGAAACTGTTGAAAAGTGGGAAACCCCGAAAACTCCGAAACACATACGCCAGTTTTTAGGATTAGCTGGTTACTACAGAAGGTTCATCCAAGACTTTTCCAGAATAGCAAAACCCTTGACTGCATTAACGCATAAAGGGAAGAAATTTGAATGGAAGGATGAACAAGAGAAAGCCTTTCAGTTATTGAAGAAAAAGCGAACTACGGCACCTATATTGTCATTGCCTGAAGAGAATGATGATTTTGTGATTTATTGTGATGCATCAAAGCAAGGTCTCGGTTGTGTATTAATGCAACGAACGAAGGTGATTGCTTATGCGTCAAGACAATTGAAGATTCACGAGCAAAATTATACGACGCATGATTTGGAATTAGGCGCGGTTGTTTTTGCATTAAAGACTTGGAGGCACTACTTATATGGGGTCAAAAGTATTATATATACCGACCACAAAAGTCTTCAATACATATTTAATCAGAAACAACTGAATATGAGGCAGCGTAGGTGGATTGAATTGTTGAATGATTACGACTTTGAGATTCGTTACCACCCGAGGAAGGCAAATGTGGTAGCCGACGCCTTGAGCAGAAAGGACAGAGAACCCATTCGAGTAAAATCTATGAATATAATGATTCACACTAACCTTACTACTCAAATAAAGGAGGCACAACAAGGAGTTTTAAAAGAGGGAAATTTAAAGGATGAAATACCCAAAGGATCGGAGAAGCATCTTAATATTCGAGAAGACGGAACCACGTATAGGGCTGAAAGAATTTGAGTACCAAAATTTGGAGATATGAGAGAAATGGTACTTAGAGAAGCTCATAAAACTAGATACTCAATACATCCTGGAACGGGGAAGATGTACAAGGATCTTAAGAAACATTTTTGGTGGCCAGGTATGAAAGTCGATATTGCTAAATATGTAGAAGAATGTTTGACGTGTTCTAAGGTCAAAGTTGAACATCAGAAACCATCATGTCTACTACAACAACCTGAAATCCCGGAATGGAAATGGGAAAACATTACCATGGATTTCATTTCTAAATTGCCAAGGACTGCAAGTGGTTATGATACTATTTGGGTAATAGTTGATCGTTTCACCAAGTCAGCACACTTCCTGCCAATAAGAGAAGATGACAAAATGGAGAAGTTAGCACGACTATATTTGAAGGAAGTCGTCTCCAGACATGGAATACCAATCTCTATTATCTCTGATAGGGATGGTAGATTTATTTCAAGATTCTGGCAGACATTACAACAAGCATTGGGAACTCGTCTAGACATGAGTACTGCCTATCATCCATAAACTGATGGGCAGAGCGAAAGGATGATAAAAACTCTTGAAGACATGCTACGAGCTTGTGTTATTATTTTCGGAAACAGTTGGGATCGACATCTACCGTTAGCAGAATTTTCCTACAACAACAGCTACCATTCAAGCATTGAGATGGTGCCGTTTGAAGCACTTTATGGTAGAAAGTGCAGGTCTCCGATTTGTTGGAGTGAAGTGGGGGATAGACAGATTACGGGTCCGGAGATAATACAAGAAACTACCGAGAAGATCATCCAAATTCAACAACGGTTGAAAACCGCCCAGAGTCGACAAAAGAGCTACGCGGACAGTAAAAGAAAAGATATAGAGTTTGAAATTGGAGAAATGGTCATGCTTAAGGTTTCACCTTGGAAAGGCTTTGTTCGATTTGGTAAACGGGGGAAACTAAATCCAAGGTACATTGGACCATTCAAGATTATAGATCATGTCGGACCAGTAGCTTACCAACTGGAGCTACCTCAACAACTCGCGGCTGTACATAACACTTTCCACGTCTCAAATTTGAAGAAATGTTTTGCTAAAGAAGATCTCACTATTCCGTTGGACGAAATCCAAATCAATGAAAAACTTCAATTCATTGAAGAACCCGTCGAAATAATGGATCGTGAGGTTAAGAGACTTAAACAAAACAAGATATCGATTGTTAAGGTTCGATGAAATGCTCGTAGAGGACCCGAGTTCACATAGGAGCGTGAAGATCAGATGAAGAAGAAATACCCGCATTTATTTCCAGAAGATACGTCAACACCTCCAACTGCTTAAAATTTCGGGACGAAATTTATTTAACGGGTAGGTACTGTAGTGACCCAAACTTTTCCATGTTTATATATATATTAAATGAAATTGTTATTTACATGATTAAGTATTTCCAACATGTTAAGCAATCAAACTTGTTAAGACTTGATTAATTGAAATAGGTTTCATATAGGCAATTGACCACCCAAGTTGACCGGTGATTCACGAACGTTAAAACTTGTAAAAACTATACGATGACATATATATGGTTATATATATAGTTAACATGATTTTATTATAAGTATGTATCTCATTAGGTATTTTAACAATGAGTTATATACATAAAAATGAGACTATTAATTTAAGAAACTCGAAAACGATATATATATAACGATTATCGTTATAACAACGTCTTACTAGGTACATATGAATCATATTAAGATATTGATACACTTGGTTAATTATGTTAAATGATAAGTAAATATATTATTAAGTGTATTAACAATGAAATACATATGTACAAATAAGACTACTAACTTAATGATTTCGAAACGAGACATATATGTAACGATTATCGTTGTAACGACATTTAACTGTATATATATCATACTAAGATATATTATATATCATAATATCATGATAATATAACAATTTGACATCTCATTTGTTATAATAAACAATGGGTTAACAACATTCAACAAGATCGTTAACCTAAAGGGTTCATAACAACATTTACATGTAACGACTAACGATGACTTAACGACTCAGTTAAAAATGTATATACATGTAGTGTTTTAATATGTGTTCATACACTTTTGAAAGACTTCAAGACACTTATCAAAATACTTCTACTTAACAAAAATGCTTACAATTACATCCTCGTTCAGTTTAATCAACAATTCTACTCGTATGCACCCGTATTCGTACTCGTACAATACACAGCTTTTAGATGTATGTACTATTGGTATATACACTCCAATGATCAGCTCTTAGCAGCTCATGTGAGTCACCTAACACATGTGGGAACCATCATTTGGCAACTAGCATGAAATATCTCATAAAATTACAAAAATATGAGTAATCATTCATGACTTATTTACATGAAAACAAAATTACATATCCTTTATATCTAATCCATACACCAACGACCAAAAACACCTACAAACACTTTCATTCTTCAATTTTATTCATCTAATTGATCTCTCTCAAGTTCTATCTTCAAGTTCTAAGTGTTCTTCATAAATTCCAAAAGTTCAAGTTTCATAAAATCAAGAATACTTCCAAGATTGCAAGTTTACTTCCAAGTTTTCTAAATCCATTCCAAGTAATCATCCAAGATCAAGAAACCTTTGTTACTTACAGTAGGTTATCTTTCTAATACAAGATAATAATCATATTCAAACTTTAATTCAATTTCTATAACTATAACAATCTTATTTCGAGTGGAAATCTTACTTGAAATTGTTTTCGTGTCATGATTCTGCTTCAAGAACTTTCAAGCCATCCAAGGATCCTTTGAAGCTAGATCTATTTTTCTCATTTCCAGTAGGTTTATCCAAGGAACTTGAGGTAGTAATGATGTTCATAACATCATTCGATTCATACATATAAAGCTATCTTATTCGAAGGTTTAAACTTGTAATCACTAGAACATAGTTTAGTTAATTCTAAACTTGTTCGCAAATAAAAGTTAATCCTTCTAACTTGACTTTTAAAATCAACTAAACACATGTTCTATATCTATATAATATGATTTAAAACCTGGAAACACGAAAAACACCGTAAAACCGGATTTACGCCGTCGTAGTAACACCGCGGGCTGTTTTGGGTTAGTTAATTAAAAACTATGATAAACTTTGATTTAAAAGTTGTTATTCTGAGAAAATGATTTTTATTATGAACATGAAACTATATCCAAAAATTACGGTTAAACTCGAAGTGGAAGTATGTTTTCTAAAATGGTCATCTAGACGTCGTTCTTTCGACTGAAATGACTACCTTTACAAAAATGACTTGTAACTTATTTTTCCGACTATAAACCTATACTTTTTCTGTTTAGATTTATAAAATAGAGTTCAATATGAAACCATAGCAATTTGATTCACTCAAAACGGATTTAAAATGAAGAAGTTATGGGCAAAACAAGATTGGATAATTTTTCTCATTTTAGCTACGTGAAAATTGGTAACAAATCTATTCCAACCATAACTTAATCAACTTGTATTGTATATTATGTAATCTTGAGATACCATAGACACGTATACAATGTTTCGACCTATCATGTCGACACATCTATATATATATTTCGGAACAACCATAGACACTCTATATGTGAATGTTGGAGTTAGCTATACAGGGTTGAGGTTGATTCCAAAATATATATAGTTTGAGTTGTGATCAATACTGAGATACGTATACACTGGGTCGTGGATTGATTCAAAATAATATTTATCGATTTATTTCTGTACATCTAACTGTGGACAACTAGTTGTAGGTTACTAACGAGGACAGCTGACTTAATAAACTTAAAACATCAAAATATATTAAAAGTGTTGTAAATATATTTTGAACATACTTTGATATATATGTATATATTGTTATAGGTTCGTGAATCAACCAGTGGCCAAGTCTTACTTCCCGACGAAGTAAAAATCTGTGAAAGTGAGTTATAGTCCCACTTTTAAAATCTAATATTTTTGGGATGAGAATACATGCAGGTTTTATAAATGATTTACAAAATAGACACAAGTACGCGAAACTACATTCTATGGTTGAATTATCGAAATCGAATATGCCCCTTTTTATTAAGTCTGGTAATCTAAGAATTAGGGAACAGACACCCTAATTGACGCGAATCCTAAAGATAGATCTATTGGGCCTAACAAACCCCATCCGAAGTACCGGATGCTTTAGTACTTTGAAATTTATATCATATCCGAAGGGTGTCCCGGAATGATGGGGATATTCTTATATATGCATCTTGTTAATGTCGGTTACCAGGTGTTCACCATATGAATGATTTTTATCTCTATGTATGGGATGTGTATTGAAATATGAAATCTTGTGGTCTATTATTATGATTTGATATATATAGGTTAAACCTATAACTCACCAACATTTTTGTTGACGTTTTAAGCATGTTTATTCTCAGGTGATTATTAAGAGCTTCCGCTATCGCATACTTAAATAAGGACGAGATTTGGAGTCCATGCTTGTATGATATTGTGTAAAAACTGCATTCAAGAAACTTATTTTGTTGTAACATATTTGTATTGTAAACCATTATATAATGGTCGTGTGTAAAAAGGATATTTTAGATTATCATTATTTGATAATCTACGTAAAGTTTTTTAAACCTTTATTGATGAAATAAAGGTTATGGTTTGTTTTAAATGAATGCAGTCTTTGAAAAACGTCTCATATAGAGGTCAAAACCTCGCAACGAAATCAATTAATATGGAACGATTTTAATCAATAAGAACGGGACATTTCAAACGATACTCTTGTTATTCCTTGGAAAATCTCCGCATTTAATGCACTCTGTAAACGACCTAATAAGGTTAAAGATCATGGGATCAAACGTACAAACAAAACAATAAACTTATTGTTAACACTCATTGGAATTCACGAAAGGGCCCCGATTGTACCAGGGAACGTGAAAATCAACCTCTATTGTTAAAATCCATTGGGATTCGTGTAGCAGCCCCTAACATACATGGGAACGCGAATACCAAATGATACGAAAATACTTCCATCTCTTCTCAACTGCTGATGCAAACGAGAGCTCTACCTAAAACTTCGGGACGAAGTTTTCAATAACGGGGAGGTACTATAACGACCCTCATTTTTTCCATTCTATATTTTTTTTAAATAATTAATACCCAAACAATTCTCACAATCCTCTCTCAACAACAATCTCTCCCTCTCCCTCTCCTTTGGCTCACGGCACTCGAAACGGACCACGCGCATACAAGAAAATAACGAAACGAATGATATTTCACTTTTAATAATTATTTTATGTAATTATTATGTTTTAAAAGTACTTTCAATTTATTAGAATTTATATAGATTAAAAACGCGAGAAATTGACGTTTAACGTTCCAGTTTGCGTTTTCGGCTAACGACACTTCAAGGCTCTTAACCGGATCCCATAGAAAGTCATCTATTATCATTTTTGAGTCCATTAACTTCCTTTTGGACCCTCTTGGCCGAAATCCTTTTCTTAGGGAGTCCATTACTTAGTTTTTCTAGCCCACTTGTGGAATTGGACTTATATAAGGAAACCTAGCCCTAATTATTCCCTAAATAAATAATCTGCATATTTTGTCTTCCTCCCACACCCCATCCACGAATTTGGGCAGTCCCAAACCCCAAAAACAAGTCGACATCTTCATCTCCTTCAATCTCCATCAATTTCTTGCTTGATTGCTAAATCGTTTACGTATTCGTGATCCTCTCATTCTCCTCTACATGTATCTACTTTCAATTTGTTATTTGAAGGTATAAAACACTAACCCTAATCATATTAGATCTGATTTTAATCAATTACATAGTGTACAAGAGTCTAGTGCTCAATTGATTATGTTTAGAGTTGTCGTTAATCGTTAATTTGGTCGATTGTTGTCTTTGTTATGAAAACCGAATTTGATTGTTATGAATCTGATTATATGAGTTTATGTACTAGTCATATAGTGTATATAGATGTGTAGATCTTGAAAAATTAATAAATTTGGACTTTGGATTTTCATGATTTCGTTACCGGATGCTTAAGTTATGATTAATCGAAGTTTCGTTAGGGTTTCACATGTAATCCGAATTTTCTGAGTTGCATGCTTTGTGTTTTAGTTTATAAAAAGTATACAACTGTATTCCTTATGAAAAGTTATTCAATTTAGACTAAATATTTGCGTCGAGAGATTATGTAATGCTCCCGATATGATAAAACGAAGATTTGATTTGTAAAGTATGCTGAATCAGTTTTTAAGTTTACGTAAAAATTTCTAGAACGAACTAGGAATTGATTTAGACTTTGAGCTTCTGGAATATGTTAGTATAAGTGTTCCTTGACATATTTCATTTGTATGAGAACTTGCGATAACTGATTTGCCATGAGTTATTTGCTTATCTTTTTGATGTGCCTGATTGATGCTCAAAAACTGAAGAGTCTGTGTTGTTTTGCATAACTGAAAAAATTGGCTAAAGCAATGCTTCTGATTATTTTATCACTAAAATTTTGAGATGTTACGAGATGACACCAATTGGCCGTTTGTCAAAATCTATTTTCTATATTTTATGAACAATGTTTAAAAACTGACGCGCGAGCAGAAATTGCTGTAACGAACCTGAACTTGATCCTTTCTGATATTGGACTTTTATTTATCGTATGAGGCTTTGGCCAGACTTTTTGGAATCTATTTTAAGTCTAGTTATGATCTGGAGTTGGTCATAATTTTATGAATTATGTGCTATGTGCTATGAGTGTATTTCTTTACGACGTATGAATTCCGAAGGATTACTCTAAGGTGTGGAAAATGCGATTTGCTAAACTACGAGCGTTAACATGTTATACGACCTATGTTTGACTTATTGACATGTTTGCATGATTTACTGAGATGTTTGACTTTAGTTGACCACTTTGACCGAGTTGACTTTTGGTTTGACTTTGGTTGACTTGCTTGGATTAGTTAACTTTTACTTGTTCGTTGAGTCAGTCTGAGCACTAGGACTTTACGTACACTATGGGTTGACATTATGACCTATATGTGTATACTTAAGATGACCTATTTGACTAGGTTACATTGTTCGGTCGTGATTGTTCGACTACAGTAGGTTTTGCTAAAATATCTCTCTACTTACTAAGGTGAACTTCATAGCCCCACTTTCTATTGTGCACAACTTACTTACTTTACTTGGGGTGAGACACATGCTGTTTTTACTTTTTACACTTTAGACACAAGTACCAAACTGTTAAACTATGCTATACCCGGCTATGTACGACTAAGTCCCTACAGTGATATTTTTAATTGCTGCGGCATGCTTAATTATTGAGGGTAGGCCTATCGGGAGTAACGTCCCCGATACATTTGACTCAGTCTTTGTATTACTTGATAATAAAATTTAAACCTACAAGGACAGACACAACTTGTCATGGGGCAAAACTTGAACGTTTTGTCTAAATATCACGCTTTGGCATAACTTTAGATCCTGTGGGAGATCAACTTTACAAACTAAATCTTGTGATCTAAAACAACGATAACTACTTTTGTTAAACCTATGAACTTCACTCAACCTTTTTGGTTGACACTTTAGCATGTTTTGTCTCAGGTTCTGTTTGATTCAAGCTTTCTTATCTACTACTTATGTGATGCTACTTGGACTTAGGATCAAGAGATATCGCCTTCATTACTTCTGCATATGAATAATTACTTTATCGTTATTTCCATTATTGTAACGACATTTCATTTTCCGCTGCGTACTCAATAAAGTTAAATTTTCTCATTTAGTATTGTTCTCGTATTATAATATGTTGGTATATTTTGATATTAAGTCACATTTCGCCCAGGCCCTAACTGGGGGTGTGACACCATGTCTAGTTTTAAGTTTATAAACACCAAGTTTAAGTAACATAAAGCAGAGTCTGAAAAATAGTATTCAATGTAATAGTTCTTTGTTTTTAGACCACGGGTTGCAAAGATATACATCTATTATGAGCATTTGAATATAAAGCTTTAACCCGCTTAATTACGCTACATGTCTTCCTTTACCCCATATTTCAAATGCTGATCAAGCATTCAGTTACAAAGTTATAAGCACGAGGTTTGTCAAACCTACGATACCGTCCTTATAGTTCGAGCCTTACAAAATAATTATTATATTCAAGGTAGAGGCTTTATTATCTAACTCATTATGTATATTCAGTTTGCACTCGTGTCTAATGAGAAAAACAGTTTAAAATAGTTTAAGAAACAGTTCGAAAGCAGCATGTATCTCATCCCAAAAATGTTAACGAAAATAGGACTGTAGACTCACCTTGAGTGCACTTGACAATTCACAAGCAAAGAATAGTCGAACACTATGACCGAGTAATGCAACCTATATATACCATTATATGGTTACAAAAGTTTGTTTCAAAAGACAGACTCACAGTACAGTTGTCCTATTGCTCAGACCGACGAATGTTGAAATGTCCCGTTCATATCGATTATAAACGTTCCATATTAATTGATTTCGTTGCGAGGTTTTGACCTTTATATGAGACGTTTTTCAAAGACTGCATTCGTTTTTAAAACAAACCATAACCTTTATTTTATCGACAAGGTTAAAAGGACACCACCTAGATTATCAAGAAATGATAATCTAAAAATATCACACTTACACACTACCAATACATATTGGTTTACAATATTAATATGTTACAACAAAGTAATTCTCGAATGCAGTTTAAAACAATATTATACAAGCATGCTGACACCAAATCTTGTCCATATTTTAGCATGCAACAGCGGAAGCTCTTAATAATCACCTGAGAATAAACATGCTTTAAACGTCAATAAAAATTTTGGTGAGTTATAGGTTTAACCTATATATTTATCAAATTGTAATAATAGACCACAAGATTTCGTATTTCAATATACATCCCATACATAGAGATAAAAATCATTCATATGGTAAACACCTGGTAACCGACATTAACAAGATGCATATAAGAATATCCCCTATCATTCCGGGAAATCCTTCGGACATGATAAAAATGAATTTGAAGTACTAAAGCATCCGATACTTTGGATGGGGTTTGTTAGGCCCAAATAGATCTATCTTTAGGGTTCGCGTCAATTAGTAGATCGGTTTACTAATTCTTAGGCTACCAAGAAAAAAGGGGCATATTCGACTTCGATCATTCACCCATATAATGTAGTTTCATTTACTTGTGTCTATTTCGTAAAACATTTATAAAACTGCATGTATTCTCATCCCAAAATATTAGATTTTAAAAGTGGGACTATAACTCACTTTCACAGATTTTTACTTCGTCGGGAAGTAAGACTTGGCCACTGGTATATTCACGAACCTATAACAAATATGTACATATATATCAAAGTATGTTCAAAATATATTTACAATATTTTTAATACGTTTTACTGTTTTAAGTTTATTAAGTCAGCAATCCTCGTTAGTAACCTATAACTAGTTATCCACAGTTTGATGTACAGAAATAAATCGATATATTATCTTGAATCAATCCACGACCCAGTGTATACATGTCTCAGGCTAGATCACAACTCAAAGTATATATATTTTTGGAATCAACCTCAACCCTGTATAGCTAACTCAAACATTACTGCATATAGAGTGTCTATGGTTGTTCCAAATAATATATATACATGGGTCGATATGATATGTCAAAACATTTGTATACGTGTCTATGGTATCCCAAGATTACATAATATATTAGAATACAATATGAGTTAGCTAGGATATGATTAATATAGATTTGTTACCAATTTTCACGTAGCTACAACAAGTAAAATTTATCAAATCTTGTTTTACCCATAACTTCTTCGTTTTAAATCCGTTTTGAGTGATTCAAGTTGCTATGGTTTCATATTGAACTTAAGTTTATGAATCTAAATAGAAAAAGTATAAGTTTATAGTCAGAAATACAGGTTACAAGTCAATATTATAAGTGGTAGTCATTTCAGTCGAAAGAACGACGTCTTGATGACCATTTTGAAAAACATACTTTCACTTTGAGTTTAACCATGATTTTTGGATATAGTTTCATGTTCATAAGAAAAAATAATTTTCCTAGAAGAACAACTTTTAAATCAAAGTTTATCATAGTTTTTAAATAACTAACCCAAAACAGCCCGCGGTGTTACTACGACGGCATATATCCGGTTTTACGGTGTTTTTCGTGTTTTCAGGTTTTAAATCATTAAGTTACCATATCATATAGATATAGAACATGTGTCTAGTTGATTTTAAAAGTCAAGTTTGAAGGATTAACTTTTGTTTGCGAACAAGTTTAGAATTAACTAAACTATGTTCTAGTGATTACAAGTTTAAACCTGCGAATAAGATAGTTTTATATATATGATTTGAATGATGTTATAAACATCATTACTACCTCAAGTTTTGTGGATAAACCTACTGGAAATGATAAAATTAGATCTAGCTTCAAAGGATCCTTGGATGGCTTGAAAGTTCTTGAAGCAAAATTATGACACAAAAACAAGTTCAAGTAAGATTTCCACTCGAAATAAGATTGTTATAGTTATAGAAATTGAATTAAAGTTTGAGTATGAGTATTACATTGAATTAGAAAGATATATTACTGTAAATAAGAAAGATTTTTTGAGGTTGGATGATCACTTGAAATGGATTTGCAAGATTGGAAGTAAGTTAGTAAACTTGAAAGTGTCGTTGGTGTGTTCTTGAGTAGTTGTTTTGTATGTTGATCTAGGTTAGCTAGATTGAGTTATATTGAGCTAGATTTTGTTGAATATGATGAAGAACACTTAGAACAAAGGAAGAACACTTGAGAGAGATGAGTTTGATGCATGAAAATTGAAAATGAAAGTGTGTTTGTGGTTGCTCTTTCACGTGAATGTATGGAGTCAATATAGGCTCCATTAGTTTGTTGTTTTGTTAGATATTTCATGCTAGTTGCCAAATGATGGTTCCCACATGTGTTAGGTGACTCACATGGGCTGCTAAGAGCTGATCATTGGAGTGTATATACTAATAGTAAGTACATTTAGAAGCTGTGTATTGTACGAGTACGAATACGGTTGTATACGAGTAGAATTGTTGGTGAAAATGAATGAGGATGTAATTGTAAGCGTTTTTGTTAAGTATAAGTACTTTGATAAGTGTCTTGAAGCCTTTAAAGAGTGTATCAATATATATTAAAACACTACATGTATATACATTTTAACTGAGTCGTTAAGTCATCGTTAGTCGTTACATGTAAGTGTTGTTTTGAAACTTTTAAGTTAACGATCTTGTTAAATGTTGTTAACCCATTATTTATTATATCTAATGAGATGTTAAATTATTACATTATCATGATATAATGATGTATTAATATATCTTAATATGATATATATACATTTAAATGTCGTTACAACGATAATCTTTACATATATGTCTCGTTTCGAAAACCTTAAGTTAGTAGTCTTGTTTTTACATATGTAGTTCATTGTTAATACATTTAATGATATGTTTACTTACCATTTATCATGTTTAAATATAGTGTATCAATATCTTAATATGATTCATATGTATTTAGTAAGACGTTGTTATAACGATAATCGTTATATATATCGTTTTCGAGTTTCTTAAATCAATAGTCTCATTTTTATGTATATAACTCATTGTTAAAATACCTAATGAGATACTTAATTATCATAATATCATGTTAACTATATATATATCCATATATATGTCATCATATAGTTTTTACAAGTTTTAACGTTCGTGAATCACCGGTCAACTTGGGTGGTCAATTGTCTATATGAAACCTATTTCAATTAATCACGTCTTAACAAGTTTGATTACTTAACATGTTGGAAACACTTAATCATGTAGATATCAATTTCATTTAATATATATATAAACATGAAAAAGTTCGGGTCACTACAGTACCTACCCGTTAAATAAATTTTGTCCCGAAATTTTAAGCAGTTGGAGGTGTTGACGTATCTTCTGGAAATAAGTGCGGGTATTTCTTCTTCATCTGATCTTCTCATTCCCAGGTGAACTTGGGTCCTCTACGAGCATTCCATCGAACCTTAACAATTGGTATCTTGTTTTGCTTATGTCTTTTAACCTCACGATCCATTATTTCGACGGGTTCTTCGATGAATTGAATTTTTTCGTTGATTTGGATTTCGTCTAACGGAATAGTGAGATCTTCTTTAGTAAAACATTTCTTCAAATTTGAGATGTGGAAAGTGTTATGTATAGCCGCGAGTTGTTGAGGTAACTCAAGTCGGTAAGCTACTGGTCCGACACGATCAATAATCTTGAATGGTCCAATATACTTTGGATTTAATTTCCCTCATTTACAAAATCGAACAACGCCTTTCCAAGGTGTAACTTTAAGCATGACCATCTCTCCAATTTCGAATTCTATATCTTTTCTTTTAATGTCAGCGTAGCACTTTCGTCGACTTTGGACGGTTTTCAACCGTTGTTGAATTTGGATGATCTTCTCGGTAGTTTCTTGTATTATCTCTGGAACCGTAATATGTCTATCCCCCACTTCACTCTAACAAATTGGAGACCTGCACTTTCTACCATAAAGTGCTTCAAACGATGCCATCTCAATGCTTGAATGGTAGCTGTTGTTGTAGGAAAATTCTGCTAAAGGTAGGTGTCGATCCCAACTGTTTCCGAAATCAATAACACATGCTCGTAGAATGTCTTCAAGCGTTTATATCATCCTTTCACTCTGCCCATCAGTTTGTGGATGATAGGAAGTACTCATGTCTAGACGAGTTCCTAATGCTTGCTGTTGTGACGACCCGGAAATTTTCGACCAAAATTTAAACTTAATCTTTATATGATAACATTATTCCGACATGATAAGCAATAAATTTTGACAAGTTTTAAAACTTTTGAAATGAGTTTCATACAAACAATTAACCAACCATTTGTTCGACGGTTCACGAACGTCATAACTTGTATTAAATATATACTTATGTATATATATATATATATATATATATATATATATATGGATATATGGATTATATCTAACTTGAATATATGATAGTTAAGTATCTCATTAAGTATATTAATAATGGGTTTTATATATATAAATTGAGACTACTAATTTAAGGGTTTCGAAAACAATATATATATGTAACATTTAACGACGTAATAACCCTTATGTTAAAATGAATATATATGTATTGTATTAAGATGTATTAATACACTTTTGAAAGACTTAAATACATATATTAACATAAGTATATTCAACAAAGATAGCTATACTCGTATTCGCAATCTATTTCCTCATGAATTCTATTCGTATTTTTATGATATTTTTACCCGTCTAATACGCAGCTTATAGATGTATAACTATTGAAAAATACACTCCTTAGCAGCCCCATTTTTGGATCCTAGCATCTTTTGTCTTGTTAATGAGTCATGAGACAAAAACTCACAAGTTTACTAACCATTTTGGCAACATATGACTCCATTATTAACTTAAAATTCGTCCATATGTACCACCCCATTTTTCCATTCTATTTTCTCATTCTTTACTCCAAATTACTCTCTCAAAATACTTCTATCTTCATACTAGATCATCACCACGCATTTTCCTCATCATCTAGCTTCAAAATCAAGGTAGAACACTTCTTAAAACTCTTATTAAATTCCTACTCTATTGCTATCTTAATAAGTTTATAAAACTTGTAAAAACTAGAACTTGTTTTGGTGGAAACCAAGCATGTTTATAAACTAATCTAACCTTACTAACTTGACTTTAAAAACACTTATTTATATGTATTATGACATTATATTAAGTTATTATAAGAATTTATAACTTGTATATATGTATAACACCTTAGAACTTAATATACAACAATTGGTCTCTTTCGGTTCTTGAAAACTGTTTTGACACACGAATTTAAAAGCTATCTTAAACTTTGTTTTAGAGCATATAACTCTGGATATATGGTAATATATATGAATCAAGATTTTTGTAATTTTTTCATGATTTTAGACGAAGTGAAAGTATTTTTCAAAATTTCATTAGTTGACTGATGACAGATTTTATCCGAATCTGTCCACCGTTACAAGTTAAGGGCATAAGCCTAACTTCGACTATGAAATCAAAACTTTTCGATTATGTTTTGAAAACAAAACATATTAAGGAGTATCCAGCAGCTTGATTCATTAAAAATCATGTAGTAACAAATAATTTATGAACCGAAAGATTTGGCTAAGATTAATGGTGTATGCTTAATCAATCTAACTATAAAACTATGCTAACTAAGACCTGGGCTATTTTCCTTGATAATACCTGTTAGTGTATATGTTAATAACTACAATATAGAAGGAAAATTAAAAATATTGAGTTTAGCTATTTTTCATAGCCTACGGACTGTTCCTATGACGAATTATTAAACTGTGCGGACAGATTTACGCACCTGTGACAAAATGAAATTTTAACTAACCTATACTCTGATTCAGAACAGATGCCGATTATGGCTAGTTATAGGACTCAAATACCTTTCCAATGATGGCTCTTACACCTATAGAAGCCGAACACACTATGAGATATACCTATCGGGAGTTGACTATTTAAAATCAGGAAATCTATATAAGATTTAAAATAAGACTAACAACTAATTACTAGCTTAAACAAGTAAAAATATTATATAATTAATATATAAACTTGTTTTATCAATATTATATGTTAATAATATTATTTAATATATATAATTGATATAGGTTCGTGAATCCGAGACAAACCCTGCACTTGTTCAGTACCGTCATATACATAATTGCTACGAAATACAGTATAGTGAGTTTCATTTGCTCCCTTTTTAAATGTTGTTGTATTATATATTTTTGGGCTGAGAATACATGCGTTATTTTTATAACTGTTTTACAAAATGGACACAAGTACTAAAAACATATTCTACGTTGAGTTGTACCACTTTACATATTTTTCCCTAATAGCTTGGTAACTAATATTTACATGTTGTAAGAACATGTAAGCGCGAATCCTATTGATAGATCTGTCGGGTTTGACAACCCCAACCGGGCTAGTCGCTCTAGTATCGTAAATGGTTGCATAGTACTTCGTTTTTACTACACTTGGTACAGTGTAGTGAGATTTCATAATAAAGGGAATATGCCACATTAATTGTTAAGTATGGTTACCGAAGCGCTCAACAACTTATAGAATACTTTTATACACTTGCGAGTGTACGGATATTTATGGAAACTGAAATCTTGTGGTCTATTACTATTACAAAAATGATTGATTATGATAAACTAATGAACTCACCAACCTTTTAGTTGACACTTTAAAGCATGTTTATTCTCAGGTATTAAAGAAATCTTCCGCTGTGCATTAGCTCATTTTAAGGATATTACTTGGAGTCATTCATGAAATACTTTGAAAGACGTTGCATTCGAGTTGTTGAGTTCATCAAGATTAATATTAAGTCAATTATAGTTGAATGTAATATGAAATGGTATGCATGTCGTCAATTTTTGATGTAAAGAAAGTTTGTCTTTTAAAAACGAATGCAATGTTTGTAAAATGTATCATATAGAGGTCAAATACCTCGCGATGTAATCAACTATTGTGAATCATTTATAATGTATATGAACGGGTCATTTCAATTGGTATCATAGCGGTGGTCTTAGCGAACCAGGTCTGCATTAGTGTGTCTAACTGATAGTCGTTAGAATGCATTAGTGAGTTTGGACTTCGACCGTGTCTGCATGTCAAAAGTTTTGCTCATCATTTTTGTTGGAAATTACCTGCTTATCATTCTTAGTCTAGACACATCTTATTGCATTGATTGCATAAATAGTGTATAGACAAAATTCATATCTTAGCGTATCTGCTAATTCATATTTTAGCGTATCTGTTACTGTAAACTTTACCGGACATATTCCGTAAATTCCTCCGTAATCTACGAAACCTTTTGCTCTATATATATATATATATATATATATATATATATATATATATATATATATATATATATATATATATATATATATATATATATATATATATATATATATATATATATATATATATATATATATATATATATATAGATATAGATATAGATATTCTATGCAATTAGAATACCACCCGATAGTCGGAAAATCATTTCATATCGAAAAATCCTTTATTTAATCGTACGAAATGGAATTCGTCATTAGTTTAAGTCCCTCGGATTCCGAAATGGAATCTCACTCAAGCTCCAAAAGCAGTGTGACTGGAATGGATCAACCAATCAGCCATCATCTATTCTGGATGAATTGGGGATGGGTTCGGAGCCTCCTTAATCATTGGAGACAAGAAGAAGGCGATCCCTTCCATCCACCACATTGCCCTCTTGGTAAAGAACCTGAAGCACTTACCGGCGAACCTGTCCGAAACACCATTTTCTCTCTCATTTCCAGAGTATCTCGCCACGATTATATACTATACCAAATTCTAGATTTTATTTATCCGCTCGTCCGAACCGATAATCACCCCGGTGTAATAGAAGAAGTCAACGAGCTTCGCGCTCGGGTAGTGGCATTGGAGAATATGGTGCAAAGGTTACAAACACCAGCAGCAGCAGCACCAGCAACATAACCAGTACCACCATCATCATCGCCAACGATACCATTACCACCCCCAACCTCAACCGCGTCGTAAACATCAACTTTACAAACTGTCCCACGAGCACCAATGTCATACGCTCTGTAGATACCAAGGAATACCAACAACAACAACAAATGATGAAGTGTTGATTCATAACTTCATTGGAGAAACACTCCGCGGTGATTATATAATCTCCAAAGTCTTAGAGATTATCTATTCTAGCCCTAACCATAAATCAGATGAATAAACCAAAATAGAAACCCTGAAAAGAATGGTGCGTGATTTACAAGCTAGACTTGTTTTATCAGCAGCATCAACAGTACCGTTAGCATCACCAGCACCGTCAGTACCATCAGCATTATCAGTACTAGCAGCACCTATAACATACAAGCTCCGACAGTTCAAGAATCACCGTGGACATCATTACTAATCAACAACGCGTATAATGAAGTATTAATTACAGTAGTGAAATACTCTATGAAGATTATGAAATCTCTAATGTTAGAGATTCTTCATTTCTAATTCCAGCCTAAGATCAAATGAGCTTAATTTAGTATTAACTCATCAAATCTGTATTACATCTGAAGAAAATATATATATATTTTCGTAAAGACTGTAATAAAATTCTCTGGTACAAAACATTATTTGTGAATTTTTTTTAACGGGTAGGTAATACCCGAGAGATATATATAAATTCACAATTAATATGTTACATTCTTCGAATCTGATTCAACAATCATCAACTATATATACATTCTTTTATAGAAATCAGAACAACTATACTCATTCAAAATCTAATTACATATTCTGATTTTGAAATCTCGGAATTTAATTCGAGATATAATCGAAATCATCACTCTTAGATTCTTACATCTTTCGAAGCTATATTTTGACTTCAAAACTGTGTTAGAACATCATATGTATATTAACGATTACAATCTGTGTTCAAATCCTCCGAAATTCCTGAAGACACTTCAAATAATGAACAATTAAGATGATGATCCAACCACATATTACCCACAGTCTTGCACCTAAAAAACCCTCGAAACCAAAGTCATTGTTTAACACGTATCCGTATCAGACCCTTTGGCATTTATTAGCTAAAATAATTTTTCAATTCCTTTTCAAAATAGACAGTTTTGTCACAGCTCCAGCAAGTCAACTTCAACTTTTCAGTCGAAACAGCCTTATTATAACCTTGATATATACGTTGCCCTTTTGCCATCATTACCGGGGAACCGTTTATGTCCCACCACATTAGCAATAAATTTACCAACAACTTCACTGATCTTTGACTTTTTGAAAAGTCATTATATTTATCGAAACCCCATCATTTACTCATCAGCATCTTGTAACAAGAATTTTCATACCAATTACTGGGAACCAGCAATCAGTATTTTGAAATCTGGCAGCATGTATACACCAACAGTTATATGTGTACATATAACGTCTATCTCCAAGACTTACATACTTCGAATGTGAAGTTTCTCAAAAACACCCGAAACCGCGAACCAGTTCTCCGAATTATGGAAAAATGCTGATGAAGCAGCAAAAACTATAAACGACCTTAACAGCCAAAAGTTTGATGATAAAGAATAGTGTGTTGGCAAGGCTCAGAAAAAAGAGAAGGTTTGGAACTGGAAAACGGATTGAGAAAACTATGAAGGAGACTGTGGACAGATTACAAAGATGACATCTACCTTCAAAGAATCCAAATGATTCAGTGTCTGCTGAAATCCTTAGCACTTACCTTGCTCTTTACTTTAAAACCCTTGCGGACGATATTCTTCATCATCCTCTTATATTAAATATTCTAAGATATCATCGTATCTTTCATTATAAATATCCTCCATATTTCTGAAGATATTTTCATAACTATTCTTAACCGAAATCTTTTATCTTTCCGCGATATCAGTATTACATCAGAAAGGAAACTATTTTAGTTTCTAAATTCTAAAACCTTCGAGTGTAAAATATGAATGTTTTTGAAGTAGTGTTAGGAACTGAAGCATGAGTTAGTATAATATAATGACACTTGATCAACATGATTATATTACAGTAAGTCATGCTGAGTTTCTAATGGGACATGACGATTCACAGACCATACCGTCATCATGTGCCATGTTACATGACTCAGGTATTCTATTAAACCTCTAAAAATATCAAGAAAATATTTTCTTGATAATTCAGTCTTTACCAGGATATTCTGGTAATTTGACAAATCAAGATCGTGCCATTTCAATTTCTCTCTTAGAACATTAGTCATTGTTCATTCGAAACTCCATACCTACAAATTCTGGACCATTACTTGTGAAGAGAAAACAAAAGCATGAAGCTCCGAAATAGAAATGGGAGTATAAATTGCAGCAAATATGAGAAAGCATTAACTGTGGATGTCAATGATTATAGAAAGACAGAAGCAGGGATTCCGAAATATAAGGGAAGAAATAAAGCCCAACAACAACTCAAAAATTACAAACCGTGTATATCGATGCATATAGCAATATAAAGACACGGGAGAACTAAAAATACTAGAAAACCAAGAGTATAGTAGAAGTAAATAGATTCTTTCGGCGGCAGATGAAAAAGAAGAATGACAGATATGAAAGTTAGGAGTATATCAAGAATCAGAACTGGATGGAGTATATTGACGAATGCTTTAAAGTATGAATTGAGGGAGGAAGAATAGAAGGTATGAGCTGTGGAAATAAGGAAATGAAGAGGGTGGATTTATACTGAAATATCCGACAGGGCAATTAAAACAGATTATCGCATTTAACCAAAGAGGATCCTAACTTTCTTAATTTTCGAAGAATCAAATCTTATTTAGATTTCGAAGATTTTCTTCTAAAATTCCTTGAATTCCAAAAATCAACCATGGCTACGTCACCGGATAAGACGAGCATGTATTTACTCATTTTCACTCTTTTGCGATAGCTTCACTCGTACTCTTCACAAAATCAAATTGATTTATCTATCACCCAATGATAATAAAACTTTAATTTTCAGCTCTTATGCGTCATGAAAACATACTTATTGTCCGCCATGAAGATCTCAATCAAATTTCGGGACGAAATTTCTTTAACGGGTAGGTACTGTGACGACCCGGAAATTTCCGACCAAAATTTAAACTTAATCTTTATATGATAACATTATTCCGACATGATAAGCAATAAATTTTGAAAAATTTTAAAACTTTTGAAATGAGTTTCATACAAACAATTGACCAACCATTTGTTCGATGATTCACGAACGTCATAACTTGTATTAAATATATACTTATGTATATATATGGATATATGGATTATATCTAACTTGAATATATGATAGTTAAGTATCGCATTAATTATATTAATAATGAGTTATATATATATATATATATATATATATATATATATATATATATATATATATATATATATATATATATATATATATATATATATATATATATATATATATATATATATATATATATAAATTGAGACTACTAATTTAAGGGTTTTGAAAACAATATATATATGTAACATTTAACGACGTAATAACCCTTATGTTAAAATGAATATATATATGTATTGTATTAAGATGTATTAATACACTTTTTAAAGACTTAAATACATATATTAACATAATTATATTCAACAAAGATAGCTATACTCGTATTCGCATTCTATTTCCTCATGAATTCTATTCCTATTTTTATGGTATTTTTACCCGTCTAATACGCAGCTTATAGATGTATAACTATTGAAAAATACACTCCTTAGCAGCCCCATTTTTTAATCCTAGCGGCTTTTATCTTCTTAATGAGTCATGAGACAAAAACTCACAAGTTTACTAACCATTTTGGCATCATATGACTCCATTATTAACTTAAAATTCGTCCATACGTACCACCCCATTTTTCCATTCCATTTTCTCATTCTTTACTCCAAATTACTCTCTCAAAATACTTCTATCTTCATACTAGATCATCACCAAGTATTTTCCTCATCATCTAGCTTCAAAATCAAGGTAGAACACTTCTTAAAACTCTTGTTAAATTCCTACTCTATTGATATCTTAATAAGTTTATAAAACTTGTAAAAACTAGAACTTATTTTGGTGGAAACCAAGCATGTTTATAAACTAATGTAACCTTACTAAATTGACTTTAAAAACACTTATTTATATGTATTATGACATTATATTAAGTTATTATAGAATTTATAACTTGTATATATGTATAACACCTTAGAACTTAATATACAACAATTGGTCTCTTTCGGTTCTTGAAAACTGTTTTGACACATGAATTTAAAAGCTATCTTAAACTTTGTTTTAGAGCATATAACTCTGGATATATGTTAATATATATGAATCAAGATTTCTATATTTTTTTCATGATTTTTGACGAAGTGAAATTATTTTTCAAAAATTCATTAGTTGACTGATGACAGATTTTATCCGAATCTGTCCACCGTTACAAGTTAAGGGCATAAACCTAACTTCGGCTATGAAACCAAAACTTTTCGATTATGCTTTGAAAACACAACATATTAAGGAGTCTCCAGCAACTTGATTCATTAAAAACCATATAGTTACAAATAATTTATAAACCGAAAGATTTGGCTAAGATTAATATTGTATGCTTAATCAATCTAACTAGAAAACTATGCTAACTAAGACCTGGGTTATTTTCCTTGATAACACCTGTTAGTGTATATGTTAAAAACTAAAATAGAGAAGGAAAATTAAAAATATTGAGTTTAGCTATTTTTCATAGCCTACAGACTGTTCCTATGACGAATTATTGAACTGTGCGGACAGATTTATGCACCTGTGACTAAATGAAATTTTAACTAACCTATACTCCGATGTAGAACAGATGCTGATTATGGCTAGTTATAGGACTCAAATACCTTTCCAATGATGGCTCTTACACCTATAGAAGTCGAACACACTATGAGATATACCTATCGGGAGTTGACTATTTAAAATCAGGAAATCTATATAAGATTTAAAATAAGACTAACAACTAATTACTAGCTTAAACAAGTAAAAATATTATATAATTAATATATAAACTTGTTTTATCAATATTATATGTTAATAATATTATTTAATATATATAATTGATATAGGTTCGTGAATCCAAGACAAACCCTGCACTTGTTCAGTACCGTCATATACATAATTGCTACGAAATACAGTATAGTGAGTTTCATTTGCTCCCTTTTTAAATGTTGTTGCATTATATATTTTTGAGCTGAGAATACATGCGTTTTTACGAAATGGACACAAGTACTAAAAACATATTCTACGTTGAGTTGTACCACTTTGCATATTTTTCCCTAATAGCTTGGTAACTAATATTTACATGTTGTAAGAACATGTAAGCGCGAATCCTATTGATAGATCTATCGGGTTTGACAACCCCAACCGGGCTAGTCGCTCTAGTATCGTAAACGGTTGCATTGTACTTCGTTTTTACTACACTTGGTATAGTGTAGGGAGATTTCATAATAAAGGGAATATGTCACATTAATTGTTAAGTATGGTTACCGAAGCGCTCAACAACTTATAGAATACTTTTATACACTTACGAGTGTACGGATATTTATGGAAACTGAAATCTTGTGGTCTATTACTATTATAGAAATGATTGATTATGATAAACTAATGAACTCACCAACATTTTAGTTGACACTTTCAAGCATGTTTATTCTCAGGTATTAAAGAAATCTTCCGCTGTGCATTAGCTCATTTTAAGGATATTACTTGGAGTCATTCATGACATACTTTGAAAGACGTTGCATTCGAGTCGTTGAGTTCATCAAGATTAATATTAAGTCAATTATAGTTGAATGTAATATGAAATGGTATGCATGCCGTCAATTTTTGATGTAAAGAAAGTTTATCTTTTAAAAACGAATGCAATGTTTGTAAAATGTATCATATAGAGGTCAAATACCTCGCGATGTAATCAACTATTGTGAATCATTTATAATGTATATGAACGGGTCATTTCAGCTGTAATGTCTGCCAGAATCTTGAAATAAATCTGCCATCCCTATCAGAGATAATAGAGATTGGTATTCCATGTCTGGAGACGACTTCCTTCAAATACAGTCGTGCTAACTTCTCCATCTTGTCATCTTATCTTATTGGCAGGAAGTGTGCTGATTTGGTGAGACGATCGACTATTACCCAAATAGTATCATAACCACTTGCAGTCCTTGGCAATTTAGTAATGAAATCCATGGTAATGTTTTCCCATTTCCATTCCAGGATTTCAGGTTGTTGAAGTAGACCTGATGGTTTTTGATGTTCATCTTTGACCTTAGAACAAGTCAAACATTCTCCTATGCATTTAGAAACATCGGCTTTCATTCCCGGCCACCAAAAATGCTTCTTGAGATCCTTGTACATCTTTCCCGCTCCAGGATGTATTGAGTATCTGGTTTTATGAGATTCTCTAAGTACCATTTATCTCATATCTCCAAATTTTGGTACCCAAATTCTTTTAGCCCTATACCAGGTTCTGTCTTCCCGAATATTAAGATGCTTCTCCGATCCTTTGGGTATTTCATCCTTTAAATTTCCCTCTTTTAAAACTCCTTGTTACGCCTCCTTTATTTGGGTAGTAAGGTTAGTGTGAATCTTTATATTCATAGCTTTTACTCGAATGGATTCTCTGTCCTTTCTGCTTAAGGCGTCGGCTACCACATTTGCCTTCCCCGGGTGGTAACGAATCTTAAAGTCGTAATCATTCAACAATTCAATCCACCTGCGCTGCCTCATGTTCAGTTGTTTCTGATTAAATATGTGTTGAAGACTTTTGTGGTCGGTATATATAATACTTTTGACTCCATATAAGTAGTGCCTCCAAGTCTTTAATGCAAAAACAACCGCGCCTAATTCCAAATCGTGCGTCGTATAATTCTGCTCGTGAATCTTCAATTGTCTAGACGCATAAGCAATTACCTTCGTTCGTTGCATTAATACACAGCCGAGGCCTTGCTTTGAGGCATCACAATATATCACAAAATCATCATTCCCTTCAGGCAATGACAATATAGGTGCCGTAGTCAATTTTTTCTTCAACAATTGAAACGCTTTCTCCTGCTCATCTTTCCATTCAAATTTCTTCCCTTTATGCGTTAATGTAGTCAAGGGTTTTGCTATTTTGGAAAAATCTTGGATGAATCTCCTGTAATAACCAGCCAGCCCTAAAAATTGACGTATGTGTTTCGGAGTTTTCGGGGTTTCCCACTTTTCAACGGTTTCAATCTTTGCTGGATCCACCTGAATACATTCTTTGTTCACTATATGACTGAGGAATTGAACTTCTTTTAACCAAAATGCACACTTTGAAAGCTTAGAGTACAGTTTTTCTTTCCTTAATAACTCTAGCACTTTTCTCAAATGTTCTTCGTGCTCTTGGTCATTCTTTGAGTAAATAAGTATGTCATCGATGAAAACAATGACAAACTTGTCAAGGTATGGTCCACACACTCGGTTCATGAGGTCCATGAACACAGCTGGTGCATTAGTCAACCCAAACGGCATAACCATAAACTCGTAATGACCGTAACGCGTCCTAAAAGCTGTTTTCGGAATATCATCTTCCTTCACCTGCATTTGATGATATCCAGAACATAAATCGATCTTCAAATAAATCGACGAGCCTTGTAGTTGATCAAATAAGTCGTCGATTCTCAGTAATAGGTAACGGTTCTTGATGGTAAGTTTGTTCAACTCTCGGTAGTGGATACACAACCTGAATGTACCATCTTTCTTCTTGACAAATAGAACAGGAGCTCCCCATGGTGATGTACTTGGTCGAATGAAACCACGCTCTAAAAGTTCCTGTAACTGACTTTGTAATTCTTTCATTTCGCTGGGTGCGAGTCTGTATGGAGCACGAGCTATTGGTGCAGCTCCTGGTACAAGGTCTATTTGAAATTCAACGGGTCGATGTGGGAGTAATCCCGGTAATTCTTTCGGAAATACATCGGGAAATTCTTTTGCGACGGGAACATCACTGATGTTCTTTTCTTCAGGTTTAACTTCCTCGATGTGTGCTAGAATGACGTAACAACCTTTTCTTATTATTTTTTGCGTCTTCAAACTACTAATAAGATTTAACTTCGCGTTGTTCTTTTCTCCGTACACCATTAAAGGTTTTCCTTTTTCACGCATAATGCGAATCGCATTTTTGTAACAAACGACCTCTGCTCTCACCTTTTTCAACCAGTCCATGCCAATTATTACATCAAAACTCCTAACTCGACTGGTATTAAATCAATTTTAAACGTTTCATCCCTCTGTTTAATTTCTCTATCCCGACATATATTATCTGCTGAAATTAATTTACCGTTTGCTAATTCGAGTAAAAATTTACTATCCAAAGGCGTCAATGGGCAACTTAATTTAGCACAAAAATCTCTACTCATATAGCTTCTATCTGCACCCGAATCAAATAAAACATAAGCAGATTTATCGTGAATAAGAAACGTTCCCGTAACAAGCTCCGGGTCTTACTGTGCTTCTGCCGCATTAATATTGAAAACTCTTCCGCGGCCCTGCCCATTAGTATTCCCCTGATTCGGGCAATTTCTAATAATGTGGCCTGGTTTTCCATATTTATAACAAACAGCATTGGTATAACTTGCTCCGACACTATTTGTTCCGGCATTACTTGTTCCGATACTATTTGTTCTTTTAGTTCTGTTAAACTTTGGTCCGTAGATCTCACACTTTGTCGTGCTATGACCATTTCTTTTACACCTGTTGCAAAAATGTCGTGCAAAATCCCGGGTGATTTTCTTCACACCTATGACATGGCTGTTTTTAGTTTTTGTTGCCGTTGTTGTTATTGAGGTTGTTGTTGGGATTGTTATTGTTGTTGAAATGGTTGTTGTAGTTGTTGTTGTTGTTGGGACGTTTATTGTAGTTATTGTTAGGATTGCGGTTATTGTTGCGATTATTGTTGCAGTTGTTGGGATAGTTGTTGCGATTGTGGTTGTAATTGTTATTGTTGTTGTACTGGTGCCTCTTGTACGTTTTCCTCCCTCTTCCGCTTGAGTTGTTTCGTGTTGGCTTCTTCGGACGCCTGCTCTTTAATTCTTCCATCAATCTGATTTATGAGTTTATGAGCCATTCGACTTGCCTTTTGTATGGAAGCGGGCTCGTGTGAACTCACATCTTCTTGAATCCTTACTGGTAACCCTTTTACAAATGCGTCGATCTTCTCTTCTTCATCTTCGAACGCTCCCGGACACAATAGGCACAACTCTGTGAATCGTCGTTCATATGTGGTAATGTCGAACCCTTGTGTTCGTAACTCTATAAGTTCTACCTTGAGCTTATTGACTTCGTTTCTAGGACAGTACTGCTCGTTCATCAATTGCTTGAATGCCGACCACGGTAATGCGTAAGCAGCATTTTGTCCTACCTGTTCAAGATAGGTGTTCCACCACGTTAATGCAGTACCTGTGAAGGTATGCGTAGTGTACTTAACTTTGTCCTCTTCAGTACACTTACTTATGGCAAACATTGATTCGACCTTCTCGGTCCACTGTTTCAATCCAATTGGTCATTCGGTTTCATCAAATTCCAAAGGTTTGTAGGCAGTGAATTCTTTGTAGGAGCATCCTACACGATTTCTTGTGGAATTAGTTCCACTGCTAGATCCAGATTTATTGTTATTTTGCATCGCAGCCTGTACTGCGGCTATATTTGCTGCAAGGAAAACACGAAAGTCTTCCTCGCTCATGTTCAAATTCTGACGAGTCGTCGGTGCCATTTTCTTCAAAAATAGCCCAAAAGAATTAAGTTAATCATATAGAATTTTAAGAGTAGTCAATAGTATTTCGTAGCATAGTATGAACTCATTTATAAAAGCTTTTTCTTCATATTAGCGTTTTATAGTTTTAATTCGGGTAGTACCTACCCGTTAAGTTCATACTTAGTAGCTAATATACAATTCAACTACTACAATTCTATATGAAAAAACTGATTATAATAATATTTCGCATTCAAATATTATAAAATATTTTACAAACTTACAATACCGCTATTATACATATAGGATGAAATATAGCACATAATAACTTTGCTACTCGGCAGCTATAAAGGCAATTCTAGTTAATACGCAAGTCGTTCAGCAAATTAAATAAAGACACGTAATTCATAAGTCCAGAAACAAGTCATGCATTCTGGTTTTACTAAGACGACTTCCCATCCTTGGTCTTGTGGAAAGTAACCGTTATGACCATTGGCTAGGCAGCATGTTGTAATGTCGTCAAAAGGACGAGGGTTTCGTAATGTCCAACAGCCCCGTAATAATCTAAAAACCTTGTTTCTCACCCCAACTACTGAATCCGTCACTTGTGGGAAGGTTTTATTTAAAAATTGTAATTCGATGTTCTTTTTCTCACTTTGGTAAGAAGCGAACATCACTAACCCGTAAGCATAACATGCTTCTTTATGTTGCATGTTAGAAGCTCTTTCTAACTCACGAAATCCTATGTTGGGATATGTTGAGTCAAAATAGGTTCTTAACCCGTAGCGTAAAATTACATTTGGGTTCCCCGCATTTAATGCTTTAAAGAAAACACGGTGTAACTTACGGTCTCCCCAATGTGATATACCCCACCTATCAAAGGAAAGCCTTTTATAAACTAAGGCATTTCTGGAAAGTCTTTCAAATATTTGACAAGTTAATTTTGCCATAACTAATTGTGCTGATGAATTCTGACTGACTCTAGACAAGATTTCATCAATCATATCCTCTGGTAGGTCTTCTAAAATATTCGGTTGTCTACCCTTAACGTCCATTTTATGTTTTTATACTGTAAAATAGACAAGGATTAGATTCGTAAAAGATAATTAACAAACAATACAAGCAATTTATACATAGAATATAAAAGTACAAGCACACTACAATACATATAATACACAACATGATTACAACCCTCTAATCTGAATCACTGGTTTCTTCTTCTTCGGACTTGGTTCGTTTTCCTAATTTTCTAGGGATATATGGTGTTCCTCTAATACGAGCCGTCGTTTTCCACAATGGTTTAGAAAAACCTTGTGGTTTAGAGGTTCCCGAGTTATTGTTATATTTTAGGAAATACGGATGTTACCGATACATATAAAGTTCATTGGGGTTGGAATCAGGTTTCTCTATTTTTATACCTTTTCCCTTATTATTTTCTTTTGCTTTATTAAATTGGGTCGAGGTAATTTCTATAACATCATCGGAATCCTCATCGGGATCCGATTCATCAGAAAATTGGTAATCTTCCCAATATTTTTCTTCCTCGGCGGAAACACCATTGACCATTATTGTCTTTGGTCCGTTGGTTGAGGATTTTCTTTTAATTAATCGATTTACTGTAGGTATCAATATTTCTTCCTCTAGAACCTCTTCTTCTTCTGGTTCCTCCTCTTCCGGTTCCTCTTCGGGAATTTGTGAATCTTCCCAAAATATATTCGACTCTTCATTATTATTAGGTGAGTCGATGGGATTTGTACTAGTGGTAGACATCTATCACACAATATCAAACACATTAAGAGGTTAATATATCACATAATATTTACATGTTAATAATAAATAGTTTCCAACAAAAGTGTTAAGCAATCTTTTTTAAAGAAAACACGGTCGAAGTCCAGACTCACTAATGTATCCTAACAAACTCGATAAGACACACTAATGCAAATTTCTGGTTCTCTAAGACCAATGCTCGGATACCAACTGAAATGTCCCATTCATATTGATTATAAACGTTCCATATTAATTGATTTCGTTGCGAGCTTTTGACCTCTATATGAGACGTTTTTCAAAGACTGCATTCGTTTTTAAAACAAACCATAACCTTTATTTTATCGACAAGGTTAAAAGGACACCACCTAGATTATCAAGAAAATATAATCTAAAAATATCACACTTACACACTACCAATACATATTGGTTTACAATATTAATATGTTACAACAAAGTAATTCTTGAATGCAATTTTAAACAATATTATACAAGCATGCTGACACCAAATCTTGTCCATATTTTAGCATGCAACAGCGGAAGCTCTTAATAATCACCTGAGAATAAACATGCTTTAAACGTCAACAAAAATGTTGGTGAGTTATAGGTTTAACCTATATATTTATCAAATCGTATTAATAGACCACAAGATTTCATATTTCAATATACATCCCATACATAGAGATAAAAATCATTCATATAGTGAACACCTGGTAACCGACATTAACAAGATGCATATAAGAATATCCCCTATCATTTCGGGAAATCCATCGGACATGATAAAAATGAATTCGAAGTATTAAAGCATCCGGTACTTTGGATGGGGTTCGTTAGGCCCAATAGATCTATCTTTAGGATTCGCATCAATTAGTAGATCGGTTTACTAATTCTTAGGCTACCAAGCAAAAAGGGGCATATTCGGCTTCGATCATTCACCCATATAATGTAGTTTCATTTACTTGTGTCTATTTCATAAAACATTTATAAAACTGCATGTATTCTCATCCCAAAATATTAGATTTTAAAAGTGGGACTATAACTCACTTTCACAGATTTTTACTTCGTCGGGAAGTAAGACTTGGCCACTGGTCAATTCACGAACCTATAACAAATATGTACACATATATCAAAGTATGTTCAAAATATATTTACAACATTTTTAATACGTTTTACTGTTTTAAGTTTATTAAGTCAGCTGTCCTTGTTAGTAACCTATAACTAGTTGTCCACAGTTAGATGTACAGAAATAAATTGATATATATTATTTTTGTATCAATCCACGACCCAGTGTATACACGTCTTAGGCTAGATCACAACTCAAAGTATAAATATTTTTGGAATCAACCTCAACCCTGTATAGCTAACTCAAACAATACTGCATATGGAGTGACTATGGTTGTTCCAAATAATATATATACATGGGTCGATATGATATGTCAAAACATTTGTATACGTGTCTATGGTATCCCAAGATTACATAATATATTAGAATACAATATGAGTTAGCTAGATATGATTAATATAGATTTGTTACCAATTTTCACGTAGCTACAACAAGTAAAATTCATCCAATCTTGTTTTACCCATAACTTCTTCGTTTTAAATCCGTTTTGAGTGATTCAAGTTGCTATGGTTTCATATTGAACTTAAGTTTATGAATATAAACAGAAAAAATATAAGTTTATAGTCAAAAATACAGGTTACAAGTCAATATTATAAGAGGTCATTTCAGTCGAAAGAACGACGTCTTGATGACCATTTTGAGAAACATACTTTCACTTTGAGTTTAACCATGATTTTTAGATATAGTTTCATGTTCATAAGAAAAAATCATTTTCTAAGAAGAACAACTTTTAAATTAAAGTTTATCATAGTTTTTAATTAACTAACCCAAAACAGCCCGTGGTGTTACTACGACGGTGTATATCCGGTTTTACGGTGTTTTTCGTATTTTCAGGTTTTAAATCATTAATTTAGCATATCATATAGATATAGAACATGTATCTAGTTGATTTTAAAAGTCAAGTTAGAAGGATTAAGTTTTGTTTGCGAACAAGTTTAGAATTAACTAAACTATGTTCTAGTGATTACAAGTTTAAACCTGCGAATAAGATAGTTTTATATATATGATTCGAATGATGTTATGAACATCATTACTACCTCAAGTTTTGTGGATAAACCTAATGGAAATGAGAAAAATAGATCTAGCTTTAAAGGATCCTTGGATGGCTTGAAAGTTCTTGAAGCAAAATCATGACACGAAAACAAGTTCAAGTAAGATTTCCACTAGAAATAAGATTGTTATAGTTATAGAAATTGAATCAAAGTTTGAGTATGAGTATTACTTTGAATTAGAAAGATATCTTACTGTAAATAAGAAAGATTTCTTGAGGTTGGATGATCACTTGAAATGGATTTGCAAGATTGGAAGTAAGTTAGTAAACTTGAAAGTGTTGTTGGTGTGTTCTTGAGTAGTTGTTTTGTATGTTGATCTAGGTTAGCTAGATTGAGTTATATTGAGCTAGATTTTGTTAAAGATGATGAAGAACACTTATAACAAAGGAAGAACACTTGAGAGAGATGAGTTTGATGCATGAAAATTGAAAATGAAAGTGTGTTTGTGGTTGTTCTTTCACGTGAATGTATGGAGTCAATATAGGCTCCATTAGTTTGTTGTTTTGTTAGATATTTCATGCTAGTTGCCAAATGATGGTTCTCACATGTGTTAGGTGACTCACATGGGCTGCTAAGAGCTGATCATTGGAGTGTATATACCAATAGTAAGTACATTTAGAAGCTGTGTATTGTACGAGTACGAATACGGTTGTATACGAGTAGAATTGTTGGTGAAAATGAATGAGTATGTAATTGTAAGAATTTTTGTTAAGTAGAAGTACTTTGATAAGTGTCTTGAAGTATTTCAAAAGTGTATGAATACATATTAAAACACTACATGTATATACATTTTAACTGAGTCGTTAAGTCATCGTTAGTCGTTACATGTAAGTGTTGTTTTGAAACTTTTAAGTTAACGATCTTGTTAAATGTTGTTAACCCATTATTTATTATATCTAATGAGATGTTAAATTATTACATTATAATGATATTATGATGTATTAATATATCTTAATATGATATATATACATTTAAATGTCGTTACAACGATAATCGTTACATATATGTCTCGTTTCGAAAACCTTAAGTTAGTAGTCTTGTTTTTACATATGTAGTTCATTGTTAATACATTTAATGATATGTTTACTTATCATTTATCATGTTTAAATATAGTGTATCAATATCTTAATATGATTCATATGTATTTAGTAAGACGTTGTTATAACGATAATCGTTATATATATCGTTTTCGAGTTTCTTAAATCAATAGTCTCATTTTTATGTATATAACTCATTGTTAAAATACCTAATGAGATACTTACTTATCATAATATCATGTTAACTATATATATATATATATATATATATATATATATATATATATATATATATATATATATATATATATATATATATATATATATATATATATATATATATATATATATATATGTCATCATATAGTTTTTACAAGTTTTAACGTTCGTGAATCACTGGTCAACTTGGGTGGTCAATTGTCTATATGAAACCTAATTCAATTAATCACGTCTTAACAAGTTTGATTGCTTAACATTTTGGAAACACTTAATCATGTAGATATCAATTTCATTTAATATATATATAAACATGGAAAAGTTCGGGTCACTACACATGTATAGTCAAAGTCAACAGAGAAGTCAACTAGTCAAGCAAGTCAACAAAAGTAAAACTTGTTGAAATTGGTCAACCTAAGTCAACTATTTCAGTAGGTCATGTTAATGATGTCATAAAGTCAAACCAATGTCAATTCATAAGTTTCACACATTCATTTAGCAAATTAACATTTACTAGTTTAGCTATCGTGCGTTTTCACAATGGTCATGCAATCGGACAAGCATAGTTCATAAATACACATCAAACAATTATGAGCAACTCCACATCAAAAGTTCATGTCATAAGCTTTCTAAAAAGATCAAGCGCGCTATCATACAATTCCTAGAACTCACATAGCATGCAAGACATTCAAGGGCAGTTTCTGTTTGCGCATCAGTTTTATTTTAATTCTCATTTAATATAGAAAATAACAATTAGGAAACGGCCAATTGGAGATGGTTCTAAACACCTCAAATTATCAGTGTTAAAAAGATCAAAGAAAACCATGTAGCCAATTTGTACAGTTTTAACCAACTTGTCGGAATTTTTGATTTAGAGAGAATCCAGACCTTTGGTTTCGGCACGCATACAATACATAGTAAATAAGACTTTTAGTGCTAGACATGTAAACAAGATATGCTAAGAAATATACATACAACATACTAGAAGCACAAGGTCCAATTCAACTTCTACTTCATGCTAGACAATTATTTATGCAAAATAGACAGATTCGATCTCATTCAGGTAGTCGTTTTCGGGGACGATTATACAAGCATCTAAAGACAATTTGCATGTGAAGTCTACATGAAACATCAATTAATAATCATGCACTTTACAGAATGCAAAATATTGGTTAACAAAAAGCATGTTAAATGGTCGTTTGGTCCATGAACAAATTACTAGTCAACACGTTGTAACACGAACATTCAAGTAATCATAAAATGACTTTATCAATTTCAATTACTATGAAATTCTAGTCCATTTTATGTGTTTTTCAATTCCATATCCATCTAGCATCAGTTTATAAGCCAATTCAAAACACGAAAATTGCAGTTTCAAAATATAGCATAATTACATACCGAAACTTCAAACGAGCATAACTTAAGTTATACAAAATGAAATCATGCCATTCAAGAGAGCAAACTCAATAGTTGTTCACAAGATATTCAATGGAATCCACATAAAGATCTAGAGGGCATCATTCTATCACAAAAAAATTCAGATTCATCACGAATTCCCAACAAAACCCTAATTGCACATATCTTGTTAATCGTTTATCGAAATTGCGCGTTATCTATGTGCAAAATTTATAGTTTTTTGAGGGAAATCCAAATATGCAATAATATTAATATTATTTAACATGTAAAAGTCAGTTAAGGTCTGGTAAAATTCGTGGGTTGAATAAAATAGCATGTACGGTCATATAACGAACAAATCGGACATACACGCGTCATGGTTTGAGCACTAGACACCATAATAACCCCATATATGTATAATAATAATAAAATCTGGAAAAATAAAGATTTTATATTATACCCTAATCATACAATTGTTGGTATAGATGCGTAGATGAGAACAGTACGAGCACGGATCCGTATCCAATTGAACGATCAAGCAAGGATTGAGGATGATTGATGAATGGTGAAGATGTTGACTTTTTTTAGGGGTTTGGGATTGAAAAATTTCTTGGTATTAGGAGGGAGGGAGGAAAGAATATGCAACTTATTTGTTTAATGAATAATTAGGGCTAGGCTTCCTTATATATGTCCAATTCCACAAGTGGGCTAGAAAAACTAAGTAATGGGCTCCCCTAAGGAAAGGATTTCAGCCAAGTGTCTAGAAAGGGGGTCCTTGGGCCTATTTTGACTAGTTAGATCATTCCTTGTGTAGCCCGTTAGGTGTCATTGGTCGAAACCGCAAACCGAAACGTTAATTGAGCGTTCTAGCAAATTCTACGCGTTTTAAATTTATAAAACTTCCAATAAATTAAAAGTATTTTAAAATCATAATAATTATATAAAATAATCATGAATATTGAATTATCATTCGTTTCCTTGCCTAGTGTCGATAACCGAACTCGCAAAGTTGGGTCGTTACCCGAGCGTTGGCCAATATTCTCATGTTTTAGATTTATTTTAGTTCCAATAAATTAAATAAATTTTTAAAGTTAATAATCATTAAAAATAATTATTAAAACGTTATCCGTGTTTTTTGTTGTCTCAAAAGATGTTTTCCCGGTTTTCTCTAAAAGAACGTTTTTCTCGCGTTATCTAAGTTTCTCGCATACTTCTAAACCAAAGTATGAAATTATTTAATATGTAGAACATATTAAAATAGTATACTTAAAAGAAAAAGTTCTAGCGTATAAATTCATTAGAAATTAACTAACGGTCGTTAAGTATTTAACAGAAAGTTAACGGAAAAAGTCGGGTTGTTACATTACCTACCCGTTATTGAAAATTTCGTCCCAAAATTTTGGTTAGTACCATCCGTCAGCGCTGCATTGGGGAAAATAGATGCGGGTACTTTCATTTCGTGTGATCTTCTCGCTCTTACGTGAGTTTGAGTTCTCTATGAAGGTTCCAGCGAATTTTCACTATAGAAATTATGCTTTGTTTGACTTGTTTGAGCTTACGGTCCAAGACCTCTATGGACTCTTAGATGAAAGGAAGTTTGGTGTCCAAGCGTATCTCAAAGAGATGAACGATAAAGTTTTACTCTGCTAAGTGTTTCTTCGAGCTTCAAACGTGAAAGGTATCATGACTGTTCTGCTTCGGTCTCTCGACTTCATAATTTACGAAAAAGTTGGTAAGCTTTTCACTCTCGTGGCAAATGCTAGATTAATATTGGTAGAGTTCCTCACCTTTGAGGAATGGTATAAGGAGATTCCCGTATGCGGAAAGTATGAGCGTAATGAGAGAAGAAGTTTTCATCTTGGTGTAGCCACCTCGAGCATCTTGTAGTTGAATGTTAAAATCAGGCAAAAATGAGATAGTATACATTTAGTTATGTATATTTTGAAGTTGTATAACAGTTGCCCTTTTATCAGGAGCATAAAGATATATGATAACGAAGAAAAGTATAACCTCGAATTGTGTGATATATAAGGTCTCGGTGTTTTCAGATGGCAACAAAGAAAATAAAAGAGTCATGTAACATGGTACGCGGTGGTGATAATGTTGATCATGCATCATCACCATCACGATCCATTAGAACTTCAGTATGACTTACTGTAATATAACCACATTGATCAGGCGTCATTATATTACACTAATTCATACCTCCATTCCAACATCACTCCATTAAATTTAAGAGGATATAATCGTGGAGAACGAAAACAAGTGTAATGGCATCTTGAACAAAAAATCGTATTCTATCAAAAAGAGTTAGTGCAACCTCCAAAGGTGTGTATCTCAAGAGAAATGAATAACTGGATGTTCACGTCAATGTGTTTGAAATATGTCGGTAATGTATTTAGGTACAAAGAGAGTAGTGAAGCATGGTGACGAGTAGTACAAAATAGTGTTACAAGCAGTAATGACAGTACTGATCAGAAGTAGTGATGGTAGTAGTTGGTGATATGTAGTGATTAATAGTAGCGGTAGCAGTAGTGATGTTCAGTATTACGTGTACGTAACGATAGTGTAATATCAGTAGTGAGTAATTATTATCGCAACACATAGTAATAGATTAAGTGTTAGTGTACATGTAGTATACACATATATGGTCATGCAAACAGTAATACATGACAGTTAATAGTCGGGTTGTAGTCTAGACTCGCTTATGTGTCCTAAAGACTCAGACGGACACACTAATGCAAATCCTAGTTCCCTACAACCATTAGCTCTGATACCAACTTTAACACCCCGTTAGAACACACTATCAGAATGTTAACTCTGGTCCAAGTGCTCAGCTTGAATTTTATGTAACATCAATGTTCTACATCAGAAGTTATTAATACCTGAGATAAAACATGCAAAATGGGTCAACATAAAGTTGAGTGAATCTACACGTTTAAGCAAATAGTTCATCGTATGTTTCATAAAACATTTTCCAAAATTCGTTTATCGATAATCGGTATCCAAAAATCAGTATTCAGAATTCAATAAACATTTATCAATATAAAACCACCAAGGTTTAATGTCAAAAGTTTGCACACAGTAATTGCCAAGTGTTAAACTGTTTGTAGTCAGCGATGTCAAGTTTCACCTGTGTGACATCAATAAGGTTTTGTTTCAAATGTTTGTAGAAAATATAATGTCTAGTTTTAAGTTTGTAAACACCAAGTTTAAATTACATAAAGCAGAGTCTGAAAAACAGTATTCAGTGTAATAATTCTTTGTTTTTAGACCACAAGGTTCCTAGTGCACAACCCAAGGGTTGCAAAGATATACATCTGTTATGAGCACTTGAATATAAAGCTTTAACTCGCGGATAGCTTAATTGCAAACGCTACACGTCTTCCTTTAACCCATATTGCAAACGCTGATCAAGCATTCGGTTACAAAGTTATAAGCACCCAGTTTGTTAAGTGACGTTTGTCAAATCTATGGTACCGTCCTTATAGTTCGAGCCTTACAAAATAATTAATATACTCAAGCTAGAGGCTTTTTGATCTAACTCATTATGTATATTCAGTTTGCACTAGTGTCTGATGCGAAAAACAGTTTAAAATAGTTTAAGAAACAGTTCGAAAGCAGCATGCATCTCATCCCAAAAATGTTAATGAAAATGGGACTGTAGACTCACCTTGAGTGCACTTGACAATTCACAAGCAAAGAGTAGTCGAACACTATGACTGAGTAATGCAACCTAGATCTACCATTATATGGTTACATAAGTTTGTTTCAAAAGACAGACTCGCAGTATAGTTGTCCTATTGCTCAGACCGACGCACATGTATAGTCAAAGTCAACACAGAAGTCAACTAGTCAAGCTAGCCAACAAAAGTCAAACTTGTTCAAATTGGTCAACCTAAGTCAACTACATCAGTAATTCATGTTAATGATGTTAAAAAGTCAAACCAAGGTCAACTCATAAGTTTCACACATTCGTTTAGAAAATTAACGTTTATTAGTATAGCTATCGTACGTTTTCACAATGGTCATGCAATCGGACAAGCATAGTTCACAAATGACACATCAAAAAATTATGAGCAACTCTAGATCACAAGTTCATGACATAAGCTTTCTAAAAAGATCAAGCACACTATCATACGATTCCTAGAACTTACGTAGCATGCAAGACATTCAAGGACAGTTTCTGTTTGCGCATCAGTTTTATTTTAATTCTCATTTAATCTAGAAAATAGAAATTAACAAACGACCAATTGAAAATGGATCTAAACACCTCAATTTATCAGTGGTAAAAAGATCAAAGAAAACTATGTAGCCAATTTGTACAATTTTAACCAACTTTTCAGACTTTCTGTTTTATTCATAACCCAGACCTTTGGTTTTGGCACGCATACAACACATAGTAAATAAGACTTTCAGTACTAGACATGTAAACAAGATATGCTAAGAAATATACATAAAACAACATACATGAATCACAAGGTTGAATTCAACTTCTATTTCATGCTAGACAATTATTTGTGCAAAATAGACAGATTCGATCTCATTCAGGTAGTCGTTTTCGGGGTCGATTATACAAGCATCTACAGACAATTAGCATGTGAAATCTACATGAAAATCAAGTAATTATCATGAACTTTACAAAATGCAAAAGATTGGTTAACAAAAAGCATGTTAAATGGTCGTTTGGTCCATGAATAAATTACTAGTCAACACGTTGTAACATGAACTTTTAAGTAATCATAAAACGACTTAATCAAATCCAATTACTATGATATCCTAGTCAATGTTATGTGTTTTTTAAATTCCCTATCCATCTATAATCAGTTCATAAGACAATTCAATACAAACAAATTGCAGTTTTCGAAATATAGCATAATTACATACCGAAACTTCAAACGAGCATAACTTAAGCTATACAAAACAAAATCATGCGATTCAAGAGAGCAAACTCAATAATTTTTCACAAGCTATTCAATGGAATCCACATTAAGATCTGGAGGGCATCATTCTTGTGACAACCCGGAAATTTCCAATCAAATTTAAACTTTATCTTTATATTATTCTGACACAATAAGCAAAGTTTGTTAAGTTAAATCTCAAAAATTTTAAATTGTGTTCATACATTCATTATAACCTCGACCAAATTCAAACGATTCACGAACCGTTATATATAAATAAATATGTATATATATGTATATATATATATATATTATAACTTGAGAATATTAATAAAGTATTAAACGTATAATACTTTACATGATCGTATTTGTTTCAATATGTTTATCGATGAAATTAGAAGATAATATCAAATTGTTGATTTATCATATACATTATGATATGATTACGGGTCTATGTTATGAGGTCCACTGTGATTTAAGAAATCTATTCTTTTTGACAACATTCGGAAAATGGTAAAGTGATTTATAAGTAAGAACGTGAAGTGTAAATAACTTAGATGTTGGATATCGACAAGTTAAGTAACTCGACATTTTTCATTAAGATGATTTCATACGTTTATTTAACCTTTGAACTTTATCCCATGCTTCACCAACAAACTATAATTTAAAAACTTGAAACCTATTATGAATATATATGATTCTACTTTTTTAAAACATTTTATGATATAACAATTTCTATTATTTTAACCTTCAAACAAAATGATTCTTAAAAATATATTTGGTTTTGGAAAACAAAATTATTATATTTATTTGATTTAGTTTCAAACGTACAAAAACGTTTTCAGTTTAAAAAGAACTTTATTATTAAAACGTATATAACTTTTATAAATATCTAGAACCACTTTTGACAACTCATTACTTAACCAGTATGATAAAGATAACGATATTTATATTTTATTTTATTAAATATATATAACGATTTAAATGAATATTATATATATTTATACGCGTATTATACGTACATAGTTTTATACTTTTACTATACTTAAACTTTACCTTTACTTTATTTTTACTTTACTTTAACTTTAATAATTCACTTTAATAATTCATACTTTAATAATTCACTTTAATAATTCATACTTTAATAATTCACTTTAATAATTCATACTTTAATAATTCACTTTAATAATTCATACTTTAATAATTCACTTTAATAATTCAAAAATTTATTATAAATAGAATTCAATAAGTTTCATTATTTCATAGAAACTTGAAAATATTTTTCTCTAAACTCTCTCAATCGATTTACATATCTATATTTACTCCGTATTATTTCAAGATATTATTAGTATACATAAAATATTATGTCAGAGTGCTGTCCAAGTGATTTTGAAATTGTTTTTCGAGTGGGATTGGATTAAGGAAATTATGGGTTATAGCTATGGAGGTGATTGGTATGGTTCATGGGTATGCTCGTGAGGTCAATATAGTGTTTATCATCTCCGTTGCGTCTACGTACCTTTCCTGCAATATTGAATCTCAATATTGATACGTGAGTACTCATAATTTAACTTTTACATACTAATAGTGTATCCCTGACTAGTGCTCGAGTATATAGGATTATGCATGTTTGTACTTTTGATATTGCCTTTAGTTAGGTTGTGTTGAATCCTGAATTAGTTATATATGCGACTGAGATAAGGTATAAGATATGCATGTCGTTGGAAAGCTAGCGAAAAATTAAGAACTTTTCATTTAGATATCGAATGATTTCGATGAACGGATTTGAAGTTATAGTCCATCGAATTTTTGTATTATTATTAAAAATGATTATTATTATTGTCGTTCTAGTTTTATCTTATTATTATTATTATTATTATGTTTATCAATAAAAGGATTTATCATTAAAAATTGTTATTTTTTTTATTATTACTATCGTTATTATCGTTAAAGTTATAATTAGTATTATTATTATTATCCAATTATTATTATTATTATTATTATTATTATTATTATTATTATTATTATTATTATTATTATTGGTATTATTATTATTATTATTATCATTATTAATATATATATCATTATTTAAAAATGGTTATTGTTATTGTTATTATTATTATTACTATATTATCATTAAGATAATTATTAGTATTATCGTTAATAATGTTATAGTAACTATCATTATTAATATTAGTGTAATTAAAACAAATATTTGTAGCACCTAATTATTTTGATTACTATTATTATCATTATTACGAACACGATATAAAAGAAGATTAAAAGCTATTAAACGAAACGATTAGGAAATAATGGGTAAGAGTATCATGATGAAATTAAAATATTATAAGATATTGATTTAGATAAAATTATCGTTCTTATTATTTTTATCATTACTATTATTATTAAAATTATCGTTAGTATTAAAACTATCATTTTAACAAAAATTATCATTTTAATAGAAATGTCATTGTTACTATAAAATATCATTATTATTATTAATTTAAATAGAATTATTATTTTAAAGATAATATTAAAAATTATCGTAAATATTAAAGTTATTATAATTAGAATTATCGTTTTATCATAATGTCATCTTAGAAATTATAAATATTGATATTTTTATAATAATTATTATTATTACAAAATAATACAACTTTTACTTACTATCATTATAGATATTATTTTATCAAATAAATATTTGATACAAACATATTTTACTACGTGTAATAACTTACTTTAATAATACGTATCATATTATCTTTATAATATTAAATGAACCATATAAATTTTATTACTTAATATATATAAAAGTATATTTTATTATATAAATATAATATAAAATTTTATTTATTAATAAATAAATTATATTATTTACTCTAATAAATCTTTTAAAAATATTTAAAAATATAAAACGACGATCTTTAAACTATATATTAATCATGTATAAATTTTTGAAAATTATTTTGAGTCAAATTTACTTTTGTTGACTTTTGCATATTAGTCTCGAGCATTAGGATTGTGGTACACTATGACTTGACCTAATTTGTTAGACAAATATTGACCAACACATAAATATATATAATTAATTTAGGTTCGTGAATCCGAGGCCAACCTTGCACTTGTTCAATGACGTTATATGTATTTTTACTACGAAATACAGTATGGTGAGTTTCATTTGCCTTTTTACCCTTTATATTTTTGGGCTGAGAATACATGCGCAATTTTTATAAATGATTTACAAAATAGACACAAGTACGTGAAACTACATTCTATGGTTGAATTATCGAAATCGAATATGCCCCTTTTTATTAAGTCTGGTAATCTAAGAATTAGGGAACAGACACCCTAATTGACGCGAATCCTAAAGATAGATCTATTGGGCCTAACAAACCCCATCCAAAGTACCGGATGCTTTAGTACTTCGAAATTATATCATGTCCGAAGGAGGATCCCGGAATGATAGGGGATATTCTTATATGTATCTAGTTAATGTCGGTTACCAGGTGTTCACCATATGAATGATTATTTTTTGTCTCTATGCATGGGACGTATATTTATGAGAACTGGAAATGAAATTCTTGTGGTCTATTAAAATGATGGAAATAAATGATTATGATAAACTAATGAACTCACCAACCTTTTGGTTGACACTTTAAAGCATGTTTATTCTTAGGTGTTAAAGAAATCTTCCGCTGTGCATTTGCTCATTTTAAAGATATTACTTGGAGTCTTTCATAGCATATTTCGAAGAACGTTGCATTCGAGTCATTGAGTTCATCAAAGATTATTATTAAATCAATTTATAGTTGGATAGTGGATATTATGAAATGGTATGCATGCCTGTCAATTTTTGATGTAAAGAAAGATTGTCTTTTAAAAACGAATGCAATGTTTGTAAAATGTATCATATAGAGGTCAAATACCTCGCAATGTAATCAACTATTGTGAATCGTTTATAATGTATATGAACGGGTCCTTTCAATTCTATCACAAAAAATTCAGATTAATCACGAATTCCCAACGAAACCCTAATTGCACATATCTTGTTAACCGTTTATCGAAATCGCGCGTTATATATGTGCAAAATTTATAGTTTTGTAAGAGAAATCCAAATATGCAATAATATTAATATTATTTAACATGTAAAATTCAGTTAGGGTCTGGTAAAATTCACGGGTTAAATAAAATAGCATGTACGGTCATATAACAAACAAATCGGACATACACGCATCATCGTTTGAGCACTAGAAACCATAATAACCCCATATATGTATAATAATAATAAAATCTTGAAAAATAGAGTTTTTAGATCATACTCTAATCAAACAATTGTTGGTATGGATGCGTAGAGGAGAACGGTACGAGCACGGATCCGTATCCAATTGAACGATCAAGCAAGGATTGAGGATGATTGATGAATGGTGAAGATGTTGACTTTTTTTAGGGGTTTGGGTTTGAAAATTTTCTTGGTATTAGGAGGGAGGGAGGAAAGAATATGCAACTTATTTGTTTAATGAATAATTAGGGCTAGGCTTCCTTATATATGTCCAATTCCACAAGTGGGCTAGAAAAACTAAGTAATGGGCTCCCCTAAGGAAAGGATTTCAGCCAAGTGGCTAGAAAAGGGGTCCTTAGGCCTATTTTGACTAGTTAGATCATTCCTTGTGTAGCCCGTTAGGTGTCGTTGGTCGAAACCGCAAACCGAAATGTTAATTGAGCGTTCTAGCAAATTCTACGCGTTTTAAATTTATAAAACTTCCAATAAATTAAAAGTATTTTAAAATCATAATAATTATATAAAATAATCATGAATATTGAATTATCATTCGTTTCCTTGCCTAGTGTCGATAACCGAACCCGCAAAGTTGGGACGTTACCCGAGCGTTGGCCAATATTCGCAAGTGTTAGATTTATTTTTGTTCCAATTAATTTAAATACATTTTAAAAGTTAATAATTAATAATTATTAAAAATAATTATTAAAAAGTTCTCCGTATTTTTCGTTGTCTCAAAAGATGTTTTCCCGATTTTCTCTAACCGTACGTTTTTCTCGCGTTGTCTAAGTTTCTCGCATACTTCTAAACCAAAGTAAGAAATCATTTAATATGTAGAACATATTAAAATAGTATACTTAAAATAAAAAAGTTCAAGCGTAAAAATTCATTAGAATTTAACTAACGGTCGTTAAGTATTTAATGGAAAGTTAACTGAAAAAGTCGGGTTGTTACACTAGCGCATTACCCAGTGACATGTCTTATGACAGGGGCGTTAGGACCAGTGTAGTGAATACAAGGTCGCTATGTAACATCCCACATTTTTCCGTTCAATTATTTTAGCGCCCGTCTTTCTTTTTTTTTTAGATAATATCTTTCGTTATCTAAATTCGTATCTTTCATTAACTAACATTCTTAATATTTCCGTTATTCGATTATAACATCTCCCGTTTACTCTCGCGTATTTAAATTAATTCGTTTGGTTAATTCACGCACCCGCTTTCAAACTCGAGGGACTAAGGTTGCCAAGGGACCAAAGTGACAACTAGGTCAAAGGGTCAAACTCTCCTCCCCACCACTCATTCCATTTCTTTTTATTTTCCATTTTTCTCTCATTTACTACTTCCATCTTTCACAATTTTCATCTTCAACAAAGATTCATCATCTAAATCCAAATCAAGAAGTTAACATCAAAACAAATCGTACTTTTGGAATCCTCTCTTCATCCTCTATGTTTTGGTACCAATTTCACTACTTGGGGTAAAGTTTCTAAAAACTCTAGATTTCTCAAATTCGTTTTATAGACTTGAAATGGTGTTAATTAGTGTCTATGGCTCAAGTCTAACGTGGATATGTGATTTGTTTGCTCGATTTTATTTTTTTGAGTAACTAGCATGAACACTTGAAATGGGTGTGCTTAATCTTGAGCTTTGGATGATTAAATGTTGTTTAAATGTTAAAGTTCATGTATTAAATGAGTTACAAGCATCACTAGCTACATTTTGGTATGTATGTTGACTTGGAAAGGCTTCATTAACATGATTGTTGATTTTGTGATTTTTGGTTAGGGTTTGATAGACTTAAAATGAACTTTTGATGCATTGAATGCTTGTTAATGTTATTAGTAAGTGTTTAGTTGCAATGTATGTTTAATTACCTTCGAAACGGCATATCGTATGTGTAAATTGGATTCCCGAATCACAATTTTGCAATTTTTGAGCTTGAAACGTTAAATAATGATCATCCGGCGAGATTTTGGTTATTGTAAATGATGTTTTTGTTTAATGAAATGTGTTTAGTTGTATTCCTTGTTAAATTACCTTTCCATCAATATAAGATACGTGTTTTGAATGTTTACTGTTCATAAGTTATATTTGTTTGAAGTTTGGTTCGAGCCTACACATGAAACAGCCCAGGCCATCTGTCTAGTGTTAAGCCGCGATGCAGCTCCTCTAGCCACGACGCGGCTTAAAGCATGGAAATATGACTGTCCAAAATTATCAATTTTCGTTTAATTCTAACTATGCTACGCACCTCCGATTAACATTAAACTTGGCCAACATGTTTATATATGACTACTAATTGAGGAAAAATTGTCGGATACCTGACCCGACCCCGTTGACTTTTTCGTTGACTTTGACCAAAGTTTGACTTTTAGTCAAACTTAACCAAATACTTTTGCAATCGTTCTAATCTTCTTTTATACTTGATTCTTGCATAAAACTTGATAACGTGATTTACATGCTATATTAATCGAGTCGTAACGAGCCATAGGACTAATTGAACACATTTTGACCGACCTTGTGTCTTACCCAGTATTGATACAACTTACTTGTTTAGGTCAAGGCTAAATAACTTTCATGCACACGTTTACTTTGTGAAGTACCTTTATACTCGTGCACTCGAGGTGAGATCATAGTCCCACCTTTTCTACAACTTTTACGCTTTAAAATATGGGATGAGAAACATATACGTATCATCCTTTTATGCTTTGAACACAAGTACGAAAACAAACATTCCACGTGCGAGTTAGAACAAAAACGCCTCAATTCAATTATCATTAGTTACACTTGCAGGGTGTAAACGTGAACTTATGTTATGTGATCACATGGGCTTGACAAGCCCTCATTCGGACGATTCGCTACCGTTAGCGGATGAAATATATTTTCGAGAATATAGTGTAGGTTCTAACACTATGATAACGGGGTTTGTAAAACAGTTAAGTCTTGATAATTGGGTGCTCGCGAACGTACAACAACTTTGGAATGCAAACGATTTAGATAATCAACGTTATGGAAATACAAAATCTTGTGGTTCAAAAACAACGTTTACAAATACACCTATGATTTCACCAACGTTTTTCGTTGACAGTTTTCTATATGTTTCTCGGGTTCTTGATTGGCTGCTTGATACATGCTTCCGCGTACACTTATACTTGCTTGGGGTCAAGCATACATGCATACATTCTGATTACTTGCTTGGGGTCAAGCATACATGCGCACACTTTAATTTCTTGCTTGGGGTCAAGCATACATACATACATACGCTATTGATAGCATTCATGATTTACAACTTATATTATGTCGCAAATTATTTCATTTATACTTTATAACTTTTGTAAACTTAAACTTGTTGTCGAACCGTTTGGTAAACTCAAAACTTTGCAAGTCTTACGTTTCAAATGAATGCGACATAATTTTGGTCAAACGCGTCTCATTTAGGGACTATGACCACGTAACGGGACCTAAGTTAACAGCACCGTCAATGGCAATTTTGTCGGGTCATTACAAATGGTATCAGAGCGTTGGTTGGAGGGAACTAGGATATGCATTAGTGTGTATGACTGAGTTGTTAGGACTCATTAGTGAATCTAGACTACAACTGGATAGTTAACCATTATATTCTGACTTGCATTTGCTATAGATAGCACTTACTTGACTACTTGTGCATTTATACTTGAATCTTTCTTAGGTGAACTTCTTAATGGTACCAAATTTTCATCATACGAACTCGTACTCTGCCACTTTCGGGTAACATACGTAAACTTAACATTCATACACGTGAGGATGTCGACATCTTCATTAGTCATACTAGTTCGGGAACCTTGTCTCCCATATTGTTATTCACCACCGTTCCAGCTTACTATCCACAAGTACTGTAAAGTTTCCACCACTATGGCAATCACTAGCCACTACCGATGTTACACCGGTATCCTTCGCTATCTACCACTTCTTGTTACTACCACCACTACTCTAGGTGAGTATCGTCATTACTACTTATCACTACGGTTGCGTACTATTCATTATCATGATTCGTTACTCTTTTCATACCTAAAGACATTGTTGTTTGACCTGAACCGCATTAACGTGAACAACCAGTTATACATTTCCCTCGGGAAATGCATCTTCAGAGTTGCACTAATTCTTTCGATTCAATACGAGTCACGTTAGAGATGTCATTTTAAATCTTCACGATTACACGAACTTGATTCTATGGAGTGATGTGGGAATGGAGGTATGAGTTAACGTAATATAATGACACTCGATCAATGTGGTTATATTACGGTAAGTCATACCAAAGTTCTAATGACTCGTGATGGTGATTGGACTCGATCAACCTAATCACCACCATGTGCCATGTACATGACTTCATTTTTCTTGTTGGACATCCGAAAACTCCGAGAATATCGATGACGACCATACCAAGGGCACACCTTTGATTATTGCCGAACCATATTTATGTTTCCGAATGAATGACAAATTCGTTCGACTTCAAAACATATGTTACAAGTGTATACTATCTCGTTTTCGCACAGTTTTATCGACGGACTACAAAATGCTTGATATACTCACATCAAGGTAGAAACTTCTCCCGCATTACACTCGTACTTCCGTATAAGGAAAATCTTTTATCTAAATTCTCAATGGAAAGAGAGACTTTTCACGATTATACTAGTATTCGCCATGAGGGTGAATAGTCCTAACAAATATTTTTCAGAAACCGATAAGAAACTTGTTCTAACAAACGTTTTCAAGTCCTAACAAATTGTTCAAATATATCTTAAAGAAATGTACCTCGTTTCGGATCGAGATACTCGATTCACTTCTAAATCTTGGGGTTCCTTACAAAAAGCCTCGAGACCGCGTTTAGACATGAGTACCGCGTATCATCCACAAATCGACGGACCAAGCAAACATACTATTCAAACCTTGAAAAAACATATCACGAACTTGTATCGTTGCCTTTAATTGATTCCTCTTACAACGATAGTTATCATTTGAGTATTAACGCCGTACCTTTTTCAAAACTTTATATGGCCGCAAATGTCATTCTCCTATTCATTGGACCGAATATCACACCTCCAGTTAGGGCCTGGGTGAAATGTGACTTAATATCATATAAACCAACATATTATAATACGAGAACAAAACTATATGATAAAAACAAACTTTATTGAGTACGCAGCGGAAAATGAAATGTCGTTACAATGATGGAAATTACAATAAAGTAATTGTTTCAAATGCAAGAATAATAAATGCGATATCTCTTGATCCTAAGTCCAAGTAGCATCACATAAGCAGTAAATAAGTAAGCTTGATCTATCGGCACCTGAGACAAAACATGCTAAAGTATCAACCAAAAAGATTGATTGAAGTTCATATGTTTAACAAATATGTTTGATCGTTGTTTTAGACCACAAGATTTAGTTTATAAAGTTGATCTTGCAGGGATCAAAAAGTTATGCCAATTCGTGATATTTAGACTAAACGTTCAAAGTTTTCCCCAATGACAAGTTGTGTCTATACTTGTCGGTTGAATTTCATTATTAAGTAATACAATGACTTGGTCAAATGTATCGGGGACGTTACTCCCGATAGGCCTACCCCCAATAATTAAGAATGCATTTAACGAGCAATTAAAAATATCACTGTAGGGACTTAGTCGGACATAGCCGGGTATAGCATAGTTTAACAGTTGGTACTTGTGTCTAAATTATAAATAGTAAAAGTAGCATGTGTCTCACCCCAAGAAGTTAAATAAGTTGTGCACAATATAAAGTGGGGCTATGAAAGTCACCTTAGTAAGTAGAGAGAGATAGTTATTCCTCGGAATAGAAAGGTTGGATGGATGAGAAGAAAGTCAACCTAATGACATTTAAGAGTTGTTAAGTGTTTTGCCCAAATTTAAGTTTAAGTATGCAAGTGTTTTAAGTATAGTTCATTTTACTAAGTTCCATTCCTAGTAAGTTTCTACTTTTAGGAAGTTTCCACTTTTAGTAAGTTAGTGTCGAACACTAGTGAGTTGTCCTTAATAAGTCTACCACCTATTGAGTGTGAAGATAACTAGATGTATGATTACTATAGTCGGGTTGATATTGTGGATCGTACCCAAACATCTATGCCACCGCCGAGTCACTAGAATGACCAATTGTTACCTGTTGGCCAAGGATTTCTTGACCAAAATCTAAGTTTGGCATTCGTAATCCACAAGCGTCCCATAGTGGTACCAAGGATCACCCTAGGCCTTAAGCAACGTCGATGTTCAAGTAATTTCACACTATCGTGAATGACTATGGTAATCGTGTGTTATTCTATAAGTAGTATATTATAAGTATTAGTAATAGCGTAAGTGTTAAGTAGTAGTATAAGTGTACAAGTGTTAAGTAGTATTAGTAATATAGTATAAGTAGTATTAGGGTTTTAGTTAATTAAAGTAGTATTTAATATTAGGGTTTAGTAATAAATAAATGATTAGGGTTTTAATTAATGTATTAGGGTTTTATTAAATTAGAGTTTAATAAATTAGGGTTAGGTTTAATTAGGGTTTTAATATTTAATGTTTATGTATATATATGTCGTGTGTATGTATATATATAGTTTATATATTTTATATATATATATAACCGTATATGTATATATATATGTATATGTTTATATTTTATTTTTTTACATGTATATGTATATATATAATATGTAGATATCTAATAACATAAACATGATTAGTTTTAAGGTTTTAAGGATCTAAATCTTTTTATTATTATTAAAACCGTAGGTATGCATGTATATGTATATTTATATTTTTTTTTCATGAACAATATGAATGTTAAGATCATGCACGAATATGATTTTGAATATAAACATGAATTGAAAGAAAGATTTAAAAGTTTTAAGATTTTGGATCATACCTTGTTAATGATGATGAAGATTAACAAGAAACAAGAAGAAAGCTTGGTGATGAAGATCAAATAACCCAAATACTGAAGAACACGCTTGAAGATTTTGATGAACACGAAGAACAAGCTTGAAGATCACTTGAAGATGGTGATGGTGTGGTGGTGGTATTCTGGGCCGAATACCACAAGAGAGGGAGAAGGAGAGATTGTTTTTTAGAGAGGATTTTGGTGTGATTTGTGAATGAGAAACTAGGAGTCTAGGGGTGTTTATATAGTGCAAGTATTAGAGTGTTAGTCAACATAAGGATGTTCTAATTAATGATTTATTTTATTTTATAATTCTTTTAGTCAACTATAGGTGGTACTAGTTTATATTTTTTTTTATATTTTATTTTTTTTAGTCAACATAAAGATGTAATTGTTTAAGATTATTTAGTCTTATTATTATTATTATTATAATTATTATTATTATTATTATTATTATTATTATTATTATTATTATTATTATTATTATTATTATTATTTATTTTTATTTTTTTTATTTTTTTTACTACATGATAAGTATTATTTTCTTTTTACTAATTCATGACTTGTATTTTTTTTTATTTAGTTCCCAATTGTTTTATTATTTATATAAATGTCACTTTTTATTTATTACTTATAGATTAATAGTTATAATATTACATAAATGCATAAATTTTAATTAGCAGTGAGTGTCGACTAAAAGTTTATTATTTGGTCAACGTTAAATCGATTGTGTATATAACAACCCTTAAATAATTAATACGTATAGTCAGACAGTAAACCATAGGGTCATTTCAGTAATTTCAAAAGTCAAAAAGTGAGGGTTGTTATAGTACCTCCCCGTTAATAAAAACTTCGTCCCGAAGTTTTAGGTAGACTTCTCGGATGCATCAGCATTTGAGAAGAGATGGGGATATTTCCGTATCATTTGGTCTTTGCGTTCCCAGGTATATTCGGGGCCTCTACGTGAATTCCAATGGACTTTAATGATAGGTATGTTGCTTTTACGCGTTTGTTTGACCTCTCCTTCCATGATTTCTATAGGTTCTTCAACGAAGTGCATTTGCTCATCAATGCGGATATCATCCAAAGGAATAACAAGTGTGTCATCAGCAAGACACCTTTTAAGATTCGAGACATGAAACACATTATGTACTTGGCTAAGTTCAGTTGGTAGTTCTAATTGGTACTCCACGGGATCGACTCTTTGAGTGATTGTGAAAGGTCCAACATATCGTGGACTGAGTTTACTTCGTTTACCGAATCAGACAACGCCTTTCTAAGGGGATACTTTCAACATGACTTTATCTCCAACTTGTAATTCTATATCCTTCCGCTTCTTATCGGTATAGCTCTTTTGTCGGCTGCGGGCAGTTTCTAATCGTTGCTTAATCTGGGCGATCTTTTCGGTGGTTTCGTGAATAATTTCAGGACCAGTTAAGTGTCTGTCCTCGAGTTCATCCCAACACAAAGGGGATTTACATTTCCGACCGTATAAAGCTTCAAAAGGTGCAGCTTTAATACTAGAGTGATAGCTGTTGTTGTAGGAAAATTCAGCTAAAGGTAGATGTCTATCCCACCCTTTGCCAAAATCGATTGCACAAGCACGTAGCATATCTTCCATGGTTTTAATGGTTCGTTCACTTTGACCATCAGTTTGTAGATGATAGGCTGTACTCATGTCAAGTTGAGTTCCAAGAGCAGATTGCAAAGTTTTCCAGAATCTAGAAACGAATCGACTGTCATGATCAGAAATGATTGAGATAGGAACTCCATGACGTGAGACAATTTCTTTAACATAGAGTTGTGATAATTTCTCCATCTTGTCGGTTTCCTTGATCGGTAAGAAATGTGCAGATTTAGTAAGACGATCAACTATGACCCAAATAGTATCGTTACCGTTTGATGTCTTAGGCAACTTAGTAACGAAATCCATAGTGATACATTCCCACTTCCACTGCGGGATATCAGGTTGTGTCAATAGACCAGAAGGCTTTTGATGTTCAGCCTTGACTTTCAGACAAGTGAGACACTTACGCACATAAGTAGCAATGTCGGCTTTCATGTTAGGCCACCAGTAGAATTCCTTAACATCGTGATACATCTTACTGAAACCGGGATGAATAGAGTATCTAGTCTTATGTGCTTCATCCAAGACTAGTTCATGGAGATTACCGAAGTAAGGAACCCAAATTCTATTTCCAAAGTACCGTGTACCATTAGCTTTCACTTGGAGTTGGTTCTCGAAACCGATAGGTCCTTCACCTTCGATAAGTGTCGGTTTAATAGCTTCAAGTTGAGCTTCATAGATTCGTGATATAAGATTTGATTTGATTTTCAGGTTTAAAGCACGAACACGTCTAACATTGTCTTTTCTACTAAGTGCATCGGCAACTACATTCGCCTTGCCAGGATGATATTTCAGCTCACAATGATAATCGTTCAATAACTCGAGCCATCGGCTTTGCCTCATATTCATCTGTTTCTGATCAAAGATGTGTCGAAGATTTTTATGGTCAGTGTACACCATAAAGTGGGTACCATATAGGTAATGTCTCCATATATTTAATGCAAATACCACGGCACCTAACTCAAGGTCGTGTGTGGTATAGTTCTTCTCATGTTTCTTCAACTGTCTAGATGCATAGGCAATAACCTTCTCACGTTGCATTAAGACACAACCAAAGCCTTTCTTTGAGGCATCACAGTAAACAACAAAGTCGTCAGTACCTTCAGGTAAAGAGAGAATCGGGGTTGTGGTCAATTTATCCTTCAAAATCTTGAAAGCAGATTCCTGTTCTTTGGACCACTCAAATTTCTTCCCTTTGTGAGTTAACTTTGTAAGGGGTTTAGCAAGGAGGGAAAATTTTTTTATGAATCTTCGATAATAACCGACAAGTACCAAAAATTGACGAATATGCTTCGCAGTCTTTGGTATCTCCCAGTTCTGAATAGCGGTAATTTTAGCTGGATCGACATGTATTCCTTTACTATCAACAACATGTCCGAGAAATTGTACGGTTTTGAGCCAAAACTCTTTTTTATTTCTTAAAATTCATAAACTTTTTTTTGTTTTTGTTTCTAAATATCATATTGAATGCGAATATATGAGAGTGTAGTTTCATTTTAATGATAATTAATGGCTGCAAAACACATATTTGAGCAAAATTTTATGGAGAATTTTTCGAAAAAATTTTAATTGCAGATTAGGCCCATTTTCGCAAAATAACTAGTAAACGGCGCTACGAAAAAGACTTCCTTTAGACTTTCCCCCGTTCAAAGCAGTTTTGTTGCCGAAAATGACATTTTACTATTTTTAAAGGTGATTTTGCACTTTTAGATCTTACGAAAAGTAATACCTTCACATGTGAATTGTTGTGCCTGTTTAAATACAACTATGATACTTGTATTTATTTTATATTGTATTTAGGTACATCGAGAATCATTATGGGACTACTATCTCACCACTAGCCATAAAACGTCGCTGCTTTTATAACGTCTTGGTTTTCTTGTTCGAGTATTTTTAGCCGCTTTTTTATTTCTCTAGATTCATAACCTTATTTTTGTTTTTGTTTCTAAATTTCATATTAAATGCAAATACATGAGAGTGTAGTTTTGGTGTTGATGATAACTAATGGCCATAAAACACATATTTGAAGTTACTACATTCCCCACAAAATCGGGCAAAATTTTGTGGGGAATTTTTCGAAAAATTTTCAATTGCAGATTAGGCCCATATTCTCAAGATAACTAGAAAACAGCTCTATGAGCAAGACTTCCTTAAGGCTTTTCCCTGTTCGAAGCATTTTAGATGCCAAAAATAATATTTTACTATTTTTAATGGTGAATTTTGCACTTTTAGATCTTACGATAAGTAATACCTACACATGTGAATTGTTGTGCCTTTTTAAATACCACTATGATACTTGTTTTTACTTAAATTTGTATTTAGGTACATCAAGAATCATTTTGGGACTACTATCTCACCACTAGCTAGAAAACCTTGCTGCTTTTATAACGTATTGGTTTTATTGTTCGAGTATTTTTAGCCGCTTTTTTCTTTCTCTAGATTCATAACCTTATTTTTGTTTTTGTTTCTAAATTTCATATTAATTGCACATATATGAGAGTGTAGTTTCGTTTAGATGATAATTAATAGTCGCAAAACACATATTTGAAGTCAATACATTCCCCACAGAATCGGCCAAAATTTTGTGGAGAATTTTTCGAAAAATTTTCACTTGCAGATTAGGCCCATATTCTCTAGATAAATAGAAAACGGCGCTACGAGCAAGACTTCCTAAAGGCTTTCCCCCGTTCGAAGGAGTTTAGATGCCGAAAATGACATTTTGCTATATTTAAAGGTGAATTTTTTACTTTTAGATCTTACGATAAGTAATACCTTCACATGTGAATTGTTGTGCCTGTTTAAATACCACTATTGAAATGTCCCGTTCATATTGATTATAAACGTTCCATATTAATTGATTTCGTCGCGAGGTTTTGACCTCTATATGAGACGTTTTTCAAAGACTGCATTCATTTTTAAAACAACCATAACCTTGATTTTATAGATAAAGGTTTAAAAAGCATTACGTAGATTATCAAATAATGATAATCTAAAATATACCGTTTACACACGACCATTATATAATGGATCAAAAATAAGTTTCTTGAATGCAGTTTTTACATAATATATACAAGCATGGAATCCAAATCTTGTCCTTATTTTAGTATGCAACAGCGGAAGCTCTTAATAATTACCTGAGAATAAACATGCTTAAAACATTAACAAAATTGTTGGTGAGTTATAGGTTTAACCTATATATTATGAAATCATAATAATAGACCACAAGATTTCATATTTCAATATACATCCCATAAATAGAGATAAAATTCATTCATATGGTGAACACCTGGTAACCAACATTAACAAGATGCATATAAGAATATCCCCTATCATTCCGGGAAATCCTTCGGACATGATATAAACAAATTCGAAGTACTAAAGCATCCAGTACTTTGGATGAGGTTCGTTAGGCTCAATAGATCTATCTTTAGGATTCGCGTCAATTAGTAGATCGGTTTACTAATTCTTAGGTTACCAAGAAAAAGGGGCATATTCGGCTTCGATCATTCACCCATATAATGTAGTTTCAATTACTTGTGTCTATTTCGTAAAACATTTATAAAACTGCATGTATTCTCATCCTAAAATATTAGATTTTAAAAGTGGGACTATAACTCACTTTCACAGATTTTTACTTCGTCGGAAAGTAAGACTTGGCCACTGGTCGATTCACGAACCTATAACAAATATGTACATATATATCAAAGTATGTTCAAAATATATTTACAACATTTTTAATATGTTTTACTGTTTTAAATTTATTAAGTCAGCTGTCCTCGTTAGTAACCTACAACTAGTTGTCCACAGTTAGATGTACAAAAATAAATCGATATATATTATCTTGAATCAATCCATGACCCAGAGTATACACGTCTCAGGCTAGATCACACCTCAAAGTATATATATATATTTGGAATCAACCTCAATCCTGTATAGCTAACTCCAACATTACAGCATATAGAGTGTCTATGGTTGTTCCAAATAATATATATACATGGGTCGATATGATATGTCAAAACATTTGCATACTATCCCAAGATTACATAATATATTAGAATACATGTATAATACAATATAAGTTATCTAGGATATGATTTGTATAGAATTGTTACAATATTTCCCGTAGCTACAACAATCAAAAAATATCCAATCTTGTTTTACCCATAACTTCTTCGTTTTAAATCCGATTTGAGTGAATCAAATTGCTATGGTTTCATATTGAACTATATTTTATGAATCTAAACATAAAAAGTATAGGTTTATAGTCATAAATATAAGTTACAAGTCATTTTTGTAAAGGTAGTCATTTCAGTCGAAAGAACGACGTCTAGATGACCATTTTGGAAAACATACTTCCACTTTGAGTTTAACCATGATTTTTGGATATAGTTTCATGTTCATAAGAAAACTCATTTTCCCAGAAGAACAACTTTTAAATCAAAGTTTGTCATAGTTTTTAATTAACTAACCCAAAACAGCCCGCGGTGTTACTACGACGGCGTATATCCAGTTTTACGGTGTTTTTTGTGTTTTCCGGTTTTAAATCATTAAGTTAGCATATCATATAGATATAGAACATGTGTTTAGTTTTTTTTAAACGTCAAGTTAGAAGGATTAACTTTTGTTTGCGAACAAGTTTAGAATTAACTAAACTATGTTCTAGTGATTACATATTCAAATCTTCGAATAAGATAGTTTTATATGTATGAATTGAATGATGTTATGAACATAATTACTACGTAAAGTTTAGTAGGTAAACCTACTGGAAGTGACAAGAAATGATCTAGCTTCAAAGGATCTTGGATGGCTTGAAAGTTCTTGAAGTAGAATCATGACACAAAAACAAGTTCAAGTAAGATTATCACTCGAATTAAGATAGTTATAGTTATAGAAATTGAATCAAAGTTTGTATATGAGTATTACCTTAATTTAGAATGATATCTTACTATAAACAACAAGGATTTCTTGAGGTTGGATGATCATTTTACAAGATTGGAAGTGAGCTAGTAAACTTGGAAGTATTCTTGATTTTATGAAACTAGAACTTGTAGAATTTATGAAGAACACTTAGAACTTGAAGATGGAACTTGAGAGAGATCAATTAGATGAAGAAAATTGAAGAATGAAAGTGTTTGTAGGTGTTTTTGGTCGTTGGTATATGGATTAGATATAAAGGATATGTAATTTTGTTTTCATGTAAATAAGTCATGAATGATTACTAATATTTTTGTAATTTTATGAGATATTTCATGCTAGTTGCCAAATGATGGTTCCCACATGTGTTAGGTGACTCACATGGGCTGCTAAGAGCTGATCATTGGAGTATATATACCAATAGTACATACATTTAGAAGCTGTGTATTGTACGAGTACGAATACGGGTGCATACGAGTAGAATTGTTGATGAAACTGAACGAGGATGTAATTGTAAGCATTTTTGTTAAGTAGAAGTATTTTGATAAGTGTCTTGAAGTCTTTCAAAAGTGTTTGAATACATATTAAAACACTACATGTATATACATTTTAACTGAGTCGTTAAGTCATCGTTAGTCGTTACATGTAAATGTTGTTTTGAAACCTTTAGGTTAACGATCTTGTTAAATGTTGTTAACCCATTGTTTATTATATATAAAGAGATGTTAAATTATTACATTATCATGATATTATGATATATTAATATATCTTAGTATGATATATATATACAGTTAAATGTTGTTACAACGATAATCGTTACATATATGTCTCGTTTCGAAATTGTTAAGTTAGTAGTCTTGTTTTATATATGTAGTTCATTGTTAATATACATAATGACATGTTTACTTATCATTTATCATGATTAAACATAGTGTAACAATATCTTAATATGATTCATATGTAATTAGTAAGACGTTGTTATAACGATAATCGTTATATATATCGTTTCGAGTTTCTTAATTCAATAAACACAATTTTATGTATATAACTCATTGTTAAAATACCTAATGAGATACTTAATTATCATAATATCATGTTAACTATATAATCATATATATGTCATCATATAGTTTTTACAAGTTTTAACGTTCGTGAAACACCGGTCAACTTGGGTGGTCAATTGTCTATATGAAACCTATTTCAATTAATCAAGTCTTAACAAGTTTGATTGCTTAACATGTTAGAAACACTTAATCATCTAAATAACAATTTCATTTAATATATATAAACATGAAAAAGTTCGGGTCACTACAACTATGATACTTATTTTTATTTAATATTGTATTTAGGTACATCGAGAATCAATTTGGTGCTACTATCTCACCACTAGCTAAAAATCCTTGTTGCTTTTATAACGTCTTGGTTTTATTGTTCAAGTATTTTAGCCGCTTTTTTATTTCTCTAGATTCATAACCTTTTTTTGTTTTTGTTTCTAAATTTCATATTGAATGCGAATATATGAGAGTGTAGTTTCTTTTGATACTAATTAATGGCCGCAAAACACATATTTGAAGTCACTATAATCCCCACAAAATCGGGCAAAATTTTGTGGAGAATTTTCTGAAAAATTTTCAATCGCAGATTAGGCCCATATTCTCGAGATAACTAGAAAACGACGCTACGAGCAACACTTCCTTAAGGATTTCCCCGGTCCGAAGCAGTTTAGATGCCGAAAATAACATTTTACTATTTTTAAAGGTGAATTTTCCACTTTTAGATCATACGACTTATAATTCCTTCACATGTGAATTGTTATGCCTGTTTAAATACCACTATGAAACTTGTTTTTATTTAATTCTGTATTTAGGTACCTCGAGAATCATGTTTGGGCTACTATCTCACAACTAGCCACAAAACCTTGCTACTTTTATAAGGACTTGGTTTTATTGTTCGAGTATTTTTAGCTGCTTTTTTATTTCTCTAGATTCATAACCTTAATTTTGTTTTTGTTTCTAAATTTCGTATTGAATGCGAATATATGAGAGTGTAGTTTCGTTTTGATGATAATTAATGGCTGCAAAACACATATTTGAGGTCATTACATTTCCTACAAAAGCGGAAAAAAATTTGTGGAAAATATTCCTAAAAATTTTCAATTGCAGATTAGGCCGATATTCTCAAGATAGTTAGAAAACGGCGATATGAGCAAGACTTCCTTGAGGCTTTCCCCCGTTCGAAGCAGTTTAGATGTCGAAAATGACATTTTACTATTTTTAAAGGTGAATTTTGCACTTTTAGATCTTACGATAAGTAATACCTTCACATGTGAATTGTTGTGCCTATTTAAATACCACTATGATACTTGTACTTATTTAATATTTTATTTAGGTACATCGAGAATCATTTTGTGGCTACTATCTCACCACAAGCTAGAAAACGTTGCTGCTTTTATAACGTCTTGGTTTTATTTTTTGAGTATTTTTAGCCGCTTTTTTATTTCTCTAGATTCATAACCTTATTTTTATTTTTGTTTCTAAATTTCATATTGAATACGAATATATGAGAGTGTAGTTTCGTTTTGATGACAATTTATGGTCGCAAAACACATATTTGAAGTCACTACATTTCCCACAAAATCGGGCAAAATTTTGTGGATAATTTTTCGAAAAATTTTCAATTGCAGATTAGGCCCATATTCTCAAGATAACTATAAAATGGCGCTACGAGCAAGACTTACTTAAGGATTTCCCCGGTTCTAAATAGTTTAGACACCGAAAATGACATTTTACTATTTTTAAAGGTGAATTTTGCACTTTTAGATCTTACGATAATTAATACCTTCACATGTGAATTGTTGTGCCTGTTTAAATACCACTATGATACTTGTTTTTATTTAATATTGTATTTAGGTACATCGAGATTCATTTTGGGGCTACTATCTCACCACTAGCAAGAAAACGTTGCTACTTTTATAACTTCTTGGTTTTATTGTTTGAGTATTTTTAGCCGCTTTGTTATATCTCTAGATTCATAACCTTATTTTTGTTTTTGTTTCTAAATTTCATATTGAATGCGAATATATGAGAGTGTAGTTTCGTTTTGATGATAATTAATGGCCGCAAAACACGAATTTGAAGTCACTACATTCCCCACAAAATTGGAGAAAATTTTGTAGAGAATTTTCTAAAAAAATTTCAATTACAGATTAGGCCCATATTCTCAAGATAACTAGAAAATGGCACTACGAGCAAGACTTAATTAAGGCTTTCCCCGGTTCGAAGCAGTTTAGATGCCGAAAATTTTGCACATTTAGATCTTACGATAAGTAATACCTTCACATGTGAATTGTTGTGCCTGTTTAAATACCACTATGATACTTGTTTTTATTTAATATTGTATTTAGGTACATCGAGAATCATTTTAGGGCTACTATATCACCACTAGTTACAAAATGTTGCTGCTTTTATAACGACTTGTTATTGTTCGAATATTTTTAGCCGCTTTATGATTTCTCTAGATTCATAAACTTATTTTTGTTTTTGTTTCTAAATTTTATATTGAATACGAATATATGAGAGTGTATTTTTGTTTTGATGATAATTAATGGCCGCAAAACACATATTTGAAGTCACTACATTTCCCACAAAATCAGGCAAAATTTTGTAAAGAATTTTCTGAAAAATTTTCAATTCCAGATTAGGCCCATATTCTCAGGATAACTAGAAAACGGTGCTACGAGCAAGACCTCCTTAAGGCTTTCCCCCGTTCGAAGCAGTTTAGATGTCGAAAATGACAATTCACTATTTTTAAAGGTGAATTTTGCACTTTTAAATCTTACGATAAGTAATACCTTCAAATGTGAATTGTTGTGCCTGTTTAAATACCACTATGATACTAGTTTTTATTTAATATTGTATTTTAGTACATCGAGAATGATTTTAGGGTTACTATCTCACCACTAGCTAGAAAACATTGCTACTTTTATAACGGACTACCGAAGCGGCGCCAAATCGTACTACCGCTCCCCGGCAGCAGCGCCAAAAATTTACTTCTACTTATGATATGCCCAAATCAGACGGTTTATTTATGCGGTGTTGGTAGGTCGCAAAACGTCAATTCAGGATATCAACAGAAGAAGCTGATTGTTTAATTTATATATGCTCGGCCTAAATCTATTATTCTTTCTTATGGGTTAGCAAGGACAAATATCACCTAGTGTCGTTCCCTGAGCGGTCGAATTTGAATCGGAGCTTATTCAGATAATCTAGTAATTAAGATTGGGTTTGTACATAATTTAGTATCCAAGACTAGTGGCCAGGTACACCTTGTGTGGAGAGGAAGGATCTTTTTGGTCCCAATAAATTGGCGACTGTTCGGAAAATCTAACAACCAAGTCCAGCCGGTTTATTCTAGGCACCACTTTATCCGGAATATAAAATTATGTAAAGGAAATAGTTGGGTTGTGTGAAGACCCGTCCTAATCCATAAAAACGAATACAATAACATATGATTACATTGCGAGGTATTTGACCTCTATATGATACATTTTACAAACATTTCATTCGTTTTAAAAGACAAACTTTCATTACATCGAAAGTTGACAGGCATGCATACCATTTCCTAATATCCAACTATAAATGATCTAATCTGTCATTTACTTAATCATAATCTTTACTGAGCTCAACGACTCGAATGCAACGTCTTTTGAAATATGCCATGAATGACTCCAAGTAATATCTTTAAATTGAGTAAATGCACAGCGGAACATTTCTTTCAATCCTGAGAATAAACATGCTTTAAAGTGTCAACCAAAAGGTTGGTGAGTTCATTAGTTTATCATAATCGATCATTTCCATAATTTTAATAGACCACAAGATTTTCACATTTATAAGCAGAACCTCTCGTCTGTATAAAGATAAAATCATTCATATGAATTGAACACCTAGTAACCGACATTAACTTTAATGCATAGAATATCCCCAAACAGAACCTCTCGTCTGTATAATATAAGCTAGAAGTACTAAAGCCATCCATAACCTGAATGGGGGATTGTTAGGCACAATAGATCTATCTTTAGGATTCGCGTCAATTAGGAACAGAACCTCTCGTCTGCCTAATTCTTAGGTTACCAAGCTAAAAGGGGTGATATTCGGTTTAATAATCCAACCATAGAATGTAGTTTTGAGTACTTGTGTCTATTTAGTCAAACATTTATAAAAACAGTGCATGTATTCTCAGTCCCAAAAATATATATTGCAAAAGCATTTAAAAAGGGAGCAAATGAAACTCACAATATTGTATTTCGTAGTAAATAAGCATATGATGGCATTGAACAAGTGCAAGGTTGGCCTCGGATTCACGAACCTATATTAATCATATATATTTATATGTTGGTCAATAACTGTCTAACAATTTAGGTCAGGTCGTAGTGTATCGCAATCCTAATGCTCGAGACTAATATGCAAAAGTCAACAAAAGTCATTTTGACCAAAATAATATCCAAAATCTATACATGATTATTATATAATTTAATATAGTCGTTTTATATATTTAAATATTTTTAGTAGATTTTATTAGAGTAAATAATAAAAGTCATTTATTAATAAAAATTTATACTAAAATATATATATGATAAAAAAAATATACTTTTATATATCTTAAATAATAAAATTTATAAAGTTCATTTATTATCATAAAAATATATTGATAGGTATTATTAATGTAATTATATTACATGTAGTAAAATATCTTTGTATCAGATATTTATAAAATAATATTGATAATAACAATAATAATTAAAAGTTGTATTATTTTGTAATAATAAGTATTATTATTCTACTAATAAAAATAACAATATTTATATTTACTAAAAATGATATTAATTATGATAAAATGATAATTTTTATTAATAATAATATTAAAATGATAATGATATTTTATAATAACAATGATATAATAATTTTAGTAAAAATGATAGTTTTAATATTAATAATACTTTTCAATAATAATAATAGTGATAAAATAATGAAAATGATATTTTTTTATTTAAATCAATAACTTACAATATTTTTATTTCATCGTGATACTTATACTCATTATTTCCTAATCGATTTGTTTAATAGCTTTTAGTACTCTTTTATATCGCATTCATAATAATGATAATAATAACAATCATAATAATTAGATGATACTAATATTAGTTTTAATGATGATGATATTAATAAGTATTATAATAATATTAATGATTTATAAAAAAAATGATAATATTAATAATAATTTCTAATGTTAATAACAATAATAATAGTAATGACAATAATAATTTTTAATAATAATACTTATATTAATAATAATAATAATAATAATAATAATAATAATAATAATAATAATAATAATAATAATAATAACGACGATAATAACGACGATAGCAATAATAATCATTTTAACAATAATACTAAAATTCAGTTGACTATAACTTCTAATCCGTTCATCGAACCCATTCGATATCTAAATGAAAAGTTATTGATTTTTTGTCAGCTTTCCAACGACATGCATATCATATACCTTATCTCAATCGCATATGTAACAATATCATAATTAATCATAAGCTATTTAACGACGAAATTAAACATACAAGCATGCATAGGCATATATACTAGAGCACTAATCAGGGATACACTATTAATATATAAAAGTTAAGTTATGTGTGCTCACGTATCAATATTGAGATTCAATATTGCAGGAAAGTACGTAGACGCAACGGAGACGATAAACACTAGGTTGACCTCATGAGCATAGCCCCAAACAATACCCATAACCTCCATAGCTATAACCCATAATTTCCTTAGCTCTATCCTATTCGAAAAAATTCATTTTGAAAACACTCGAGCAGAACCTCGTCGTAGGATTTTATGTATAATACATAATAATAATTATAACACTACTAATAATAATATTCCTAATAATAATATTAATCTTAATAATAATAATAATAATAATAATAATAATAATTATTATTATTATTATTATTATTATTATTATTATTATTATTATTATTATTATTATTATTATATATATATATAGTGATAGATGCGAGAGAGATAGATAAATGATTCAGAAAAGCAAAAACGTTCGACATTTAAAGGATGTAACCCACCTAACCAACCCATGCGATCGCATGGGCTTTGTGAGTGATAGCCATGCAATCGCATGGCTTGCACTCTCAGCTCACAATTGATCAATCATGTTTGCCGACACTCGTTTTAAATTATATATATATATATATATATATATATATATATATATATATATATATATATATATATATATATATATATATATATTAATATATATATATATATATATATTTAATCTAGGTAATTATTTATATAATATATTATATTTACGAGTATGGTAAAAATGTAATTTTTATTCTAATAACATGGACGTTGTCACTCGACTCATGTCCTGGTTTCGGTTTCTCGAACGTCATTTCGTACACTCAGAAAACTAGCGTTTTACATTCGTGATATGTACCTTTAACAAAAATAGAGACTTAGAGTATTAGTAAACTATATCACTCGAGATATATTCTAATCAATTGAGTATTTTGATCATTTGCTTCTATAAATCATCGCTTTGTTATATATATAAAAGTATTATTTTTAAATCGACACGTCTTATAACTAAATTAATATTACACTATAATATATATATATATATGTATATATATGTATATATATATATGTATATATATGTATATATATATATATATATGTATATATATGTATATATATATATGTATATATATGTATATATATATATATATATATATATATATATATATATATATATTTATATTTATTTATTTATTTTTATTTAAAAATATAAACTCGTATATATCATAAGTAATGGAAAAAAATTTATGTAATGATATAATATTTAGTTTTTCAAAACTAATTATATTTCAAAGTTCGTTTTAAATTTTGTTTAGAAAATATTATAACACGTATCGTTTATAGTTTAAAACTTAATTTGGCATAATCCGTTTATGCGCCAACGTTTATCAAACGTCCTAGATGACATATCAAAATATCAATCGAATCAAGTGTTACTTAATTTGAAACTATATATATAGATATATATATATATATATATAGATATATATATATATATATATATATATATATATATATATATATATATATATATTCAATATTCGTAAATACGTTTTAAATACACGTTGCAAGTTATCTACATATTTAACAACCAATATTCCATCTCACGTTAATTAATCAAAGACATCTTAAATAATCGAGTTCTATTATATTGTAAAGCGTTTTCGTACATTTAAAACTAAATTAAATGATTATTATGTAATTTAGTCTTCTAATAACCTTTGACTAATTCTCGATAATAGACACATTTGTTCTTACTAGTAAATCACTTTATCATTTTTCGAATATTGTTAAAATGGAAAGATTTCTTAAATCAAAGTGGACCTCTCAACAGAGACACGTAAATCATATCATAATGAATCTGATAACCCAATTATTTGGTATCATCTTTTAATTCCGTCGGTAAATACGATCATATAAAGTATTATACCTAATACCTTGCTTATGTTTTCAAGTTATAATATATATACACACATATATACACGTATATATTCCTATCCAAATATAATGGTTCGTGAATCGTCAAGGTCTGGTCAAGGTTAAATGAATGTATGAACAAAATTTAAAATTCTTGAGATTTAAACTTAACAAAATTTTCTTGTCGTGTCAGAATAATATAAAGATAAAGTTTAAATTTGGTCGGAAATTTTCGGGTCGTCACACTACCTACCCGTTAAAGAAATTTCGTCCCTGAAATTTGATCGTGGTCATCATGGCTAACCATAAAAATGTTTTCATGAAAAATATGAGTCGAAAAATATGAGTCGATAAATAGAGTTATATCATCATTGAGTAATATGGATAAAACAATTTGCTTAAGTGAAGTGTACGAGTGAAGTTATCACAAAAGAGTGAAATGAGAAACGTAAAGTTTCGTCATATCTTTTGACGTAGATATGGTTGATTTCCAGAGTTCAAGAGATTTGGAGAAAATCTTCATAATAAGATTTGATTCTTCGGTAATTAAGGAAATTAGGATCCACTTTGATTGAATACGATAATCTGTTTTGATTGCTCTGTCGGATATTTTACTATATATCTACCCCCTTCTTTTCATTATTTACACAACCCATACTTTCTATTCTTTCTTCCTCAACTCATACTTTAAAGTATTCGTCAATATGCTCCATCTTGTTCTGATTCTTGATATACTCCTAACCTTCATATCTGTCATTCTCCTTTTTTATTTGCTGCCGGAAGAATCTATTCACTTCTACTATACTCTTGGTTTTATAGTGTTTTTAATTCTCCCGTGTCTTTATATTGCTATACGCATTGATACACACGGTTTGTAACTTCTGGGTTATTGTTGGGATTTATATCTTCCCTTATATTTCGATGTCTCTGCTTCTGTTTTTCTATAATCATTGACATCCACAGTTAATGCTCCCTTCTATTTGCTGCGATTTATACTCCTATTTCTATTTCAGAGCTTCATTCTTTCGTTTCCTCTTCTTGCGATTAAGCACCGTATGTAATGGTTCATAATTCGTAGATATGAATTTTGGAATGAACATAGTTAATGTTCTTAAGATGTAAACGGTAATGGCACGATCTTGATTTGTCAAATTACTAGAATACCTCAGAAAAGACCGCATCATCAAGAAAAATATTTGCTTGATATGTTTAGAGGTTAAATAGAATACAAGAGTCGTGTAACATGGCACATGATGATGTTATGATCTGTGAATCATCATGTTTCATTTAGAAACTCAACATGACTTACTGTAATATAATCACATTGATCAAGTGTCATTATATTATACTAACTCATGCTTCAGTTCCTAACACTACTTCAAAACATTCGTATTTTAAACTCGAAGATTTCATAATTTAGAAACTAAAATAGTTTCTTTTATGATGTAACACAGATAGCGCGAAGAGATAAATAATCTCAGATGAGAATAGTTATGAATATATCTTCAGAAATATCGAGGATATTTATAATGAAAGATACGAAGATATCTTAGAATATCTAGGATCAGAGGATGATGAAGAATATTGTCCACAAGAGTTTTAAAGTAAGGAGTAAGATATTTGCTAAAGACTTCAGCAGACACTGAATCATTTGGATTCTTTGAAGGCAGATTTAGTCCTTGTGATTTGTCCACAGCCTCCTTCATACTTTTTTCAATCCGTTTTTCAGTACCAATTCTTCTTTTTTTCTGAGCTTTGCCAACACACTATTCTTTATCATCAAACATTTTACTATTAAGGTCGTTTACAATTTTTGCTGCTTCATCAGCATTTTTCAAAATTTCGAGAACTAATTCGTAGGTTGAGGTGTTTTTCAGAAACTTAACATTCGAAGTATGTAAGTCTAGAAGATAGACATTATATGTATATATATATAACTGTAGACATGCTGCGAGATTTCAAAATACTGATTGCTGATTCTCGATAATTGGTATGGCAATTCTTGTTACAAGATGTGGATGAGTATATGATAGGGTTTTAATGAATAAATATAATGACTTTTCGGAGAGGCTAAAGTCAAAGGGTAATGAAGTTGTTGGTACATCTGCTGATAATGTGGTGGAATGTAAAAGGTTCCCAGTAACGATGGCATATATCTCAAGGTCATAATAAGGTTATTCTGACTGAAAAGTCGAAGTTCACTTGCTGGAGCTGTGATAAAATTAGCTACTTTGAATAGGGATCGCAAAGTTATTTTTGCTAATAATTGCCAAAAGGTCTGACACGGATACGTGTTAAACTATGACTTTGGTTTCAAGAGTTTTTCAGGTACATAACTGTGGGTAACATGTGGTTGGATCATCATCTCGATTGTTCATTATTTGAAGTGTCTTCAGGAATTTCGAAGGGTTTGAACACAGATTGTAATCGCTAATATACATATAATGTTCTAGGATTTTGAATGATACAAATATTTTCTGGGTTCTATGAATAGAAATGATGTTTTAGCACAGCTTTAAAGTCAAAGTATAGCTTTGAAAGATGTAAGAATCTAAGAGTGATGTCTTCTGTTAAATCTTGACTTGGATTTTGATTCGTCAAAATCAGAATATATAATCAATTTTTGATGAGAATGGTTGTTTTGATTTTTATAAAAAAATGTATATTGTTGTGAAAGTAGTGAGTATAGTTGGTGATTGCTGAATCAGATTCGAAGAATGTAGCATATTAATTGTGAATTATATATATCTCTCGGGTATTACCTACCCGTTAAAAAAAAATTCACAATTAATATTTTGTTCAAAAAAAAATTAATTACAGTCTTTATGAAAATATATATGTGTATATTTTCTTCAGATGTAACATAGATTTAATGAGTTAATATTAAATTAAACGCATTTGATTTACGGTTGAAACTAGAATTGAATAATCCCTAAAACTTTAGAAATTACATAACTTTTACGAAGTGTTTCTTCAATGACATTGAAATTATGAATCAATACTTCGTTATTTGTTGATGCATGATGTTGGTGTTCGTGGAATTCTTGTGAACTTCGCAAAGTACGAATGATGTTATATGAAAAGTTTCGAGTACGTCGATGATGAAAGTGTAAAATCAAACCTATATTTGAATAATACACTAGATTTATTATGAAATGAAATTCATTGAACTGAAACAGAGATCGTAGTTAATGATGGTTAAGTTGCTGACGAAGGATGTACATCATAGCATATTAGTAGTATGAATTAACCGAGTAGTTAAGATTCACATGTAATAGCTTAGTACGGAAAGATTTATTATGGTTTCAAAAATTATATATATATATATATATATATATATATATATATATATATATATATATATATATATGTGTATATATATATATATATATATAAGATATACATATAAATCCTTCGGTGGGAATGAGTTAATACTTTATAACTCGTTGATATACATACTTGTTGTTGATTTGTAATGATGTCCACGGTGATTTCTTGAACTGGCAGAGCTTGTGATGTTATAGGTGCTACTGATGCTAACGTTGCTGACGGTACTGACGGTGCTGGTGATGCTGACAGTAATGTTGATGCTGCTGGTAAAACGAGTCTAGCTTGTAAATCGTGCACCTTTCCGGTCAGGGTTTCTACTCTACTGTCTCTATTCATTCATCTGATTTGTAATCAGAATCAGAATAATCTCTAACATTTTGGAGATTACATAATCGCCGCAAATTCTTTCTTCAATGAAGTTATGAATCAATACCTCATCGTTTATTGTTGTTGGTATTCCTTAGTATCTACAAGGCGTATGTCGTCGATGTTCGTGGGACAGTTTATGATGTCGAAGCATGGGATGTGGATGTTATTGATGGTGGTAATGGTTCTGTTGACGTTGATGATGGTGGTACTGTTGATGCTGGTGTTGCTGCTGGTGCTTGTATCCTTTGCACCAAATTCTCCAAAGCTATTACTCGAGCACGAAGTTCGTTGACTTCTTGTATTACTCCGGGATGATTGTTGGTTCGGACGAGCGGATGAATAAGATTCAGAATTTGAGATAGTATATAATCGTGATGAGATACTCTAGAAATGAGAGAGAAAATAGTATTACGAACAGGTTCGCCTGTAAGTGCTTCAGGTTCTTCGCCAAGAGTGAAATGTGGTGGATGGAAGGGATTTCCTTCTTCTTGTCTCCAATGATCAAGTAGGCTACGAACCCATCCCCAATTCATCCAGAATAGATGATGGCTGATTGGTTGGTCAATCCGGTCACACTGCTTTCGGAGCTTGAGTGAAACTCCATATCGGAATTCGAGGGACTTGAACTAGTGGAGAGTTCCATTTCGTACGATTGAATAAAAGATTTTTTGATATGAAATGATTCCTGGCTATCGGATGGTATTCTACTTACATAGAATATCTATATATATAGAATAAAAGATTTCGTAGATTACGGAGGAATTTACGGAATATGTCAGGCAAAGTTTACAGTAACAGATACGCTAAGATATGAATTTTGTCTATACACTATTCATGCAATCAATGCAGTAAGATGTGTTTAGACTTAAGAATGATAAGCAGGTAATTTCCGATAAGAAATGATAAGCAAAAACTTTTGACATGCAACTAAGGTCGAAGTCCAGACTCACTAATGCATCCTAACAACTATCAGTTAAACACACTAATGCAGACCTGGTTCGCTAAGACCACCGCTCAGATACCACATATAAAGACCCATCCTAATCCATAAGAATGAATACAATAACATATGATTACATTGCGAGGTATTTGACCTCTATATGATACATTTTACAAACATTGCATTTGTTTTAAAAGACAAACTTTCATTACATCGAAAGTTGACAGGCATGCATACCATTTCCTAATATCCAACTATAAATAATCTAATCTGTCATTTACTTAATCATAATCTTTACTGAGCTCAATGACTCAAATGCAACGTCTTTTGAAATATGCCATGAATGACTCCAAGTAATATCTTTAAATTGAGCAAATGCACAGCGGAAGATTTCTTTCAATCCTGAGAATAAACATGCTTTAAAGTGTCAACCAAAAGGTTGGTGAGTTCATTAGTTTATCATAATCGATCATTTCCATAATTTTAATAGACCACAAGATTTTCACATTTATAAGCAGAACCTCTCGTCTGTATAAAGATAAAATCATTCATATGAATTGAACACCTAGTAACCGACATTAACTTTAATGCATAGAATATCCCCAAACAGAACCTCTCGTCTGTATAATATAAGCTCGAAGTACTAAAGCCATCCATAACCTGAATGGGGGGTTGTTAGGCCCAATAGATCTATCTTTAGGATTCGCGTCAATTAGGAACAGAACCTCTCGTCTGCCTAATTCTTAGGTTACCAAGCTAAAAGGGGTGATATTTGTGATGACCCGGGAATTTCCGACCAAATTTAAACATAATCTTATATGATTCGACTCGATAAGCAAAGTCTATTAAACCGAGTCTCATTATGTTTGAACTATTTCATGATAACATTTGACCTTTAACTATTTCCGACGATTCACGAACCTTTAATTGTAACTAAGAATGTAAATATAAATAATTATATATAAAACTAATTATATTAGTATTAATGAACTATTAAGTAATTTTGTTATTATAAAAGATAACATTTAATAACTAAAGATTTTCATTTTGAATATATATAGTATATTGTGTATAAATGATTCAAACATATTTTACCAACGTTATCAAAATATTAAATGTACAATGTTATACTTTGTAGTTAATTGTTTAATATACATAATTAATCATCTACTCAACATTTAAAACATGATTTTATATATATGGTAGTATACATATATACATAAATATAACTATATATATATGATTTTATACATAATTATTATATTATGTATATGTAGAAATTTATAATATATCTATGATGAAATAATGTACTATTTTAATAAATATATATAATACTTACATATATAAAACATTTATATTTTTCATAATTACATACATAAGTATAATATAATTAGTATGTAAATAAATATTATAATATATTTATATTAAAATGCATAAATATATAATATTCAGTATATGTTACAATACATATTACATAATTATTAAATATTACATAATAATAGATGATATTAATAAATTAAATTTAAATACAAATATAGTTGTTGTAGTAATGTTATTTGTATCGTCAAATATCAATATTTGTATTCATAATATCACTTTATATCATATAAAGATGAAATTGGATGTATATATTAGATTATTATTACTAATATTATTATTATCGATAAAATATTAATATTATCATAATTAGTATGGTATTATTATTATTATTATTATTATCATTTTTACAATTATTATTATCATTAATATTATATTTATCATTATTATTAATTTTATTAATATTATTAGATATTAATAGTATTGTTATTATATATTATTATTATTAATTAAAAAAAAACAGTAGGGATCTATATTATACGCGTGACCTCTGTATCCTTTATCTCTATTTTTTTTTTGTTTCTTTCCTGCTCCCAACTCGTGAACCTGTGTTGACATTTTCTCCATTTTTTATCAACCGATCTCTATTATTACAACATGATTATGTATAATTGCAAATCAAATAAAAAGGAAATCCAATGGGATTAAAGAGCACAGCGATATTTTTTTTTTCTTCTTCTCTGCACGCTCCAATTTTTTTTTCTCTTAATTCAATTTCGAATAAAGTTTCAAAATCTAAAAATGCAGAAAGGTTAGAAATCTTTCTTTGAATCTATCTGCAAAATCTCAACTCTCAAATCTTTATATCGATCTTGAATTTTGAAGTCAAAGTTTAGTTTAAAAAAAGTCAACAATTGTTCTTGAGACAAATTCGCGTTCGTGTATATGTTTCTGATCAAATTGACGATTCCAGTAGTTTTTATACATGTTTAGAAAAGTATTTCGTGTTATAAACATTATCTATAATGTTATCTATTACGAAATCAATTTTTTTTTGTTCCAAGAACCGACGCTGCAGTAGGCCTTTAGTATATTTTTTTATTTATTTTAGAACCCAAATTATTTTTTTTCTGTAATGTTTTGAAGCTTTAAAGGGAACCCCGATTTTGTTTTTGTTTTTTTTTTTTTTTGTTATTGATGTTTTGTTGAATCCATGAGACTTGTGGAGAAGAAGAGGAATAGAAGAAAAACAGTTTATAAATAAAATTTAAATTCGATATTAGTACAGAGAATCAGAATTGGTGGGATGGTCGAGAGTGTTTGCGTGTGAGCATGTGGTCACGAGATCGAGTCCAGAGGACGGCAGTTTCTTTTTTTTTTGAAACTCTTTTCATGTGAGGTAGTTTTCTTTTCTAATTTTATTATTGTTATTATATATTAATTATTATTAGTATTATTATTATTATTATTGTGATTGTTTTGATTGTTATTGTTATTGTTATTATTAGTATCATACTTGTTATCATATTTGAAAGTATTATAGACATTACTATTATTATTATGATAGGTATTAATAATATTATTATTAGTAATAAACTTATCATTTTAGTATTTTATCATCATTAGGATTATGATTATGATTATCATTATTATTATTATGAAGGAAATAAAAATATATTATTATCATCAATATTAGAATTTGTACCGGTTTATAAATAATAGTATCATCAGTACATTTACAATTAATAATATCATATTTATCAGTATCATCATTAATATTTACTAGTATTATTATGATTATCATTTATCATTTTATAAATATTAGAACCCTTATTATTAACATAAGTATGGTATTAGTATTAATATTATTTTAGAGTTATTATTATTAGTATCATTAACAGTTATCATTTTCATTTTTTTTGCTATTAGTATTATCATTATTAATAAAATTATTATTATTATTAGTAAATCATTATTATCTAAATTATTATTTTAACAAATAAATCTTTTGTACACTATATATATACTTATGGTATATACTAGGATTGTATTAATAATTCACATAACAAACTAATAAAATTTCATAAATACAATACTAACCACAAATATATGTATATAAATATATTAATGTCACTATTTATATAAACGTAAATCATTATAGATATATATACATAAAATCGATATATATATAAAATATAACTTAAAATATAATATAAGTATACGTTTTAAAATAAAGGTTAGAATAAATTCTACAAAACTATAATATATAAATAATACATATTAATAAATGAAATTTTGTAACTTACATTATACGTATTAATATATACACAATTGATATAGGTTCGTGAATCCGAGGCCAACCCTGCATTGTTCAATGACGTCATATGTATTTTTACTACAAAATACAGTATCGTGAGTTTCATTTGCCTTTTTACCCTTTATATTTTTGGGCTGAGAATACATGCGCAACTTTTATAACTGTTTTACGAAATTGACACAAGTACGTGAAACTACATTCTATGGTTAGATTATCGAAGTCGAATATGCCCCTTTTTATTAAGTCTGGTAATCTAAGAATTAGGGAACAGACACCCTAATTGACGCGAATCCTAAAGACAGATCTATCGGGCCCAACAAGCCCCATCCAAAGTACCGGATGTTTTAGTACTTCGAAATTTATATCATGTCCGAAGGAGGATCCCGGAATGATGGGGATATTCTTATATATGCATATTGTTAATGTCGGTTACCAGGTGTTCAATCCATATGAATGATATTTTTGTCTCTATGCATGGGACGTATGTTTATGAGAAATGGAAATCTGAAATCTTGTGGTCTATTAAAATGATGGAAACGATTGTTTAAGTTAAACTAATGAACTCACCAACCTTTTGGTTGACACTTTAAAGCATGTTTATTCTCAGGTACGAAAGAAATCTTCCGCTGTGTATTTGCTCATTTTATAGATATTACTTGGAGTCATTCATGGCATATTTCAAAAGACGTTGCATTCGAGTCGTCGAGTTCATCAAGATTATTATCAAGTCAATTATAGTTGGATATATTATGAAATGGTATGCATGCCTGTCAACTTTCGATGTAATGAAAGTTTGTCTTTTCAAAAACGAATGCAATGTTTGTAAAATGTATCATATAGAGGTCAAGTACCTCGCGATGTAATCAACTGTTGTGAATCATTTATAATCGATATGGACTTCGTCCGGATGGATTAGGACGGGTCTTCACAGTTGGTATCAGAGCGGTGGTCTTAGCGAACCAGGTCTTGCATTAGTGAGTCTAACTGATAGTCGTTAGAATGCATTAATGAGTCTGGACTTCGACCGTGTCTGCATGTCAAAAGTTTTGCTTATCATTTAGTGTCGAAAAATTATTTGCTTATCATCCTTAAAGTCTAAGACACGTCTTACTGCCTTTATTGCATAGACAGTGTATAGTTAAATTCATATCTTAGCGTATCTGTTATTGTTACCTTTGCCTGACAGCTTCCGTAGATTCCTCCGTAGCTTATGGGATTTTAGTATTATATATGCATATGTAAATTATGTATTGCAGGGTACTAATCTACATCCTATAATCTATTTCTTATCGAAAATCCTTCATCTGATCGTACGAGATGAATCCCTCAACCAGTTCGAGTCCATCAGATTTCGATAGTTATTCCGGCAGCTATTTCGATATGGATTTCCACTCGAGCTCCGAAAGCAGAGTAACCAGAATGAATCGATCAATTAGCCATCATCTATTCTGAATGAATTGGAGATGGGTTCATAGTCGACTTAATCAATAGAAACGCGAAGAAGGCGATCATTTCCACTAACCAAATTCACCTCTTGACAATGAACCTAAAACGTTTACCGGCGAACCTGTTCGAGACACCATTTTCTCTCTCATTTCCAAAGTATCTCATCACGATCATATACTATCTCAGATTCTAAACCTCATTCATCCGCTCGTCCGAACCGACAATCATCCCAGTGTAATAGAAGAAGTTAACGAACTTCGCGCATAAGTTGTAGTCTTGGAAAATATGGTGCAAAACGTACCAGCTTCATCCAAATCACCGGCACCAACAGTACCACCAACAACCCAAATTTCAATATCACATGCCTCAACATCTCAATCTATACCTCGAGTATAATCATCATTCTACATGACGTTCTACATCAGTTATCTTCGTTCGACATGGTGATTATGTAATCTCTAATGTTTTAGAGATTATTTATTCTAGTTCCAATTGAAAACTAAATGAGTTTAATATCATGTTAACTCATTAAATTCATGATTACATCTGAAGAAAATATATATGTATATATGTTTTCATAAAGATTGTAATTAAAAATTCTTTTGTACAAACTGTTAATAATAAAAATATTTTAACGGGTAGGTAATACCCGAGGAATATTTAAATTTCACATTAATAAGTTACACTGTATATTCTTCGAATCTTATTCAACAGTTATTCACTATCCTATTTACAACCACCGGGATACTTATCCGTTCACCAAAGAATAACTATTTTCATTCAAATTCAATTTCATATTTGGATTTTGACCTATCAGAATCCAACAAGTGGCATAATGAAGAAATAATGGACACAATAAAAATTGATTAGAAACAGACTAATTAACAATATTAAATTTTATTAAGAAACCACGCTAACAAAATCCTAGCTAACTGTTCCTAGCTAACTGTTAATTCCGTATTACATTTTATTTATCGCAATTTATTTATCGCAATTTATTTTATCGCAATTTATATTCTCGCAATTTTATTTATTGTCATTTAATTTCTGTTATTTACTTTACGCACTTTATTTATCGTCATTTAATTTCTGTTATTTATTTTACGCACTTTAAATATCGGGACACGTATACAAGGTTTTGACATATCATATCGACACATCTATATATATTATTTGGAATCACCATAGACACTCTATATGCAGTAATGATCGAGTTCTCTATACAGGGTTGAGGTTGATTCTATAATAATATATATACTTTGAGTTGTGATCGAGTCTGAGACATGTACACGGGTCACGATACGTATTAATTAATTCAAATATTATATATTAAACTATATATGAATGATTGCACTGTCAACTGTGGACTATCGACTGTGGACTAATAACATTGGACAATTAAAATGAATTAAAATATTGAATATAACATATGAAACTAAACAATTCTTCAAGTTTGCCACTTGATTTCGTCTTAAACCTCATTTGTATCTTCACGATTACATTCTGCGTTCAAACCTTTCATGATTCTTGAAAACACCTCAATCGATAGGATGAATCAACCGCACTTCATCTACGGAAGGAAAGATTTATGCATATAGTTATGCACCTGAGAAACTCTCGGCAATTGAGTAAAAGTTCAACACGTAGCCGCGTCAGATCCTTTGGCATTTATTAACAAAAACAACTTTGCGATCCCTTTTCAAAATTAGCCAATTTTGTCACAGCTCCAACAAGTCAACTTCGACTTTTCGTACGAAACAACCTTATTATAACGTTTATATATATGCGTGCTCTTTTATTGTTACCAGGTAACCTTTCATATTCCATCATATTACCATCAGCGTTTAATCATCTAAAAACACAATTCTCCTGAAACCACCTCGGATTAATAACCGATGATTCAGATATCATAGCATTAAATGCAGAGGAAACAGAAAAATGGTAGATGGTCTAAACGGACAAAAGTTTGATGATAAAGAAAGGAGTGTTAGGAACGCTCGATAGAAAATTGGGTATTGAAAAACAGATTGAGTTACCCATGAAGGAGACCAAGGACAAATACAAGGACCAAATCCTATATTCAAAGGATTCAGGTAATTCTGGATCCGTTGAAATCTTTAGAGAATATCTTGCTCCGAAGTCATGTTAAAATCTTGCGGAAAATCTTTCTCCATCAACCGTCGAACTTAGAAATTCCAAAATATCATCATCAATATCTTTGATATTTCTGAGGATATTTTCATAAATATTCTCGTCCGAAATTATATACCTCTTCGTGCTTCCTGTGTATCAATATATTGGAAACATTTAATAGAAAATATAGTACCGAAAAGCAGATTATGCGAAACTATGAAGAAAGCCGTGGATAAATCACAAAGAATAAGTTTGACTTCAAAGAATCCAAATAATTCAATGTCTGCTAAAGTCTATAGTGAATAACTTGCTCCTTACTCTAAACCCTTGCAGACAATAGTTTCTATCATCCTCTAATCTTAGATATTCTGAGATATTATCGTACCTTTCATTATAAATATCCTCCATATTTCTGGAGATATTTTTATAACTATTCTTATCTGAAATCATTAATCTTTTCGTGCTATCAGTATTACATCATATAGAAACTGTTAGTTTCTATATTCTGTAAATTTTCAAGCTTAAAATATGAATGTTATTGAAGTAATGATGGGAACTGATGCATGAGTTAGTATAATATAATGACACTTGATCAACGTGATTATATTACAGTAAGTCATGCTGAGTTTCTAAATGAAACGTGATGATTCACAGATCATAACGTCATCATGTGCCATGTTACATAACTCTTTCATCCTACTTAACTCCGTAACAAATCAAGAAAATGTATTCTTGATGGTTCTATCTTCCGTGATGTTGATAAATTTGAAAATCAAACCGTGCTATCACGTTCCTTCATGATTAGAACATTATAATCATTCGAAACTCTATATATATAAATTCTGGACCATTATTCGCTTGACTTGAAGTCGGGAAGAGAAAACAAAAGCATAGAGCTTTGAAATATAAGGGAGAATATAAAGTCCGATAACAACACATAAATTACAAACCGTGTATATCAATGTTTATCGCAACATAAAGACACGGGAGAATTAAAAACATTATAATCCTGAGGGCGAAGTAGAAGAAAGCAGATTCCTCTGGTGGAAGTTGGAAAAGGAGAATGATTGTTGCGATAGTAAGGATGAGGACAAGGATCAGAACTGGATTAATCATTTTCAGAATCTTTTGGATGTATGAACTAAGAAAGAAAGTATAAGAATGGTGAGAATAATGGAAAGGAAGAGCTTAATTTATACTGGAAATATCAGACGTAGTAATCGGGGCAGATCACCGTATTTAATTAAAGAGATCTTAATTTCCATAAATCCCGAAGAATCAGATTTTATAGATCTTCAAGATTTTCTTTAAACCCCTTAAATTCCGGAATTCAACCAAGGCAATGTCAAAAGTTAAGACGCGCCTTATTTTCTAAATTCAAACCTGACTACGTCAAAAGTTAAAAACAAATCTTTGTTTCTCATTTCATCCTTTTGTGAATAGCTTCATTCGCACTCTTCGAATAATCGAATTATTTTTATCCATATTACTCAATGATGATAAAACTCAAGTTATCAACTCATATTCGTCAGGAAAACATATTTATTGTTAGCTATGACGACCTCACTCAAATTTCGGGACGAAATTTCTTTAACGGGTAGGTACTGTGATGACCCGGGAATTTCCGACCAAATTTAAACATAATCTTATATGATTCGACTCGATAAGCAAAGTCTATTAAACCGAGTCTCATTATGTTTGAACTATTTCATGATAACATTTGACCTTTAACTATTTCCGACGATTCACGAACCTTTAATTGTAACTAAGAATGTAAATATAATAATTATATATAAAACTAATTATATTAGTATTAATGAACTATTAAGTAATTTTGTTATTATAAAAGATAACATTTAATAACTAAAGATTTTCATTTTGAATATATATAGTATATTGTATATAAATGATTCAAACATATTTTACCAACGTTATCAAAATATTAAATGTACAATGTTATACTTTGTAGTTAATTGTTTAATATACATAATTAATCATCTACTCAACATTTAAAACATGATTTTATATATATGGTAGTATACATATATACATAAATATAACTATATATATATATGATTTTATACATAATTATTATATTATGTATATGTAGAAATTTATAATATATCTATGATGAAATAATGTACTATTTTAATAAATATATATAATACTTACATATATAAAACATTTATATTTTTCATAATTACATACATAAGTATAATATAATTAGTATGTAAATAAATATTATAATATATTTATATTAAAATGCATAAATATATAATATTCAGTATATGTTACAATACATATTACATAATTATTAAATATTACATAATAATAGATGATATTAATAAATTAAATTTAAATACAAATATAGTTGTTGTAGTAATGTTATTTGTATCGTCAAATATCAATATTTATATTCATAATATCACTTTATATCATATAAAGATGAAATTGGATGTATATATTAGATTATTATTACTAATATTATTATTATCGATAAAATATTAATATTATCATAATTAGTATGGTATTATTATTATTATTATTATTATCATTTTTACAATTATTATTATCATTAATATTATATTTATCATTATTATTAATTTTATTAATATTATTAGATATTAATAGTATTGTTATTATATATTATTATTATTAATTAAAAAAAACAGTAGGGATCTATATTATACGCGTGACCTCTGTATCCTTTATCTCTATTTTTTTTTTTTTGTTTCTTTCCTGCTCCCAACTCGTGAACCTGTGTTGACATTTTCTCCATTTTTTATCAACCGATCTCTATTATTACAACATGATTATGTATAATTGCAAATCAAATAAAAAGGAAATCCAATGGGATTAAAGAGCACAGCGATATTTTTTTTTTCTTCTTCTCTGCACGCTCCAATTTTTTTTCTCTTAATTCAATTTCGAATAAAGTTTCAAAATCTAAAAATGCAGAAAGGTTAGAAATCTTTCTTTGAATCTATCTGCAAAATCTCAACTCTCAAATCTTTATATCGATCTTGAATTTTGAAGTCAAAGTTTAGTTTAAAAAAAGTCAACAATTGTTCTTGAGACAAATTCGCGTTCGTGTATATGTTTCTGATCAAATTGATGATTCCAGTAGTTTTTATACATGTTTAGAAAACTATTTCGTGTTATAAACATTATCTATAATGTTATCTATTACGAAATCAATTTTTTTTTGTTCCAAGAACCGACGCTGCAGTAGGCCTTTAGTATATTTTTTTATTTATTTTAGAACCCAAATTATTTTTTTTTCTGTAATGTTTTGAAGCTTTAAAGGGAACCCCGATTTTGTTTTTTTTTTTTTTTTTTTTTTGTTATTGATGTTTTGTTGAATCCATGAGACTTGTGGAGAAGAAGAGGAATAGAAGAAAAACAGTTTATATATAAAATTTAAATTCGATATTAGTACAGAGAATCAGAATTGGTGGGATGGTCGAGAGTGTTTGCGTGTGAGCATGTGGTCACGAGATCGAGTCCAGAGGACGGCAGTTTCTTTTTTTTTTTTTAACTCTTTTCATGTGAGGTAGTTTTCTTTTCTAATTTTATTATTGTTATTATATATTAATTATTATTAGTATTATTATTATTATTATTGTGATTGTTTTGATTGTTATTGTTATTGTTATTATTAGTATCATACTTGTTATCATATTTGAAAGTATTATAGACATTACTATTATTATTATGATAGGTATTAATAATATTATTATTAGTAATAAACTTATCATTTTAGTATTTTATCATCATTAGGATTATGATTATGATTATCATTATTATTATTATGAAGGAAATAAAAATATATTATTATAATCAATATTAGAATTTGTACCGGTTTATAAATAATAGTATCATCAGTACATTTACAATTAATAATATCATATTTATCAGTATCATCATTAATATTTACTAGTATTATTATGATTATCATTTATCATTTTATAAATATTAGAACCCTTATTATTAACATAAGTATGGTATTAGTATTAATATTATTTTAGAGTTATTATTATTAGTATCATTAACAGTTATCATTTTCATTTTTTATGCTATTAGTATTATCATTATTAATAAAATTATTATTATTATTAGTAAATCATTATTATCTAAATTATTATTTTAACAAATAAATCTTTTGTACACTATATATATACTTATGGTATATACTAGGATTGTATTAATAATTCACATAACAAACTAATAAAATTTCATAAATACAATACTAACCACAAATATATGTATATAAATATATTAATGTCACTATTTATATAAACGTAAATCATTATAGATATATATACATAAAATCGATATATATATACAATATAACTTAAAATATAATATAAGTATATGTTTTAAAATAAAGGTTAGAATAAATTCTACAAAACTATAATATATAAATAATACATATTAATAAATGAAATTTTGTAACTTACATTATACGTATTAATATATACACAATTGATATAGGTTCGTGAATCCGAGGCCAACCCTGCATTGTTCAATGACGTCATATGTATTTTTACTACAAAATACAGTATCGTGAGTTTCATTTGCCTTTTTACCCTTTATATTTTTGGGCTGAGAATACATGCGCAACTTTTATAACTGTTTTACGAAATTGACACAAGTACGTGAAACTACATTCTATGGTTGGATTATCGAAGTTGAATATGCCCCTTTTTATTAAGTCTGGTAATCTAAGAATTAGGGAACAGACACCCTAATTGACGCGAATCCTAAAGACAGATCTATCGGGCCCAACAAGCCCCATCCAAAGTACCGGATGTTTTAGTACTTCGAAATTTATATCATGTCCGAAGGAGGATCCCGGAATGATGGGGATATTCTTATATATGCATATTGTTAATGTCGGTTACCAGGTGTTCAATCCATATGAATGATATTTTTGTCTCTATGCATGGGACGTATGTTTATGAGAAATGGAAATCTGAAATCTTGTGGTCTATTAAAATGATGGAAACGATTGTTTAAGTTAAACTAATGAACTCACCAACCTTTTGGTTGACACTTTAAAGCATGTTTATTCTCAGGTACGAAAGAAATCTTTCGCTGTGTATTTGCTCATTTTATAGATATTACTTGGAGTCATTCATGGCATATTTCAAAAGACGTTGCATTCGAGTCGTCGAGTTCATCAAGATTATTATCAAGTCAATTATAGTTGGATATATTATGAAATGGTATGCATGCCTGTCAACTTTCGATGTAATGAAAGTTTGTCTTTTCAAAAACGAATGCAATGTTTGTAAAATGTATCATATAGAGGTCAAGTACCTCGCGATGTAATCAACTGTTGTGAATCGTTTATAATCGATATGGACTTCGTCAGGATGGATTAGGACGGGTCTTCACAATATTCGTTTTAATAATCCAACCATAGAATGTAGTTTTGAGTACTTGTGTCTATTTCGTCAAACATTTATAAAAACAGCGCATGTATTCTCAGTCCCAAAAATATATATTGCAAAAGCATTTAAAAAGGGAGCAAATGAAACTCACAATATTGTATTTCATAGTAAATAAGCATATGATGGCATTGAACAAGTGCAAGGTTGGCCTCAGATTCACAAACCTATATTAATCATATATATTTATATGTTGGTCAATAACTGTCTAACAATTTAGGTCAAGTCGTAGTGTATCGCAATCCTAATGCTCGAGACTAATATGCAAAAGTCAACAAAAGTCATTTTGACCAAAATAATTTCCAAAATCTATACATGATTATTATATATTTTAATATAGTCGTTTTATATATTTAAATATTTTTAGTAGATTTTATTAGAGAAAATAATAAAAGTCATTTATTAATAAAAATTTATACTAAAATATATATATGATAAAAAAATATACTTTTATATATCTTAAATAATAAAAATTTTAAAGTTCATTTATTATCATAAAAATATAATGATAGGTATTATTAATGTAATTATATTACATGTAGTAAAATATCTTTGTATCACATATTTATAAAATAATATTGATAATAACAATAATAATTAAAAGTTGTATTATTTTGTAATAATAAGTATTATTATTCTACTAATAAAACTAACAATATTTATATTTACTAAAAATGATATTAATTATGATAAAATGATAATTTTTATTAATAATAATATTAAAATGATAATGATATTTTATAATAACAATGATATAATAATTTTAGTAAAAATGATAGTTTTAATATTAATAATACTTTTCAATAATAATAATAATAGTGATAAAATAATGAAAATGATATTTTTTTATTTAAATCAATAACTTACAATATTTTTATTTCATCGTGATACTTATACTCATTATTTCCTAATCGATTTGTTTAATAGCTTTTAGTACTCTTTTATATCGCATTCATAATAATGATAATAATAACAATCATAATAATTAGATGATACTAATATTAGTTTTAATGATGATGATATTAATAAGTATTATAATAATATTAATGATTTATAAAAAAATGATAATATTAATAATAATTTCTAATGTTAATAACAATAATAATAGTAATGACAATAATAATTTTTAATAATAATACTTATATTAATAATGATAATATTAATAATAATAATAATAATAATAATAATAATAATGATAATAATAATAATAATAATAATAATAATAATAATAATAATAATAATAATAATAATAATAATTATAATAATTATAATAATTACTAGATAATAATGACAATAATAACGACGATAGCAATAATAATCATTTTAACAATAATACTAAAATTCAGTTGACTATAACTTCTAATCCGTTCATCGAAACCATTCGATATCTAAATGAAAAGTTATTGATTTTTCGTCAGCTTTCCAACGACATGCATATCATATACCTTATCTCAATCACATATGTAACAAATTCATAATTTATCATAAGCTATTTAACGACGAAATTAAACATATAAGCATGCATAGACATATATACTCGAGCACTAATCAGGGATACACTATTAATATATAAAAGTTAAGTATGAGTGCTCACGTATCAATATTGAGATTCAATATTGCAGGGGAAAGTACGTAGACGCAACGAAGACGATAAACACTAGGTTGACCTTACGAGCATACCCCCCGAACAATACCCATAACCTCTATAGCTATAACCCATAATTTTCTTAGCTCTATCCTATACATCAGGTTTTGGAGACCCACGTTCTACCGAACTGAACTAAGAACGCTTTCTTAAAATTCATTTTGAAAACACGCGAGCATAACCTCGTCGTAGTATTTTATGTATAATACATAATAATAATTATAATACTACTAATAATAATATTCCTAATAATAATATTAATCTTAATAATAATAATAATAATAATAATAATAATAATAATAATAATAATAATTATTATTATTATTATTATTATTATTATTATTATTATTATTATTATTATTATTATATTATTATTATATATATAGAGTGATAGATGCGAGAGAGATAGATAAATGATTCAGAAAAGCAAAAACGTTCAACATTTAAAGGATGTAACCCACCTAACCCACCCATGCGATCGCATGGGCTTTGTGGGTGATAGCCATGCGATCGCATGGCTTGCAATCTCAGCTCACAATTGATCAATCATGTTTGCCGGCACTCGTTTTAAATTATATCATATATATATATATATATATATATATATATATATATATATATATATATATATATATATATATATATATATATATATATATATATATATATATATATATATATATATTTAATCTAGGTAATTATTTATATAATATATTATATTTACGAGTATGGTAAAAATGTAATTTTTGTTCTAATAACATGGACGTTGTCACTCGACTCATGTCCTGGTTTCGGTTTCTCGAACGTCATTTCGTACACTCAGAAAACTAGCGTTTTACATTCGTGATATGTACCTTTAACAAAAATAGAGACTTAGAGTATTAGTAAACTATATCACTCAAGATATATTCTAATCAATTGAGTGTTTTGGTCATTTGCTTCTATAAATCATCGCTTTGTTATATATATAAAAGTATTATTTTTAAATCGACACGTCTTATAACTAAATTAATATTACACTATAATATATATATATATATATATATATATATATATATATATATATATATATATATATATATATATATATATATATATTTATTTATTTAAAAATATAAACTCGTATATATCATAAGTAATGGAAAAAAAATTATATAATGATATAATATTTAGTTTTTCAAAACTAATTATATTTCAAAGTTCGTTTTAAATTTTGTTTAGAAAAATATTATAACACGTATCGTTTATACTTTAAAACTTAATTTGGCGTAATCCATTTATGCGCCAACGTTTATCAAACGTCCTAGATGACATATCTAAATATCAATTGAATCAAGTGTACTTAATTTGAAACTATATATACATATATATATATATATATATATATATATATATATATATATATATATATATATTCGTAAACACGTTTTAAATACACGTTGCAAGTTATCTACATATTTAACAACCAATATTCCATCTCACGTTAATTAATCAAAGACATCTTAAATAATCGAGTTCTATTATATCGTAAAGCATTTTCGTACATTTGAAACCAAATTAAATGATTATTATGTAATTTAGTCTTCCACTAACCTTTGACTAATTCTCGATAATAGACACATTTGTTCTTACTCGTAAATCACTTTATCATTTTCCAAATATTGTTAAAATGGAAAGATTTCTTAAATCAAAGTGGACCTCTCAACAGAGACACGTAAATCATATCATAATGAATCTGATAACCCAATTATTTGGTATCATCTTTTAATTCCATCGGTAAATACGATCATGTAAAGTATTATACCTAATACCTTGTTTATGTTTTCAAGTTATAATATATATACACATATATACACGTATATATTCCTATCCAAATATAATGGTTCGTGAATCGTCAAGGTCTGGTCAAGGTTAAATGAATGTATGAACAAAATTTAAAATTCTTGAGATTTAAACTTAACAAACTTTGCTTATCGTGTCGGAATAATATAAAGATAAAGTTTAAATTTGATCGGAAATTTCCGGGTCGTCACAGGTTGAATAGTTTATATAATTATAATTAAAATATTAAAGCAATATAATTAAAATAAGCTAGCTAGCATGCAACAGCTAAGGATAGAGAAGACGTGGTTCACCATGATTTAAGATAACGTAGTGTCTTGATGATTGCGAGACACTCATTGGATAGATATACTTTGGTATAAACACTAGATTCCCTACTAATTGATTTCTCGATTAGCATGTCACGAGGAACTAGGCTATCGTGATTCTGATCGGATGGACTATGCTCAACTCCCGACGCTTTATCCGGTTTAAGGATACACGCGGCCCATCTTGGATGCAGTGCATACCTTAGGCGCATGAATAAAGTAGCATAGCCATATATATATAATATCCAACCTTTCTTAACACCTTAGTGTATCACCCACGTGAGTGGCTATGATTATGTTTTGAATTCCTTTCTGTCAATGGTTTGGTAAAATCTAAGGGTTTGTAGACAAATTAGAACCTCTGATAGTTCTCAGTCATCCTTAAAGATTTATAAGCTTAGTTTGTATTGTAGTGCGTTAAACTTCCATTTATGATTTAAACCAGCCCTTACTTAAATCTACCCAATAAATCCCTTAGTTATCCACCATGTACTAGACTTATAGTGGTTCTATAGCTTCTAACCTTGACCATGCTCAAGTGGTCTGATAGTACATCAACACTGTATTCTACTGTTGTAACAGTATTTTCTCGAGTCTTATACTCTTGACCAATGTCTTGATCCGGTCCTACGATAATTCCCCATGTACTTTATAGTATTTCCGATGGGTTCATACCTTGACCAATGTATAAACACATATAATTAATTACCTTTATAATTTTGACTTTATAAAAGGTTTTAATCACGTTTATTGGTGGAAGGACGATAATAACGAGGTTTAATATCATAGACAGAAAGTAACTACGAAACGATAATCATCCCTAACTAACATTACTAAATCATGGTAAACAATCAAGCAATTACTCACACATCATGGTAACAAGCATTTCTAATATTAATAAATCACAAACATCAAACAAGAATATTATAATAAATTAAGAAAAGAAAGGATAGATGTTAACGAATAATGTCGGTAGAATAACACTTGTATTTCTTCATAATATTCATAGCGTTACAATGCTTGATAGCTTCTACTACTAACTACATACTAATCTCCTATTGATCACTAGAGAGTGACAATAGAGAGATAATTATTTTTCCTAATCTCTGTACTTTTCTCTCTCTAGAATCTAGAGAGAGAAAGTAGAGAGAGAACTAATCTCCTATAGATCACTAGAGAGCAACTATAGAGAGATATTTGAGAGAGAAGTGAAGAATTGGTGTGTGTTGAAATGAATGAAAAAAGCTCTTTAAACAGGCAAAATTTTCCTGGCAAACAGCTACAAGGCCGTTTGGCAGGCCGTTTGCTGGATCGTAACTTGTCTTTCACCGTTTTCTCTCTATAATCTTTGTTTTAGCTCCGTTTTTGAAGATTCTTGTGCCCACGAGTTCATAATTAAATATCCTAAAACATGAGATTAAGTAAATAAACTTTTCCAAAAATTATAAAATAAGTTATTTAAACGCGAGTTAATCGTCTTAGCCGGTTTTGCTCGTTTTTTCTCGTTTTTCATCCGTTTTTAGTGATTCTTGAACCATAGCCTTTGTAATGACATAATCTACCAAATGAAGCAAATAAATGCTTATTTAAATGATAAAGTCAATTACTTTATCATAAATGGGGCTAATATTGGGGGTAAAAACGTGACTTTTTAGCCGATATCAAATAACACTTAAACTTTGCATGTCCTCAAGCAAACCTTTCTTTTATTTTGAGTTCAAGGATGCTTCTGAGGTTTTCGTTCTATTATTCAAGTGGATTGTTATTTATTATAAGAGCAAAATCAGACAAACCGTCTTCTAAAAGGGTAGAAACTCTCTCTGCAAGCATGAGGAGAGGTTACGTGACGTTGGCTTCCTTACACGGGTCACTTAAGTGTTTGGGGTTCCCTATCAATCTATGAAATGAATTCACTCATAGCCAGTCATGTTGCAAGTATTGTCATAGGCTTGATCAAGAATTAAATCTCCACCGGTTAGATAAGGACGGCACTGATCTTCTCCCTAATCATTCATTCAAGAGAAAGAGCGGGTTTAATGTTGGTTTGCGGAGAAAAGTGAAGGTTTTGATATGGCGAAAAGGGTGATTTTTGAATCACTGAAATTTTAGAGGGACTCGATAGATTTCTGTTTCATGAGGATATACTTTTTCTAGGAAAGATGACACTCTATTTTTGTTGAAGAGTTCCTTTAGAGAGTGCTAATTTTTAGCAAAGACTTTGCTTTTTTTCTGCAATCCTCCTGGGTCACAATCTTCATTTTCTTGCGGGATATATGCTTTTGAAGACTTTTCTCTTCTTTATTTTTGAGACTTTGCTCAATTTTTTTTTTATTTTATTTTTTTTTTTTGCATATCTCATCTTCATAACTTTGTCTATTTCTTCTTGTGCCCAGAGAGAGAGGGGTATTTCACCAGAAATAGGTCTTTTTGACCTATAAAAAACAGTCTGGAATTTTAGAATTTCTCGACAAGTGTTTGAAGTAAACTTGGTCGATCTATCTCTTTGAATTTCTAGATTTTTGAAATGAGAAAGTAAAGAGGGTGGAAAGGGTAACGTATTTGATAGTGAATTTGGGGTGAGTATTTTCTGATTCATCAACTCTTTGCCGTGAGTTGGTCGGTTTAAATGCGTGGAGTGGAAACGGAAACGGGTGATTTTTGTCTTCTCTAATCAGAATGATTTTGGAAGGAGTATCGCACCTACACCACTTATGGCGCTTACTAACCATTGGCCTGGAAATGTATGTCAAGGTCAAGTTCTAACTCTAAATGCTAACATCGGCACTCTCAATGGAAAAGATAGTGAAGCATTAAAAATGAATGCTTATTGGGCCATTTTTGGTGTGCCTCATAGCAATTATATTGGGTCAATAATGCCTAGTCATGCAATGCTCTTTTAGAGAATCGGTTCACCCTTAAGAAGATTTATGTCCTCATTTGTCTTAATTTTTGAACAAACACGCTTGATTTTCGAAAGTACTTTTTCAGAAAGTATCATTTAGTCAAAATTTTTGAAAAATTTACGCTGAGGATAAAGAATCTAAATAGTAGGTATACTCAAAAATCTTAGTAAAAGTTTAAGTTAAGAACATTTTTCGAGCATCCCTGAGTTAATTACAGTGTACTACAGGGCTATCCCACAATTAGAGGAACATTATCCCTAATGTTCATTCTTAAAATTTAGGGAGCTAAAATCCCACACTTAGAGTTTGAACATGTCGAAAAATATATCTAAGCTCAATATTGGGTTGGAATCCCACACTTAGTGGTATAGCTTAAGGATATAACAAAGCAGAATAAATAAATGAAGAGAAAGAAACGAATTACTCTCCTTGGGTGTGGCTGTGAGCTGAGGATCTGAAGGTAGACTAATTCGGAACCATCTTCTGCTGGATTCGAATCGGTCTTCTTGGATTGTACTCGAGTTCATTAAGGCGTTCTCATCATCCATACAACGTCTACCAATAACTTGCAATGAAATAATTAACGAGTTTCCTTGTCGTTTCATCACTATTCAAAGAGTCTCCACCACAGGCATCAATAACTATCTGTTACTTGTAAAAATTGAAAAGATCAAACCTAGACAGATGATTAAGCTTTAGGCCATAGACTCACTGATTTGCATTTTGATGAAAAAGTTATTTGAAAACTTCAGGGTTTCAAAATTAGGTTTTTTAAAATTTAACAAATCAGTGTATGACTTAAAAGTTTAATCTCACACTTAAAGTGTTGACTGCCTTTAAATTTTAAGACTTTTGAAAAAATGTAGCAATTAATTCACTTAAGCTCGAGACAAGTAGGAGAAGTGAATTCGTCCTACGAAACGTTGAAAATTTTATTTCATGTTTCACTTTTCACTTATTCAATTAACCTAATTATTCTAATCTAACTACTACTAAAGCTATAGAAAAATAAACACACGGGTTGCCTCCCGAGAAGCGCTTATTTTTGTTCGAGTCACGAGCCTGACTCTAGCCTTATTTCTCAAGAAATCTAGGTGGCTCCCTTGCATCCATCAGTGGACACAAGAGGTAATATTGGAACATACCGAAATTATTGAAGCGAACATATAATAAGGTATTTCCAATGAGAGGAGAAGGTAGTTTGAAGTGAATGCTTTGTTTAACTTGAGGTATAACAAAGTTATCAACTTCTTTTTCCTCCTTGAATAGAACGGGATGGTCAAAGGGGTCTTTATCACTCCATGATGTGTATGTCATTATGTATTTGAGTGATGGTTTATAAGGTAGCCCTGAAACAAAACCTGTATTTCTTCTTTGTGACTTCGGGTTGGTCGTAACGTTGTACTCTAAGGATGGAGGTGAGACGATGTCCATTGACGTCTCCAATACGGTAACAATATTAGCAACTACTTCGATGCTAGAATCCTCCATCTCTTTCTTCTTCTCCAGGCTCTCCATTTCAATTTCTTCATCCACCTCCTCGTCACTCTGGTCGGGAGATTCAAGTATAATTGGTTCAAAGAGTTCTTCTATAATGAAATCCTCTCCATTCATTAAAAGATCAAAATAAGGTGGGAGTGAAGATTGGGTAGGTGTTGAGTGGTTATTCTTCTTATCTTCTACTTCTATCTTTTTCTCTTCATTCTTGGAATAAAAGGTGACTTTCCTACTGGATATGGTATTTACTTCGGCGTTCCCATCAGAAGGACATACAGACTCGTCGATCGTGAAAGTGACCTCTTCTCCACGAGCTCTCAAGGTGATAGTCCGTGAATAAACGTCAACGATCGCTTTGGTTGTATTCATGAAAGGCCTTCCTAAGATGATAGGGGTTTAAATGTCTTCTTTATAGTCCAAAACCACAAAGTCAGTCAGAAAGAGGAATTTGTCTACCTTAACCATGACGTTCTCAGCTATTCCCTTAGGATATCTAGTGGATTGGTCAGCTAGCTGGATGCTCATTTTGGTAGGGTTAAGGTTTCCAATTTCGAGTCTCTAGAATAGTGAGTAGGGCATGAGATTGATGCTAGCACCAAGGTCAGCAAGAGAATAGATAGTACCAGATTGGTAGATAGAACAAGGAAGGGTAATTCGTCTGGTATCCTCTAGTTTTTCAGGAAGAGTGTTTAAGAGAATGGCTGAACAATCCGCGTTCAGCGGGACATTGGGTACTTCGGGTACCTTATCCTTGGTTGATAGGAGTTTCCTAAAATACTTCTTACTATGAGGATTTTTAGACACAGTGTCCAAAAATTTACTGTCAAGCTTGAAAGATTTCATCTTACTATGTCTTTGCTTGAGATGGGCTGGGAATGGGATGGGTGTTTTCCCAGTAGGTTTAGGTGATGACTTAATGACTACTACCAAACGGGTATTCGTTAGTTTCTTCTCCTTAGAAGAAACTGAAGGTTGGCTATATGCCACCTTTGAGTCATTTTTAGGACAACATAGAGAATCAAAACCATTGATTTAGCTGGCTTATTTGATTTTCAAGACTACTCAAGTGATTAGTCATGACTAAGTCACCTGCATCTTGTCTTGCTGTGATCATGGAGGTGAATTGCAGTAGGACATCGTCTGGACTTGTCTCTGGTGGGGTAGTGGGTTTAGTGGGTGGGTTGTGTGGATGAGCTAGGATCCTATCGGAGTAGACAACAGAGTCCTCACATTCAGCCTCATATACCTTGGCCGGATGTGGATCAGTACAGTTCTGGCATAATTGCACTTGAGACACATGTTGCGGGAGTTTCTTTAGCTCTCTAACTTCTTTGGTGAGGTTTTCTATTTAGTCCGAGAGAAATTTGATGGTTTTATTTTCGATAGGATCGGAGGCGGAAAGCAAAGTTTTTGATGAAATGTGCTCTTCTTTGTTCCAATCATGATGGTGCATAGTCATCTCCTCGATCAATCTCCAGGCCTCGTCAGCAGTGAATTTCATGAAGTAACCTTGAGAAACAGCATCAAGAGTAGACTTGTTGTTCTGATTTAGACCATTGTAGAAGGTCAAAATCTAATCAGAACTCTCAAGATGGTGGTTCGGGCATCTTCGAAGCAAATGTTTGAATCTTTCCCATGCAGTGTAGAGTGATTCATCGTATGCTTGTTGAAAGTTTACGATATCATTCCTAAGTCTGATTTGTTTTGATGGGGGAAAGTACTTGATTAAGAAAGTTGTTGCCATTTCCTCCCATTAGGTGATAGAGTTGGGTTCTAACCCCTCGAACCAGGTTTTTGCATGAAGAGTTAAGGAATAGGGGAATAGATACAGACGAACTACATCTTGTTCAACCTCGTTTTGCGTATATGAGTTGGATAAGGAGAGGAATCTATCTAAGTAAGAATTGGGATCGTCATTTGGTAAGCCGTGGAACTGGCAATGGTTGTGAATGAGTTGTATGATGCTATGCTTAAGCATAAAAGATGCTCTGTTAACTTCTGGATAGAGTATCGGTCCTCCTCGTCCTTCTAACGAGGGTTTGGTAATATTAGCGAGAGTGACGCGTGCGGCCATTGTCGAACTATCGACAGGTAAGTGTGGATCTCGTCAGATGGGTACAATGCATGATATCGGATAGAAGAAAGGATGTGTCGGAAGAATTCTTAGCGGTCTAAGTAGGTTAAACCATCCTAAAGGTTTACTAATAAGGATGTCCATTTTAAACTTTTCGATATTAATCTAAATTAAGCTAATATGATCTAACCTAACTACGGTAAACTAGTAACTTCTGACAAAGCTAGTCTTAGTCAAAAGGGTCTCTTAAAAACTAACTAATCTAAACAGGCTCCAAATCGTACTACCGCTCCCCGGCAGCGGCCTAAAATTTACTTCTACTTATGATATGCCCAAATCGGACAATTTATTTATGCGGTGTCGTTAGGTCGCAAAACGTCAATTCATGATATCAACAGAAGAAGCTGATTGTTTAATTTATATATGCTGGGCCTAAATCTATTATTCTTTCCTATGGGTTAGCAAGGACAAATATGACCTAGGGTCGTTCCTTGAGCGGACGAATTTGAAGCGGAGCTTATTAGGATAATCTAGTAATTAAGATTGGGTTTGTACACAATTTAGTATCCAATACTAGTGGCCAGGTACACCTTGTGTGGAGAGGCAGGATCCTTTTGGTCCCAATAAATTGGCGACTGTTCGGAAAACCCAACAACAAAGTCCAACCGGTTTATTCTAGACACCACTTTATCCGGAATATCAAATTATGTAAAGGCAATAGTTGGGTTGAATAGTTTATATAATTGTAATTAAAATATTAAAGCAATATAATTAAAATAAGATAGCTGGCATGCAACATCTAAGGATAGAGAAGACGTGGTTCACCATGATTTAAGATAACGTAGTGTCTTGATGATTGCGAGACACTCATTGGATAGATATACTTTGGTGTAAACACTAGATTCCCTACTAATTGATTTCTCGATTAGCATGTCACGAGGAACTAGGCTATCGTGATTCTGATCGGATGGACTATGCTCAACTCCCGATGCTTTATTCGGTTTAAGAATACACGCGGCCCATCTTGGATGCAGGGCATACCTTAGGTGCAGGAATAAAGTAGCATAGCTATATATATATATATATATATATATATATATATATATATATATATATATATATATATATATATATATATATATATATATATATAATCCAATCTTTCTTAACACCTTAGTGTATCACCCAAGTGAGTGGCTATGATTGTGTTTCGAATTCCTTTCTGTCAATGATTTGGTAAAATCTAAGGGTTTGTAGACAAATTAGAACCTCTGATAGTTCTCAGTCATCCTTAAAGATTTATAAGCTTAGTTTATATTGTAGTGCGTTAAACTTCCATTTATGATTTAAATCAGCCCTTACTTAAATCTACCCAATAAATCCCTTAGTTATCCACCATGTACTAGACTTATAGTGGTTCCATAGCTTCTAACCTTGATCATGCTCAAGTGGTCCGATAAAAGTATTAGTTTTTTATAAAAATATTAAAATATTAATTTTTTATTATTTATTTGATAAAAGTTTTAGTTTTTATATAAATAATAAAACTAGATAAAACTTAAAATACTAAAACAAATTAATAAATAAATAAAACCCTTATTAGGGTTTAATTAATAATAATAATAATTAATACTCCGTAATTAATACAGAACTAAGTCAAACCTGGCGTGTCATATCAGGCCATGCGATCGCATGGATGTCGCGTTATATTTTCATGCCGTCGTATGGGTTAGGGTTTCAGGCCAGATTATGGGCTGCTACAGTACCAGGCCCGAAAATTTTTAATTTTTCTGTTTTTATAAAATATTTATATAAACAAATAAAAACTTATATTTTAAAAACTAAAATAAAAATAAAGAAACTTTATAATTTTATATATATATTTAACAAACTCTTAAAAATATATATATTTTGTTTTTCTTTTTATATTTTTGTTATTTTTAAAATTTAAAACGTATTAAAACTTAATAAAAAAAATTTTATATAGCGTTGCGCTTTCGGCGTTTAAGAATTAGTCTTGGTTCCCGGCAGCGGCGCCAAAAATACTTGATGTGCGTAGGGGTGTATACAAAATAGTTATATTTTTACTAGGAAATACTATTAAATACGATACAATTTTACACAAGTTATTTATTTATTTATAGAGTGAATATACCTAAACCTTGCTACAACACTTATAGGCAGTGTACCTAATCGTACAGTAGTGTAGTTTTTAGTAAGTCCGGTTCGCTCCACAGGGAGCTATCCAAGTTTAACGCTATATTTCTAAAACTATATTTGTAAATATATAAATATATATATAAGTAGTATTATTATTATAAAAGGGGGTTTTTACCGTTTAATGACCGGTTTGTCGATTTTAAAACTTTAGTCGTAGTTAAAACCTAATGTAAAATATTAAAAATACAAATAACTTAATTTAAAGCGTAAAGTAAATGACAATAATTTAAGTGCGATAAATTAAAATGCGATAAATAAAATGACAATAAATAAAATTGTGATAATTAAAATGTACGATAATTAAAAGTGCAATTAAATAAAATGACAGTAAATAAAAGTGTGATGAAATATGAAATAAAAGAATTATGCTTATTTAAACTTCCGTAATCATGATGTTTGACGTGTTGATTTTAGTTTATTATCATGGATTAATTGTCCTTTGCCCTGGATTATTCAATATGTCCATCTGGTTTTTGTCCATAACAGTCCATCAGTCATAAATATAAAGTGCGAGTGTCCTCGTCAATTTATCCTTATATCCGAAGTCAAATATTCCAACTAATTGTGGACTTAAACTATAATTACGCCAAGTTTCCTTGTACATAATTCACCCCTGTTTTAATGAGTCTATTGACTATTAATCCATTCCCGTGTCCGGTTAAATGAACGATTATTAGCACTTATAAATATCCCGCCCATCGTGTCCGATCGAGTGTATGTGGTTATTTATAGGTACGTCCAATTGTAAATCTTTATATTAAATTAATGAACTATCATTCAATTAAACAAATATAAAGCCCATTAATAGCCCATAGTCCAATTTCCACAAGTGTCGTTCTTTTGTCCAAACCCCAATTATGGTACAAAGCCCAATAACCTCGTCTTTAATATTTTAGCCCAACATCACGATTACTTCAATTTAAATAAGCATAATAATAACTTAGCTACAAGACATTAATTTAAAAAGGTTGAACATAACTTACAATGATTAATAATAGCGTAGCGTTACACGGACAGAATTTCGACTTACACACTTACAACATTCGCTAACATACCCTTATTATTATTAAATTAAAATTAAAATTATAATATATATATATATATATATATATATATATATATATATATATATATATATATATATATATATATATATTACGTGAGAGATAGAGAGAAAAAGGTGTAAAACATTCGACCAAAAACTGCGAAATTTATAGATGTGGCCAGCCTTTTAGGCTCATGTGATCGCTTGAAATATGGACATCCTGGCCATGCGATCGCATGACCAGCTAGATCAGCTCACATGTTCTTGTTTTCTAGTTTGCCGACGTTTTTATTAAATAATATAATATATATATAATTTTAAGAATTAATTATATATTATATTATATTCATGTGCATAGTTGACTTGTAATTTTTAGTCCGTTGCATTGAGAGTTGACTCTGGTCCTGGTTCTTGATTTTCGAACGTCCTTGCGTACTATTTAATATCTTGTACTTTGTGTTTTCCGTCTTGTGCTCTTGTAATTTTGAGACATTTCTCATCAATAATTTGAACCACTTTGATTGTACTTTGTACTTTTTAGCTTTTTGGTCGTTTGCGTCTTCAAATCATTGAATCTGTCTTTTGTCTTCATCTTTTATTATTTAAACGAATATCACTTGTAAATAGAACAATTACAACTAAAAGCTTGTCTTTCTTGAGGGATAATGCTATGAAATATATGTTCGTTTTTAGCATTATCACTAACTAACATTACTAAATCATGGTAAACAATTAAGCAATTACTCACACATCATGGCAACAAGCATTTCTAATATTAATAAATCACAAACATCAAACAAGAATATTATAATAAATTAATAAAAGAAAGGATAGGTGTTACCGAATAATGTCGGTAGAATAACCTTGTATTTCTTCATAATATCCATAACGTTACAATGCTTGATAGCTTCTACTACTATCTACATAATAATCTCCTATTGATCACTAGAGAGCGACAATAGAGAGATAATTATTTTTCCTAATCTATGTACTTTTCTCTCTCTAGAATCTAGAGAGAGAACTAATCTCTTATAGATCACTAGAGAGCGACTATAGAGAGATATTTGAGAGAGAAGTGAAGAATTGGTGTGTGTTGAAATGAATGCAAAAATTTCTTTAAATAGGCAAAAATTTCCTGGCAAACGGCTGGCAGGCCGTGGCAGGCTGTTTGCTGGATCGTAACTTGTCTTTCACCGTTTTCGCTCTAAAATCTTCGTTTTAGCTCCGTTTTTGACGATTCTTGCGCCCGCGCGTTCGTAATTGGATATCTTACAACATGATATTAAGTAAATAAACTTTTACAAAAATTATAAAATAAGTTATTTAAACGCGAGTTAATCGTCTTAGCCGGTTTTGTTAGTTTTTCATCAGTTTTTAGTGATTCTTGAACCATAGCCTTTATAATGACATAATCTACCAAATGAAGCAAATAAATGCCTATTTAGATAATAAAGTCAATTACTTTATCATAAATGGGGCTAATATTGGGGGTAAAAACTGTAGTGACCCGAACTTTTCCATGTTTATATATATTAATTGAGATTGATATTTACATGATTAAATGTTTTCAACATGTTAAACAATCAAAGTTGTTAAGACTTGATTAATTGAAATATGTTTCATATAGACAATTGACCACCCAAGTTGACCGGTGATTCACGAACGTTAAAACTTGTAAAAACTATATGATGACATATATATGGATATATATATATATATATATATATATATACATATATATATATATATATATATATATATATATATATATATATATATATATATATATATATATATATATATATATATATATATATATATATATATATATATATATATATATATATAGTTAACATGATACTATGATAAGTAAACATATCATTAAGTATATTAACAATGAACTACATATGTAAAAACAAGACTACTAACTTAATGATTTTTAAACGAGACATATATGTAACGATTATCGTTGTAAAGACATTTAATGTATATATATCATATTAAGAGATATTCATACATGATAATATCATGATAATATAATAATTTAAAATCTCATTTTATATTATAAACATTGGATTAACAACATTTAACAAGATCGTTAACCTAAAGGTTTCAAAACAACACTTACATGTAACGACTAACGATGACTTAACGACTCAGTTAAAATGTATATACATGTAGTATTTTAATATGTATTTATACACTTTTGAAAGACTTCAATACACTTATCAAAATACTTCTACTTAACAAAAATGCTTAAAATTACATCCTCGTTCAGTTTCATCAACAATTCTACTCGTATGCACCCGTATTCGTACTCGTACAATACACAGCTTTTAGATATATGTACTATTGGTATATACACTCTAATGATCAGCTCTTAGCAGCCCATGTGAGTCACCTAACACATGTGGGAACCATCATTTGGCAACTAGCATGAAATATCGCAAAAAATTACAAAAATATGAGTAATCATTCATGACTTATTTACATGAAAACAAAATTACATATCCTTTATATCTAATCCATACACCAACGACTAAAAACACCTACAAACACTTTCATTCTTCAATTTTCTTCATCTAATTGATCTCTCTCCAGTTCTATCTTCAAGGTCTAAGTGTTCTTCATAAATTCTACAAGTTCTAGTTACATAAAATCAAGAATACTTTCAAGTTTGCTAGCTCACTTCCAATCTTGTAAGGTGATCATCCAACCTCAAGAAATCTTTGTTTCTTACAGTAGGTTATCATTCTAATACAAGGTAATAATTATATTCAAACTTTGGTTCAATTTCTATAACTATAACAATCTTATTTCAAGTGATGATCTTACTTGAACTTGTTTTCGTGTCATGATTCTGCTTCAAGAACTTCGAGCCATCCAAGGATCCGTTGAAGCTAGATCCATTTTTCTCTTTTCCAGTAGGTTTATCCAAGGAACTTAAGGTAGTAATGATGTTCATAACATCATTCGATTCATACATATAAAGCTATCTTATTCGAAGGTTTAAACTTGTAATCACTAGAACATAGTTTAGTTAATTCTAAACTTGTTCGCAAACAAAAGTTAATCCTTCTAACTTGACTTTTAAAATCAACTAAACACATGTTCTATATCTATATGATATGCTAACTTAATGATTTAAAACCTGGAAACACGAAAAATACCGTAAAACCGGATTTACGCCGTCGTAGTAACACCGCGGGCTGTTTTGGGTTAGTTAATTAAAAACTATGATAAACTTTGATTTAAAAGTTGTTATTCTGAGAAAATGATTTTTATTATGAACATGAAACTATATCCAAAAATTATGGTTAAACTCAAAGTGGAAGTATGTTTTCTAAAATGGTCATCTAGACGTCGTTCTTTCGACTGAAATGACTACCTTTACAAAAACGACTTGTAACTTATTTTTCCGACTATAAACCTATACTTTTTCTGTTTAGATTCATAAAATAGAGTTCAATATGGAACCATAGCAATTTTATTCACTCAAAACGGATTTAAAATGAAGAAGTTATGGGTAAAACAAGATTGGATAATTTTTCTCATTTTAGCTACGTGAAAATTGGTAACAAATCTATTCCAACCATAACTTAATCAACTTGTATTGTAAATTATGTAATCTTGAGATACCATAGACACGTATACAATGTTTCGACCTATCATGTCGACACATCTATATATATTTCGGAACAACCATAGACACTCTATATGTGAATGTTGGAGTTAGCTATACAGGGTTGAGGTTGATTCCAAAATATATATAGTTTAAGTTGTGATCAATACTGAGATACGTATACACTGGGTCGTGGATTGATTCAAGATAATATTTATCGATTTATTTCTGTACATCTAACTGTGGACAACTAGTTGTAGGTTACTAACGAGGACAGCTGACTTAATAAACTTAAAACATCAAAATATATTAAAAGTGTTGTAAATATATTTTGAACATACTTTGATATATATGTATATATTGTTATAGGTTCGTGAATCAACCAGTGGCCAAGTCTTACTTCCCGACGAAGTAAAAATCTGTGAAAGTGAGTTATAGTCCCACTTTTAAAATCTAATATTTTTGGGATGAGAATACATGCAGGTTTTATAAATGATTTACAAAATAGACACAAGTACGTGAAACTACATTCTATGGTTGAATTATCGAAATCGAATATGCCCCTTTTTATTAAGTCTGGTAATCTAAGAATTAGGGAACAGACACCCTAATTGACGCGAATCCTAAAGATAGATCTATTGGGCCCAACAAGCCCCACCAATGTACCGGATGCTTTAGTACTTCGAAATTTATATCATATCCGAAGGGTGTCCCGGAATGATGGGGATATTCTTATATATGCATCTTGTTAATTTCGATTACCAGGTGTTCACCATATGAATAATTTTTATCTCTATGTATGGGATGTGTATTGAAATATGAAATCTTGTGGTCTATTGTTACGATTTGATATATATAGGTTAAACCTATAACTCACCAACATTTTTGTTGACGTTTAAAGCATGTTTATTCTCAGGTGAATACTAAGAGCTTCCGCTGTTTTATACTAAAATAAGGACAAGATTTGGAGTCCATGTTTGTATGATATTGTGTAAAAACTGCATTCAAGAAACTGATTTCGATGTAACATATTTGTATTGTAAACTATTATGTAATGGTCGTGTGTAAACAGTATATTTTAGATTATCATTATTTGATAATCTACGTAAAGCTTTTTAAACCTTTATTTATGAAATAAAGGTTATGGTTTGTTTTAAAAATGAATGCAGTCTTTGAAAAATGTCTCATATAGAGGTCAAAACCTCGCAACAAAATCAATTAATATGGAACGTTTTTAATCAATAAGAACGGGACATTTCAGTTGGTATCCGAGCGTTGGTCTTAGAGAACCAGAAAATTTTGCATTAGTGTGTCTTATCGAGTTTGTTAGGATGCATTAGTGAGTCTGTACTTCGACCGTGTTTACTTGAAAAATGATTGCTTAACAAATTTTGTTGGAAACTATATATTTTTAACATGTGAATATTATGTGATATATTAATCTCTTAACGCGTTTGATATTATGTGATAGATGTCTACCTCTAGAACATGTCCCATTGACTCACCTAATAATAATGAAGAGTCAAATGTAAATTGGAATGATTCGTGGACTGATTCACAAGTTCCCGAAGAGGAACCGGAAGAAGAGTCGGAACCGGAAGAAGAATCGGAACCGGAAGAAGAATCGGAACCGGATGAAGAAATAGAACCGGTGGGGGAAATAATAAAACGGTTAAGTAAAAGAAAATCCTCAACCAACCGACCAAGGTTAATTATGGTCAATGGTGTTTCCGCCAAGGAAGCAAAATATTGGGAGGATTACCAATTCTCCGATGAATCGGATTCCGACGAGAATTCCGATGATGTTATAGAAATTACCCCAACTGAATTTAAAAAGGCAAAAGAAAATAATAAGGGAAAGGGCATAAAAATAGAGAAATCTAATTCCAACCCCGATGAACTTTATATGTATCGTCAACCCCCGAAGTCCTTAAGTTGTAACAATGACCCGGGAACCTCTAAACCACCAGGTTTTTCTAAACCAATGTGGAAAACGACGGCTCGTATTAGGGGAACATCATATATCCCTAGAAACTTGGCAAAACGAACCAAAACCGAAGAAGAAGAAACAAGAGAGTCGGAATAAGATAGTTGTATTCGTGTGGTGTAATATATGTAATATAATGTGCTTATGCTTTATGATATATGTAAAAATTGCTTGTATTAATAAGTATTTTTTTTTTATGAATCTAACTCTTGTCTATTTTACAGTATAAAAACACAAAATGGATAGACAACCCAATATTTTAAGAGACCTACCCGGAGACATGATTGATGAAATCTTGTCTAGAGTCGGTCAGAATTCTTCGGCACAACTATTTAAGGCAAGATCAGTTTGTAAGACATTCGAAGAACGTTCCAAGAATGCCTTGGTTTATAAAAGGCTTTCGTTCGAAAGATGGGGGATATCACATTGGGAAATCCATAAGTTACGATGTGTTTACTTTGACGCATATATTGCGGGGAACCCAAATGCTATTTTACGCAATGGGTTAAGAAATTATTTTGACTCAATATATCCGAATATTGGACTTCGTGATTTAGAAAAAGCGGCTAACATGCAACATAAAGAAGCATGTTATGCTTACGGATTAGTAATGTTCACTTCTCACCAAAGTGAGAACAAGAACATCGGGCTACAACTATTAAACAAAACGTTCCCACAAGTGACGGAGTCGGAAATTGGGGTAAGAAATGAGGTTTTTAGATTGTTACGGGACTGTTGGACATTACGTAACCCTCGTCCCTTTGACGACGTTACAACACGCTGTCTTATCAACGGCCATAACGGTTATGTTCCACAAGACCAAGGATGGGAAGTAATCCTAGTAAAACCAGAATGCATGACTTGTTTCTGGACGTATGAATTACGTGTCTTTATTGCCTTTGCTGAACGACTTGTGTACTAGCTAGAATTATCTTCACAACTATCTTGAATCAAAGTTATTGTGTGCTATATTTCATGCTTTATGTAAAATAAGCGGTATTGTAAGTTTGTAAAATATTGTATAAAAGTTTGAACGCGAAATATTATTATAATCAGTTTTTCATATAGAATTGTAGTAGTTAAATTGTATATTAGCTACTAAGTATGAACTTAACGGGTAGGTACTACCCGAATTTAAACTTATAAAACGCTAATATGAAGAAAAATCTTTTATAAATGAGTTCATATTATGCTACGAAATACTATTAACTACTCTTAATATTCTGTATGATTAACTTGTTCCATTTGACTATTTTGAAGGAAATGGCACCGACTACTCGACACACCGTGAATATGAATGAAGAGGAATTCCGTACTTTTCTAGCTTCAAACATAGCCGCAGTACAGGCTGCGCTACATACCAACAATAACATTGGATCTAGCAGTACATGAAATCGTGTAGGATGCACCTACAAAGAATTCACTGCCTGCAAACCTTTGGAATTTGATGGAACCGAAGGACCGATCGGATTGAAACGGTGGACCGAGAAGGTCGAATCGGTGTTTGCCATAAGTAAGTGTACTGAAGAGGACAAAGTGAAGTACGCTACGCATACCTTCACAGGTTCTACGTTAACATGGTGGAATACCTATCTAGAGCAAGTGGGACAAGATGATGCGTACGCACTACCGTGGTCAGCATTCAAGCACTTGATGAACGAGAAGTACCGTCCCAGAACCGAGGTCAATAAGCTCAAGACAGAACTTAGAGGGTTACGAACCCAAGGATTTGATATTACCACATACGAAAGACGATTCACAGAATTGTGCCTATTGTGTCCGGGAGCGTTCGAAGATGAGGAAGTGAAGATCGACGTGTTTGTGAAAGGATTACCGGAAAGAATCCAAGAAGATATAAGTTCACACGAGCCCGCCTCCATACAACAGGCATGTAGAATGGCTCACAAACTAGTGAACCAGATTGAAGAAAGAATTAAAGAACAGACTGCTGAAGAGGCCAATGTGAAGCAAGTCAAAAGAAAGTGGGAGGAAAATGGTGATAAGAATCACCAATACAACAACAACAGCAATTACAAAATAATCGCAACAATTATCCCAACAATCGCAAAATCAATCGCAACTACAATAAATGGCCCAACAACAACAACAACAACAACAGCAACTACAACAATCATCCCAACAATAATAATAACCGCAACAACAACAACAATCAGAAGCAGCTATGCCAAAGGTGTGAAAAGTATCACTCGGGGTTCTGCACCAAATTTTGCAACAAGTGTAAAAGAAATGGTCATAGCGCGACTAAGTGTGAGGTCTACGGACCAGGGGTTAATAGAACGAAAGGAACAAATGGTGTCGGAACGAGTAATGGCGGAGCAAGTAGTGTCGGAGCAAGTTATGCCAATGTAGTTTGTTATAAATGTGGAAAACCGGGCCACATTATTAGAAATTGCCCGAACCGGGAGAACACGAATGGACAAGGCCGCGGAAGAGTTTTCAATATTAATGCGGCAGAGGCACAGGAAGACCTGGAGCTTGTTACGGGTACGTTTCTTATTGACAATAAATCTGCTTGCGTTTTATTTGATTCGGGTGCGGATAGAAGCTATATGAGTAGAGATTTTTGTGCTAAATTAATTTGTCCATTGACGCCTTTGGATAGTAAATTTTTACTCGAATTAGCAAATGGTAAATTAATTTCAGCAGATAATATATGTCGGAATCGAGAAATTAAACTGGTTAGCGAAACATTTAAGATTGATTTGATACCAGTAGAGTTAGGGAGTTTTGATGTGATAATCGGTATGGACTGGTTGAAAGAAGTGAAAGCAGAGATCGTTTGTTACAAAAATGCAATTCGCATTATACGAGAAAAAGGAAAACCCTTAATGGTGTACGGAGAAAAGGGCAACACGAAGCTACATCTTATTAGTAATTTGAAGGCACAAAAACTAATAAGAAAAGGTTGCTATACTATTCTAGCACACGTCGAGAAAGTACAAACTGAAGAAAAGAGCATCAATGATGTTCCCGTCGCAAAAGAATTTCCCGATGTATTTCCGAAAGAATTACCGGGATTACCCCCACATCGATCCGTTGAATTTCAAATAGATCTTGTTCCAGGAGCTGCACCAATAGCTCGTGCTCCTTACAGACTCGCACCCAGCGAGATGAAAGAACTGCAAAGCCAATTATAAGAACTTTTAGAGCGTGGTTTCATTCGACCAAGCACATCACCGTGGGGAGCTCCTGTTTTGTTTGTCAAGAAGAAAGATGGTACATTCAGGTTGTGTATCGACTACCGAGAGTTGAACAAACTTACCATCAAGAACCGCTACCCACTACCGAGAATCGATGACTTATTTGATCAACTACAAGGCTCGTCTGTTTATTCAAAGATTGACTTACGTTCCGGGTATCATCAAATGCGGGTGAAAGAAGATGATATTCCAAAGACTGCTTTCAGAACACGTTACGGTCATTACGAGTTTATGGTCATGCCGTTTGGTTTAACTAATGCACCAGCTGTGTTCATGGACCTTATGAACCAAGTGTGTGGACCATACCTTGACAAGTATGTCATTGTTTTCATTGATGACATACTTATTTACTCAAAGAATGACCAAGAACACGGTGAACATTTGAGAAAGGTGTTAGAAGTATTGAGGAAGGAAGAATTGTACGCTAAGTTTTTAAAGTGTGCATTTTGGTTGGAAGAAGTTCAATTCCTCGGTCACATAGTGAACAAAGAAGGTATTAAGGTGGATCCGGCAAAGATAGAAACTGTTGAAAAGTGGGAAACCCCGAAAACTCCGAAACACATACGCCAGTTTTTAGGACTAGCTGGTTACTACAGAAGGTTCATCCAAGACTTTTCCAGAATAGTAAAACCCTTGACTGCATTAACGCATAAAGGGAAGAAATTTGAATGGAATGATGAACAAGAGAAAGCGTTTCAGTTATTGAAGAAAAAGCTAACTACGGCACCTATATTGTCATTGCCTGAAGGGAATGATGATTTTGTGATTTATTGTGACGCATCAAAGCAAGGTCTCGGTTGTGTATTAATGCAACGAACGAAGGTGATTGCTTATGCGTCTAGACAATTGAAGATTCACGAACAAAATTATACGACGCATGATTTGGAATTAGGCGCGGTTGTTTTTGCATTAAAGAGTTGGAGGCACTACTTATATGGGGTCAAAAGTATTATATATACCGACCACAAAAGTCTTCAACACATATTTAATCAGAAACAACTGAATATGAGGCAGCGTAGGTGGATTGAATTGTTGAATGATTACAACTTTGAGATTTGTTACCACCCGGGGAAGGCAAATGTGGTAGCCGATGCCTTGAGAAGGAAGGACAGAGAACCCATTCGAGTAAAATCTATGAATATAATGATTCATAATAACCTTACTACTCAAATAAAGGAGGCGCAACAAGAAGTTTTAAAAGAGGGAAATTTAAAGGATGAAATACCCAAAGGATAGGAGAAGCATCTTAATATTCGGGAAGACGGAACCCGGTATAGGGCTGAAAGGATTTGGGTACCAAAATTTGGAGATATGAGAGAAATGGTACTTAGAGAAGCTCATAAAACCAGATACTCAATACATCCTGGAACGGGGAAGATGTACAAGGATCTCAAGAAACATTTTTGGTGGTCGGGTATAAAAGCCGATGTTGCTAAATACGTAGGAGAATGTTTGAAGTGTTCTAAGGTGAAAGCTGAGCATCAGAAACCATCAGGTCTACTTCAACAACCCGAAATCCCGAAATGGAAATGGGAAAACATTACCATGGATTTCATCACTAAATTGCCAAGGACTGCAAGTGGTTTTGATACTATTTGGGTAATAGTTGATCGTCTCACCAAATCAGCACACTTCCTGCCAATAAGAGAAGATGACAAGATGGAGAAGTTAGCACGACTGTATTTGAAGGAAGTCATCTCCAGATATGGAATACCAATCTCTATTATCTCTGATAGGGATGGCAGATTTATTTCAAGATTCTGGCAGACATTACAGCAAGCATTAGGAACTCGTCTAGACATGAGTACTGCCTATCATCCACAAACTGATGGGCAGAGCGAAAGGGCGATACAAATGCTTGAAGACAATGTACGAGCATGTGTTATTGATTTCGGAAACAGTTGGGATCGACATCTACCATTAGCAGAATTTTCCTACAACAACAGCTACCATTCAAGCATTGAGATGGCGCCGTTTGAAGCACTTTATGCTAAAAAGTGCAGGTCTCCGATTTGTTGGAGTGAAGTGGGGGATAGACAGATTACGGGTCCGGAGATTATACAAGAAAATACCGAGAAGATCATCCAAATTCAACAACGGTTGAAAATTGCCCAAAGTCGACAAAAGAGCTACGCTGACATTAAAAGAAAAGATATAGAATTTGAAATTGGAGAGATGGTCATGCTTAAAGTTGCACCTTGGAAAGGCGTTGTTCGATTTGGTAAACGAGGGAAATTAAATCCAAGGTATATTGGACCATTCAAGATTATTGATCGTGTCGGACCAGTAGCTTACCGACTTGAGTTACCTCAACAACTCGCGGCTGTACATAACACTTTCCACGTCTCGAATTTGAAGAAATGTTTTGCTAAAGAAGATCTCACTATTCCGTTAGATGAAATCCAAATCAACGAAAAACTTCAATTCATCGAAGAACCCGTCGAAATAATGGATCGTGAGGTTAAAAGACTTAAGCAAAACAAGATACCAATTGTTAAGGTTCGATGGAATGCTCATAGAGGACCCGAGTTCACCTGGGAGCGTGAAGATCAGATGAAGAAGAAATACCCGCATCTATTTCCAGAAGATTCGTCAACACCTTCAACAGCTTAAAATTTCGGGACGAAATTTATTTAACGGGTAGGTACTGTAGTGACCCGAACTTTTCCATGTTTATATATATTAATTGAGATTGATATTTACATGATTAAATGTTTCCAACATGTTAAGCAATCAAACTTGTTAAGACTTGATTAATTGAAATATGTTTCATATAGACAATTGACCACCCAAGTTGACCGGTGATTCACGAACGTTAAAACTTGTAAAAACTATATGATGACATATATATGGATATATATATATATATATATATATATATATATATATATATATATATATATATATATATATATATATATATATATATATATATATATATATATATATATATATATATATATAGTTAACATGATACTATGATAAGTAAACATATCATTAAGTATATTAACAATGAACTACATATGTAAAAACAAGACTACTAACTTAATGATTTTTAAACGAGACATATATGTAACGATTATCGTTGTAAAGACATTTAATGTATATATATCATATTAAGAGATATTCATACATGATAATATCATGATAATATAATAATTTAAAATCTCATTTGATATTATAAACATTGGGTTAACAACATTTAACAAGATCGTTAACCTAAAGGTTTCAAAACAACACTTACATGTAACGACTAACGATGACTTAACGACTCAGTTAAAATCTATATACATGTAGTGTTTTAATATGTATTTATACACTTTTGAAAGACTTTAATACACTTATCAAAATACTTCTACTTAACAAAAATGCTTACAATTACATCCTCGTTCAGTTTCATCAACAATTCTACTCGTATGCACCCGTATTCGTACTCGTACAATACACAGCTTTTAGATATATGTACTATTGGTATATACACTCCAATGATCAGCTCTTAGCAGCCCATGTGAGTCACCTAACACATGTGGGAACCATCATTTGGCAACTAGCATGAAATATCGCATAAAATTACAAAAATATGAGTAATCATTCATGACTTATTTACATGAAAACAAAATTACATATCCTTTATATCTAATCCATACACCAACGACTAAAAACACCTACAAACACTTTCATTCTTCAATTTTCTTCATCTAATTGATCTCTCTCAAGTTCTATCTTCAAGTTCTAAGTGTTCTTCATAAATTCTACAAGTTCTAGTTACATAAAATCAAGAATACTTTCAAGTTTGCTAGCTCACTTCCAATCTTGTAAGGTGATCATCCAACCTCAAGAAATCTTTGTTTCTTACAGTAGGTTATCATTCTAATACAAGGTAATAATCATATTCAAACTTTGGTTCAATTTCTATAACTATAACAATCTTATTTCAAGTGATGATCTTACTTGAACTTGTTTTCGTGTCATGATTCTGCTTCAAGAACTTCGAGCCATCCAAGGATCCGTTGAAGCTAGATCTATTTTTCTCTTTTCCAGTAGGTTTATCCAAGGAACTTAAGGTAGTAATGATGTTCATAACATCATTCGATTCATAAATATAAAGCTATCTTATTCGAAGGTTTAAACTTGTAATCACTAGAACATAGTTTAGTTAATTCTAAACTTGTTCGCAAACAAAAGTTAATCCTTCTAACTTGACTTTTAAAATCAACTAAACACATGTTCTATATCTATATGATATGCTAACTTAATGATTTAAAACCTGGAAACACGAAAAACACCGTAAAACCGGATTTACGCCGTCGTAGTAACACCGCGGGCTGTTTTGGGTTAGTTAATTAAAAACTATGATAAAATTTGATTTAAAAGTTGTTATTCTGAGAAAATGATTTTTATTATGAACATGAAACTATATCCAAAAATTATGGTTAAACTCAAAGTGGAAGTATGTTTTCTAAAATGGTCATCTAGACGTCGTTCTTTCGACTGAAATGACTACCTTTACATAAATGACTTGTAACTTATTTTTCTGACTATAAACCTATACTTTTTCTGTTTAGATTCATAAAATAGAGTTCAATATGAAACCATAGCAATTTGATTCACTCAAAACGGATTTAAAATGAAGAAGTTATGGGTAAAACAAGATTGGATAATTTTTCTCATTTTAGCTACGTGAAAATTGGTAACAAATCTATTCCAACCATAACTTAATCAACTTGTATTGTAAATAATGTAATCTTGAGATACCATAGACACGTATACAATGTTTCGACCTATCATGTCGACACATCTATATATATTTCGGAACAACCATAGACACTCTATATGTGAATGTTGGAGTTAGCTATACAGGGTTGAGGTTGATTCCAAAATATATATAGTTTAAGTTGTGATCAATACTGAGATACGTATACACTGGGTCGTGGATTGATTCAAGATAATATTTATCGATTTATTTCTGTACATCTAACTGTGGACAACTAGTTGTAGGTTACTAACGAGGACAGCTGACTTAATAAACTTAAAACATCAAAATATATTAAAAGTGTTGTAAATATATTTTGAACATACTTTGATATATATGTATATATTGTTATAGGTTCGTGAATCAACCAGTGGCCAAGTCTTACTTCCCGACGAAGTAAAAATCTGTGAAAGTGAGTTATAGTCCCACTTTTAAAATCTAATATTTTTGGGATGAGAATACATGCAGGTTTTATAAATGATTTACAAAATAGACACAAGTACGTGAAACTACATTCTATGGTTGAATTATCGAAATCGATTATGCCCCTTTTTATTAAGTCTGGTAATCTAAGAATTAGGGAACAGACACCCTAATTGACGCGAATCCTAAAGATAGATCTATTGGGCCCAACAAGCCCCATCCAAAGTACCGGATGCTTTAGTACTTCGAAATTTATATCATATCCGAAGGGTGTCCCGGAATGATGGGGATATTCTTATATATGCATCTTGTTAATGTCGGTTACCAGGTGTTCACCATATGAATGATTTTTATCTCTATGTATGGGATGTGTATTGAAATATGAAATCTTGTGGTCTATTGTTACGATTTGATATATATAGGTTAAACCTATAACTCACCAACATTTTTGTTGACGTTTAAAGAATGTTTATTCTCAGGTGAATACTAAGAGCTTCCGCTGTTGTATACTAAAATAAGGACAAGATTTGGAGTCCATGTTTGTATGATATTGAGTAAAAACTGCATTCAAGAAACTGATTTCGATGTAACATATTTGTATTGTAAACCATTATGTAATGGTCGTGTGTAAACAGGATATTTTAGATTATCATTATTTGATAATCTACGTAAAGCTTTTTAAACCTTTATTTATGAAATAAAGGTTATGGTTTGTTTTAAAAATGAATGCAGTCTTTGAAAAACGTCTCATATAGAGGTCAAAACCTCGCAACGAAATCAATTAATATGGAACATTTTTAATCAATAAGAACGGGACATTTTAAAAACGTGACTTTTTAGCCGATATCAAGTTTCCTTGTTCATTTGATTAGTCGAGCATAATGGAAGCTTAGAGAAGCTCTCCACTCCTCTTCATTTTCATGGTGGAGAGGAATCAAGGTGAATTGATGCACCAATCACCTTGATAACCTATGTTTCTTTGTTTAAATTCATGTAATCGATCTTGTAATTGTTCATTATCATTAATACATGTAATTTTGGCATTGAATCAGCTGTTATTGTTTAATCTAAATGGGTTTTATGCTTGTTCTTGATTGTTCCTCATGTTCTTATCATATTCATGCTCAAACTGGTGAATCGTTTCTTGTTCTTTGATCGAACGGTCCTAGCAATTGATGCAAGGGATACAACAAATGGTATCAGATCCTAAGATCAAACAAGAACCGATTTGATTGAAGCAATTTGATGAAAATCAAATTTGGGTCTCGGTTTTGACTTTTGTTGACTATTTTTGGGTTTTGATAATTTAGGCCGAATTAAAGAGAACTAAGAATTAATCATCTAGTGATTATAACCTTAAAATTACAGGTCCTAATTCATTGATTTGATCGAGTTTTGAGAATTTTTTTTATTTTTGGAAAAAGTGGACTGAAATCAATAAATTCGTGAAGTATTGCTGTTTGTTTGGAAAATCTGTTAATGGAGATGTGTTTGAAGGATTTTAAGGATACTCCCTGCAAAATTTCATGTATTTTCATGAAGGTTTGAGCTATTTTCCATGTGAGCCGTGCGACTAATACATCAGAAACACGAGTGGAGAGCATGAAGAACATGACTGAGGCTGAAACGTGCGACTAATACATCAGAAACACGAGTGGAGAGCTTAAACGTATGGTTGAAGTGCTTAAAATGGAATTTATGCGTTTAATGGTGATTTGTACTGTTTAAACTTTTATGAAGAAGAAGATGGAAATAGCTGCTGAACCGTGCGTGTGGGATTGAGTATATACTGTTGGACTCGTTTGATGTTCAAATATGTCGAATTTGTGGGTTTAATAGTTACACGTACGTTTGAGTTTATATGGGGAAGAAAGCAAAACAGTAACCAGTCGATGGCACACTCTGTAATTTTTGTGAAGTTGTTTTGCTATGGGACCCACCTGATGCAGTACTTGTCTCCCATTTTTTTATTCTGTCGGCTGAATAATTAAAAAAAAAAAGATACAGCTCAAACATTACGATGGCATTTGCCTAATTAATGGGAACTTTGGCTGGCAGGACCCACCTGCTATCCTCTTTGTCGACTGAAATTGTGAAACCACCAGGAGACCCACGTGGCAAGGCATGTGTTGGTGTCACCTAACCCTAAACTAACCAAATACATTGAACTTGGACATGATTCTCAACCAAATTCATTTACACCTATTTACGCCTTAAAGCTTACCATATCCGGATCCAGCTGACCCAAGATCCGACCCAGAAACCCGGATCCGACCCACGATTCAACCCAACAGCATACCAATTAAATATTTAACGTTGTTAGTCCCTATAGTTAAATATTTTAACGGCTGTTAACTCCTATGGACTTCCAATGCAAAACTTCGAGAAATTTTTTAGAATTTTCATTTTTAGCCCCTGAAGTTTCTGAAAGTTTCATTTTCAATCCCTGTAGTTTGAAAATTCACAGTTTTGGTCCCTCAACTTTCAAAAAATTATACTGCAGTCACCGAGGTTTTGAAAGTTAACCATTCTGGTCCCTGAAGTTTTGAAGTTTACATTGCGATCATTGAACTTTCCAGAATTCTCAGTGATGGTCCTTAACTTGTGTAAATGTTTTTCAATGGTCCTGGAATGTTACTTTTCAGCTGTTAATATATGTGTTGGAGGATTTGTCAACAAAACAAAGTCAGTTATACCGATTGAGCTGCGATTTAAACGATGATTGTATGTGAGAAGATGATTACTATTCACTGAAGCATTGACGCATTGAGTTTATTGGACAACCTCCTTAGTCCGTTGAGCTTATTTCGTAAGTGAATATGTAGAACACTTGTGTTATACGAAGATTGGTGAGACAGTCAGGAGCATCTAAGTGTTTTTGGGACATCAACGTGCTTATTTCCGTACTAGTTTGTGTATGTGAAGTATGACAGACACTTGTGTTGTGAAGAATTTTGTGGGGTAATCAGATGCGTCTAATTATTTATGGGCCAACCGACGATGATATAATTTTTTCATTTCAGGAGTTCCTACCTGGTGGAACCTGCTTGTGGAAATTCCGCTATGTGAAGAGTTTTTGGGTGCACAATCATGAGATACAAGGTTGACGACGTGTGATGAATCAGATAAAATGTGGATCAGATTTCTCTGATATTTTGCCCATTACAGTAGGCAAGTCATGAAGACGTTCATTCTTGAGCAAATTGTTAAGAGAATGGGATACATTGAACGCTGAGAAAGAAGATTCTACAGTCAAGATACTTTGAGAGTGTCTTTTATCTGAGGAGTTCGTCAGAGATTTAACTCATTTCAGTCTTAGGGGGAGTACTACTGCAATTAGTTCTGTGGGTAACAAAGGGATTTGAAGTTTCTTCGAGATTATCAAACGGCGATTCGTAATGGCGGAATCTCAATGACCAAAAATCATTGAGGTGCGAAGTTCAGTATTACATGCATTCGAGAAGACCTTTAATGAAGCTTGAAGAGTTACAAGACACCATACCACTGCAGAGACTGACTGAAGATTGCAAGAGGTGTTTACAACAACCTTTCGATGGTAAGAAATTCGCCAACAATGTCCAAGGGGGAGTTGTTAGTGCATTTTCTGAGATGTCCATCGCTGTCGAACAACTGGAGAATGGTTTAGGTCTATGTTGTACACCTAGGATTGTATTGAACACTGGAAACTCACGTCGCAGGAGTATATGTGATAAAACCGTTGATTTATATATGCTACATGAGTAACTGTGTCACTCGTGTGTGTGATTCCTGTGGTCGAAATGTCAAATGTACGCGTGAGCTGACAGAGGCATATATAAAGAGTTTCCTTGTTCATTTGATTAGTTGAGTATAATGGAAGCTTAGAGAAGCTCTCCACTCCTCTTCACCTTCATGGTGGAGAGGAATGAAGGTGAATTGGGAGCAATCACCTTGATAACCCATGTTTCTTTATTTAAATTCATGTAATCGATCTTGTAATTTTTCATTACCATTAATACATGTAATTTTGGCATTGAATCAGCTGTTATTGATTAATCTAAATGGGTTTTATGCTTGTTCTTCATTATTCATCATGTTCTTATCATATTCATGCTCAAATTGGTGAATCGTTTCTTGTTCTTTGATCAAACGGTCCTAGCAACTAATGCAAGGGATCCAACAGGTAGTTAAAGGATTTCAACAAAAGGAGGGTGTCGAGATTAAAGAGATTTTCTCGCCGGTTGTGAAGATGGCTACTATTCGGTTGGTTTTGAGTATTGTTGATGTTGATGACTTACATCTAGAACAGTTAGATGTTAAGACCGTATTTTTACATAGGGATCTTAATGAAGAGATTTACATGATGCAACCTATGGGCTTCGAGGTAGTTGGTAAAGAGAAGTGGGTTTGCAAATTAAAGAAAAGATTCTATGGGTTGAAACAAGCACCTCGGTAATGGTACTTGAAGTTCGATGACTTTATGACTAGGAAAGGCTTGATGAGAAGCAATTTGGATCATTGTTGTTACTTGAAGAAATTCAAGTCCTCCTATGTTGTATTGTTACTATATGTTGATCATATGTTGATTGCAGGATCGAACATGTCGGAGATCAATAAGTTGAAGAGACAATTATCTCTTGAGTTCGAAATGAAAGATTTGGGTGCTGCTGAACAAATACTCAGGATGAGTATTACAATGAATCGGGTTGAAGGTGCTTTAACTTTGTCTAGAACCAAGTATGTTGAGAAAGTGTTAGAGCGGTTCAACATGGAAGATTCAAAGGCACGATCCTTGCCTTTAGGCGGTACTTTGAAGTTATTGAAGAGTCAATCACCTACAACGGATAAAGAGAAAGAGGCAACAGCTCAAGTCCCTTATGCATTTGCGGTTGGAAGTGTTATGTATGCTATGGTTTGTACAAGACCTGACATAGCTCATGCAGTAGGAGTTGTGAGTCAAGTTATGTAGAATCTTGGTATTGAGCATCAGGAAGGAATAAATTGGCTTTTGTGATGCTTAAAAGGTACTTCTAAAATGGGGTTGCAATTCACTAAAGGTGATTCTATTTTAAGAGGGTACGTTGATGCTGATTTTGGTGGATGTGATGATTCGGGGAAAAGCACTACGGGTTATGTTTTCACGGTTGGGAGGACTGCGGTTAGTTGGTTGTATAAGTGTTGCATTATCAACAACGAAGGTTGAATATATGGCCACCGTCGAAGCAAGAAAATAACTAGTTTGGTTGAAGAATTTAATGATGGAGTTGGGGCGACTTCAACAAAATTGGGTCCTTTACTATGATAATCAAAGTGTTATCCATCTATGGAAGAACCCGGTGTTTCATGGTCGTACGAAACACATAAAGCTAAGGTATCATAAAATTCGCCAACTCGTTGAAGATGGTACTTTAGTTGTTACGAAAACTCTTGGTACTGAGAATCCTGCTGATATGTGTACTAATGTGGTTATGATCGGGAAGTTAAAGTTTTGCATAACTTTAATTGGTCTTCTTGTTAACTGCAAGACGTCGAGTAGAGTGATAAAGGGTTATGGATGTTAGATTTCAACAAGTAGTATTGAAGACCTTGTATCGAAAGTCTGCTATTCCTGCGATGTTGAGTTTGCGTGTCCCATGTTTTATTGGCGGTATAAAAGGTGGTTCGACGTTCTTTGTTGAGATGGTTAGATTTGGGTTGACAATTGAGTCATGTTTTTTACTATCTTCAAGTGGGAGATTATTGGATGTGTGAAGGATATCAAAAACAAAGAAGAATTTCTTTGCAGCTTTAAGCCATGGTGCGGCTCCTCCAGCCACGGCGCGGCTCAACACTTGGATTGAGGTTCAAAAGTGCAAAGTTATCGGTTTCAAAATCATGCCTTAAGCCACGGTGCGGCTCCTCCGGCCACGACATGGCTTAAGCCTATCCGGAAGTCTGACGAGGAAAAAACGCGTTTTCTTGCTCCCCAAGTTGTTTCTTTGTTGTTTTATACTTACAAATACATTATATTGTAACCCTAAAGTGTATGTACAAAAATATCAATAAAAATCACTCTAGTTGACCATGGACTAAATCAATCTAACCAATTGCATATAACCATGTAATTTCTTGTGTCGTTTTCTCTACTTTACTTTATTATCGTTCGTTTGTTGTTTGTGGGATCACCAAATCTGAATAGGTGGTTGGTGTTTGGGTCCATAAATTCCCAACATATTTTTGGTGATGGTTTTTCATAGGGTAATTGTTGCCGATTAAATATACATCTGCATAAGATAATAGTGTGAGTTTTTGGTTTTCAAGACACTACTGAAAATAAGAAGAAAAAACAAAGAAGAAATATTCAAGGTTTATGGGTGGCTATCAGAAAAGGTTAAAGACTTAAAGTATGATAGATTTGATGGGGCGGCGTAGAGACAATGTAAGTTTGGGATCAGACACGCTCTAATATCATGTTAAATACTAAAAACCTCGTGAGGACAAATGTATTATTCATGTCATTATTATATATATTAGATGTAACACCCGATATTTGGGCCTAGATGAAATGACCATTTTGCCCTTGTGTGCGTTTATATTGTTATTTTATTAGTTGAATGTTTATAGTCATTTGACTATTTGGTTGAGATCAGTTCATGACAAGGGTTACAGAACAGGTTTGTTTATTTAATTTGGACTTCGTTTGGATTGCCAAATGATGTACGAAAGATATCAGATAACTGATAAATACCCGTGTGTTGCACAGTGTGGAAATTATCCACAATTAAGTGTCTAGAGCTGGCCATTTCTCTCACTTTTCAGATTATTCCCAAACACACACCCGTACCTTCATCTTCATCTAATCAAAACCCTAAAATCTAATCTTTGATCTAGAGCTTAAATTATTCACATCTTCTTGTTCTCTGTGATTTTGTGATTATTTTAAGGTAAGCATCTCTTAGATTCATGTAGTGATTCTTGCTCAAATTGGGTTTTTGTGTTCTTGAGTAAAAGTTAGGTTTTGATGCTTGGTTCTTGATCTAAAGTGTTTGATATGTTCTATTGTTGTTACAAATATGTTTTATATAGTTTATATGATGTTTTGTGAGTGGTTTTGGTGTTAGATCTTGCAAAAATCGAGTTTTTGGGCCAAAATGGCAAAAATCAGCGAGTTGGAATGTTCTAACAGCTCCCACACTTCTGACAGGTCACCCGTACGTGTGACCACCCGTTTGAGGCTCAACCACGCGGTTGAGGAATCACTCGCACGAGTAAGGCCTCGTCCGCGCGAGTGAGCACTGGTCAGTTTTTGGTAAACTTGAAAAGGCTGTAACTTTCTAACCGTAACTCCGTTTTCGATTAATAAACTATCGTTGGACTCATCTAGAAATTTACTATCTAATGATAAGGTTTTAGGAAATTAAATAAAAATTTATTTTGGTCAGAAAAAGGGATTTTATTGTGTATGTCTTGTTCTGTACTGTTTTGGTGTCGTTATTGACTGAGTTTATGTTGTTGACTTATAATATGATGAATATATGATAATATGACCTAGCTTATAGTATTTATCAATTGATGTTGTATGATTAATATTAGTCGGAATCACGCATCCGTCGTGTGTGGAAGACTTATACTAGTGATACAGAGTTATGAGTTTTCGATAGACTCTAGACTGATCAACTGGGGTCGTTGGCCCGGTCAGGCCATTGAGTCTCTCAATAGATTGCTTCGGATTACCCAGATGGTTGCTTCTGATTGACCATTGCTTGTACTTATCACGGTTGCTTTGGATTGATCGTTGCTGAAGATGTGTTTATGCCTTAGTGGTCTTTGGATTTAATTGATTGTTGGATATTGTATTTGTATTGCTTTTATGTTGTATGTTAATGGTAGATTGCTATGTTTCTGCATGTTCTAGTAGTTATGTGATTAATTGTCTGATTAATTTGTTGCTGCATGTTCTAGTGATTGTACCTATGTGTTTTAGTTGTTAGATTAGTCCATTCACTTAGCTTCGTACTAACCCCTCCACCTTCCCCCTTGCAGATTGTAGGTCTTTTGCTTTATGGACATGGGAGAAGATTGGCGTGTTGAGTTGTGTTCGACAAGTCTAGAACTCTGATGTTGTCTATATGAAATCGAATATTAACGTAACACCAGTTTTTGATAACAATGTATTTATGTATGAAGTGTAATAATTATGTTTATGTTTGTACGTAAGGGAACGTTTTGTGATAGTGCTCCAAATGAACATATATTTAGGCACAATATCCTTCCAATATGTAAAGCTTTTAGTTGTAATTGTTCTATTTTTATGTAATATTCGTTTAAATAAATAAGTGCGAAGATAAAAGAAGAAAACGACGATTTGAAGATGCAAATGACCAAAAAGCTAAAAAGTACAAAGTACAATCCAAGTGGTTCGAAATATTAATGAGAAACGTCTCAAAATTATAAAAGTACAAGTCACAAAACGCAAAGTACAAGATATTAAATAGTACGCAAGGACGTTCGAAAAACCGGAACCGAAACCTGAGCCAACTATCAACGCGCGACGCAACGGAGCTAAAATTACAAGTCAACTATGCACAAGAATATAATATAATATTTAAATAATTATATAAATTATTTATATATTATATATTATATTAAATAACGTCGACAAACTAGCAAACAAAAAATATGTGAGCTGGATCTGACGGCCATGCGATCGCATGGGAAATAGGCATAAAACTCATGCGAGTGCATGAGCCCATGCGAGTGCATGATATGTGCACTAAAATCTCATGCGACAGCATAAGTTACTGTAGCAGGCCAAGTATTATAAAAAGGCAGTTTGCTCGATGTTTTAATGACACAAGAGAATTCAATCTCTTACTCTCTTCAATGTATATATATTTATATTTATAATTTTAATTTTAATTTTAAGTTAATAATAATAAGGTTATTTTAAGAATGTTTTACGGGTTTTAAGTCGAAATTCTGTCCGTGCAACGCTACGCGATTAATCACCACTGTAAGCTATGTTTTTCCTTTTTAAATTAATGTCTCGTAACTAAGTTATTATTATCCTTATTTGAGCCAAAGTAATCGTGATGTTAGACTAAATATTAAGACGGGATTATTAGATTTTGTACCATAATTAAGGTTTGAACAAAAGACCGACACTTGTGGACATTGGACTATGACTATTAATAGATAGGGGGTATTGTCTAATTGAGCGACAACTCATTGGAACCTGTCGAACCTATCTTCAAATTAGTTAATCTATTAATTATTAAAATGATTATGTATGTCCTATTTAGTGACGTTTATACGACATCTTTTACGATCATTTAATTAATTATTCGGGTTGGGTAATTAATTATTCATTCTGATGAAGTGGGTAAATTAATATTGATATCTCATTAAAACAGGGGTGGATTACATACAAGGATAATTGGTGTAATTGTTAATAAAGTATTAAAATCTTGGATTACGCGCAGTCGATAACCTGGTGTAATTATTAACAAAGTATTAAAACCTTGTTACAGTTCGAATCCCTAATTAGTTGGAATATTTGACTTCGGGAATAAGGTTAATTTGACGAGCATTTTATAATTATGACCGATGGACTATTATGGACAAAAACCAAATAGGTATCAAATAATCCAGGATAAAGGACAATTAACCCGGGTAATAAATTAAAATCAACACGTCGAACATCATGATTACGGAAGTTTAAATAAGCATAATACTTTTATTTCATATTTCATCGAACCTTTATTTACTGTTATTTTAATTACTGCAATTTACTTTATCGCAATTTAAATTCTGTCATTTATATTATCATCATTTATCTTTACGCTTTATTTAAGATCGACAAACCGGTCATTAAACGGTAAAAAACCCCATTTTATAATAATATTACTATATATAAATATTTATATTTTATATAAATATAGTTGTTAAAAATATAGCGTTAAACTCAGCTAGCTCCCTGTGGAACGAACCGGACTTACTAAAAACTACACTACTCTACGATTAGGTACACTGCATATAAGTGGTGTAGCAAGGTTTAAGTATATCCCATCTATATAAATAAATAAAACTTGTGTAAATTGTATCGTGTTTCCTAGTAAAAATATAACTATTTCGTATACACCGCTGCACACATCAAGTTTTTGGCGCCGCTGCCGGGGAACGCCGAAGCGAAACGCTATTAAAAAAAATTAAGCTTTAATTCATTTTTATAAAAATACGTTTTATATAATATAATCAAAAATATAAAAGAAAAAGAAGAATATATATCTATATTTTTAAGTTTAGTTAAATTTAAAAAGTTTATATTTCTATTTATTGTGAAAAGTTTTAAAAAAAAACTAATAAGTAAATTTTTCTTATTTATAAGTTTTATATAAATATTTTACAAAAATATAAAACAGAAAAAAAAAAAGTGAAAATAATCGGGCCTGGTACTGTAGAAGCCCAATTTGTGATCCGAAATTAAGGCCCATGCGATCGAATGAACCGGAAGCTTCAAATCCATGCGACCGCATGATGATGTCTGACACGTCTGAAACCTAGGACAGCCGAATTAGGGTTAAGTTAATTAATTATTATTATTATTAATTACCTAATTAGGGTTTATTTTAATAATAATTTAGTTTAGTTGTTATTTATTTTGTATTTTTAAGTTATATTTAGTTTTATTAATATAATAAATTAATACTTTTATAAAATAATAATATAAAAATAATATTTGTATAAAAATAAGTAATTTTTTATTTTTTTATCTTTTTATAAATTGTATATTTTAATCATTTATTTGTATATTTTTCGCTCGTAACTAGTTTTAAGATATAGTAAAAGCCATAGTTTATTTTTATTTCTATATTTTTAGGTTTTGCCGTAAAATCCCTTAAGTGCTTTTTCTTTAGACTAAGATTTAGGTGCCTTAAAATTTTGCGACGCCGTGTTAAAATTTTAGTATCCTTTTAAGTAATTCCCGTTTTTCGTTTAGATCCCTTTTTAATTTTCGACACGCTACAATTTTCTTATTTTTCGACCTTTTATTTTTCGACGTTTTTCGACGCACTCTTTTTCTTTCTTATTTCTCGACGCTCTAGTTTTTAGGACATAGATTTTTATTTCAAAATTTCGACGAAAAATTATTTTAAGCGGTAAAATTGATAGACATCCAAAATTTTCTGATTCGTAGTAATAGTTGGATTTGTTAGTGGCGAGTTATGGGCTTCCGATTTAAAGGGTCCTGGCTACCTGCTACATCTATTGGCTATTCGAAACGTGGGCAAAATCGGAAAAGTCTATTAATTTGATAGCTTATATAATTTTTATCTTTTATAACTAATAGGATATTCAGTGAATGCACCGAGCAAAACGTTCACCACCTTTCATACGTTCACCACCTGTAACTCGATCAAGACATCTAGCCAATATTATCGCCGTTAATTTTTCTTTAGAATCGTCATCTAGTCGACCAAGTACTCCAATTCAAATTTCCGATAATCCATTTTTTGAACCCGACCTCACAATTGAAAATCTGGAGGATATTCAGGGACAATTCAGAGATCCTGAACCACTAATTATTCCTCCTGAACCACAAATTATTCATCCAGAGATTGTCGAGGAAGAAACCATTAAGTCGGAATCCTCTAGTGATTCAGATTCAAAAAATTCAATTATGAAAGTAACAGAACATCTAAGTATGGAAGATCGAATGAGAGCTACACGCACAAGCCAAGGTCACGCCATTATTAAGCCAGACATTAATGCACCAGATTATGAAATCAAAGGACAAATCCTACATATGGTAACTAATCAATATCAATATAGTGGTACGCCGAAGGAAGATCCAAACGAACATCTTCGAACCTTTAATAGGATCTGTACTCTATTTAAAATCAGAGAAGTTGAGGATGAACAGATATATCTCATGTTATTTCCCTGGACTTTAAAGGGAGAAGCCAAAGATTGGTTAGAATCGTTACCTGAAGGGGCGATTGATACATGGGATGTTTTAGTTGAAAATTTTCTTAAACAATTCTTTCCGACATCTAAAGCTGTGAGACTTCAAGGAGAAATTGTTACGTTCACACAAAAGCCAAATGAAACTCTATATGAGGCGTGGACAAGATTCGGAAAGTTGTTGAGAGGATGTCCTCAGCATGGTTTAGACACTTATCAAATAGTATAAATATTCTACCAAGGATGCGACATTGCTACATGAAAAGACATCGACATAGCAGCTGGTGGTTCCATTATGAAGAAAACCACAACCGAAGCTCACAAAATCATTGATAACACAGCCTCCCACTCACATGAGTGGCACCAAGAAAAAGATATCTTTCGTTCATCTAAAGCGGCTAGAGCCGATTCTAGCCATGACTTTGATTCCGTTTCCGCAAAAATAGATGCTTTCGAGTGACGAATGGAAAAGATGACTAAAGATATTCACGCAATACGAATCAGTTGTGAACAGTGCGGTGGACCACACTTAACGAAAGATTGTAATGTTGAACAAACGGTGGAACAACGAGAGAATGTTTTCAACATGAACCAAAGGCCGAGAAATAATTATCAAAATAATTATCAACAGCCAAGGCCAAACTTCAATCGAAATCAAAACATTCTTCACAATCCAAATGGACCAAACAATAACTCGTATAACCAACAAGGTCCGAATAACCAACCAACTCAAAACAACACTTTCAATCAACAAAGACCTAGCTTGTATAAACCACCACAACAAATCGAAGATAAAAAGCCAAATCTGGAAGAAATGATGGCAAAGCTAATAGAATCTCAAACACAATTTATTACATCTCAAACCCAAACAAATGAGAGGTCTGATCAGTTATTAATATAACGTAACACCAGTTTTTGAAATCGAATATTAACGTAACACCAGTTTTTGATAACAATGTATTTATATATGAAGTGTAATAATTATGTTTATGTTTGTACGTAAGGGAACGTTTTGTGATAGTGCTCCAAATGAACATATATTTAGGCACAATATCCTTCCAATATGTAAAGCTTTTAGTTGTAATTATTCTATTTTTATGTAATATTCGTTTAAATAAATAAGTGCGAAGACAAAAGAAGAAAACGACGATTTGAAGAAGCAAATGACCAAAAAGCTAAAAAGTACAAAGTACAATCCAAGTGGTTCGAAATATTAATGAGAAACGTCTCAATATTACAAAAGTACAAGTCGCAAAACGCAAAGTACAAGATATTAAATAGTACGCAAGGACGTTCGAAAAACCGAAACCGGGACCTGAGCCAACTTTCAACGCGCGACGCAACGGAGCTAAAATTACAAGTCAACTATGCACAAAAATATAATATAATATTTGAATAATTATATAAATTATTTATATATTATATATTATATTAAATAACGTCGACAAACTAGCAAACAAAAAATATGTGAGCTGGATCTGACGGCCATGCGATCGCATGGGAAATAGGCATAAAACTCGTGCAAGTGCATGAGCCCATGCGAGTGCATGATATTTGCACTAAAATCTCATGCGACCGCATAAGTTACTGTAGCAGGCCAAGTATTATAAAAAGGCAGTTTGCTCGACGTTTTAATGACACAAGAGAATTCAATCTCTTACTCTCTTCAATGTATATATATTTATATTTATAATTTTAATATTAATTTTAAGTTAATAATAATAAGGTTATTTTAAGAATGTTTTACGGGTTTTAAGTCGAAATTCTATCCGTGCAACGCTACGCGATTAATCACCACTGTAAGCTATGTTCTTCCTTTTTAAATTAATGTATCGTAACTAAGTTATTATTATGCTTATTTGAGCTAAAGTAATCGTGATGTTAGACCAAATATTAAGACGGGGTTATTAGATTTTGTACCATAATTAAGGTTTGGACAAAAGACCGACACTTGTGGACATTGGACTATGACTATTAATAGATAGGGGGTATTGTCTAATTGAGCGACAACTCATTGGAACCTATCGAACCTATCTTCAAATTAGTTAATCTATTAATTATTAAAATGATTATGTATGTCCTATTTAGTGACGTTTATACGACATCTTTTACAATCATTTAATTAATTATTCGGGTTGGGTAATTGATTATTCATTCTGATGAAGTGGGTAAATTAATATTGATATCTCATTAAAACAGGGGTGGATTACATACAAGGATAATTGGTGTAATTGTTAACAAAGTATTAAAATCTTGGATTACGCGCAGTCGATAACCTGGTGTAATTATTAACAAAGGATTAAAACCTTGTTACAGTTCGAATCCCTAATTAGTTGGAATATTTGACTTCGGGAATAAGGTTAATTTGACGAGCATTTTATAATTATGACCGATGGACTATGGACAAAAACCAAATAGGTATCAAATAATCCAGGATAAAGGACAATTAACTCGGGTAATAAATTAAAATCAACAACGGAAGTTTAAATAAGCATAATACTTTTATTTCATATTTCATCGAACCTTTATTTACTGTCATTTTAATTACTGCAATTTACTTTATCGAAATTTAAATTCTGTCATTTATATTATCAACATTTATCTTTACGCTTTATTTAAGATCGACAAACCGGTCATTAAACGGTAAAAAACCCCCCCTTTTATAATAATATTACTATATATAAATATTTATATTTTATATAAATATAGTTGTTAAAAATATAGCGTTAAACTCAGCTAGCTCCCTGTGGAACGAACCGGACTTACTAAAAACTACACTACTCTACGATTAAGTACACTGCATATAAGTGTTGTAGCAAGGTTTAAGTATATCCCATCTATATAAATAAATAAAACTTGTGTAAATTGTATCGTATTTCGTAGTAAAAATATAACTATTTCGTATACACCGCTGCACACATCATTTTGTAAATAAGACTACACTGTAAAAATAAATAAAAATAAAAAAAATTACGGTGTTACAATTTGGTATCAGAACATAGGTTTGGCCGCATCGACATTGTACTTGAATGTCATGTTCTCAGAGAGGATCTTGTTGAACATAACACAAAGGGGAAGGGTTAAGTGAATGTAGGATCTTTTATGTGTTAGTTGATAGGTACTAACCGGTTATCTACTAAGCGTTTGTGTGAGATGTTGTGGTAGTGCAGATATGGCAGGTAATCAAGACGCTGCCCCCAATGCCTCCGAAACCTTTAGAGCTCCTGATGAAGACGGTCATGTATCAGAAGAAGAAGTATCAGAAGAAGTGTTAGAGCTTCAGAGTCAGTTGAAAGATGCTCAAGATAGGATCAAAGAGCTTGAACAACAAGTGATATCGCATTCTAACACCACAACAATAAATCAAAGCTTTCCTCCAAGTGTTTACCCACAGTTTGGAAACATTTCTCAACAACAGTATGTGCCACCTCAGTACCAGATACCGTCTCAGTTCAATCCACTACTTTCGAATCAAGTGATGTACCCATTTCAGACACCATTCTTCCAACCACCGATGTTTGAAAAAAAGAAGTGCTCGTATAAGGACTTTCTTAATTGTCAACCTTCAGAGTATACTGGTAAAACTGACCCGACTGAGACTCTAAATTGGCTCAGGGAAGTGGAAAGAGCATTAGATGCTTGTCAGTGCGAGCCAGAGTTGAGAGTGTTATATGCCAGTCGATTGTTCAAGGGGCGAGCTATGGAGTGGTGGGACTATATCACATGTCATTTATCAAAGGAACAACTAAGTCAAGTGTCATGGGAGCAGTTTCATGCCAAGGTTCGTGAGCAGTATTGTTCAAAATATGATCTGGAGAAATTGAAAACTGAGTTTTTGGGGATGAGAATGACTGATGATATGACGATTGATGATGTTATTTTGGACTTTACCTCTAAGTTAAGGTTTTGTCAATAGTGGGTACCGCATGAGAAAGATTAAATTCAACATTTTATTATAGTTATTAAGCCGGAGTATCGGTCAATGGTTAGATTTGCTTCTTCTTTATCGCAAGCTTTTGAGATGGCTAAAGCGATAGAGGGTGATGTTAAAGCCGCAAGGAATACAGGAGTGGGGAGTGGTTCTTATGGGAAGAGGTCGAAAGGTCAATCCAGTTATCAGTCCAGGCCAAAATCAAGAAAGTCAACCGGGTCCAGTACGAGGGAAGTTTCGAGTACGAGTGGGTCAGGTTCCGTACAGAAAGAGTGGTGTAACTCGTGCAGATCTTACCACAGTGGAGAGTGTTCTCCAGGTACGAAAAGGTTTCTAAGGTGTGGTATAGTGGGACATGATGTTCAACAATGTTCTTTCGGAAGCAATGTATGATGGAATTGTCATAAGGAAGGTCATAGGTCAGCGCAGTGTTCGGCAGCGGGTAGAGGGAGTTTCGGGGCAGGGTCCGGGGTGCAGTCGGCATCTGTTGGTGGATCTACCACATCAGTAGGACAGAAGAGAAAAGGTCCTCCCACAGCTATAGCTAGAGCTTATCAGAGGGTAGCAGATACTGATGTTGTGTCAGAAGACTTAAACACTAGTATGTTCAGACTAACTTTGTTGTTGCTTTTGATTTCAGGAATGCGTGTTTAGTATGTTATGTAGATGATGTAATCTGTTTAGTGATAGGTGATTTGAGGTAGTGTTAGCTGTAGTGATAGAGATGGATTTAGGTTTCTCGAATTTTCTTAACTGAAATGGAGACGTGATCTATGATAATATATTACGTCTGGCCAATGTAAGCACATTTTGATAGATCATGCGGAAGTTTCAATAAGATAAGACGAGAATTAGGTTAGGTGACTACTTGATTAGATGTTGTTATGTGTTGTGTGACTGGTAGTTGATAGTATTTTTGTCGTGACCTACGACTTTGACCAGATTTCGAAGACGGAATCTCTTTAAGGAGGGAAGATTTGTAACACCCGATAATTGGACCTAGATGAAATGACCATTTTGCCCTTGTGTGCGTTTATATTGTTATTTTATTAGTTGAATGTTTATAGTCATTTGACTATTTGGTTGAGACCAGTTCATGACAAGGGTCACAGAACAGGTTTGTTTATTTAATTTGAACTTCTTTTGGATTGCCAAATGATGTACGAAAGATATCAGATAATTGATAAATACCCGTGTGTTGCACAGTGTGGAAATTATCCACAATTAAGTGTCTAGAGCTAGCCATTTCTCTCACTTTCCAGATTATTCCCAAACACACACCCGTACCTTCATCTTCATCTAATCAAAACCCAAAAATCTAATCTTTGATCTACAGCTTAAATTATTCACATCTTCTTGTTCTATGTGATTTTGTGATTATTTTAAGGTAAGCATCTCTTAGATTCGTGTAGTGATTCTTGCTCAAATTGGGTTTTTGTGTTCTTGAGTAAAAGTTAGGTTTTGATGCTTGATTCTTGATTTAAAGTGTTTGATATGTTCTATTGTTGTTAAAAATATGTTTTATATAGTTTATATGATGTTTTGGGAGTGGTTTTGGTGTTAGATCTTGCAAAAATCGAGTTTTTGGGCCAAAATGGCAAAAATCTGCGAGCTGGAATGTTCTAAGAGCTCCCACACTTCTGACAGGTCACCCGTACGTGTGACCACGGGTTTGAGGCTCAACCACGCGGTTGAGGAATCACTCGCACGAGTGAGGCCTCGTCCGCGCGAGTGAGCACTGGTCAGTTTTTGGTAAACTTGAAAAGGCTGTAACTTTCTAACCGTAAGTCCGTTTTCGATGAATAAACTATCGTTGGACTCGTCTAGAAATTTACTATCCAATGATAAGGTTTTAAGAAACTAAATAAAAATTTATTTTGGTCGGAAAAAGGGATTTTATTATGTATGTCTTGTTCTGTACTCGTTTGGTGTCGTTATTGACTGAGTTTATGTTGTAGACTTATAATATGATGAATATATAATAATATGACCTAATTTATAGTATTTATCAATTATATTATTGATTAGAACACTATATTGACTTTGTTTCTGATGTTACCAGGTGATCAGGAGAAGTGAAGACTCAGAAATATAAGACCTCTGAGTACTTCTTGTGCTGGTTTTCGGTGAGTGGGTTAATCTAGCCGTTAAGGCATATAGTGACATGACCTAGACCGTTTACCTAGTTGCTATGCTTAGAACCTTTGTTGTTGTGTGATGTGGACTATGACCTCGCGCGTTTATTGGACCGATCTTGCTTCTGATCAGGTCGGGAGGGATCAACCTTGCTTCTGATCAGGTTGGGCTCATTGATGTTGTATGATTAATATAAGTCGAAATCACGCGTCCGTCGCGTGTGGAAGACTTATACTAGTGATACAGAGTTATGAGTTTTCGGTAGACTCTAGACTGATCAACTGGGGTCGTTGGTCCGGCCAGGCCGTCGAGTCTCTCAATGGGTTGCTTCGGATTACCCAGATGGTTGCTTCTGATTGACCATTGCTTGTACTTATCACGGTTGCTTTGGATTGATCGTTGCTGAAGATGTGTTTATACCTTAGTGGTCTTTGAATTTAATTGATTGTTGGATATTGTATTTGTATTGCTTTTATGTTGTATGTTAATGGTAGATTGCTATGTTTCTGCATGTTCTAGTAGTTATGTGATTAACTTTCTGATTAATTTGTTGCTGCATGTTCTAGTGATTGTACCTATGTGTTTTAGCTGTTAGATTAGTCCATTCACTTAGCTTCGTGCTAACCCCTCCACCTTCCCCCTTGCAGATTGTAGGTCTTTTGCTTTTATGAACATGGGAGAAGATGGGCGTGTTGAGTTGTGTTCGACAAGTCTAGAACTCTGATGTTGTCTATATGAAATCGAATATTAACGTAACACCGGTTTTTGATAACAATGTATTTATGTATGAAGTGTAATAATTATGTTTATGTTTGTACGTAAGGGCACGTTTTGTAAATAAGACTACACTGTAAAAAAAAAAAAAAAAAAAAAAAAAAAAAAAAAAAAAAAATTACGATGTTACATTAGAAAACCCAAATCTTACATAATTAACTCTTATGAATTGAGCTCACCCGCACAATCGAGCTGAACCATCCAGTGCTTCTTCGAAATACTGGATCTCTTTAACTTTTAAAAACACATGTACCTCCACTCCATTACCTCTTGCATCGTCCATCAAACATATGATATTTTGCGTAGTTAAAGTTGCAGGGGCCACCCAGATTGGCTTTCCGAAACCAAAGTTAGCTTTATAAAAAGGGAACTTGCACCAACTACTTATGGCGATCACGTTAGTTGATTCAGGAACGGTTCTCGTTTCTAACAAAGAATTCAAAACCATCGATTTCCCTTCTTCGCTATCATGGAATACCTTTGAGTAGTTATTCAAGGCTACCTTGATAGAATCACTTAACAAATTAGCCAATTCTAAAGTTGTAATCTGGAGTGTCCCAATTTTTGTGACATTCTTTGCTGTGATATTTCCACAAGAATCTTTTGGAATGAAAGATGCAAACTTTCCCCTTAAATTTATTGCCTGGAATACTACAGACTCTCTTGAATATGTGTGTATCGCGCGATCAACATCAATGAAAGCTTTTGAAAGAATTGACCCTACCAATTGTACTTTCGACCATCTACGGATGTTACTTTTTGAACTAGTGCGCGCCGCATATTCTCTAATGTTGGATATGTCACTCTCATTGAACAAACGTTTAATTCTTGTATACTTTCTTAACATATCGTCATAGAAGATGATATTTCCACCATCTCTTTTGGTAATTTCACCATAAGCCTGCATTAATAGATTGTACAATACGACATGTTAATTTAAATTTGTTATATATATATATATATATATATATATATATATATATATATATATATATATATATATATATATATATATATATATATATATATATATATATAATTATCTTATGACTAACCTTGCAATGGTCGTCGTTAAAGTGCATATAAGTGTTGTATACATCACTTAACGTAACTTTACAATCAATAGGTAATTGTTGTATATAACACTTTTATGCACATTCACAAGAGTGGTCATTATAAAAATCCAAAGAAAAAAGTTGATTTATCATAACCTTATCGTCATCGCTCATAGACGGTGATTTAACAAGACTTAGACCACGGCCAGGAAAAATTAGAGTTGAGCTAAAACCCGACCCCGTAAATTCAATATTATTTTCTTCTCGGTTTATAGCAGCCCATTCGTTTAAGAATGTACACAATGTCGACGCGTCAACAACTTTGTGACTAGCATTTACACCAATTGCTACCCCTCCACACTCGAAATTAGTAACTTGTATCGAAAGAAGCAATGGGTGAGTCAACTGATACATCATGGGAGTTTTGAAAGAAACAAATTGATTAACCAAATTAGGATCCGCTTTCGATCCAACAACTTGTTCATCAAGTTTGACGTTAACTGTCGCGTGTATAAACTCAACTCCTTCATCGTTACAATCGATGGTTAGAGTTTTATCAACGTATCTACCGGCAAGAGGGTAGAATCGTGTTAAAGTTTTTGAAAGAGATTCTTGTAGTTGTAGAATAGAGTTTTTATTCTCGTGATTGAGATTTGGAGAAAAGAAAACAATGATTGCTACATTCATAAAAAGAGCTAACTCATCGGTGAATCCTAATTTATAAGTGCGATTGGTTTCAGGGGTGGGTATGTGCGGTTTTATGAATTTCAATGATTGTTTTTCAACCTTCATCGTCATTAAATTTGTTGCTATTACACTCTCTAGTACTAGTACTGTTATTTAAATAGAGTGATAACTAATGATTTTATATCATTTATACCCTAGTATTTAGTTGATGCTGATTCTTTATCCGGAAACTGAAAGCCTACCATAATGTATTTTATACGGAGTATTATATATTATCTTGTGAATTAGATAAATTATTTTCATTATCCGCCTATCTATTCTATTACCGGTATATTATGTATCTTTTGACTTAGAGTTAGATAAATTAATACCACTAGTTAATAAATAATATCATTATCATTAATCCGTCTTTCTCTTTATCTAACAAATAAATTACTACAGAACTATATATTCAATAATAAAATAATTGAACTTCAATTCTGAAATTAAAGCTTTCAAGGTTGTAGATGAATCTGAAAAGAGCAAAGTCGAATCCAACTAAATGTCTTATTAGCTTCTTAACTCACTTGTTTGGCTTCAATCGTTCATCAAATCAAGCTCAAGGTGTTTTTGTGGGCAACATCTTATAAGTTTTGTCATGGTTATCTATTTTATGTATGGGATATCAATGGCCGATCTTTTGTGTCTTTCGGCTTAATTCATAGTTGCATTAGAATAGTTAGTAACAACGCCGAATGACCTCTATTTTGTAACTTTCGTTTGCGGTTCCTTTCATTGTTTTGATGAAGGACCAAATGCTATGATAATCTGTTTTCGCCGGAGAAAAAAAACAAGTAGTTCGAAATGAATTAAAGCTTACAAGGTTCGGCTGTGTTTCTTTCCGATTAACCGCTTTTGGGAAAAAAAACTCATCCACATATCAGTTCTATATGTATTTTTAATATATATATATATATATATATATATATATATATATATATATATATATATATATATATAAACCAAAAGTTTTTTGTGAATTGTGGTTGAAAATTATTTTAGAATGTTTGTATCTATATATTATATCTATATATCTATATTATAGTGTACAAATTATTAAAATAAAATAAAATATATAATAATATACAATTAAACTACAATTACGTAATATAACTTAAATATAGAAGTAATAATACTTAATCTTTATATATCTATGTCTAATCTATTTATGGTACGAAAACAATACCCATTAAAAAAATTAACGGATTTATCTTTGTATTCGTCGCGAGTTAGGTTCCACCGTCATCACCGTTCACTCGAAATAATTTTACGAACTAAATGCAATAGTTTGTATTCGACACGGAGCTTCGATGCACTACTAACAGAGCATTTCTTTCTAGCAATAAATATGGAAGTGATTTGAATTTACAATTTAAGTCCTTAAAATATTTATGAACGGACAAATATAACTATTATATTATAATATTAATTATACACGACGACTCCCCCGAGTATCATTATTTTGCTGAAATGACTAACAACTTTTCTAAAATTAAACTCGCGGGTTACACTTTTATTTAAAAAATAATTGTATATAATAATTCTAAAATAATATAATTTAGACTTAAACTAACGTTACATTCCATGACAAATTTTCAATGATTTTCTCTAAATATAACGTACTATATAATTTAAATAAAATGAAAAAGATATTAATTGTAAGAAAAAAATTATAGACATTAAGTTACTAGCACCACCCAATATCACTTTTAAAATTTATCAACACCACAGACTCTTAAACTCAAAAGAACTTTTAAAATTTGTCAACTTCACGGGCTCTTAAACTCCACAGAATTTTGAAAATTTGTCAACACCATGGGCTCTTAAATAATTCTTATATTTTTCCTATTTTTTTAGTATCGCTATTTACGTACCAATATGAACTGTAAATTACATTTTTTGCACGGTTTTTTACACACTCGTGCAACGCACGGGCTCAAAAACCTAGTATATATATATATATATATATATATATATATATATATATATATATATATATATATATATATACTAACAACACATATAGAATCAATCTTCTCTAAGTTATATAATTAAATTACGATATTTAATTACATAGGTATATATATATTTTTTTTCTTTTTTCTTTTTTTTTCAAAATGCAACGTTCCAAAGTGAAGTTGGTGGGGATTGAAAATATGTTCCCTTACATAGGTGTATATATACCATTAATATTTTGAGATGTCCTAGAAACATCGATAATTTATGCAATGAGTAGAGCAAAATGTATATATAACGTGATTAGCATATTTAGACGAATATGCCGTGAGACTTTACGATTATCCTATACACTAATTGCCGAAGGTTCGGGCAAGTCATTTTAAATGATATTAATTGTTGCCTGAAATTGTCCATTACGAGTATAACTAGTCCGAAACCGGCCCGCGCGATGCGGCGGAGGATTTCCACCTGCATATTCATATTTAACGTAGCTTTATATATTTACAGAAGGGAAAACGGCTCATGTGTTAAGCGCCGTTGTAGATGTCGTTGTGTTTAGCGTTTTTTAAAAAGTGTCCATTTCGAACGTAGTTAGTTACGTTTGTTCATAAAATTATTTCGAGTCTGACGGTGCTGTCGAAAAATTTTAACTTGTGGCGAGCAGGAAGATACGGGCTGTCGTTGTGTTTAGCGGTTTTTAAAAAGTGTCCGTTTTGAACGCAGTTAGTTTCTTTTGTTCATAAAATTATTTCGAGTCTGACGGTGCTGTCGAAAAAATTTAACTCGCGCCGAGCAGGAAGATACGGGTTGTCGTTGTGTTTATCGGTTTTTAAAAAGTGTCCGTTTGGAACGTAGTTAGTTTCGTTTTGTTCATAACATTATTTCAAGTCTGACGGTGCTGTCGAAAAAATTTAACACGCGGCGAGGAAGAAGAAACGGGGTGTCGAAGTATTTGGGTGGAGTTTTTATTTTAAGTTAGAGAATTTACGTTTTACCCCCTGAAGTTTGATGTATTTTCTGTAATTTGGCTATAGTTGGGGTGGTGCTTTTGGTTTATTGGCTTTGAGTTTAGAGGATGGTGTTGTTGTTTTTTTCTGATGAAACGACCCATAACATCACCTCCTTTTCTATATTTGTAATGTAATGTAATTTGTAATTTGTAATGTAATGTAATGTAATGTAATGTAATGTAATAGTCAATAGAAGTATAGTAGTCACTAGTAGTATACTATTGTCCTTTGAAACTCTTCATTACATGTTTAGTTGAGTTGTTTCATTTGTTATTTACAATATATTTGTATTCGTGCAGTATAATAGATTGTAATTGAGTCTACATTAAGTGTATGGAGCTATCAATCAAACATATTCGGACCTGAGTAAATATAGTAAGATCATTTTTAACGGTCCTTTAGATCTCATACGTCAAGTCTAGTTGGCCGAAAGTGACGAGAACTGACGCCATATGTGTGCGTCAGCTTTAACGGAAGGAGGGCGTCAGCTTTAACGGAAGGAGGGCGTCAGTTGGACTGCTGTCGGAAAAAAACTTTACTTCCACGTGTTACTTTTTGATTTGTCTGAACTGACCAGCCGTCTGATGACCGTTTGAAATCAAATTTTTTTTCGAAAATTTTTGAAATTAAAACTTTTCTCCCATTTATCTTTATTATCTATATACACACTGTTGTAAATCACCCGATTACTCGCCGATTAATCCCCGATTACTCATTTTTAAGAGGAATCCGTTCCGATTTTCCAAAATCCGTTTAATTAATCGGTCAACGTCGATTGACGGGTTAAAAATCGAATTTGGTAATCAAAGTCGGTCAAAGTCAAAGTTAGTCAAAATTTTAACATGAATTTAAACTAGAACTTTGAAGTTTTTGAACAAAATGAACAATTTTAGACAATTACTTTAAAATTTATGTTAATGCTTATGGTTTTCTTCTATATTTACACATATAATTTTTGTAATTTAGTTTTTAAATGTAGAAAGTACAATCCGATTAACCTCTGATTAATCCCCGAATTGTCGATAAATCTTTCCAAAGTTCCGACCGATTAATCCCCGAATAACGAATTTTGCAACCTTATATATATATATATATATATATATATATATATATATATATATATATATATATATATATACACTTATCTTCATCTTCTTCACAATACATTCATCAATATCTTTAAAAAACATGTCTGGCCCAAAGTATGTAATTTTTTTATTTAGTATTTTGTAATTTTTTAAATTTAAGTACTTTTTTTATTTAGTATTTTTGATAATTTTTTCTATATTATTGAATAGTATATTATTAGTTTTATTAAATAAATGTGTTAATTTTATTAATAAAATGTAAAAAAGAAAAACTGATAAACCCTACACAAAACTGACATTTTGGGTTATTGAGTAGGGGTGTGCATGATTCGGGTAGAACCGAAAAAAATCGAAGACCGAGGTGGAACCGGACCGGAACCGAAATACCCGAGGATATTTAGTCCGGTCCTTGGCCTATATATTTTCACTATTTCAGGTATCGGTCCGGTCCGGGTCAAACCCGAAAAAACATGAAACTGGACCTGACCGAACCAATCCGAATGATATAAATTTCTTATGTGCATGATATAACTTCCTTTAATTATTATGTTTACTTATACTTATTCATTATAACATAATCCTCAAACCTTAAAATTTAGTATGCACACACTAATAAATTTTATATACGACCTACTAATATACTATACAATATCCATATTTGAAGTATAAACTTTTGAAGCTAATCTACGAAATTTACTCATCTTCATGAATTGCAATTGGTATAAGCTTTCCTTTCATATTTGTTCGTATATTATCAAGCTTTTTCTTTCATATTTGTCTCTTATAAGTGCTTTTGATTTAGAACTAATATTTTTACTATGATTATGGTTTGTGTTGTAAATTTAGTAGTTAAATATGGATAGTAAAATTTGTACTATATATATGTGCATAATGTAAGTTACAAAAACACATATACATTAAATACATCACACCTCTTCAACCTCTTTCTCTCCTATATCTTCTACAACACATCTCTCTTTTATTGGTTCTTTCAATTTGAATATATTGAACCAGGCCACTAAAGGTAGTTATAATCCTACTGAAATATAACACATTATCAGCACGAAGTGCTCCGTATAATCAAGGTTTATCTAAGCAAGCACACGTCACTAATCAAGGTAAGAAATTATCTAACTTTTATTAACTTCACTAACATTTATATTTATGTTATTTAAGGTATATATGGTCGGTTATACCGCCTGAATTATATTTCTGTAATCTAACTTTTATTAACTTCACAAACATTTATATTTATGTTATTTAAGTTATATATGGTCGGTTATACCGCCTGAATTATATTTCTGTAATCTAACTTTCATTAACTTCACTAACATTTATATTTATGTTATTTAAGTTATATATGGTCGGTTATACCGCCTGAATTATATTTTCTGTAATCTAACTCTTATTAACTTCACTAACATTTATATTTATGTTAATAAGACCTCATGATTGTACGCAACACGTCATTTGACAACACGGTACTTTATGTACGCAACACGTCATTTGACAACACGGTACCATGGGTCGAGATTAATTCCGATCAATACGAATACGATGGGGTCTTTATATGTTATCTAACATTTATGATTACTTATGCAATTAATCATTATTTATTTCATGCATACTAATGTTTATTCTTAAAAGTAAATCTTAAAAGTTAAAATAAGAAAAAATAGTTTGTATTTTTATTAAAAGTAAATCTTAAAAGTTAAAATAAGAAAAAATAGTTTGTATTTTTATTAAAAGTAAATCTTAAAAGTTAAAATAAGAAAAAGTAGTTTGTATTTTTATTAAAAGTAAATCTTAAAAGTTAAAATAAGAAAAAGTAGTTTGTATTTTTATTAAAAGTAAATCTTAAAAGTTAAAATAAGAAAAAGTAGTTTGTATTTTTATTAAAAGTAAATCTTAAAAGTTAAAATAAGAAAAAAAAATCTTGTCCTTTATATTACTCATACGCGTTTTGATATAGTGACTTTATTCGTTAACGTCAACTAACGACGTTACAACGATCATATATACATAACGGTTGTTAACGTCAACTGACGACGTTACAACAACTATATTTTTCAAATATAAAATAAACATCTCCGTTTTCACATTTTTCACAAATCAATCTTCATTTTTCAGATTACTACTCTCAAAAGGTTTTTGTAAAAATGATTCACACAAGGATGATTTTTCCTATTATATTGGTCATATTAACTATCATCATTGTTGCTAATATACCACCGGGTGAACCTATATTCTATCCTGTCCTTGTGGTTTTATTATTTGTAATCATACCATTATTCTGTTGTTTGCTACTTATGAATTTAAAATGATTCTAATTTCATTTTATTATTTGTCTATGAATAGAAGTTGATTATGATTTATGTTATTCATCTTTTTGATAATAGAAAATGTCGAATTTGAAAAGGCTTAAATTTGCTCATTTAGAACAAGTGGGAACAACTACTTAACATGGGTTATGAATGTAGAAAAACATCTCGAATCAAACGGTATTTTAGAAACCCTGAATGAAAATAACAATTATTCCGAACAAGAGAAAGCAATAGTAAGTATTTTTCTTAGCAAACATATTGACGAGTCCTTAGAATCTACATATTATATGATCGAAAATTCAAGTGTATTATGAAAAATACTCAAAGATAGATACGATATTAATTATAAAAAAAAATAACGGTGATCCATGAAAGAATAAAATTAAAGATATTAGTAGACGCTCTTATAAGAATTCCGGAGATTCTTATTAATGATCTGGTAACGTGGATCATCAGTCTAGTATTTCTTGAATACATGAACATCTTGTTTAGCTCTACAAATAAGTCCCAAAAGAAAAGAAAACGAGAGTGAATCTGTTGACAAATCTTGATTAAATTAACCCTGAGCTACCTTGAGACTTGAATGGTTTGAATTTTCTAAGATGCCTAGTTTTTTTTATGTATCACTCATAAATAAATGGTTTTAGACCATAACGCATATGTTTTATTAAGTGTTATCTTTTATGTACTTCAGATTATAACTTGTTTGCAGGTAATATAATTTGATTATCTTGCTGAAATATAACTCATTATTTGCTTATCTTATTTGAAGTTTTAGTATGAATCCTGCTGAAATACAACATCAATTAAATGGTAAAGACCTATGTATTGCAGATAGTAGTAACATACACACTATGTTCAAATCTAAGAAATATTTCATTGATTTAAATCAAATGAAGGAATTATAAATACTATATCAGCTCTTGCAAACTTGATATAAGGAACGAAAAAGGCAAAATTTCATATTACCAAATGGTACGAATTTTTTGGTAAACAATGTCTTGTTTTCTCCCAAATCAAAGAGAAATTTGTTAAGTTTCTCTGATATATATTATAATGGATATGATTATCAGTCATTGATAATCGAAAATGAGAAATATCTATGTAGCACCGAAAAGCGCATATGATAAAAAGCACATATGATGAAAAGCGCAGCGCATAGGATTAAAAGCGCATATGATAAAAAGCGCATATGATGAAAAGCACAGCGCATATGATAAAAAACACATATGATGAAAAGCGCAGCGCATATAATGAAAAGTGCATATGACGAAAAGCGCAGTACATATGATTAAAAGCGCATATGGTGAAAATGATATATGATGAAAAGCACATATGGTGATTAATGAAAATCACATATGGTGATTAATGAAAAGCACATATAGTGATTAATGAAAAGCACATATAGTGATTAACGAAAAACACATATGGTGATTAATGAAAAGCACATATGGCGATTAATGAAAAGCACATTGAGAAATAATCACCAATGTTTCTTGAAAGAATTCAAGGGTATATATATGGACCAATTCATCCATCATGTGGACCATTTTTCTAATAGACGCATCTAACGCATGGTCTCATGTTTGTGTGTTATCAAGCCTTAATATGGCATTTGCAAAGTTTCTTGCACAAATTATTAAATTAAGAACACATTATTCTGATTACACCATTAAAAGGATGAGACTTGATAATGCTGGTGAGTTAACATCTCAAGCTTTTAATGATTATTATATGTCTACAAGGATTGTTGTTGAACATCCAGTTGCTCATGTGCATACACAAAATTGGTTTAACTGAATCAATAGATAAACACTTACAGCTAATAACTAGACAATTAGAAATGAGTACAAAACTCTCAATATTTATATGGGGACATGTAAATTTACATGATGTGACATTAATTCGCATTAAATCAAGTGCAAGTTACAAATATTCTCCATTACCAACTTAATTTTGGTGGAGACCGAATATTTTCCATCTTAGAACATTTGGTTGTGCAGTGTATTTTTAATTGAACAATCACAACAAATGGTTCCTCAAAGAAAGATTGAAATATATGTTAGATATGAAACATCTTCAATCATAAGATATATTGAACCCATGACGGGTGATGTTTTTACAGCAAGTTTTGTCGATTGTCACTTTAATGAAACATTGTTCCCTATATTAGGGGGAGAAATGAAATATAAATAAAATGATGTTTCATGATGTGAACATCAATTAAGGAATATTGATCATCGCACAAAAGAATGCGAAAAGAAAGTTTAAATATAATGCATATGCAAGAACTTGCAAATTAATTACTTTATGCATTTAAAGATACAAAAAATAAGTGACTAAATCATATATACCAGCAATAAATGCTTCAGCTAGAATTGAAATTACAAAAGCTGGCAATAATGTCACTTATGAGTCTTTGCTACGGCAGAAACGTGGGAGACCAATTGGTTCCAAAGATAAAAATGCTCGAAAAAGAAAATCAGCTGATAATGAGGTAAAAGAAAGTGTTCAAGAAGAACCACAAATCAATACTCCTTCTGCAAAGGATATTGATAAATGTAAATACATAAATTGCAATAAATTATGCAATATTATGAAACTGAAATGAAATGAAAAATCTTGATGAGATATTTTCATATAATGTTACAATGACATCATGAATAAAGATGATGATCTGGAACCAAAATCTGTCATTGAATATCAAAATAGACGTGATTGAACTCAACGGAAAGGAGCAATACGAGCTGAATTAGAATTGCTCAATAAAAGAAAAGTTTTTGGATCAATCGTTATCACTTTTAAAGATGTGAAACAATGGGATACAAATGAATTTTTATCCGAAAAAAAATGTGCAAATGAAGTTACAAGGCAAAACTTGACTTGTAACTCAAGATTTCCCACAAAGACCAGAAATGAATTAGGAGAAAAACTTATCCTCCTATAATGAATACAATTACTTATTAGATACTTAATCAACCTGGTAGTTATTTAAATGCATCTCATGGATGTTGTTACTACTTATCTGTATGGATCACTTAATAATGATATATATATGAATATACCTGAAGGGTTAAGGTATCATAAGCATCTAATGCAAAACCCAATGGAATATATTCCATTAAATCACAAAGATTTCTAAATGGGTTTATACAATCGGGACGTATGTGGTATAATCGATTAAATTACTACTTGATAAGAAAAGGGTATACATATAAACTTATTTGCACGTGTGTTTTATAAAAACAATGTTCGGATATGTGATCATAGCTGTTTATATCAATTATCTTAAATAAAGAAATCTATGAAGCCATTCAACTTCTAAAGAAAAATTTTAAAATAAAAAAAAATCAAGTATTACGTTGATTTACATATTGAGCATATAACTAATGACTTACTTATACATCAAACAACTTATACCGAAAAGATTTTAAAATATTTTAATATGGACAAGACAAAAATCATTAAGTACTCATATGGTTGTTAGATCTTAATATTGATACTAATCCATTTCATCCTCTAGAAGATCATAAAGATCTTCTTGGTTCAGAAGTTCCATATTTTAGTGCAATTGGGGCTCTTATGTATCTTACAAATTATACAAGATCTGACATTTCTTTTGCAGTTAATTTATTGACAAGATTCAGCTCAGCCCCTACCAAAAGACATTGGAATGGGATCAAACAAATAGTTTGATACCTTCGGGGAACTACTGATTTATAATTATTTTATTCTAACAACTCGAAACAAGATTTGTTTGGTTATACAGATGCAGATTATTTATCTATCTACATAAAGCTAAATCTCAAACTGGATATGTATTCCTAAATGGAGGCACCGCAATATCATGACGTTCTCAAAACAAACACTTCTTGCAACATCATCAAATCATGCCGAAGTGATTGCATTACATGAAGCTACTCGGGAATGATTTTAGTTAAGATCAATGATACAAATCATTATTGATTCTTGTGGACTAGAACGCTATAAAAGCCCAACAACTATCTATGAAGATAATACAGCTTACATAGTACAAATGAAAGAAGAGTGTCAAAAATGACAGAACAAAACATAAATGCTGACGAGGCGCTAAAGCTATAAACGGTCTTAACGGTCATAAGTTTGATGGAAAAGAATGGTATATTGGTAAGGCTCAGAAAAAGACTGAAAGGGAATAGGAATTGAAACAACAGTTTGAGCAAACCATGAAGGAGACTGTAGACAAATCACAAGGGTCAAACTTGTACATAAAAGATTTAGATGATACAGTTTCAGATGAAAACCTCAGATTCTTCTCATATACTCAAGATCTCGTAAAAGACAACCAGATTAAAATGAGATACGTTCAATCAACAACTCTGCTGATCTTTATACCAAAGCACTGTCAATCGCTGTTTTCAAAACATACGCTCACAATATTGGCATGAGGCAAGTTCAAAAGATGTGACGACTCAGCGTTGTCTACTTGAGGGGGAGTCAACTCTATGCTGCACTCTTTTTCCCTTAGCTAAAGTTTTATCCCACTGGGTTTTCTTTAGCAAGGTTTTTAACGAGGCAGTATTAATTGCTCTTTAAAAAAATTACCATCCAAGGGGGAGTGTTGTAAATTTAGTAGTTAAATATGGATGGTAATTAGTCAAATATGGATAGTAAAATTTGTACTCTATATATGTGCATAATGTAAGTTACAAAAACACATATACATTAAATACATCACACCTCTTCAACCTCTTTCTCTCCTATATCTTCTACAACACATCTCTCTTTTATTGGTTCTTTCAATTTGAATATATTGAACCAGGCCACTAAAGGTAGTTATAAGCCTACTGAAATATAACAGTTTGATTTAAATAGCCATTATTAATCTAAATTTTATTTTGATATCCGGGTCAGCTTTTTAACCGAACTGCTCGGACCGATCTAGAACTAGACCGGAACCGAACCATATATAATTGGTCCGGTCCTCGATTCTCATTTCTCTAGAAATTCGGTCCTCGGGTCGGTCCGGGTATAACCCGGTTCGGTTCAGGTCTAGACCATGCACACCCCCCTATATTGAGTGTAAAAAACTGACATTTACTAGTCAAAGACAAATTACATTTTTTGATCAAAAATGCATAAACTGTCTGTGATATCACATTCACCATTAAAAATGGTTCAACACTTTTACACGTAGAGTAGGTACTTAACCACCACACGTCTATCTCCCGTAGTTGCATAACTCATCCCAACTACTGCCCTGGAGGAAACCCGGACCAATTCGAAGGCATGGCCGGTAAAATCCTCCCTCCCCGGTGCCCCCGCACGAAGCGAACACAATGTGACTAACTATACGCAAAACGGACACTTTTTAAAAAAACCCTAAATATTTGAGGTACTTTTCGTACACGTTGATTTTTCACTCGCAGGCTCCGTAACTATTTTCATCTATTAACAACAAACACATATGGGTCTATTATTTTTTTAATTATTTAGTATTTTTTGGATATATTTCAGTAAATCTTCTACTCTTGAATCGTACGAAGCGTTAATATAAGATAACGACTTAATTGCGTTAAATTTTTAAAAGTCAACAATTCCATAGCGAAACGCGGAGATGCACATATATTGTTAATTTAAAATAACATTTAAATCTTTGACGGGTTATACCTTTTAGTTCGATTCGAGTTGCGTTTCAACGACATGATCGTTAGACACGAAATAATTTTACAAACTAAACACAATAAAATACATTGAAAACTGAACCCGACGCGAAGCGAGGGTTCGAAAACTAGTTTGTTTCTATAAGTTAAAAGTTGTAGCGTGATGTATTTTGTTTTCTACACCTCTAGTTTATTACTAGAGGATTAATAAAATTTTATTTGTCGTTTTAAAAAATGAAAAAAATAATAATAATTATGCGTAGTAGTTATTTTTGTATTTAACAATTATTTTACAACACATATAATAATAAGGTAAAAGAAGGTATATAAATGATGATTGTGTATGAGTATAAGATAACTATGTTTTTCAGTGGTTATTTTTTTCAATAGTAGAACTCTACTTCCATAATTGGATAAGAACTTAGACAATATTAATAAACAAGTCATAAAATTTTATTAAACTATAAAATAATTATTTAAAACATATAAAAATAACTAAAATATTAAAAAGATCGCTTGATGTCCTAGAGTATCATGAAAGGTTAATTTGTAAGCTAATTATTTTATTGTACACAGAGTTAAAAACTTTAAAATGTCATTTTGACATCCTAAAACGACTCTGAAAGGTCAAAATCGTAAACTTTTAACTGTGTATGCAAGACGTTCCTCACTAATATCATCATGACTCTCGAGGTCATGTGTGATAGCAATACCAAACCAAGTACGATTAGTAATGGGGTCCCGAGTTAAGCCTTATTGTAGTAAAGATTGTATCTAACAGAATAATAATAGTTGTAATACAACTCAAACTCGTAATAAGCGCTTTTGTAATGACCCGGAAATTTCTGACTAAATTTAAACTTAATCTTTATATGATTTAATATTTCTGACATGATAAACAAAGTCTATGAAGTTGAATCTCAAAATTTTGAACTATTCAATTACTCTTCGATTGTTCTCAACGATTCGCGAACAATTATATGTAAACAGATACATACTATAACTTAAAAACGTAACAAAGTGTTGAGTATATGATACTGTGCATTAAACTTATTGGTTTGATTATCTGATTGATATATTTAACTACGTAGTTAAAAGATTATGCCAAACGATTGAATTAAAAGATATTTATTGAGTCTCTTAATGATTATGATATTTTTACGGGTCTCTGTTATGAGGTCCACACTGATTTAAGAAATCATTCATTTTTAACGATATTCGAAATAAATGGTAAAGTGTTAGATAATGAAAGTTAGACAAAAGTTAGTGGAGAACTAAACTGCATAATATTCAATTGATTTTGTTTTAAACATGCGAGAATGTTTTTCGATATAATAGAATTTGTTAATTAAGTGTGTTTGTTTAAATAACGTAATTTGGACACATACAATAATAAGAAATATTAACTGTTAGAATTAGATATATGAATAAATGTGCGATGTGTATTTTAAAACGTGTTTATTAATATTGAAAATATATATTTAACAATACGATAAAATATAATATTAACTTGGTCATAAAAACGAATTGTTATTATATATATATATATATATATTAACAAATAGCGAGACGATGATTTATAGAAGTAAATGACCAAAATACTCGAAATTTTAAGATATACTTTGAATGGTATAGTTTAGGGATAATTTAAGGCTATATTTTGAAAAAGGTACGTGACACGAAATGTAAAATATAATTTTTCTCAGCGTACGAAAGGACATTTGAAAAACCGGAACCGGGACATAAGTCGAGTGACGACGTACGATTTATCGAAACTAAAATTACAAATCAACTATGCATGTGAATTTAATATAATATATAATTAATTATATAAATTAAATATATTATATAAAATTATGTCGACAAACAAAAAGTTAAAAGTTTGTGAGCTGGATCAGAGGGTCATGCGATCGCATTGCCTTGATGCCCAAAAACCATGCGATCGCATGAGGTGCTGTAGCAGGCCAGAATCCTATAAAAGCTCGAGCTGGTTTCCAGTTTCTTTCCAATTCATTCCTCCGTATTATTTATTATATTTATATTATTATTATTATTATTATTATTATTATTATTATTATTATTATTATTATTATTATTATTAAGATTAATATTATTATTAATCTTATTATTATTAGTAGTATTAATATTATACATAAAATACTACGACGAGGTCTTGAGCGTATCACTTTCAAAATGGTTTTTCGAGCGGGATAGAACTAAGGAAATTATGGGTTATTGCCAAGGAGGTTATGGGTAATGTTCGGGGGTATATTTAACCTAGTGTTTATCATCTCCGTTACGTCTACGTACTTTTCTACAATATTGAATCTCAATATTGATACGTAAGCACTCATATTTTATCTTTTATATATTAATTGTGTATCCATGTCTAGTGCTCGAGTATATATATTTATACATGCTTGTATGCTAAATTTCGTCATTAAACATTTTATGATGAATCACAAATTAAATACATATGTTACTGGTAAAAGGTATATGATATGCATGTTTTTGAAAAGCTGGCGAAAAATCAATGACTTTTCATTTAGATATCGAATAGTTTCGATGGATTAAGAGATATGATCAACTGAATTATGATAGACGTTAATTGAAATTGCTTTTGAATCTGCAATTAAGATTTAAACAACTTGTTTACGAGATTGATAAAATGGATTTTTGAATATTACCAACCGAGTAAATGACTCCTTATATAAGGTATGTCTCGTTTTGTTGAACTATTATCGAAATTGACTTTTTGAAACGACTTTGGATAACTTTTGTATGTCGATCTCGAGCATTAGGATTTTGATACACTATGACCAGACCTAGCTTGATAGACATTTATTGACCAACATATGTTCTCTAGGTTGAGATCTACGGTTATTTGGTAATCCGAGTTTCGATCACATTTTGGTGAACGACTTTATATGCTGCTAAGGTGAGTTTCATATGCTCACTTTTTAATTACTTTTGCAATCTATATTTTTGGGCTGAGAATACATGCACTTTATTTTAAACGCAATGGACACAAGTACATACTAAATTCTACACCGAGTTTGAACCGAAAATCCCTTAGCTTTGGTAACTAGTAACTGCCGGTTATAAGAACTGGTGGGCGCGAGTAGTTATATATGGATCCATAGGGCTTGACATCCCCGTCTGTTCCAGGTATAGAAACCCTAGCCTGAACTATAAAACAGACGTATGCTATTTGAGTTTAGTACACGTTGGATTGCGTGTATTGTACATGTTGGTTGCATGGATGTTAAAACAGGGGTACTTATTATAACGTTAAAGCTTAGTTACCAGGGTGCTCAATCTTGTAGAATATTTTGATAAACGTTTCTGGATGAAACAACTGAAAACTTGTGATTCACCTTTATATACAGATTATGCGCAACATTAAAACTATGAACTCACCAACCTTTGTGTTGACCCTTTTAAGCATGTTTATTCTCAGGTTTCTAGAAGTCTTCCGTTGTTTGCTTATATGTGATACAAGCTATGTGCATGGAGTCATACATGCTTTATTCAAGAAAACTTTGCATTCACAAAATCATTACCGTGTATCTTATTTTGACTTCATTGTTAACGGATGTGTTATGGTAAACTATTATTTATGGTGATTGTCTATATGTAGAAATCATCAATCGTTGAAAACCTTAGAAATTGATATTCATTTATTGTGTACCTTTTGAAAAGAATGCAATGTTTACAAAATGTATCATATAGAGGTCAAATACCTCGCAATGAAATCAATGAATGACGTGTTCGTCCAGATAGATTTGGAGCGATCGTCACAGTTGGTATCAGAGCGTTGGTCCTAGCGAACCAGGTCTTGCATGAGTGTGTCTAACTGATAGTTGTTAAGATGCATTAGTAAGTCTAGACTTTGACCGTGTCTGCATGTCAAAAGTTTTGCTTATCATTTTTTGTCGGAAATTACCTGCTTATCCTTCCTAGTCTAGACACGTTTTACTGCATTGATTGCATGAATAGTGTATAGACAAAATTCATATCTTAGCGTATCTGTTACTGTAAACTTTTCCTGACATCTTCCGAAAATTTCTCCGTGATTTATGGAATTTGGTATTATATATACATATGTAATTATGTATTGAAGAATACCAAACTAAATTCTATAATCTAATTCATATCAAAAATCATCTCCCTAATTATACAAGATGGATTCCGTATCTAGTTCAAATTCCTTAAACTCTGACAGCTATTCCGATATGGATATTCACCTGAATTCCGAAGACATTGTAACCGGAATAGATCAACCAATTAGCCATCATCTATTCTGAATGAATTGGGGATGAGTTCATAGCCTACTTAATTATTGGAGACAAGAAGAAGGCGATCCCTTCCATCCACCACATTACCCTCTTGGCGAAGAACCTGAAGCACTTACCGGCGAACCTGTTCGTAATACCATTTTCTCTCTCATTTCCAGAGTATCTCATCACGATAATATACTCTCTCAAATTCTGAATCTTATTCATCCACTCGTCTGAACCAACAATCGTCCCGGTGTAATAGAAGAAGTCAACGAGCTTTGCGCTCGGGTAGTGACTTTGGAGAATACGGTGCAAAGGTTACAAGCACCAGCAGCATCACCGGCATCAACAGTACCACCGACAACAACATCAACAGTACCATTACCACCACCAACAACATCCGCATCGCAAACCTCAACTTCACAATCTGTTCCACGAGCATCAACATCATACGCACAGTAGTTACCAAGAAATACCAGCAACAATAACCGATGAAGTATTAACTCATTTCCCCTGAAGAAATTTTATGTATATTTAATATATATGAATTTTGAAATCAAAATAAATCTTTTCGTACTAAGCCATTACGTGTGAAACTTAACTGGTAGGTACTACTCGGTTAGTTCATATTACTAATATGCAATGATGTACATCCTTCCTTAACAACTTAATCATTGTTAACTACAATCTCTGTTTCAACTTAATGAATTCCATTTCATAATAAACCAAGTGTATTATTCAATTACATAATTGATTTTACATTTTCATTTTCGATATACTCGAAACTTTCCAGAAAACATCATTTTTACCTTGCGAAGTTAGCAAGAGTTCCATAAGCACCAACATGATTCACTGAGGAAATATCAATAAAACTGAATAACGAAGTATTGATTATATTAGTAAAATACTCCACGAATATTATGAAATCTTTAATGTTTTAAAGATTATTCATTTCTAATCCAGCCAAAAATTAAATGAGCTTAATATGATATTAACTCATTAAATCTGTGTTACATCTGAAGAAAATATATATACATATATTTTCATAAAGACGGTAATAAAAATTCTTTTGTACAAAGTATTAATTGTGAAATCTTTAACGAGTAGGTAATACCCGGGAAATATATAAGTTCGCAATTAATATGTTACATTGTACATTCTTCAACTTTGATTCAAAAATTATTAACAATGCTCACAAACGATATACAATCGTTTTCATACAAATTCAATTACATATTCTGATATTGGCGGATCAGAATCCAAGTCATAACTCTGAACCGGTGACATCATTCTTAGATCTCTACATCTTTCAAAGCTATACTTTGACTTTAAATCTGTGAAAGATCCTTTAGCATTGTTATTACCGAAAATAATCTTGCAATTCCTTTTCAAAATATCCAGTATTATCAACCTTTCAAACAGTTAACGATGACCTTTCAGACTTGTAACTTTGGCATATACGTTTTTGTTACTGGGGAACCTTTCATGTTCCACCACATTAACAGTAAATGTACCAACAAATTCATTAATCTATGACTTAAAGTCTCTCCGAAAAACCATTATAATTGTTCATTGAAACCCTATCATGTACTCATCCACATCTTGTAACGGTAATTGCCATACCAACTACCGGTAATTAGCAATCAGTATTTCAAATTTTGCAACAATTCTACGCCAACAGTTATATATATACATATAATGTCTATCTCCTAGACTTATTTACTTCGAAGGTGAAGTTTCTGAAAAACACCCAAACTGCGAAACTAGTTCTCCGAACTTTGGAAAAATGTTGATGAAGCAGCAAAAACTGTAAACGACCTTAACAGTAAAAAGTTTGATAATAAAGAATAGTGTGCTGGCAAAGCTCAGAAAAAGAGAAGGTTTGGTACTGAAAAACGGATTCAACCTGCCTTCAAAGAATACAAACGATTCAGTGTCTGCTGAAATCCTTAGCAAATACCTTACTCCTTACTCTAAAACCTTTGCGGACAATATTCTTCATCATCATTTTATCTTAAACATTCTAAGATACCATCGTATCTTCCATTATAAATATCCTCCATATTTCTGAAGATATTTTTTTCTCATAACCATTCTTATCTGAAAATCATTCATCTCTTCGCGCTATCTGTGTTACATCATAAAAGAAACTATTTTAGTTTCTAAAATCTAAAAAATTGGAAAAAATGGATGTTTTGAAGTAATGTTGGGAACTGAAGCATGAATTATTATAATATAATGACACTTGATCAACGTGATTATATTACAGTAAGTCATGTTGAGTTTCTAATGGTACGTGATAAAGGTTCACAGATCCCACCCTCATCATGAACCATGTTACATAACTCTTTCATTCTATATAATCTCTAAATATATCAAGAAAATGTATTTCTTGATGATTCGGTCTTTTCCGGATATTCTGGTAATTTGACAAATCAAGATCGTGTCATTACAATTCTTTTCTTAGAACATTAACCATGTTCATTTCAAAATCCATACCTACGAATTCTGGACATTATTCGCTTGACTTAAAGTCGGGAAGAGAAATCGAAAACATGGAGCTCTGAAATATAAAGGAGAATATAAGCCCGATAACAAACCCGAAATTTAAAAACCGTGTATATCAATGCGTATACCAATATAAAGACACGGGAGAATGAAAAACACTATAACCCCAAGGTAATGATAGAAGAAAATAACTTCCTCTGGTGGTAGATGAAAAAGAAGAATGACAGATATGAAAGTTAGGAGTATATCAAGAATCAGAACTGGATGAAGCATTTTCACAATCTTTTGGAAGTATGAAATAAGGAAGAAGATTATAGGAGTGGTGAAAATAAATGAAACGGAAGAGGTCAATTTATAGCAAAATATCAGACATAGCAATCGAGGCAGATTACGCATTTAATCAAAGGAAATCCTAATTTCCTTAAATTCCGAAGAATCAAATCTTATTTAAATTATGAAGATTTTCTATTCCTTAAATTCCGAAAATCAATCGTTACTACGTCAAGAGATAAGACGAATCTATATTCTCCATTTCACTCTATTACGATAACTTCCCTCATACACTTCGAGTAATTGGATTTTTTTATCCATATTATTCAACGGTGATAAAAATTCTATTTATCAACACATATTCGTCATGAAAAACATTTTTATTGTTAGCCATGACGACTTCACTCATATTTCGGGACTAAATTTCTTTAACGGGTAGGTACTGTGATGACCCGGAAATTTCTGACTAAATTTAAACTTAATCTTTATATGATTTAATGTTTCTGACATGATAAGCAAAGTCTATGAAGTTGAATCTCAAAATTTTGAACTATTCAATTACTCTTCGATTGTTCTCAACGATTCGCGAACAATTATATGTAAACAGATACATACTATAACTTGAAAACGTAACAAAGTGTTGAGTATATGATACTGTGTATTAAACTTATTGGTTTGTTTATCTGATTGATATATTTAACTACGTAGTTAAAATATTATGTCAAACGATTGAATTAAAAGATATTTATTGAGTCTCTTAATGATTATGATATTTTTACGGGTCTCTGTTATGAGGTCCACACTGATTTGAGAAATCATTCATTTTTAATGATATTCGAAATAAATGGTAAAGTGTTAGATAATGAAAGTTAGACAAAAGTTAGTGGAGAACTAAACTGCATAATATTCAATTGATTTTGTTTTAAACATGCGAGAACGTTTTTCGATATAATAGAATTTGTTAATTAAGTGTGTTTGTTTAAATAACGTAATTTGGACACATACAATAATAAGAAATATTAACTGTTAGAATTAGATATATGAATAAATGTGCGATGTGTATTTTAAAACGTGTTTATTAATATTGAAAATATATATTTAACAATACGATAAAATATAATATTAACTTGGTCATAAAAACGAATTGTTATTATATATATATATATATATATATATATATATATATATATATATATATATATATATATATATATATATATATATATATATATATATATATATATATATATATATATATATATATATATATATTAACAAATAGCGAGACGATGATTTATAGAAGTAAATGACCAAAATACTCGAAAGTTTAAGATATACTTTGAGTGGTATAGTTTAGGGATAATTTAAGGCTATATTTTGACAAAGGTACGTGACACGAAATGTAAAATACAATTTTTCTCAGCGTACGAAAGGACATTTGAAAAACCGGAACCGGGACATAAGTCGAGTGATGACGTACGATTTATCAGGACTAAAATTACAAATCAACTATGCATGTAAATTTAATATAATATATAATTAATTATATAAATTAAATATATTATATAAAATTATGTCGACAAACAAAAAGTTAAAAGTTTGTGAGCTGGATCAGAGGGCCATGCGATCACATGGCCTTGATGCCCAAAAACCATGCGATCGCATGGGGTACTGTAGCAGGCCAGAATCCTATAAAAGCTCGAGCTGGTTTCCAGTTTCTTTCCGATTCATTCCTCCGTATTATTTATTATATTTATATTATTATTATTATTATTATTATTATTATTATTATTATTATTATTATTATTATTATTATTATTATTATTATTAAGATTAATATTATTATTAATCTTATTATTATTAGTAGTATTAATATTGTACATAAAATACTACGACGAGGTCTTGAGCGTATCACTTTCAAAATGGTTTTTCGAGCGGGATAGAACTAAGAAAATTATGGGTTATTGCCAAGGAGGTTATAGGTAATGTTCGGGGGTATATTTAACCTAGTGTTTATCATCTCCGTTACGTCTACGTACTTTCCTACAATATTGAATCTCAATATTGATACGTAAGCACTCATATTTTATCTTTTATATATTAATTGTGTATCCATGTCTAGTGCTCGAGTATATATATTTATACATGCTTGTATGCTAAATTTCGTCGTTAAATAGTTAATGATGAATCACGAATTAAATACATATGTTACTGGTAAAAGGTATATGATATGCATGTTTTTGGAAAGCTGGCGAAAAATCAATGACTTTTCATTTAGATATCGAATAGTTTCGATGAACGGATTAAGAGATATGATCAACTGAATTATGATTGACGTTAATTGAAATTGCTTTTGAATCTGCAATTAAGATTTAAAAAACTTGTTTACGAGATTGATAAAATGGATTTTTGAATATTACCAACCGAGTAAATGACTCCTTATATAAGGTATGTCTCGTTTTGTTGAACTATTGTCAAAATTGACTTTTTGAAACGACTTTGGATAACTTTTGTATGTCGATCTCGAGCATTAGGATTTTGATACACTATGACCAGACCTAGCTTGATAGACATTTATTGACCAACATATGTTCTCTAGGTTGAGATCTACGGTTATTTGGTAATCCGAGTTTCGATCACATTTTGGTGAACGACTTTATATGCTGCTAAGGTGAGTTTCATATGCTCCCTTTTTAATTACTTTTGCAATCTATATTTTTGAGCTGAGAATACATGCACTTTATTTTAAATGCAATGGACACAAGTACATACTAAATTCTACACCGAGTTTGAACCGAAAATCCCTTAGCTTTGGTAACTAGTAACTGCCGGTTATAAGAACTGGTGGGCGCGAGTAGTTATATATGGATCCATAGGGCTTGACATCCCCGTCTGTTCCAGGTATAGAAACCCTAGCCTGAACTATAAAACAGACGTATGCTATTTGAGTTTAGTACACGTTGGATTGCGTGTATTGTACATGTTGGTTGCATGTATGTTAAAACAGGGGTACTTATTATAACGTTAAAGCTTAGTTACCAGGGTGCTCAATCTTGTAGAATATTTTGATAAACGTTTCTGGTTGAAACAACTGAAAACTTGTGATTCACCTTTATATACATATTATGCGCAACATTAAAACTATGAACTCACCAACCTTTGTGTTGACCTTTTTAAGCATGTTTATTCTCGGGTTTCTAGAAGTCTTCCGTTGTTTGCTTATATGTGATACAAGCTATGTGCATGGAGTCATACATGCTTTATTCAAGAAAACTTTGCATTCACAAAATCATCACCGTGTATCTTATTTTGACTTCATTGTTAACGGATGTATTATGGTAAACTATTATTTATGGTGATTGTCTATATGTAGAAATCATTAAACGTTAAAAACCTTAGAAATTGATATTCATTTATTGTGTACCTTTTGAAAAGAATGCAATGTTTACAAAACGTATCATATAGAGGTCAAATACCTCGCAATGAAATCAATGAATGACGTGTTCGTCCAGATGGATTTGGACGGGTCGTCACAGCTTTTTTCAATGAATGATATATAACAAGGGGTGACAAATCCGCGCTTTTCCGTGGTCAGGGTCGGATATTAGGGCGTGCAACGCGTACGGTCGCACAAGGCCCAATATATATAGGAGTCCAAAAGATTTAGTCTAATATTAAGTACATAGATTCATTTGTTAATACAATCGTTATTTTGATTGGTCTTAGCACTTATGACTTTATTAGTATTATATATATATATATATATATATATATATATATATATATATATATATATATATATATATATATATATATATATATATATATATATATATAACATTTGAATATAAATGGTTCACTTTATTTACTAAACAAGACGTATAATATTGACATGACGACTATAACTGCGGTTATACCTTTACGCACTTAACAAACGCATCTGAATCAACGTACAACAAACTAAAATACCAAAAAACAAAATAACTAATCTAAAAGAGATGTAGTTCATCATATAGTAAACACGATAAATATAATTCTCATTAGATAGATGTTCGAGAAGTCTAGAGATCGAGTCTCGCTAGGGAATTTTGTAATGCAAATTGCTTTGCAGTTGATTATAGAGTCCTCTAACGATTTCTTGCAAATTGTGGGTTCTGCCCAAATCTAACAAGGTTCTCTCGGGATTTTTCCTTGGCTGCAATATGTCGAGGTTTTCTCCTAACGGGTGTAGGAAGTGAGCATAACATGTGACTTCCTGAATATGATCGGGTGGGTGGGATCTCGTCTGACGTTAATACCAACAATCAAAAAAGATAGATAGTTGTTCGACCATATAGTAACGACTATTTACTGTTTTAAAGTATATGATACCATCAATTCATTCATATATCATATGATATGATATGATTTTAAACAATTTTTTTAAGATAATAGATACAATAATTAATTAAATAATAAAACTCATAGTGCACGCTATATAAATAATAATAAAGGGTCCGACTACAGGGTCACCTATACTATTTCATGTCTGACAACATTGTGTAAAATTCATTATATTATTGCAAGTTGATCTAGATTACAAAGTAGGCCGACTTCTTATTTTAACTGAATATTTAAAATTGGGCCACCACAACTGAAAATTATATACGGTATCAATTAGAGAAAACAAAAAAAAAAAAAAAATAAACTATTCATTTGAAACTTTTTTGCAATTTTATCACCTTACTCTCTCGCTTTTTATATTATGTTAAATTTCACCCCCTTTTAATTATCTTTTTAATTTTTCCCAACCCTCTAATTTTAAGAGATATATATTAAACACTGTAACATAATAACACAAATACATAAGTGGCTGGGTGGCCTTTATTGTTTCCAGATGGGTGCAGGTTCGATTCTTGCAGGGGGTGTTTTTTTTTTTCCCTTCCAGGCTAGCCGATTTTGGGCCCAGCGAAGCGGGCCGACCCGAATACTTGTTCGTATAAATTGTTCATTTTGTTACACATGATAAATACAACTTGAGTGAATACATACTTTTTTAATAATTCAATAATTTAACACTTTTAACCAAGGTTGAAAAAGACGCGAGATGGGGTCGAAACGGTAGGGACCTTAAAATGTCGCAACGGAAAAAACGGGATCGAGACAGATGTTGACCAATGTTGACTTTTTATATATTTCAAACATAAACATTTCAACCATAAATATTTCAAACATAAATATTTCAAAATAAACATAGATATTTGCCTTTAATTGAAATATTTATGTTTGAAATGATAATTTTTGAATTTATTAAAGAAAGTCAACGTTGGCCAATATCCACCTCGACCCCGTCTCGACCGTCTCGGTCGTTTTTTTACCGTCTCAGCCGTTTTTACTGTCTTAGTCCATATAAGAAAGTATTTACAATTAATCGTTTTTATAACACTCAAAAATTTATATCGATTTATAGCATTATAAGAAAAGGTTATGTCAAGTGTATCAGATTTTTTTATCGACCAGGTTTAATATTATCTATAATATATAACATCTAAGGGTACGACTTTCAGTATCGTATTAATGACTCTACTAACGAATTAGAAGAATTATTTTGGATCTATCCAATTTCATATGAAATATTTCGTGCATTTTCTCATATTTAATTTATTGATGGATGCTACGTATAATACGAATATTTATAAGTTGCCCTTTTTTGAATTCGGTGGTGTTACTTCCACTAGCAAGACGTTTTTCATAGCATTCGTCTTGATAGTGAAGAAAAAACTAACAACTTTATTTGGGCTTTAAATTGTTTAAAGTTGGTCAATGGAAGAAAAAATTGTTTAAAGTCTTGATAGTAAACGAATCGAAGAAAAAATTGCTACAGTACTGTTGCTACAGTGATTCCGTTGCTACAGTAATTACGTTGCTACAGTGTTAACGGGCTACAACGATTCCGTTGCTACAGTATAATAGGTAAAATGATGAAACTGCCCCTAGTACTATTTATCATTTTTGTCTAATAGTTAATATAGTAATGTTGAGAAAAACAAAAAAGTATAAATAAAGTAACATTTAATTAATAATATTACTATAGTTAATATATTAAAAAAACGTCTACTCAATATTAATAAGCAATAAATAATAAATAATATAGCTGATATTAAATTAAAATAATTACTGTAATATACTACCTCCGTCCCACCACAAGTGTCCACATTTCTATTTTGGGATGTCCCATTTCAAGTGTTCAGTTTCAACCAATGAGAAGGGATTATTCTGGAGAGAGAAGATTTCTGATTGGTAGAGAATGAAGTTAGTGAGATTTCCTAAAACTGTGTGTAAAAAGTAAGTGGACACTTGTAATGGGACGGAGTGAGTATATATTATTGTAATGTAATTATGAAAAAGAGAAAACATGAGTTTTTATGATGGGGTTGCAGGCTAGGAGGGTGGGCCTGGGGTTCTCCTAGAATTACCGAATAATAAATAATGAAAAGTGACACCGTCAAAATGTTAGAAATGTGTGGTCAACATGACGTTAACATAGCATCATTTGATGACAGGACACACAAAAATAATTGTCGTTCTTATATGTACGAGAATGTAAAAATTGTTTAAAAATGCATTGAACTTTCACTAAATTTCTATTATATGCTTTCAACTTTCAACTCTCTTATTGTATGCATTCAACTATTTAAATTGTTCTATTGTATTTATAACATGTAACCTCCAGGTCACCTCAATTAAATTTCTAAACATTTACATTATTAGTCTCTAATGTTTAAAACCCTAATTTCATTGGTCCCTTTTTTAACTTCCTTCCAACCAGGACCTGTCATGAGGGTATGTTTGTACTTTTCTTTCCTGCCCCTTTATGTTTTCCAGCTTTTTATCTTCATCATCGTCACCAATTACATAAAAAAAAGAAAAAAGAAAAAAAAAAACCTAAATTCAATTACAATTTCTTTTATGCCAGCTTTCAAGGTACACATTTGTTTTGATGTTGCAATAACATTTTTTCTAATTCTTTCAGTATCATATCAATTTCACTCCATCTTTTAATCTTTATCAAATCTGGGTCGGATCTACAAAATCAAGAATTATCACTTGCATAACAAGAACATCTATTTGGAAGGGAACAGATCGTACGCGCACCACCCTTCAGATCTGGCGTAGATTTCGGAAAAGGTTTTCAGATCCGGTTGTCTAACCATATAATTTCAGATGGGGTTGTCTAGCCATCAATGTTTTCAGATACGGTTATCAGATCCGGTTTTCAGATAGCAAGTCGTTGTCAAGATGCTTATTCATCAGAATGGATTCCAAAGAAAAATCAGATTTGGTTATTCAGTTATTGGATGTGATTAAACAAACCGCGGTAGCTCGTTTTCGTGTAAAAAGGAAAAAAGCTCATCCTTTGATTAAAAGTCACTTTATTAAACATGTGTGGGGTGGAAAAAATATGAAGCGTAACCGGCGCCGTGATAATTTTCGATGGCATGAGAGATACTTTATCGAGAATGTGATGAATGATTCGGAAGAGAATATTGACTGTTGCTCATGTTGCTCTTCATGTGCGTCATCGGACTCGGAAACATAATTTAATTTAGTCTCGTGTCGTGTTGCATCTAATATCCTCGTGTTTGTGAGTCCATTATAGTTTCGTGTTTACGGGTGTGTGTTCGTTTTTATTGTGCGGTTGTGGGTTGTCTCGTGTTATGTCTAGCTCCTTGCTAGTTCTTATCTCGTGTGCATTTTATATTTTAATAAAACTTGCATTTCAAAAAAAAATTAAACAAATCCTTTCAACTCCTTTCAACCATATAAGGATCCACACGAAAGTAATACGGTAATATTTTAATTTGTACAGTAAGTGATGATTACAACGCTTGGTGAAAGTAATGTGTGAATTTTAATTTGTACAGTACTGTGTGAATTTTTTTTCAATTGTTTTTTATTTTGTATTATATGATTTTGAGAAGATGAAGATGATGAATCCATGATGATGAATGGATGAACATGGAACTATTTTTTCTAATAGAGGGACCAATCAAATTAGGCTTTACAAACATGAGGGACTAATAATGTAAATGTTTAGAAATTAAATTGAGGTGAACTGTAAGGTAACTTGTTATAACATGTATAATACATACAATAGAACAATTTAGATAGATGAATGCATACAATAGGAGATTTAAAAGTTGAATACATACAATAGGAATTTGGTGAAAGTTTAAAGCATTTTCAAACAATTTTCCCACAAACAAATGATTGTGCGGACCACCCGTTACCTTATTAATACTAAGGCCACATGCAATAGTTCCCAATTTTCATTGAACTTCTCTCCTCCACTTTAGCGTCATATCAGCACAAACCCTTTAACATTTCTTTCACATTTCTCTTCATCAAACCCGCACTATTATACACTCCATTTCAAACTAAATATATCTACAAATATATCTATAAAATATAAAGTGTACAAACAATTAAACACAAGGTACAAATAAAAAAAATAGTGGGTCTCAATTTTACCTTTGGCGACTAGTTACAGGAGTGGCTAAACCTCCTTTTAACAATTTGCTCCCACTCTTTGTGACTACAATGGCGACCGTTAACATGGAGTTTAACACTCCATTGCAAGTGGCCTAAATACTAATTAGGAGATTAAAATTATCCACAGTTCCATACTAATAATATAGTTAGTGACATTAAGTAATAATAATAATAATAATAATAATAATAGTAATAGTAATATAAATGTAAAGTATAAAACCAAATAATCATAATTTATAAACTAATCAGCTTCAACACAATCGGTTTTAATTTTCAATTAGACGAAAATTGTTTTTATTAGGTTTATAACTAGTGGTAGGGTCATTGCATTGCGACGTAGCAGTGAGTGGTCGAAGGTTTGCGTTTAGGTTGATGTTATGTTGAAATTTTAATAAGTGAGTCAGGTACAGTCATATGCATCAATAATTTAAACTTTCTTATTTATTTATATAAATCGCTAGCTAAAAATTAATGAGACGGCTGTCAATTTAAGTAATTATAACTCGCGGTTTTGTGAGAAATTGGTTGTTCCATAAATTTATAATTACAACTTGCTTATCTATGATTGGAATTAATCTATTACTAATTAAAATATATATATATATATATATATATATATATATATATATATATATATATATATATATATATATATATATATATATATATATATATATATATATATATGGGTAGGATCAAGAGGGAAGTAACCATTCGGGGGGAAGCAAAAACTTTTTTTTCTTCGTTTTTTGAAAAAACTTTGTTCACGAACATTATAGAAGAGATGAAAATATGAACATTTACTAGAGACACTTTGTGATAAATGTTTTTATTTTGGCGGGAAAACGCTCGAAGAAGTAATATATAACAATTATCGTGTTTTTCGAGCATATGTTGAGGTTTTAGCTATTGGGGTTTAGATATTAGGGTTTAGATATTAGGGTTTATAGGGTTTAGATATTAGGGTTTAGAAATTTAGGGTTTAGGGTTTAGATTTAGGGTTTAGATTTAGGATTTAGATTGAGTTTTTAACACGAACGGCTTAGAGTTTAGGGTTTAGGGTTTAGGGTTTGGTGTTTTGGGTTTATGGAATAAACCCAAAACACCAAACCCTAAACCCTAAACTCTAAATCGGGCTAAATTTTACTTCACAAAACATGAAAAAAAGACGTTCATATTTTTCACGAACAATATTATCTTGAATGTTATTTTTATCGATCGTTTTCCCGCCTAAATAATGACATTCATCACGAAGTGTCTCTTCTAAATATTCATATTTTCGTGTGATCTTAATGCCGGAAAAAAATTCCAAAAAAACGATTTTTTTTTGCTTCCCCCCGCTTCCCCCCGATTGGTTACTTCCCCATTGATCCTGCCCCTATATATATATATATATATATATATATATATATATATAGTGAAAGGATCCCTAGAGAACTAGAGTATGTAGAGAACCCATAAAACTCATAGATTGAACTTTAATCTATGTGGAGATTGAGCTTCAATATATGAAAAAAAAATACAATCTGGAAAAAAAAAACTGCAAAAAAAAACATCGAATCTGCACAGAAAAAAAAAGTGAATCTGCAAAAAAAAAAAAAAAAAACTGCAAAAAAACGTCAATCTGCACGCAGATTGACTCAATCTGCACAAAAAAAGTCAAATCTGCACAGAAAAAAATCGATCTGAAAAAAAAAAAACTGCAAAAAAAAACGCAGATTGACTCAATCTGCATAAAAAAAAACTGAAAAAAAGTCGATCTGTAAAAAAAAAAAACTGAAAAAAATCGTCAATCTGCACGCAGATTGACTGAATCTGCAAAAAAAAAATCTGAACAGAAAAAAAAATCTGCAAAAAAAAATAAAAAATGTGAATCTGCACGAGTTCAATGAGTTCTCTACTACCATGAGTTCTCCATGGATCCTCACCCTATATATATATATATATATATATATATATATATATATATATATATATATATTGGTATGATCAATGGGGAAGTTACCAATCGGGGGGAAGCAATTTTTTTTTCATTTTTTTAAAAAACTTTGTTCACGAATGTAACACCCCAGCTTAACATGACCACAATATTGTCCGCTTTGCCCGCAGGCGCACGGCTTTTTCTTGGCGACCACACACGAGAAGCACTTTCCCAGGAGGTCACCCATCCTGGTAGTGCTCTCGCCCGAGCACACTTAACCACAACGTACTCGCACTTCTACTCAGCCTGTGATCCCAAAACGCGTTGTGTCATTTAAGCGTGAGTATTACCTTATAATCCCATGATCACTCATGTTCGTGGGCGATGTGGGATTTGCCTAGGGTGTTACATTCACCCCCCCTTAGGGACTCATCGTCCTCGATGAGGTTTGCCCCACCACCCCCAGCGGCAGATGAGTGGCTCTGATATCATTCTGTAACACCCCAGCTTAACATGACCACAATATTGTCCGCTTTGCCCGCAGGGGCACGGCTTTTTCTTGGCGACCACACACGAGAAGCACTTTCCCAGGAGGTCACCCATCCTGGTAGTGCTCTCGCCCGAGCACGCTTAACCACAACGTACTCGCACTTCTACTCAGCCTGTGATCCCAAAACGCGTTGTGTCATTTAAGCGTGAGTATTACCTTATAATCCCATGATCACTCATGTTCGTGGGCGATGTGGGATTTGCCTAGGGTGTTACAACGAACATTATAGATTGGATGAAAATATGAACATTTAAAAAAGACACTTTGTGATAAATGGGCTCTCACGCAAACAAGTTCAAAAAAATGGGCTTTTTGGTGATAATCCCATATATATATATATATATATATATATATATATATATATATATATATATATATATATATATATATATATATGGAGAGGATCCAGTGAGAACTTTTTTAATGTGCGAACTCTAGGAACACCAAAAACACTAAAATTCGAACAAAAAAGGTGCACGGACGAAAAAAAATGAAATTCGAGCAAAAATAAAAAACAAGGACGAAAAAAAAATTCATAGTCGAGCAAAAAAAAAATTCAAAATGTAAAATACATTTTTGTTCGAATATCAGCATTTTTGTTCGACTACCCGTGTGTTCTACATTTTTTTGTTCGACCATCAAAAATGTAGAACACAAAATTGTTCGCCCGCCTTTTTTTTTGTTCGAATATCACTTTTTATTTGCCCTTGTCCCATTTTTTGCTCGAATTGCTTCCTTTTTGTTCGCCCGCGTCCCATTTTTGCTCGAATTTCCTTCTTTTTTGCTCGAATTTCAGTGTATTTTTGAGTTCTTCAGGGTTCTCAAACAAAAAAAGTTCTCATTTGATCCTCTACTATATATATATATATATATATATATATATATATATATATATATATATATATATATATATATATATATATATATATATATATATATATATATATATATATATATATATATAATCATGTTCTAATTGATATTCCAGGAAATCATGGCATTCCATCTTACCAATTACTTAATACACATTTTAGTCCTGCAAACGTCGAGTAAATCTTACAAAACGATGTTTTGATCATAACTTAAGTTTTACAAATCGTAATCACGCAATATGTTAGTGTAAACTAATTAATTTTTCATAAGAAATTCATTTATCAACATTTCATGAATTAATTCTTGAGCATGCAATTCCGGAAAATTATTACACATATAATCTTACCGAATTTGTTTTAATTCTAACTTTCGAACCAAAAATCGAAAACATGCGATATCTAATCTAAATGTAAAATTATTAACTTTTCACAAGCTATTCAATAACAAACATATTATGATCATTAAAGCATCATGTTATTCCAGCAAAATCAGATTCATCACAATTTCACATTGAAACCCTAACTGTATGTCGTTTACTAACCGCTAATTGAAACCGCGCGATATCACATGCAAACTTAATAATTTTTCGATAGCAATACAATTATGTAACAATATTAACATTATTTAACATATAAAATTCAGTTAGGGTCTAGTCAAATTCGTGGGTCCCACAAAATAACATGTACGTGCATATAACGAATAAATCGGACAAACACGCATCATGGTTTGAGCACTAGACACTCTAAGAACCCTATAAATGTATAATAACAATGAAATCTGGAAAAATAGAGTTTTTAGATCATACCCTAAACAAGCGATTAGTGGTATAGATGTGTATAGCGTGATGAGAGGAACAAAAATCCGTAAGCGAGCAAGCAAACAAGCAATTTTTGATAAACCCATTAAGTGTCCATGGACTTATAATTGTTATTAGATAATTTCCTTTGTAAACCTATTAAGTGTCGTTAACCAAAACCGAAAACCGGAACGTTAACCGAGCGTTTTAGCGAATTCTTCGCGCTTTTTATTTATAAAAATTCTAGTAAGTTAAAAATATTTTTTTTTAAAACTTAATAATTAAATAAAATAATTATTAAGAATAAATTACCATGCTTCGTTGTCTTAAAAGACGTTTTTTCGGTTTTCGCTAACGGTACGTTTTTCTCGCGGGCGTCGGGTTTAATCAAGTAAATTAGGAATAATAGTTCCTAAACTAATAATAATCAAAATAAATATTAAAAATAATATTTATTAAAGTTTATTAACATAGAGATGTTATTTTCCAAAATGTAATTTCACGTATCCCAATATAATAAATATTGACTTGATATGCCTTTGTTGTATATAAAGGCATTTATATATTTAATAACAAAGTGATGTTGAATTTGAAAAATATATAATAGAATATGATATCTGCATGACATCATGCTGACATTATCGAAAGTTATTATCTATATCTATATATACTAATTGGCACGAGGCTCTACTATTCACAGGGGCACCATCGTCTTTTAACCTCACAGGGGCACCATCGTCTTTTAACCTCACAGGGGCATTTTCATCTTTTCACTACAATGTACCTTCTTGCGCAACACCAACCACCTGCCACCACCGCCAACTACCGTCGTCCACCATCCACCTCCAGAAACAATGACGTCGCCACCACCGCCAGTCACTACCGGATCACGACCACTAAGAACGTACCACACAAAATCAACCTTCGGTTACCACTATTGTCGGCCTCTAGCAAACACCATCGTGAAACTCCCTCGACCACCACCATGCCGTCAAGCTTCGACCACCACTATCAACCTTCTTTCACCAGCTACAATATTCACACATAGCATCGGCTTGATTCATATTCATACATAAATAAAGAAGAAACATAATCAAACGAGTCAAGGAAGCTGAGTTTTGTTATTATTATATTATTAAGGTGTTCGATAACATACTGACCACCGATTTCATGCTCTCGATCAGGTACTCCGATTGAATCTGGAATTTGGGTCACTCTCTCAACACCCAACTCTTATGCGTTGTTATTTCCGTCGCCATTAACCCTAATGTTGAGTCCCCAAAGTAATTAAGGATTTAATTATGACAAAACAGAAATTTATTTGCACTAAAATGTAATGTGCAGCCAGCACAAGTTTGTTTATGTATAGACAGTAAATATTGCTATGTTGAGTGTCTAGTATGTTGCCTAGTCTACCAGCACAAGGTAGACAGTATTCTTCGATCAGCACAGGATGTGTACCCAGTAATTGAAGAATATCAAGTGACTCAGCATAGAAGAATCATCATGGCTGGAAAGCATCATACAACACGAGACAGCTATGCTCCATTACAAGCATAGTGATTTCCTGAGTGGTCAGCATCAATTGTACTATTCAACAGGAGTCGTAGACAAAGTTGAACAGAAAAGGACACGCGTCGGCGGCTGACAAGTGACCTTACAAGACCACATGGGAATGCAGAAGTTTAACGCATGTCCAGACATGTGTTATTCTTTGTCAACGCCTAGGGAACACAACATTCTATTTGTTTAATCAGATAGTGGTGCCAAAATGAATTGAGGTGTTCCTGCAAATAGCTACCAAAGAGGAAAGAAGGGAGCACGCTCTCTGACACAATTGTCCCCACAAGTACAGACATCCTATGTACTAGTGGACAATAGAACAATTACACGGTTAATAGGACTACTATAAATTGGTGTATCCACTATTGTAACAACTAGTGGTGTGGGTTTATTTATTTAGAGTCCAAACTTGTAATAGCTTTAGAATATCCTCAATAGCTATAACTTAGGTAAATCTGTATCAACCAACTATCATTCCGCCAAGGATAGTTGTAATTCTTTGTGATTCAATCAATAAAGAATAAATCGTTGAAAATTATCTTTGACTCTATTTAATTTACTTGCTTGAATACTAAACCGTTTTAACTGATTAAGTTAATTGAAAAGAATTGTATTCACCCCTTCTACAAACTCTTGTTGTTTATCAAGGAACCAACAACTGGTATCAGAGCTTCCGTCTTGATAATTTAATATCTTGGATCTGAATTCTCACATGGCTGCATATTCAAATACAGCTTACTTTGAAAATGACTCATCCAATAGACCACCCAAATTTGATGAAGATGAGTATGAAACTTGGAAGGCAAGGTTCATGCTTCACCTTGAGTCTATTGACCTACTCATGCCTAGCATTGTCACAAATGGTCCATTTATCCCTACTGAGACTATTGATAGTGTTCCAGCTACAGCTGACACTCCTGCCATTCCTGGCAGAGAGGTTGTTCTCACACCAGCAAAATGGGATGCTGAGGACAAACGTCGTGTTGGACTTGACCCTAAGATCAGAACCCTGTTAGCTATAACATTATCTAACCATTTGTTCAAACTGATTAAGGGAAAGCCGAATGCTAAGCTTATGATAGATTATCTTGATGTTACTTATGAGGGCATGGATGAGGTTAGGCAAAATAAGATCATTGCTTTGAAAAGAGAGTATGAAATGTTCTTTGCCTATAAAAGTGAGACCCTTAAGCAAACCTTCATTAGATTTAACTCCTTAGTTGCTGACCTGCCTACTTTGAAAATCACATATACTAATTTTGAACAAGTAAACAAATTCATTGACTCACTGCCTGCTAAATGGAAACCTGTTACTGACCCTTTAAGAACCACCCAGACTTTAAAGAACTTTAACATGTCTTATCTCTATGGTACACTTTGGAACCATGAGAAGGCAGAAACTAAACTTGAACTTAATTTGAAAGAAAATTTTAAATCTGCCCCCACCACTTCAAAATCTTCTAAGACAGATGATACTGCTATTATTGCTGCTGCTAAAAAGAAAGCTCAAAAAGCTTTACTGGTTCAAAAGTTGATGGCAGAAGAAGAGTCAGCTGAAGATGATGTGGATAGTGGTACTGGGTCTGAAGAAAGCAGTGATGATGAAGATGGTGTGGAAGGGTTTGCTGAAAGTATGGCTTTGCTGGCTAGGCAGTTCAAAAGGTTCAATCATAATAGAACCAGCAAGTCATACAAAGGGAGTAAGAAATCTAGTGCTAGGTATGGTAGCAAATCAGTCAAAGGTCCTAAATCTGATTGTTACAATTGTGAGAAGGTTGGACATTTTGCTGCTGAATGCATGTCCAGAAAACCTTCAACATCACATGCTAACTCCTTCTCAAAAGCTGATAAGTACAAAAACAAGTACAAAGCTATGAAGGCTCAGATGAAGGAAAGTTCAAAGGCTGATAAGAAGGGAAAGAAGTCAGAAAAGGTACTAGTTGTTGAGCATCATGATTGGGATGAAACCAGCTCATCTTCATCTTCTGACAGTGATACAGATGATGATGGTGCTGGTTATGCTTCTGGTAAAAAGCTGTGTTTAATGGCCAAGGAGGTCGAGGAGTCTGATGAGGATGAAAATGGTAGTACATTTTTGGCTGATATGAGGGAAGCTGACCTGAAAAATGATTCACCTCAATGGAAATCTGAAATGCTGTATAAGGTTGATAATTTTCGAACTTATACTGATGATGAAAAATCTAAAATGTTTGACTACCTAAGAGTTGGTTTATGTAGAGGCAGTAAACGTGAAGAAGTTTGAAAACTGATAACAAATCTTTAAATGAAAAACTTAAAGGCAAAAATGATGAAATTAAAATCTTGAAAGATGAAATTTCAAAACTTGAAAAACAAAATTTTGCTTTAAAGTCTCTTCACGTTGAAGCAGCAGATGTCATGAACCAGCTAAATGACCTCAAAAAGATTGTTGCTTCATGGTGTACATCTGCTCAACGCACAGCCAAGTGTGTAAATGAGCAGGTGCCTGCCCAAGTTGAAGCCTTCTTTGCTGGTGATTATGCTGCAGCTGCTGCTCTTGCAGAAGTTGCTTTTATGGACCCTACTCTTGAAACTGATCCTGAAGATGTCTTGCCAAATACTTTTACCAAGATAGTTAAAGGTAAAAAGGTCTTAACAAATAAGTTTGTCAGACCTACAGAGACCCCACCACCGTCCATGAAAGAGATATTGGAGAGTGAAGTTAAAGCTAAGGAAATTAGTACTTCAATTGATGAAACTACTGATCCCTCAAGCATTTTCTATATGACTCCCAAAGAAAGACAAATCAAGAAGGAAATAACTGAGAATAACAAGAGAAATCTAAAGTCAGTTAAGTCTTCTAGTTGTCTGAATGATGAGCCTACTGCTGCTATTTCTGCTGGTCAACCAGTAACTATAGACAAACCAGTAAATCCTGATACTGGTAAGTCCAAAGTGATTTCTGCTGTGCTGGTAAACCAGTAGCAGCAGACAAACCAGTAACTTCCCACACTGGTAAGTCAAAATCCAAATGCAAAGCAGCAAACCACAAGAATGGTACTGGTTCCAAGCCAAAAGCTGCCCATAAGGGAAAAGCTAAAATAGTAGAGTCAAATACTGAAACATCTATCGCTGAGATACTGACTGTAAAGCTCGACCAGCTACTACTGGTTGTTACTCAAAGCCAGCAGCAGAACTAGTCACCCAGTACATCTACTACCAACCAGCTGCCGAGACCAAAAGTGAGAAAATGCTACAAATGTGGCAGCAAAGCTCACTTGTCCCATTAGTGTACCCATGTTATGAACCCCAATGTTGCTACCCCTCAAACCAACCAAGCAGTAAGGAAGAAAGCGTCAAAGATGACTCTTCCAGAACCCATCCTTGGATGGGTTCCCTAAAAGAACTAATCTCTTAGCTACTGTGCAGGGCATTTAAAAAAAGCAAATATGGTATCTCGATAGTGGTTGTTCAAGACATATGACCTGATGTAAGTCCCTATTGATGGACTATCAAGAAAAGAATGGTCCAGTTGTTTCTTATGGAGATAATTCGTTGGGTTATGTAAAGAGTTTTGGTACTTTAACAAATAGGAATATTACATTTTCAAATGTGGCATATGTCGTTGGGCTTAATCACAATTTACTCAGCATAAGCCAACTGATAAGCAAAAATAAGATAGTCCAATTCACAAGGAAAATTGGCACTATTTTTGATAAGACGGGGAAGCCTCTGCTGACAGCAAAAAGACATGAGAACATGTATCAAATTGACATGAACACAGCAGTCACAACAACTGATACTTGTTTTTATTCAAAGTCAGCAGACAACCTCAAGTGATTATGGCACAAGAGACTCTCACATCTCAACTTTAAAGATATTCGCAAATTGTCTAGTAAAAGTTTGGTGTCTCGGCTACCCACTATGTCTTATGTGAAGGACAGATTGTGTCTTGGCTAACAAAGGGAAAGCATCCCCATGCTTCATTCAAATCAAAGCAGACTTCATCTGTTGAAAAGCCATTTCACTTACTTCATATGGATCTTTTTGGTCCTGTTAATATAGCCATCTGCAGTGAAAAGAAATATACACTGGTAATTGTTGATGAATATTCCAGATACACTTAGGTATTCTTTTTGAAGCAAAAGAGTGAAGCTGCTGATGAAATTATTAATTTTATCAAAAGAATGGAATTTTTGAATGGGCAACTGGTGAAGCAGCTAAAAAGTGATCATGGTACAGAATTCAAAAATGCTACATTGGAAGAATTTTGTGCTGACAAAGGTATTTAACAGAACTTTTCTGCTGTGAGAACACTTAAACAGAATGGTGTTGCAGAAAGAAGAAACAGAACTCCCATTGAAGCAGCAAGATCTATGTTGGCTGAGTCTGGGCTGAAAAATTCATATTGGGCAGAAACTGTGAATACTGCTTGTTTTACCCAGAATAGATCTTTAATTGTGAAAAGACATCAGAAAACTGCTTATGAAGTTCTTAAAGGCAGAAGACCCTCAATTTCATTTCTTCATGTATTTGGCACTCTCTGTTACATTCTAAACAATAGGGATCAGCTGGGCAAGTTTGATGCTAAGGCTGATGAAGGTATATTTCTTGGATATTCCAACATGTCAAAGGCAAATAGGGTCTACAATAAAAGAAGAGGTTGTTTTGAAGAATCCATTAATGTTAGATTTGATGAAACTGCCCCTACTTCATCTTCTGGTCAAGAAGATGAGGAGTTACTGTTTGAAGAGCCTACTCAGCAAGCTCTAGATGGTGAAGAAGGACCAGCAGCAAATCCCTCACCAATCCATGTTGCTGGGTTCTCTGATAATGAGATGGAACACTCTGTTCCATCTGTGTCCAAACCAAGTGGACCTACTGGCTCTACTGAAGTTCTACAACTTGAGCATAGGTCTACTGGTTCTGAAAGGTCACAAGTTGGTACTGTTTCCACTGATATTGAACAGCTGTCTCCCATTACTGCTCATACTGCTGAACCAACTGATGATCAAGATGATGTGTGTTCCACAACAAGCTCACATGTTCATAACACTATATGGACAAAGGAGCACCCAATTGAGCAGGTTATTGGTAATCTGGCTAGTGGTGTTAAAACAAGAAGACATGCAACCAACAACTTTTGTATGCATGTGAATTTTGTGTCTACCATTGAACCTACATGTCCTGAAGAAGCACTTAAAGATCCTAGCTGGGTAGGAGCAATGCAAGATGAACTTACTCAGTTCGATAGGAACAAAGTATGGAAATTGGTACCTGAACCTGAGGATAAGACAAAGAAAATCATTGGTACCAAGTGGGTGTTTAAGAATAAGATGGATGAAGATGGGATTGTGATCAGAAACAAAGCTAGATTGGTAGCTCAAGGGTTTAGATAGGAAGAAGGGTTAGACTATGGAGAAACTTATGCACCAGTGGCTAGGATGGAAGCTATCAGATTATTCTTGGCATATGCTGCTAAGATGAACTTTAGGGTATTCCAGATGGATGTTAAATCTGCATTTCTAAATGGGAAGCTGCAAGAAGAAGTCTTTATCAAGCAGCCACCTGGTTTTGTAAGCAGTAAATATCCAGACCATGTCTACAAGTTAGACAAAGCTCATGGCCTCAAACAGGCTCCAAGAGCATGGTATGAGACAATTCATGTGTATCGTACTGGTTTAGGTTTTAAAGTTGGAACAATTGATACCACTCTGTTCTCAAAAGAAATAGATGGTGATCTCTTGTTGGTACAGATATATGTGGATGATATTATTTATGGTTCTAAATATGAAACACATTGTCAAGAATTTTCAAAAATTATGTCAAAGATATATGAAATGAGTTTACAAAGGGATCTGCAATACTTTCTTGGATTGCAGATCAAACAACTTGATGATGGGATTTTTGTAAGTCAAGATAAATATATCAAAGATATGTTGAAAAAATTTGGTCTGACCTGTCTAAAAGATATAGGGACTCCAATGGCAGCATCCATAAAAATAGATGATGATCCCAATGGTGAACCAGTCAATATCACTGAATATAGAGGTATGATTGGGTCCCTACTTTATCTCACAGCCAGCAGACCAGATATTATGTTTGCCACATGTCTCTGTGCCAGAAATCAAGCTGATCCTAAAGAGTCACATTTGCTAGCAGTAAAAAGGATATTTAGGTATCTGAAAGGTACTGCTAAACGTGGTCTTTGGTATCCCAAAGCCCAGGATTTTGAGCTAATTGTGAAGCGACCCGTCCTAATCCATAAGGACGAATACAATAACATATGGTTACATTGCGAGGTTTTGACCTCTATATGATACATTTTACAAACATTTCATTCGTTTCAAAAGACAACATTTCATTACATCGAAAGTTGACAGATATGCATGCCATTTCTTAATATCCAAACTATAAATGACCTAATCTGTCATTTACTTATAATAATCTATATTGAACTCAACTACTTGAATGCAACGTCTTTTGAAATATGCCATGAATGACTCCAAGTAATATCTCTAAAATGAGCAAATGCACAGCGGAAGATTTCTTTAATACCTGAGAATAAACATGCTTTCAATAAATTCATAAACAAGTTATCTTATAAAGTGTTTTAATAATAAAGTTCTTTTTAACTAAAAACGTTTTAGTACGTTTGAGCTAAGTTAAATAAATATGAAACTTTTGTTTTTCAAAACTAAATATATTCCAAAATTATTTTTATCAACAGGTTAAAATGATAGAATTTGTTATATCATAAAATGTTTTAGAAAAGTAAAATTATAACTACTCATAATAGGTTTTAAATTTTCAAATTACCGTTTGCTGATGAAACGTAGGATAAGATTCAAGGATTAAATAAACATATGAAGTCACTCTATTGTAAAATATCGATTTACTTAACTTATCTAACGTCTAAATTATTTTATCAAAGTTACGAGAAAATCTTGGTAAAACATGTATTGTAAATTAAACCGAAATCTCTACTAACCTTTGTCTAATCCTCGATAATTGACATTTTTCTTCTTACTTGTAATTCACTTTACAAATTCTTCCGAATATCGTTAAAAATAGTAAGATTTCTCAAATCAATGTGGACCTCTCAACAGAGATTCGTAATCATAATTCAATGTATCTGATAATTCAATCATTTGATATAATATTCTAATCTATCGATAACATATTATGGCAATTACGTTCATGTAAAGTGTTATACATCTAATACTTTATTAATGTTTTCAAGTTATAATATATATATATATATATATATATATATATATATATATATATATATATATATATATATAGGGGCAGGATCAATGGGGAAGTAACCAATCGGGGGGAAGCAAAAAAAAAAAAATTCGTTTTTAAAAAAAACTTTGTTCACGAACATTATAGATTTGATGAAAATAAGAACATTTAGAAGAGACACTTCGTGATGAATGTTATTATTTTGGCGGGAAAACGATCGACAAAAATAACATTCAAGATAATATTGTTCGTGAAGAATGTGAACGTTTTTTTTTCATGTTTTGTGAAGTAAAATTTAGCCCGATTTAGAGTTTAGGGTTTAGGGTTTAGGGTTTGGTGTTTTGGGTTTATTCCATAAACCCAAAACACCAAACCCTAAACCCTAAACCCTAAACTCTAAACCGTTCGTGTTAAAAACTCAATCTAAATCCTAAATCTAAACCCTAAATCTAAACCCTAAACCCTAAATTTCTAAACCCTAATATCTAAACCCTATAAACCCTAATATCTAAACCCTAATATCTAAACCCCAATAGCTAAAACCTCAAAATACGCTCGAAAAACACGATAATTGTTATATATTATTTCTTCGAGCGTTTTCCCGCCAAAATAAAAACATTCATCACGAAGTGTCTCTACTAAATGTTCATATTTTCATCTCATCTATAATGTTCGTGAACAAAGTTTTTTCAAAAAACAAAAAAAAAAAAAAAAAAAAAATTTGCTTCCCCCCGCTTCCCCCCGAATGGTTACTTCCCTCTTGATCCTGCCACTATATATATATATATATATATATATATATATATATATATATATATATATATATATATATATATATATATATATATAATCATATCCATTTAATGGTTCGTGAATCGTCGAGAACAGTTGAAGGGTAATTGGTCATATGAACCTAATTCAAAGTTTTTGAGATTTCAACATTACAGACTTTGCTTATCGTGTCGAAAACATATAAATATCAAGTTTAAATTTGTTCATAAATTTTCGGATCGTCACAGTACCTACTCGTTAAAGAAATTTCGTCCCCGAAATTTGATAGAGGTCGTCATGGCTAACAATGAGAATGTTATTATAACGATTATAGAGTTTTATCATGTTTAAGAAGTATGGATAAAATAATTCGATTACTCGAAGCGTATGAGTGAAGTTATCGTAAATGAATGAAATAAGATAATAGTGATTCGTCATATCTTTTGACGTCATCACGATTGATCTCCGAATTTAAAGAAAATCTTTGTAATCTATATAAGATTTGATTCTTCGGTGATTAAAGAAGTTAATATCTCTTTAATTAAATGCGGTAATCTGTCTCGATTGCTCTGTCGGATATTTTACTATAAATCCACCTCCTTCGTTTCCTTTTAACTCACACCTTCCATTCTTTCTCCCTCAATTCATACTTTAAAGTATTTGTCAATATGCTCCATCCAGTTCTGATTCTTGATATACTCCTAACCTTCATATCTGTCATTCTTTTTTTTCATTTGCCGCCGGAAGAATCTATTTACTTCTACTATACTCTTGGTTTTATAGTGTTTTTAGTTCTCCCGTGTCTTTATATTGCCATATGCATCGATATTTATGGTTTGTAATTTCTGAGTTGTTATTGGGCTTTATATCTTCCCTTATATTTCAAAGTTCCTGTTTCTGCCTTCTATAATCATTGTCATTCACAGTTAATGGTCCCTTCTATTTGCTGTGATTTATACTCCCATTTCTATTTCGGAGTTTCATTCTTTCATTTCCTCTTCTTGCGATTAAGTACCGCTTGTAATGGTCCAGAATTCGCAGATATGAATTTCGGAATGAACATAGTTAATGTTCTAAGAAGAAAATTGTAATGGCACGATCTTGATTTGTCAAATTACTAGAATACCCTGGAAAATACCGATTTATCAAGAAATATTTTCTTGATATTTTAGAGGTTAAATAGAATGCAAGAGTCGTGTAACATGGCACATGATGACGTTATAATCTGTGAATCATCACGTTCCATTTAGAAACTCAGCATGACTTACTGTAATATGATCACGTTGATCAAGTGTCATTATATTATACTAACTCATGCTTCAGTTTTCAACACTACTTCAAAAACATTCTTATCTTAAACTCGAAGGTTTCAGAATTTAGAAATTAAAATAATTTCTTTTATGATGTGATGCAGATAGCGCAAAGAGGTAAATGATTTCAGATAAGAATAATTATGGAAATATCTTCAGAAATATGGAGGATATTTATAATGAAAGATACGACGATATCTTAGAATTTCTAATATCAGAGGATGATGAAGAATATTGTCCGCAAGGGTTTAGAGTCAAGAGTAAGGTATTCGTTAATGACTTCAGCAGATATTGAATCATTTGGATTCTTTGAAGGCAGGTTTAGTCTTTGTGATTTGTCCACAGCCTCCTTCATACTTTGCTCAATCCGTTTTCTAGTTCCAAATCTTCCCTTTTTCTGAGCTTTGCCAACACACTATTCTTTATCATCAAACTTTTTACTGTTAAGGTCGTTTACAGTTTTTGCTGCTTCATCAGCATTTTTCAAAATTTCGAGAATTAGTTCGCAGTTTAGGGTGTTTTTCAGAAACTTCACATTCGCAGTATGTAAGTCCAAGAGATAGACGTTATAGGTACACATATAACTGTTGGCGTAGACATGCTGCGAGATTTCAAATTACTGATTGCTAATTCCCGATGTTTCGTATGACAATTCTCGTTACATGATGCAGATGAGTAAATGAGGGGGTTTTGATAAATGTAAAGATTTTTCGGAAAGTCAAAGATCAGTGAAGTTGTTGGTAAGTTTATTGCTAATGTGGTGGAACATAAATGGTTCTCCGGTAACGATAGCGAAAAGGGCAACGTATATATCAAGGTTATAATAAGGCTGTTTCGACTGAAAAGTCGAAGTTGACTTGCTGGAGCTGTGACAAAACTGACTACTTTGGAAAGGAATTGAAAAGTTATTTTAGCTAATAAATGCCAAAGGATTTGACGCGGGTACGTGTTAAATTATGACTTTGGTTTCAAGAGTTTTTCAGGTACGTAACTGGGGATAACATGTGGTTGGATCATCAGCTCGATTGTTCATTGTTTGAAGTATCTTCAGAAATTTCAGAGGGTTTGAACACAGATTGTAATCGTTAATATACATGTAACGACCCGTCAAAATCGCTATTGACGCGGCACGTTAATCATTGATTCCATAGTGAGGTTTTGACCTCTATATGACACGTTTTGATAAAATATTGCATTCATTAAAATAAGTGACTTTCTAAACATAGAAAGTTATAAACATGTGGGCGAGTGCTTAGGTATAAGCAAAACCACGAAATACATAAGTCTTTAATTTACAGGTTGACATCACAGTCCAGTTATTTATTACACAACGCAGTTTTATTTTGAATGCAATAAACTTTGTACAAAGCATGAGAGACTCCATGCAGGCAACAAGCACATCACAGCGGAAGCATTCTAAGGACCTGAGAATAAAACATGCTAAAAAGTCAACACGAATGTTGGTGAGTTATAGGTTTAATTGCTCGAGTCATAAACATATATAAAGATAGACCACAAGATTTCATCAAAAGTTTATCAATAGATTCTACATAACAGAGCACCCTGGTAACTAAACTTAACGCTATAGTGATAATTACCCCATTCGTTTTAATACACGCAAACCAACGTGTCTTAAACTCAAATAACATACGTCCGTTAAAAGGCTAGCGCTCTAGCTCGGACGGGGATGTCAAGCCCTATGGATCCATATACAATTATTTGCGCCCACCAGTCCATATCCTATGTACTGGCAGCTACTAGTTACCAAAGCTAAGGGATTTTCGGTTTAACTCAGTGTAGAATTTAGTATGTACTTGTGTCTTATTGCGTTTAAAATAAATTGCATGTATTCTCAGCCCAAAAATATTTAAAGTATTTAAAAAGGGAGACTATAAACTCACAGTTCAATATTGAGACTCAATATTGTATGCAAATTTCGTAGACGTAATGATGGTAGACGATCGTATGATTGGCTTTGGATTCAAGAACAATACTCCGAACAATACCCAATATTTCCTTAGCTTAAAGCGGTTTGAAACCCGAATTAAAAACACCCTCGTATATATCTTATTATTATTAAACTTAAATTTAAAATTATAATTATAATATAAATATTAATATTGAGAGATAATTATGTGTGAAAAATATCGTCGAACAAACTGCGTATTTATAGTACTTTACGATTTACTGTAGCTCATGCGATCGCATGAGTTTTCAGTGTTTTTGCCATGCGATCGCATGGCCGCCTTTCCCGTTTTGTTTGCTAGTTCGTCGACATCAAATAGTAGTTACTGTAGCAAATAGTGTTTACTGTAGCAAATAGTGTTTTACTGTAGCAAATCACTGTAGCAAAGTCGTTTTCACTGTAGCACTGTAGCAAAATACGGTTTCACTGTAGCAAATAGTGTTTTACTGTAGCAAATAGTGTTTTACTGTAGGAAAGTCGTTTTTACTTGTACATATATATATACATACATATAATTGTTCATGAATCGTCGAGAGTAGTCAACGGTAATTGTATATATGAAACAGTTCTAAAATTTTTGAGACTCAATCTAACAGACTTTGTTTAACGTGTCAAAATAATAAATCGTATAGAGAATTGGTTTAAATAAGTCAAAATTTTCCGGGTCATCACATAACCTCCCCGTTAAAGAAAATTTCGTCTCGAAATTTTGAGTAGTACCTGTTTTATGAGCGATATCAGTGAACAAATGTGGATACTTTTGCTTCATTTGATCCTCACGTTCCCAGGTAAACTCGGGTCCTCGTCTAGCGTTCCAACGAACTCTAACTATCGGTATTTTGCTTTGTTTTAATTGTTTGACCTCACGGTCCATGATTTCAACAGGTTCTTCGACAAAATGGAGTTTATCATTGATTCATATTTCATCAAGAGGAATTACGACATCCTCTTCAGCTAAACATTTCTTCAAATTTGACACGTGAAATGTGTCGTGAACACTACTAAGTTCTTGTGGTAGCTTTAATCGATAAGCAACAGCTCCAATTCTTTCGGTGATTTCAAAGGGTCCTACGTACCTAGGACTTAGCTTTCCTCGTTTACCGAATCATACAACGCCTTTCCAGGGTGACACCTTCAACATGACTTTGTCGCCCACTTGAAATTCTAGCGGTTTTCTTCTTACATCAGCATAACTCTTTTGGCGACTCATGGCCGTTTTCAATCGCTGTTGTATTTGAATGATCTTTTCGGTGGTTTCATGAATAATTTCTGGTCCAGTAAGTTGTCTTTCTCCTACTTCACTCCAACAGATAGGAGATCTGCACTTTCTACCGTAAAGTGTTTCAAATGGCGCTGCGTTGATGCTCGTATGATAGCTGTTATTGTATGAAAATTCTGCCAACGGTAAGTGTAGATCCCAACTAGTTCCAAAGTCAATCACGCATGCCCGTAACATGTCTTCCAATGTTTGTATTGTTCAATCACTTTGACCATCTGTCTGTGGGTGATAAGCGGTGCTCATATCTAATCGAGTTCCCAATGCTTTTTGTAATGACTGCCAGAAACGTGATGTGAATCGGGTGTCGCGATCAGATATGATAGAGATGGGTACACCATGCCTGGAAACTACTTCCTTCAAATATAGGCGTGCTAATTTCTCCATACTGTCTGTCTCCTTTATGTAGTGACCCTAACACGAATGGACAAGGCCGCGGAAGAGTTTTCAATATTAATGCGGCAGAGGCACAGGAAGACCCGGAGCTTGTTACGGGTACGTTTCTTATTGACAATAAATCTGCTTACGTTTTATTTGATTCGGGTGCGGATAGAAGCTATATGAGTAGAGATTTTTGTGCTAAATTAAGTTGTCCATTGACGCCTTTGGATAGTAAATTTTTACTCGAATTAGCAAATGGTAAATTAATTTCAGCAGATAATATATGTCGGAATCGAGAAATTAAACTGGTTAGCGAAACATTTAAGATTGATTTGATACCAGTAGAGTTAGGGAGTTTTGATGTGATAATCGGTATGGACTAGTTGAAAGAAGTGAAAGCAGAGATCGTTTGTTACAAAAATGCAATTCGCATTATACGAGAAAAAGGAAAACCCTTAATGGTGTACGGAGAAAAGGGCAACACGAAGCTACATCTTATTAGTAATTTAAAGGCACAAAAACTAATAAGAAAAGGTTGCTATGCTGTTCTAGCACACGTCGAGAAAGTACAAACTGAAGAAAAGAGCATCAATGATGTTCCCATTGCAAAAGAATTTCCCGATGTATTTCCGAAAGAATTACCGGGATTACCCCCACATCGATCGATTGAATTTCAAATAGATCTTGTACCAGGAGCTGCACCAATAGCTCGTGCTCCTTACAGACTCGCACCCAGCGAGATGAAAGAACTGCAAAGCCAATTACAAGAACTTTTAGAGCGTGGTTTCATTCGACCAAGCACATCACCGTGGGGAGCTCCTGTTTTGTTTGTCAAGAAGAAAGATGGTACATTCAGGTTGTGTATCGACTACCGAGAGTTGAACAAACTTACCATCAAGAACCGCTACCCACTACCGAGAATCGACGACTTATTTGATCAACTACAAGGCTCGTCTGTTTATTCAAAGATTGACTTACGTTCCGGGTATCATCAAATGCGGGTGAAAGAAGATGATATTCCAAAGACTGCTTTCAGAACACGTTACGGTCATTACGAGTTTATGGTCATGCCGTTTGGTTTAACTAATGCACCAGCTGTGTTCATGGACCTTATGAACCGAGTGTGTGGACCATACCTTGATAAGTTTGTCATTGTTTTCATTGATGACATACTTATTTACTCCAAGAATGACCAAGAACACGGTGAACATTTGAGAAAGGTGTTAGAAGTATTGAGGAAGGAAGAATTGTACGCTAAGTTTTCAAAGTGTGCATTTTGGTTGGAAGAAGTTCAATTCCTCGGTCACATAGTGAACAAAGAAGGTATTAAGGTGGATTCGGCAAAGATAGAAACTGTTGAAAAGTGGGAAACCCCGAAAACTCCGAAACACATACGCCAGTTTTTAGGACTAGCTGGTTACTACAGAAGGTTCATCCAAGACTTTTCCAGAATAACAAAACCCTTGACTGAATTAACGCATAAAGGGAAGAAATTTGAATGGAATGATGAACAAGAGAAAGCGTTTCAGTTATTGAAGAAAAAGCTAACTACGGCAGCTATATTGTCATTGCCTGAAGGGAATGATGATTTTGTGATTTATTGTGATGCATCAAAGCAAGGTCTCGGTTGTGTATTAATGCAACGAACGAAGGTGATTGCTTATGCGTCTAGACAATTGAAGATTCACGAACAAAATTATACGACGCATGATTTGGAATTAGGCGCGGTTGTTTTTGCATTAAAGACTTGGAGGCACTACTTATATGGGGTCAAAAGTATTATATATACCGACCACAAAAGTCTTCAACACATATTTAATCAGAAACAACTGAATATGAGGCAGCGTAGGTGGATTGAATTATTGAATGATTACGACTTTGAGATTCGTTACCACCCGGGGAAGGCAAATGTGGTAGCCGATGCCTTGAGCAGGAAGGACAGAGAACCCATTCGAGTAAAATCTATGAATATAATGATTCATAATAACATTACTACTCAAATAAAGGAGGCACAACAAGGAGTTTTAAAAGAGGGAAATTTAAAGGATGAAATACCCAAAGGATCGGAGAAGCATCTTAATATTCGGGAAGACGGAACCCGGTATAGGGCTGAAAGGATTTGGGTACCAAAATTTGGAGATATGAGAGAAATGGTACTTAGAGAAGCTCATAAAACAAGATACTCAATACATCCTGGAACGGGGAAGATGTACAAGGATCTCAAGAAACATTTTTGGTGGCCGGGTATGAAAGCCGATGTTGCTAAATACGTAGGAGAATGTTTGATGTGTTCTAAGGTCAAAGCTGAGCATCAGAAACCATCAGGTCTACTTCAACAACCCGAAATACCAGAATGGAAATGGGAAAACATTACCATGGATTTCATCACTAAATTGCCAAGGACTGCAAGTGGTTTTGATACTATTTGGGTAATAGTTGATCGTCTCACCAAATCAGCACACTTCCTGCCAATAAGAGAAGATGACAAGATGGAGAAGTTAGCACGACTGTATTTGAAGGAAGTCGTCTCCAGACATGGAATACCAATCTCTATTATCTCTGATAGGGATGGCAGATTTATTTCAAGATTCTGGCAGACATTACAGCAAGCATTAGGAACTCGTCTAGACATGAGTACTGCCTATCATCCACAAACTGATGGGCAGAGCGAAAGGACGATACAAACGCTTGAAGACATGCTACGAGCATGTGTTATTGATTTCGGAAACAGTTGGGATCGATATCTACCGTTAGCAGAATTTTCCTACAACAACAGCTACCATTCAAGCATTGAGATGGCGCCGTTTGAAGCACTTTATGGTAGAAAGTGCAGGTCTCCGATTTGTTGGAGTGAAGTGGGGGATAGACAGATTACGGGTCCGGAGATTATACAAGAAACTACCGAGAAGATCATCCAAATTCAACAACGGTTGAAAACCGCCCAAAGTCGACAAAAGAGCTACGCTGACATTAAAAGAAAAGATATAGAATTTGAAATTGGAGAGATGGTCATGCTTAAAGTTGCACCTTGGAAAGGTGTTGTTCGATTTGGTAAACGAGGGAAATTAAATCCAAGGTATATTGGACCATTCAAGATTATTGATCGTGTCGGACCAGTAGCTTACCGACTTGAGTTACCTCAACAACTCGCGACTGTACATAACACTTTCCACGTCTCGAATTTGAAGAAATGTTTTGCTAAAGAAGATCTCACTATTCCGTTAGATGAAATCCAAATCAACGAAAAACTCCAATTCATCGAAGAACCCGTCGAAATAATGGATAGTGAGGTTAAAAGACTTAAGCAAAACAAGATAACAATTGTTAAGGTTCGATGGAATGCTCGTAGAGGACCCGAGTTCACCTGGGAGCGTGAAGATCAGATGAAGAAGAAATACCCGCATCTATTTCCAGAAGATTCGTCAACACCTTCAACAGCTTAAAATTTCGGGACGAAATTTATTTAACGGGTAGGTACTGTAGTGACCCGAACTTTTCCATGTTTATATATATTAATTGAGATTGATATTTACATGATTAAATGTTTCCAACATGTTAAGCAATCAAACTTGTTAAGACTTGATTAATTGAAATATGTTTCATATAGACAATTGACCACCCAAGTTGACCGGCGATTCACGAACGTTAAAACTTGTAAAAACAACATGACGATATATATATGGATATACATATGGTTAACATGAGATTATGATAAGTAAGTATCTCCATAAGTATATTAACAATGAGTTATATACATATAAACAAGACTACTAACTTAAGGATTTCGAAACGAGACATATATGTAACGATTATCGTTGTAACGACATTTAAATGTATATATATCATATTAAGATATATTAATATATCATAATATCATGATAATATAATAATTTAACATCTCATTAGATATAATAAACAATGGGTTAACAACATTAATTGAGATCGTTAACTTAAAGGTTTCAAAACAACACTTACATGTAACGACTAACGATGACTTAACGACTCAGTTAAAATGTATATACATGTAGTGTATTTAGATGTATTAAAATACTTTTGGAAGACTTCAAGACATATATCAAAACACTCATACTTAACGAAAATGGTTACAGTTACTTTCCCATTCTTTTCTTTCATCAAGAATTCTAGTCGTATTTTTACCCGTATTATACACAGCTTCAAAACGTACTTACTATGGGTATATACCAATAGGAACTAGCATGGGATTCCACTCTTGATTATGTCATGTATGACTAATCAATTTTAACTTCTACCATGAGCTAGTCAACTAACTAGAACTCCTTTTAACCCCACTCAACACTCACCAATTACCACTCATCATTCACTCCATTTCACTTCCAATTCTCTTTCTAATTCTCTCTCAACACACCCATACTATTATGAACGTATTTTTCCAGTAGTTAATCATCATCTTCATCAAAAATCACTTCAAGAATCAAGCTATAATCATCATAGGAAGAACACTTCAAGAACACTCCAAAAATCCCTTCAAGTTTACTAATTTACTTCCAAGCTTTCTAATCCATTCCAAGTAATCATCTAAGATCAAGAAACCTTTGTTATATACAGTAGGTTATCTTTCTTATTCAAGGTAATATTCATATGCAAACTTTGATTCAATTTCTATAACTATAAACTATCTTAATTCGAGTAAAAAATCTTACTTGAACTTGTTTTTGTGTCATGATCCTACTTCAAGAACTTTCAAGCCATCCAAGATCCTTTGAAGCTAGATCATTTCTTGTCACTTCCAGTAGGTTTACCTACTAAACTTGAGGTAGTAATGATGTTCATAACATCATTCGATTCATATATATAAAACTATCTTATTCGAAGGTTTAAACTCGTAATCACTAGAACATAGTTTAGTTAATTCTAAACTTGTTCGCAAACAAAAGTTAATCCTTCTAACTTGACTTTTAAAATTAACTAAACACATGTTCTATATCTATATTATATGCTAACTTAATGATTTAAAACCTGGAAACACGAAAAACACCGTAAAACATGATTTACGCCGTCATAGTAACACCGCGGGCTGTTTTGGGTTAGTTAATTAAAAACTATGATAAACTTTGATTTAAAAGTTGTTATTCTGAGAAAATTATTTTTATTATGAACATGAAACTATATCCAAAAATTATGGTTAAACTCAAAGTGGAAGTATGTTTTCTAAAATGGTCATCTAGACGTCGTTCTTTCGACTGAAATGACTACCTTTACAAAAACGACTTGTAACTTATTTTTCTGACTATAAACCTATACCTTTTCTGTTTAGATTCATAAAATAGAGTTCAATATGAAACCATAGCAATTTGATTCACTCAAAACGGATTTAAAATGAAGAAGTTATGGGTAAAACAAGATTGGATAATTTTTCTCATATTAGCTACGTGAAAATTGGTAACAAATCTATTCCAACCATAACTTAATCAACTTGTATTGTATATTATGTAATCTTGAGATACCATAGACACGTATACAATGTTTCGACCTATCATGTCGACACATCTATATATATTTCGGAACAACCATAGACACTCTATATGTGAATGTTGGAGTTAGCTATACAGGGTTGAGGTTGATTCCAAAATATATATAGTTTGAGTTGTGATCAATACTGAGATACGTATACACTGGGTCGTGGATTGATTCAAGATAATATTTATCAATTTATTTCTGTACATCTAACTGTGGACAACTAGTTGTAGGTTACTAACGAGGACAGCTGACTTAATAAACTTAAAACATCAAAATATATTAAAAGTGTTGTAAATATATTTTGAACATACTTTAATATATATGTATATATTGTTATAGGTTCGTGAATCAACAGTGGCCAAGTCTTACTTCTCGACGAAGTAAAAATCTGTGAAAGTGAGTTATAGTCCCACTTTTAAAATCTAATATTTTTGGGATGAGAATACATGCAGGTTTTATAAATGATTTACAAAATAGACACAAGTACGTGAAACTACATTCTATGGTTGAATTATCGAAATCGAATATGCCCCTTTTTATTAAAGTCTGGTAATCTAAGAATTAGGGAACATACACCCTAATTGACGAGAATCCTAAAGATAGATCTATTGGGCTTAACAAACCCCATCCAAAGTACCGGATGCTTTAGTACTTCGAAATTTATATCATATCCGAAGGGTGTCCCGGAATGATGGGGATATTCTTATATATGCATCTTGTTAATGTCGGTTACCAGGTGTTCACCATATGAATGATTTTTATCTCTATGTATGGGATGTGTATTGAAATATGAAATCTTGTGGTCTATTATTATGATTTGATATATATAGGTTAAACCTATAACTCACCAACATTTTTGTTGACGTTTTAAGCATGTTTATTCTCAGGTGATTATTAAGAGCTTCCGCTGTCGCATACTTAAATAAGGACAAGATTTGGAGTCCATGCTTGTTTGATATTGTGTAAAAACTGCATTCAAGAAACTTATTTTGTTGTAACATATTTGTATTGTAAACCATTATGTAATGGTCGTGTGTAAACAGGATATTTTAGATTATCATTATTTGATAATCTACGTAAAGCTTTTTAAACCTTTATTGATGAAATAAAGGTTATGGTTTGTTTCAAAATGAATGCAGTCTTTGAAAAACGTCTCATATAGAGGTCAAAACCTCGCAACGAAATCAATTAATATGGAACGTTTTTAATCAATAAGAACGGGACATTTCAGTTGGTATCCGAGCGTTGGTCTTAGAGAACCAGAATTTTGCATTAGTGTGTCTTATCGAGTTTGTTAGGATGCATTAGTGAGTCTGGACTTCGACCGTGTTTACTTGAAAAATGATTGCTTAACAAATTTTGTTGGAAACTATATATTTTTAACATGTGAATATTATGTGATATATTAATCTCTTAACGCGTTTGATATTATGTGATAGATGTCTACCTCTAGAACAAGTCCCATTGACTCACCTAATAATAATGAAGAGTCAAATGTAAATTGGAATGATTCGTGGACTGATTCACAAGTTCCCGAAGAGGAACCAGAAGAAGAATCGGAACCGGAAGAAGAATCGGAACCGGATGAAGAAATAGAACCGGTGGGGGAAATAATAAAACGGTTAAGTAAAAGAAAATCCTCAACCAACCGACCAAGGTTAATTATGGTCAATGGTGTTTCCGCTAAGGAAGCAAAATATTGGGAGGATTACCAATTCTTCGATGAATCGGATTCTGACGAGAATTCCGATGATGTTATAGAAATTACCCCAACTGAATTTAAAAAGGCAAAAGAAAATAATAAGGGAAAGGGTATAAAAATAGAGAAATCTAATTCCAACCCCGATGAACTTTATATGTATCGTCAACCCCCGAAGTCCTTAAGTGGTAACAATGACCCGGGAACCTCTAAACCACCAGGTTTTTCTAAACCAATGTGGAAAATTACGGCTCGTATTAGGGGAACATCATATATCCCTAGAAACTTGGCAAAACGAACCAAAACCGAAGAAGAAGAAACAAGCGAGTCGGAATAAGATAGTTGTATTCGTGTGGTGTAATATATGTAATATAGTGTGCTTATGCTTTATGATATATGTAAAAATTGCTTGTATTAATAAGTATTTTTTTTTATGAATCTAACTCTTGTCTATTTTACAGTATAAAAACAGAAAATGGATAGACAACCCAATATTTTAAGAGACCTACCCGGAGACATGATTGATGAAATCTTGTCTAGAGTCGGTCAGAATTCTTCGGCACAACTATTTAAGGCGAGATCAGTTTGTAAGACATTCGAAGAACGTTCCTAGAATGCCTTGGTTTATAAAAGGCTTTCGTTCGAAAGATGGGGGATATCACATTGGGAAATCCATAAGTTACGATGTGTTTACTTTGACGCATATATTGCGGGGAACCCAAATGCTATTTTACGCAATGGGTTAAGAAATTATTTTGACTCAATATATCCGAATATTGGACTTCGTGATTTAGACAAAGCGGCTAACATGCAACATAAAGAAGCATGTTATGCTTACGGATTAGTAATGTTCGCTTCTCACCAAAGTGAGAACAAGAACATCGGGCTACAACTATTAAACAAAACGTTCCCACAAGTGACGGAGTCGGTAATTGGGGTAAGAAATGAGGTATTTAGATTATTACGGGACTGTTGGACATTACGTAACCCTCGTCCCTTTGACGACGTTACAACACGCTGTCTTATCAACGGCCATAACGGTTATGTTCCACAAGACCAAGGATGGGAAGTAATCCTAGTAAAACCAGAATGCATGACTTGTTTCTGGACGTATGAATTACGTGTCTTTATTGCCTTTGCTGAACGACTTGTGTACTAGCTAGAATTATCTTCACAACCATCTTGTATCAAATTTATTGTGTGCTATATTTCATGCTATATGTAAAATAAGCGGTATTGTAAGTTTGTAAAATATTGTGTAAAAGTTTGAACGCGAAATATTATTATAATCAGTTTTTCATATAGAATTGTAGTAGTTGAATTGTATATTAGCTACTAAGTATGAACTTAACGGGTAGGTACTACCCGAATTTAAACTTATAAAACGCTAATATGAAGAAAAAGCTTTTATAAATGAGTTCATATTATGCTACAATATACTATTAACTACTCTTAATATTCTGTATGATTAACTTGTTCCATTTGACTATTTTGAAGGAAATGGCACCGACTACTCGACACACCGTGAATATGAATGAAGAGGAATTCCGTACTTTTCTAGCTTCAAACATAGCCGCAGTACAGGCTGCGCTACATACCAACAATAACCTTGGATCTAGCAGTGCAGGAAATCGTGTAGGATGCACCTACAAAGAATTCACTGCCTGCAAACCTTTGGAATTTGATGGAACCGAAGGACCGATCGGATTGAAACGGTGGACCGAGAAGGTCGAATCGGTGTTTGCCATAAGTAAGTGTACTGAAGAGGACAAAGTGAAGTACGCTACGCATACCTTCACAGGTTCTGCGTTAACATGGTGGAATACCTATCTAGAGCAAGTGGGACAAGACGATGCGTACGCACTACCGTGGTCAGCATTCAAGCACTTGATGAACGAGAAGTACCGTCCCAGAACCGAGGTCAATAAGCTCAAGACAGAACTTAGAGGGTTACGAACCCAAGGATTTGATATTACCACGTACAAAAGACGATTCACAGAATTGTGCCTATTGTGTCCGGGAGCATTCGAAGATGAGGAAGAGAAGATCGACGCGTTTGTGAAAGGATTACCGGAAAGAATCCAAGAAGATATAAGTTCACACGAGCCCGCCTCCATACAACAGGCATGTAGAATGGCTCACAAACTAGTGAACCAGATTGAAGAAAGAATTAAAGAATAGACTGCTGAAGAGACCAATGTGAAGCAAGTCAAAAGAAAGTGGGAGGAAAACGGTGATAAGAATTACCAATACAACAACAACAGCAATTACAACAATAATCGCAACAATTATCCCAGCAATCGCAACATCAATCGCAACTACAACAAACGGCCCAACAACAACAACAACAACAACAACAACAACAACAACAGCAGCAACTACAACAATCATCCCAACAACAATAATAACCGAAACAACAATAACAATCAGAAGCAGCTATGCCAAAGGTGTGAAAAGTATCACTCGGGGTTCTGCACCAAATTTTGCAACAAGTGTAAAAGAAATGGTCATAGCGCGGCGAAGTGTGAGGTCTACGGACCAGGGGTTAATAGAACGAAAGGAACAAATGGTGTCGGAACGAGTAATGGCGGAGCAAGTAGTGTCGGAGCAAGTTATGCCAATGTAGTTTGTTATAAATGTGGAAAACCGGGCCACATTATTAGAAATTTCCCGAACCAGGAGAACACGAATGGACAAGGCCGCGGAAGAGTTTTCAATATTAATGCGGCAGAGGCACAGGAAGACCCGGAGCTTGTTACGGGTACGTTTCTTATTGACAATAAATCTGCTTACGTTTTATTTGATTCGGGTGCGGATAGAAGCTATATGAGTAGAGATTTTTGTGCTAAATTAAGTTGTCCATTGACGCCTTTGGATAGTAAATTTTTACTCGAATTAGCAAATGGTAAATTAATTTCAGCAGATAATATATGTCGGAATCGAGAAATTAAACTGGTTAGCGAAACATTTAAGATTGATTTGATACCAGTAGAGTTAAGGAGTTTTGATGTGATAATCGGTATGGACTGGTTGAAAGAAGTGAAAGCAGAGATCGTTTGTTACAAAAATGCAATTCGCATTATACGAGAAAAAGGAAAACCCTTAATGGTGTACGGAGAAAAGGGCAACACGAAGCTACATCTTATTAGTAATTTGAAGGCACAAAAACTAATAAGAAAAGGTTGCTATGCTGTTCTAGTACACGTCGAGAAAGTACAAACTGAAGAAAAGAGCATCAATGATGTTCCCATTGCAAAAGAATTTCCCGATGTATTTCCGAAAGAATTACCGGGATTACCCCCACATCGATCGATTGAATTTCAAATAGATCTTGTACCAGGAGCTACACCAATAGCTCGTGCTCCTTACAGACTCGCACCCAGCGAGATGAAAGAACTGCAAAGCCAATTACAAGAACTTTTAGAGCGTGGTTTCATTCGACCAAGCACATCACCGTGGGGAGCTCCTGTTTTGTTTGTCAAGAAGAAAGATGGTACATTCAGGTTGTGTATCGACTACCGAGAGTTGAACAAACTTACCATCAAGAACCGCTACCCACTACCGAGAATCGACGACTTATTTGATCAACTACAAGGCTCGTCTGTTTATTCAAAGATTGACTTACGTTCCGGGTATCATCAAATGCGGGTGAAAGAAGATGATATTCCAAAGACTGCTTTCAGAACATGTTACGGTCATTACGAGTTTATGGTCATTCCGTTTGGTTTAACTAATGCACCAGCTGTGTTCATGGACCTTATGAACCGAGTGTGTGGACCATACCTTGATAAGTTTGTCATTGTTTTCATTGATGACATACTTATTTACTCCAAGAATGACCAAGAACACGGTGAACATTTGAGAAAGGTGTTAGAAGTATTGAGAAAGAAGAATTGTACGCTAAGTTTTCAAAGTGCGCATTTTGGTTGGAAGAAGTTAAATTCCTCGGTCACATAGTGAACAAAGAAGGTATTAAGGTGGATCCGGCAAAGATAGAAACTGTTGAAAAGTGGGAAACCCCGAAAACTCCGAAACACATACGCCAGTTTTTAGGACTAGCTGGTTACTACAGAAGGTTCATCCAAGACTTTTCCAGAATAGCAAAACCCTTGACTGAATTAACTCATAAAGGGAAGAAATTTGAATGGAATGATGAACAAGAGAAAGCGTTTCAGTTATTGAAGAAAAAGCTAACTACGGCAGCTATATTGTCATTGCCTGAAGGGAATGATGATTTTGTGATTTATTGTGATGCATCAAAGCAAGGTCTCGGTTGTGTATTAATGCAACGAACGAAGGTGATTGCTTATGCGTCTAGACAATTGAAGATTCACGAACAAAATTATACGACGCATGATTTGGAATTAGGCGTGGTTGTTTTTGCATTAAAGACTTGGAGGCACTACTTATATGGGGTCAAAAGTATTATATATACCGACCACAAAAGTCTTCAACACATATTTAATCAGAAACAACTGAATATGAGGCAGCGTAGGTGGATTGAATTATTGAATGATTACGACTTTGAGATTCGTTACCACCCGGGGAAGGCAAATGTGGTAGCCGATGCCTTGAGCAGGAAGGACAGAGAACCCATTCGAGTAAAATCTATGAATATAATGATTCATAATAACATTACTACTCAAATAAAGGAGGCACAACAAGGAGTTTTAAAAGAGGGAAATTTAAAGGATGAAATACCCAAAGGGTCGGAGAAGCATCTTAATATTCGGGAAGACGGAACCCGGTATAGGGCTGAAAGGATTTGGGTACCAAAATTTGGAGATATGAGAGAAATGGTACTTAGAGAAGCTCATAAAACCAGATACTCAATACATCCTGGAACGGGGAAGATGTACAAGGATCTCAAGAAACATTTTTGGTGGCCGGGTATGAAAGCCGATTTTGCTAAATACGTAGGAGAATGTTTGACGTGTTCTAAGGTCAAAGCTGAGCATCAGAAACCATCAGGTCTACTTCAACAACCCGAAATACCAGAATGGAAATGGGAAAACATTACCATGGATTTCATCACTAAATTGCCAAGGACTGCAAGTGGTTTTGATACTATTTGGGTAATAGTTGATCGTCTCACCAAATCAGCACACTTCCTGCCAATAAGAGAAGATGACAAGATGGAGAAGTTAGCACGACTGTATTTGAAGGAAGTCGTCTCCAGACATGGAATACCAATCTCTATTATCTCTGATAGGGATGGCAGATTTATTTCAAGATTCTGGCAGACATTACAGCAAGCATTAGGAACTCGTCTAGACATGAGTACTGCCTATCATCCACAAACTGATGGGCAGAGCGAAAGGACGATACAAACGCTTGAAGACATGCTACGAGCATGTGTTATTGATTTCGGAAACAGTTGGGATCGACATCTACCGTTAGCAGAATTTTCCTACAACAACAGCTACCATTCAAGCATTGAGATGGCGCCGTTTGAAGCACTTTATGGTAGAAAGTGCAGGTCTCCGATTTGTTGGAGTGAAGTGGGGGATAGACAGATTACGGGTCCGGAGATTATACAAGAAACTACCGAGAAGATCATCCAAATTCAACAACGGTTGAAAACCGCCCAAAGTCGACAAAAGAGCTACGCTGACATTAAAAGAAAAGATATAGAATTTGAAATTGGAGAGATGGTCATGCTTAAAGTTGCACCTTGGAAAGGTGTTGTTCGATTTGGTAAACGAGGGAAATTAAATCCAAGGTATATTGGACCATTCAAGATTATTGATCGTGTCGGACCAGTAGCTTACCGACTTGAGTTACCTCAACAACTCGCGGCTGTACATAACACTTTCCACGTCTCGAATTTGAAGAAATGTTTTGCTAAAGAAGATCTCACTATTCCGTTAGATGAAATCCAAATCAACGAAAAACTCCAATTCATCGAAGAACCCGTCGAAATAATGGATCGTGAGGTTAAAAGACTTAAGCAAAACAAGATACCAATTGTTAAGGTTCGATGGAATGCTCGTAGAGGACCCGAGTTCACCTGGGAGCGTGAAGATCAGATGAAGAAGAAATACCCGCATCTATTTCCAGAAGATTCGTCAACACCTTCAACAGCTTAAAATTTCGGGACGAAATTTATTTAACGGGTAGGTACTGTAGTGACCCGAACTTTTCCATGTTTATATATATTAATTGAGATTGATATTTACATGATTAAATGTTTCCAACATGTTAAGCAATCAAACTTGTTAAGACTTGATTAATTGAAATATGTTTCATATAGACAATTGACCACCCAAGTTGACCGGCGATTCACGAACGTTAAAACTTGTAAAAACAACATGACGATATATATATGGATATACATATGGTTAACATGAGATTATGATAAGTAAGTATCTCCATAAGTATATTAACAATGAGTTATATACATATAAACAAGACTACTAACTTAAGGATTTCGAAACGAGACATATATGTAACGATTATCGTTGTAACGACATTTAAATGTATATATATCATATTAAGATATATTAATATATCATAATATCATGATAATATAATAATTTAACATCTCATTAGATATAATAAACAATGGGTTAACAACATTAATTGAGATCGTTAACTTAAAGGTTTCAAAACAACACTTACATGTAACGACTAACGATGACTTAACGACTCAGTTAAAATGTATATACATGTAGTGTATTTAGATGTATTAAAATACTTTTGGAAGACTTCAAGACATATATCAAAACACTCATACTTAACGAAAATGGTTACAGTTACTTTCCCATTCTTTTCTTTCATCAAGAATTCTAGTCGTATTTTTACCCGTATTATACACAGCTTCAAAACGTACTTACTATGGGTATATACCAATAGGAACTAGCATGGGATTCCACTCTTGATTATGTCATGTATGACTAATCAATTTTAACTTCTACCATGAGCTAGTCAACTAACTAGAACTCCTTTTAACCCCACTCAACACTCACCAATTACCACTCATCATTCACTCCATTTCACTTCCAATTCTCTTTCTAATTCTCTCTCAACACACCCATACTATTATGAACGTATTTTTCCAGTAGTTAATCATCATCTTCATCAAAAATCACTTCAAGAATCAAGCTATAATCATCATAGGAAGAACACTTCAAGAACACTCCAAAAATCCCTTCAAGTTTACTAATTTACTTCCAAGCTTTCTAATCCATTCCAAGTAATCATCTAAGATCAAGAAACCTTTGTTATATACAGTAGGTTATCTTTCTTATTCAAGGTAATATTCATATGCAAACTTTGATTCAATTTCTATAACTATAAACTATCTTAATTCGAGTAAAAAATCTTACTTGAACTTGTTTTTGTGTCATGATCCTACTTCAAGAACTTTCAAGCCATCCAAGATCCTTTGAAGCTAGATCATTTCTTGTCACTTCCAGTAGGTTTACCTACTAAACTTGAGGTAGTAATGATGTTCATAACATCATTCGATTCATATATATAAAACTATCTTATTCGAAGGTTTAAACTCGTAATCACTAGAACATAGTTTAGTTAATTCTAAACTTGTTCGCAAACAAAAGTTAATCCTTCTAACTTGACTTTTAAAATTAACTAAACACATGTTCTATATCTATATTATATGCTAACTTAATGATTTAAAACCTGGAAACACGAAAAACACCGTAAAACATGATTTACGCCGTCATAGTAACACCGCGGGCTGTTTTGGGTTAGTTAATTAAAAACTATGATAAACTTTGATTTAAAAGTTGTTATTCTGAGAAAATGATTTTTATTATGAACATGAAACTATATCCAAAAATTATGGTTAAACTCAAAGTGGAAGTATGTTTTCTAAAATGGTCATCTAGACGTCGTTCTTTCGACTGAAATGACTACCTTTACAAAAACAACTTGTAACTTATTTTTCCGACTATAAACCTATACCTTTTCTGTTTAGATTCATAAAATAGAGTTCAATATGAAACCATAGCAATTTGATTCACTCAAAACGGATTTAAAATGAAGAAGTTATGGGTAAAACAAGATTGGATAATTTTTCTCATTTTAGCTACGTGAAAATTGGTAACAAATCTATTCCAACCATAACTTAATCAACTTGTATTGTATATTATGTAATCTTGAGATACCATAGACACGTATACAATGTTTCGACCTATCATGTCGACACATCTATATATATTTCGGAACAACCATAGACACTCTATATGTGAATGTTGGAGTTAGCTATACAGGGTTGAGGTTGATTCCAAAATATATATAGTTTGAGTTGTGATCAATACTGAGATACGTATACACTGGGTCGTGGATTGATTCAAGATAATATTTATCAATTTATTTCTGTACATCTAACTGTGGACAACTAGTTGTAGGTTACTAACGAGGACAGCTGACTTAATAAACTTAAAACATCAAAATATATTAAAAGTGTTGTAAATATATTTTGAACATACTTTAATATATATGTATATATTGTTATAGGTTCGTGAATCAACAGTGGCCAAGTCTTACTTCTCGACGAAGTAAAAATCTGTGAAAGTGAGTTATAGTCCCACTTTTAAAATCTAATATTTTTGGGATGAGAATACATGCAGGTTTTATAAATGATTTACAAAATAGACACAAGTACGTGAAACTACATTCTATGGTTGAATTATCGAAATCGAATATGCCCCTTTTTATTAAAGTCTGGTAATCTAAGAATTAGGGAACAGACACCCTAATTGACGCGAATCCTAAAGATAGATCTATTGGGCTTAACAAACCCCATCCAAAGTACCGGATGCTTTAGTACTTCGAAATTTATATCATATCCGAAGGGTGTCCCGGAATGATGGGGATATTCTTATATATGCATCTTGTTAATGTCGGTTACCAGGTGTTCACCATATGAATGATTTTTATCTCTATGTATGGGATGTGTATTGAAATATGAAATCTTGTGGTCTATTATTATGATTTGATATATATAGGTTAAACCTATAACTCACCAACATTTTTGTTGACGTTTTAAGCATGTTTATTCTCAGGTGATTATTAAGAGCTTCCGCTGTCGCATACTTAAATAAGGACAAGATTTGGAGTCCATGCTTGTTTGATATTGTGTAAAAACTGCATTCAAGAAACTTATTTTGTTGTAACATATTTGTATTGTAAACCATTATGTAATGGTCGTGTGTAAACAGGATATTTTAGATTATCATTATTTGATAATCTACGTAAAGCTTTTTAAACCTTTATTGATGAAATAAAGGTTATGGTTTGTTTTAAAATGAATGCAGTCTTTGAAAAACGTCTCATATAGAGGTCAAAACCTCGCAACGAAATCAATTAATATGGAACGTTTTTAATCAATAAGAACGGGACATTTCAGTTGGTATCCGAGCGTTGGTCTTAGAAAACCAGAATTTTGCATTAGTGTGTCTTATCGAGTTTGTTAGGATGCATTAGTGAGTCTGGACTTCGACCGTGTTTACTTGAAAAATGATTGCTTAACAAATTTTGTTGGAAACTATATATTTTTAACATGTGAATATTATGTGATATATTAATCTCTTAACGCGTTTGATATTATGTGATAGATGTCTACCTCTAGAACAAGTCCCATTGACTCACCTAATAATAATGAAGAGTCAAATGTAAATTGGAATGATTCGTGGACTGATTCACAAGTTCCCGAAGAGGAACCAGAAGAAGAATCGGAACCGGAAGAAGAATCGGAACCGGATGAAGAAATAGAACCGATGGGGGAAATAATAAAACGGTTAAGTAAAAGAAAATCCTCAACCAACCGACCAAGGTTAATTATGGTCAATGGTGTTTCCGCTAAGGAAGCAAAATATTGGGAGGATTACCAATTCTTCGATGAATCGGATTCTGACGAGAATTCCGATGATGTTATAGAAATTACCCCAACTGAATTTAAAAAGGCAAAAGAAAATAATAAGGGAAAGGGTATAAAAATAGAGAAATCTAATTCCAACCCCGATGAACTTTATATGTATCGTCAACCCCCGAAGTCCTTAAGTGGTAACAATGACCCGGGAACCTCTAAACCACCAGGTTTTTCTAAACCAATGTGGAAAATTACGGCTCGTATTAGGGGAACATCATATATCCCTAGAAACTTGGCAAAACGAACCAAAACCGAAGAAGAAGAAACAAGCGAGTCGGAATAAGATAGTTGTATTCGTGTGGTGTAATATATGTAATATAGTGTGCTTATGCTTTATGATATATGTAAAAATTGCTTGTATTAATAAGTATTTTTTTTATGAATCTAACTCTTGTCTATTTTACAGTATAAAAACAGAAAATGGATAGACAACCCAATATTTTAAGAGACCTACCCGGAGACATGATTGATGAAATCTTGTCTAGAGTCGGTCAGAATTCTTCGGCACAACTATTTAAGGCGAGATCAGTTTGTAAGACATTCGAAAAACGTTCCTAGAATGCCTTGGTTTATAAAAGGCTTTCGTTCGAAAGATGGGGGATATCACATTGGGAAATCCATAAGTTACGATGTGTTTACTTTGACGCATATATTGCGGGGAACCCAAATGCTATTTTACGCAATGGGTTAAGAAATTATTTTGACTCAATATATCCGAATATTGGACTTCGTGATTTAGACAAAGCGGCTAACATGCAACATAAAGAAGCATGTTATGCTTACGGATTAGTAATGTTCGCTTCTCACCAAAGTGAGAACAAGAACATCGGGCTACAACTATTAAACAAAACGTTCCCACAAGTGACGGAGTCGGTAATTGGGGTAAGAAATGAGGTATTTAGATTATTACGGGACTGTTGGACATTACGTAACCCTCGTCCCTTTGACGACGTTACAACACGCTGTCTTATCAACGGCCATAACGGTTATGTTCCACAAGACCAAGGATGGGAAGTAATCCTAGTAAAACCAGAATGCATGACTTGTTTCTGGACGTATGAATTACGTGTCTTTATTGCCTTTGCTGAACGACTTGTGTACTAGCTAGAATTATCTTCACAACCATCTTGTATCAAATTTATTGTGTGCTATATTTCATGCTATATGTAAAATAAGCGGTATTGTAAGTTTGTAAAATATTGTGTAAAAGTTTGAACGCGAAATATTATTATAATCAGTTTTTCATATAGAATTGTAGTAGTTGAATTGTATATTAGCTACTAAGTATGAACTTAACGGGTAGGTACTACCCGAATTTAAACTTATAAAACGCTAATATGAAGAAAAAGCTTTTATAAATGAGTTCATATTATGCTACAATATACTATTAACTACTCTTAATATTCTGTATGATTAACTTGTTCCATTTGACTATTTTGAAGGAAATGGCACCGACTACTCGAAACACCGTGAATATGAATGAAGAGGAATTCCGTACTTTTCTAGCTTCAAACATAGCCGCAGTACAGGCTGCGCTACATACCAACAATAACCTTGGATCTAGCAGTGCAGAAAATCGTGTAGGATGCACCTACAAAGAATTCACTGCCTGCAAACCTTTGGAATTTGATGGAACCGAAGGACCGATCGGATTGAAACGGTGGACTGAGAAGGTCGAATCGGTGTTTGCCATAAGTAAGTGTACTGAAGAGGACAAAGTGAAGTACGCTACGCATACCTTCACAGGTTCTGCGTTAACATGGTGGAATACCTATCTAGAGCAAGTGGGACAAGACGATGCGTACGCACTACCGTGGTCAGCATTCAAGCACTTGATGAACGAGAAGTACCGTCCCAGAACCGAGGTCAATAAGCTCAAGACAGAACTTAGAGGGTTACGAACCCAAGGATTTGATATTACCACGTACGAAAGACGATTCACAGAATTGTGCCTATTGTGTCCGGGAGCATTCGAAGATGAGGAAGAGAAGATCGACGCGTTTGTGAAAGGATTACCGGAAAGAATCCAAGAAGATATAAGTTCACACGAGCCCGCCTCCATACAACAGGCATGTAGAATGGCTCACAAACTAGTGAACCAGATTGAAGAAAGAATTAAAGAACAGACTGCTGAAGAGACCAATGTGAAGCAAGTCAAAAGAAAGTGGGAGGAAAATGGTGATAAGAATCACCAATACAACAACAACAGCAATTACAACAATAATCGCAACAATTATCCCAGCAATCGCAACATCAATCGCAACTACAACAAACGGCCCAACAACAACAACAACAACAACAACAACAACAACAACAACAACAACAGCAGCAACTACAACAATCATCCCAACAACAATAATAACCGAAACAACAACAACAATCAGAAGCAGCTATGCCAAAGGTGTGAAAAGTATCACTCGGGGTTCTGCACCAAATTTTGCAACAAGTGTAAAAGAAATGGTCATAGCGCGGCGAAGTGTGAGGTCTACGGACCAGGGGTTAATAGAACGAAAGGAACAAATGGTGTCGGAACGAGTAATGGCGGAGCAAGTAGTGTCGGAGCAAGTTATGCCAATGTAGTTTGTTATAAATGTGGAAAACCGGGCCACATTATTAGAAATTGCCCGAACCAGGAGAACACGAATGGACAAGGCCGCGGAAGAGTTTTCAATATTAATGCGGCAGAGGCACAGGAAGACCCGGAGCTTGTTACGGGTACGTTTCTTATTGACAATAAATCTGCTTACGTTTTATTTGATTCGGGTGCGGATAGAAGCTATATGAGTAGAGATTTTTGTGCTAAATTAAGTTGTCCATTGACGCCTTTGGATAGTAAATTTTTACTCGAATTAGCAAATGGTAAATTAATTTCAGCAGATAATATATGTCGGAATCGAGAAATTAAACTGGTTAGCGAAACATTTAAGATTGATTTGATACCAGTAGAGTTAGGGAGTTTTGATGTGATAATCGGTATGGACTGGTTGAAAGAAGTGAAAGCAGAGATCGTTTGTTACAAAAATGCAATTCGTATTATACGAGAAAAAGGAAAACCCTTAATGGTGTACGGAGAAAAGGGCAACACGAAGCTACATCTTATTAGTAATTTGAAGGCACAAAAACTAATAAGAAAAGGTTGCTATGCTGTTCTAGCACACGTCGAGAAAGTACAAACTGAAGAAAAGAGCATCAATGATGTTCCCATTGCAAAAGAATTTCTCGATGTATTTCCGAAAGAATTACCGGGATTACCCCCACATCGATCGATTGAATTTCAAATAGATCTTGTACCAGGAGCTGCACCAATAGCTCGTGCTCCTTACAGACTCGCACCCAGCGAGATGAAAGAACTGCAAAGCCAATTACAAGAACTTTTAGAGCGTGGTTTCATTCGACCAAGCACATCACCGTGGGGAGCTCCTGTTTTGTTTGTCAAGAAGAAAGATGGTACATTCAGGTTGTGTATCGACTACCGAGAGTTGAACAAACTTACCATCAAGAACCGCTACCCACTACCGAGAATCGACGACTTATTTGATCAACTACAAGGCTCGTCTGTTTATTCAAAGATTGACTTACGTTCCGGGTATCATCAAATGCGGGTGAAAGAAGATGATATTTCAAAGACTGCTTTCAGAACACGTTACGGTCATTACGAGTTTATGGTCATGCCGTTTGGTTTAACTAATGCACCAGCTGTGTTCATGGACCTTATGAACCGAGTGTGTGGACCATACCTTGATAAGTTTGTCATTGTTTTCATTGATGACATACTTATTTACTCCAAGAATGACCAAGAACACGGTGAACATTTGAGAAAGGTGTTAGAAGTATTGAGGAAGGAAGAATTGTACGCTAAGTATTCAAAGTGTGCATTTTGGTTGGAAGAAGTTCAATTCCTCGGTCACATAGTGAACAAAGAAGGTATTAAGGTGGATCCGGCAAAGATAGAAACTGTTGAAAAGTGGGAAACCCCGAAAACTCCGAAACACATACGCCAGTTTTTAGGACTAGCTGGTTACTACAGAAGGTTCATCCAAGACTTTTCCAGAATAGCAAAACCCTTGACTGAATTAACGCATAAAGGGAAGAAATTTGAATGGAATGATGAACAAGAGAAAGCGTTTCAGTTATTGAAGAAAAAGCTAACTACGGCAGCTATATTGTCATTGCCTGAAGGGAATGATGATTTTGTGATTTATTGTGATGCATCAAAGCAAGGTCTCGGTTGTGTATTAATGCAATGAACGAAGGTGATTGCTTATGCGTCTAGACAATTGAAGATTCACGAACAAAATTATACGACGCATGATTTGGAATTAGGCGCGGTTGTTTTTGCATTAAAGACTTGGAGGCACTACTTATATGGGGTCAAAAGTATTATATATACCGACCACAAAAGTCTTCAACACATATTTAATCAGAAACAACTGAATATGAGGCAGCGTAGGTGGATTGAATTATTGAATGATTACGACTTTGAGATTCGTTACCACCCGGGGAAGGCAAATGTGGTAGCCGATGCCTTGAGCAGGAAGGACAGAGAACCCATTCGAGTAAAATCTATGAATATAATGATTCATAATAACATTACTACTCAAATAAAGGAGGCACAACAAGGAGTTTTAAAAGAGGGAAATTTAAAGGATGAAATACCCAAAGGGTCGGAGAAGCATCTTAATATTCGGGAAGACGGAACCCGGTATAGGGCTGAAAGGATTTGGGTACCAAAATTTGGAGATATGAGAGAAATGGTACTTAGAGAAGCTCATAAAACCAGATACTCAATACATCCTGGAACGGGGAAGATGTACAAGGATCTCAAGAAACATTTTTGGTGGCCGGGTATGAAAGCCGATGTTGCTAAATACGTAGGAGAATGTTTGACGTGTTCTAAGGTCAAAGCTGAGCATCAGAAACCATCAGGTCTACTTCAACAACCCGAAATACCAGAATGGAAATGGGAAAACATTACCATGGATTTCATCACTAAATTGCCAAGGACTGCAAGTGGTTTTGATACTATTTGGGTAATAGTTGATCGTCTCACCAAATCAGCACACTTCCTGCCAATAAGAGAAGATGACAAGATGGAGAAGTTAGCACGACTGTATTTGAAGGAAGTCGTCTCCAGACATGGAATACCAATCTCTATTATCTCTGATAGGGATGGCAGATTTATTTCAAGATTCTGGCAGACATTACAGCAAGCATTAGGAACTCGTCTAGACATGAGTACTGCCTATCATCCACAAACTGATGGGCAGAGCGAAAGGACGATACAAACGCTTGAAGACATGCTACGAGCATGTGTTATTGATTTCGGAAACAGTTGGGATCGACATCTACCGTTAGCAGAATTTTCCTACAACAACAGCTACCATTCAAGCATTGAGATGGCGCCGTTTGAAGCACTTTATGGTAGAAAGTGCAGGTCTCCGATTTGTTGGAGTGAAGTGGGGGATAGACAGATTACGGGTCCGGAGATTATACAAGAAACTACCGAGAAGATCATCCAAATTCAACAACGGTTGAAAACCGCCCAAAGTCGACAAAAGAGCTACGCTGACATTAAAAGAAAAGATATAGAATTTGAAATTGGAGAGATGGTCATGCTTAAAGTTGCACCTTGGAAAGGTGTTGTTCGATTTGGTAAACGAGGGAAATTAAATCCAAGGTATATTGGACCATTCAAGATTATTGATCGTGTCGGACCAGTAGCTTACCGACTTGAGTTACCTCAACAACTCGCGGCTGTACATAACACTTTCCACGTCTCGAATTTGAAGAAATGTTTTGCTAAAGAAGATCTCACTATTCCGTTAGATGAAATCCAAATCAACGAAAAACTCCAATTCATCGAAGAACCCGTCGAAATAATGGATCGTGAGGTTAAAAGACTTAAGCAAAACAAGATACCAATTGTTAAGGTTCGATGGAATGCTCGTAGAGGACCCGAGTTCACCTGGGAGCGTGAAGATCAGATGAAGAAGAAATACCCGCATCTATTTCCAGAAGATTAGTCAACACCTTCAACAGCTTAAAATTTCGGGACGAAATTTATTTAACGGGTAGGTACTGTAGTGACCCGAACTTTTCCATGTTTATATATATTAATTGAGATTGATATTTACATGATTAAATGTTTCCAACATGTTAAGCAATCAAACTTGTTAAGACTTGATTAATTGAAATATGTTTCATATAGACAATTGACCACCCAAGTTGACCGGCGATTCACGAACGTTAAAACTTGTAAAAACAACATGACGATATATATATGGATATACATATGGTTAACATGAGATTATGATAAGTAAGTATCTCCATAAGTATATTAACAATGAGTTATATACATATAAACAAGACTACTAACTTAAGGATTTCGAAACGAGACATATATGTAACGATTATCGTTGTAACGACATTTAAATGTATATATATCATATTAAGATATATTAATATATCATAATATCATGATAATATAATAATTTAACATCTCATTAGATATAATAAACAATGGGTTAACAACATTAATTGAGATCGTTAACTTAAAGGTTTCAAAACAACACTTACATGTAACGACTAACGATGACTTAACGACTCAGTTAAAATGTATATACATGTAGTGTATTTAGATGTATTAAAATACTTTTGGAAGACTTCAAGACATATATCAAAACACTCATACTTAACGAAAATGGTTACAGTTACTTTCCCATTCTTTTCTTTCATCAAGAATTCTAGTCGTATTTTTACCCGTATTATACACAGCTTCAAAACGTACTTACTATGGGTATATACCAATAGGAACTAGCATGAGATTCCACTCTTGATTATGTCATGTATGACTAATCAATTTTAACTTCTACCATGAGCTAGTCAACTAACTAGAACTCCTTTTAACCCCACTCAACACTCACCAATTACCACTCATCATTCACTCCATTTCACTTCCAATTCTCTTTCTAATTCTCTCTCAACACACCCATACTATTATGAACGTATTTTTCCAGTATTTAATCATCATCTTCATCAAAAATCACTTCAAGAATCAAGCTATAATCATCATAGGAAGAACACTTCAAGAACACTCCAAAAATCCCTTCAAGTTTACTAATTTACTTCCAAGCTTTCTAATCCATTCCAAGTAATCATCTAAGATCAAGAAACCTTTGTTATATACAGTAGGTTATCTTTCTTATTCAAGTTAATATTCATATGCAAACTTTGATTCAATTTCTATAACTATAAACTATCTTAATTCGAGTAAAAAATCTTACTTGAACTTGTTTTTGTGTCATGATCCTACTTCAAGAACTTTCAAGCCATCCAAGATCCTTTGAAGCTAGATCATTTCTTGTCACTTCCAGTAGGTTTACCTACTAAACTTGAGGTAGTAATGATGTTCATAACATCATTCGATTCATATATATAAAACTATCTTATTCGAAGGTTTAAACTCGTAATCACTAGAACATAGTTTAGTTAATTCTAAACTTGTTCGCAAACAAAAGTTAATCCTTCTAACTTGACTTTTAAAATTAACTAAACACATGTTCTATATCTATATTATATGCTAACTTAATGATTTAAAACCTGGAAACACGAAAAACACCGTAAAACATGATTTACGCCGTCATAGTAACACCGCGGGCTGTTTTGGGTTAGTTAATTAAAAACTATGATAAACTTTGATTTAAAAGTTGTTATTCTGAGAAAATGATTTTTATTATGAACATGAAACTATATCCAAAAATTATGGTTAAACTCAAAGTGGAAGTATGTTTTCTAAAATAGTCATCTAGACGTCGTTCTTTCGACTGAAATGACTACCTTTACAAAAACGACTTGTAACTTATTTTTCCGACTATAAACCTATACCTTTTCTGTTTAGATTCATAAAATAGAGTTCAATATGAAACCATAGCAATTTGATTCACTCAAAACGGATTTAAAATGAAGAAGTTATGGGTAAAACAAGATTGGATAATTTTTCTCATTTTAGCTACGTGAAAATTGGTAACAAATCTATTCCAACCATAACTTAATCAACTTGTATTGTATATTATATAATCTTGAGATACCATAGACACGTATACAATGTTTCGACCTATCATGTCGACACATCTATATATATTTCGGAACAACCATAGACACTCTATATGTGAATGTTGGAGTTAGCTATACAGGGTTGAGGTTGATTCCAAAATATATATAGTTTGAGTTGTGATCAATACTGAGATACGTATACACTGGGTCGTGGATTGATTCAAGATAATATTTATCAATTTATTTCTGTACATCTAACTGTGGACAACTAGTTGTAGGTTACTAACGAGGACAGCTGACTTAATAAACTTAAAACATCAAAATATATTAAAAGTGTTGTAAATATATTTTGAACATACTTTAATATATATGTATATATTGTTATAGGTTCGTGAATCAACAGTGGCCAAGTCTTACTTCTCGACGAAGTAAAAATCTGTGAAAGTGAGTTATAGTCCCACTTTTAAAATCTAATATTTTTGGGATGAGAATACATGCAGGTTTTATAAATGATTTACAAAATAGACACAAGTACGTGAAACTACATTCTATGGTTGAATTATCGAAATCGAATATGCCCCTTTTTATTAAAGTCTGGTAATCTAAGAATTAGGGAACAGACACCCTAATTGACGCGAATCCTAAAGATAGATCTATTGGGCTTAACAAACCCCATCCAAAGTACCGGATGCTTTAGTACTTCGAAATTTATATCATATCCGAAGGGTGTCCCGGAATGATGGGGATATTCTTATATATGCATCTTGTTAATGTCGGTTACCAGGTGTTCACCATATGAATGATTTTTATCTCTATGTATGGGATGTGTATTGAAATATGAAATCTTGTGGTCTATTATTATGATTTGATATATATAGGTTAAACCTATAACTCACCAACATTTTTGTTGACGTTTTAAGCATGTTTATTCTCAGGTGATTATTAAGAGCTTCCGCTGTCGCATACTTAAATAAGGACAAGATTTGGAGTCCATGCTTGTTTGATATTGTGTAAAAACTGCATTCAAGAAACTTATTTTGTTGTAACATATTTGTATTGTAAACCATTATGTAATGGTCGTGTGTAAACAGGATATTTTAGATTATCATTATTTGATAATCTACGTAAAGCTTTTTAAACCTTTATTGATGAAATAAAGGTTATGGTTTGTTTTAAAATGAATGCAGTCTTTGAAAAACGTCTCATATAGAGGTCAAAACCTCGCAACGAAATCAATTAATATGGAACGTTTTTAATCAATAAGAACGGGACATTTCACTTTATTGGTAGAAAGTGAGCTGATTTAGTTAGACGATCAACTATCACCCAAATAGTATCATGACTACTTGTAGTCCTTGGAAATTTCGTAATGAAATCCATGGTTATTCTTTCCCATTTCCACTGCGGAATTTCCGGTTGTTGCAGTAATCCTGACGGCTTTTGGTGCTCAGCTTTGACCTTTGCACACGTCAAACATTTGCTTACATAAGTAGCAATTTCTGTCTTCATATTAGGCCACCAATAAAACTTCTTGAGATCGTGGTACATTTTCCCGTTTCCTGGGTGAATTGAGTACCTCGTTTTGTGTGCTTCATCCAGTACTAGTTGCCTTAGGTTACCATGTTTTGGTACCCATATCCTACCAGCAAAATACAGGGTTCCATCGGCTTTTACTTCAAGTTGTTTTTCTAACCCTTTGCTCATTTCGCCTTTTTCATTTTCTTCTTTTAAAGCTTCTAACTGTGCTGCTTGAATTTGCTTTGTGAGATCAGTACGAATTGTAATATTCAAAGCTCGAACCCTAAGAGGTTTTACTCTTTCTTTTCGACTTAAGGCATCAGCTACAACATTAGCCTTTCCGGGGTGGTAACGGATTTCACAATCGTAATCGTTTAACAACTCTACCCAGCGACGTTGCCTCATATTGAGTTGTTTTTGATCAAAAATATGCTGAAGACTCTTATGGTCAGTGTACACTGTACACTTGGTGCCATATAGATAGTGTCTCCATATTTTGAGTGCAAAAACTACTGCTCCAAGTTCTAAATCATGCGTCGTATAGTTCTTTTCATGAATTTTTAGTTGTCGTGAGGCATATGCGATGACTTTTGTGCGTTGCATTAATACACATCCTAAACCTTGGCGTGAAGCATCACAATAGATCACGAAATCATCATTTCCTTTCGGTAATGACAAAATGGGTGCAGACGTTAACTTCTTCTTTAATAACTGGAATGAGGATTCCTGTTCTGTGGACCAATCATACTTCTTTCCCTTTTGAGTCAATGCAGTTAAGGGTTTGGCGATTCTAGAGAAATCTTGAATGAATCTTCGGTAGTAACCAGCAAGACCTAAGAATTGGCGAATTTGTGTTGGAGTCTTCGGGATTTCCCATTTACTAATGGCTTCGATCTTGGCGGGGTCAACTTTAATTCCATGTTTACTGACAACATGGCCCAAAAATTGTACTTCTTGTAACCAGAAATCACACTTCGAAAATTTTGCGTACAATTCTTCTTTCTTGAGTATCTCCAGTACCAGTCTTAAGTGTTGCTCATGTTCTTCCTTGTTCTTCGAGTAAATCAATATGTCATCGATAAAAACAATGACAAATTTGTCTAAATACGGTCTACAGATGCGATTCATTAGATCCATGAATACTGCTGGAGCATTAGTTAATCCAAAAGGCATGACTAGAAACTCATAGTGACCGTAACGGGTTCTGAACGCGGTTTTAGGAACATCTTCTTCCTTCACTCTCAGTTGATGATATCCGGAGCGTAGATCAATCTTAGAATAAACACTTGATCCTTGCAATTGATCAAACAAATCATCAATCCTCGGTAATGGGTACCGATTCTTGATCGTTAATTTGTTTAATTCTCGGTAATCTATGCACATTCTCATAGATCCATCCTTCTTCTTGACGAACAGAATAGGAGCACCCCAAGGTGAAAAACTAGGACGAATAAATCCACGGTCCAATAATTCTTGCAACTGGTCTTGTAATTCTTGCATTTCTGAAGGTGCAAGTCTATATGGAGATCGGGCTACAGGTTCAGCTCCTGGTATGAGATCAATCTGGAATTCTACACATCTATGTGGAGGTAGCCCCGGTAATTCTTCTGGAAATACTCCGGGATATTCTCTTACAACCGGCATGTCATTAATGCTTCTTTCTTCAGTATCGATCTTCTTTATGTGTGCCAGAATAGCATAACAACCTTTTCTTATAAGTTTCTGGGCCTTCATACAGCTGATAAAGTTCAGCTTTGAGTTGCTCTTCTCCTCATAAATCATTAATGACGTTTCATCCTTACGAGGGATGCGGATTGCTTTCTCAGCGCAAACAACTTCCGCTCTTGTTTTGGACATCCAGTCCATGCCAACGATTACGTCAAAACTTCCTAATTCTACGGGTATCAAATCGATTTTGAAGGTTTCACCAGCGAGATTCATTTCGCAACCATGGTAAATTTTATCGGCTTTTATCAGTTTACCATTAGCTAATTCAATAGTATATTTATCGTCTAGAGGTAATGATGCACATTTTAGTTTAGAACTAAAGTCTTTACACATATAACTTCTATCAGCACCCGTATCAAACATAATAGAAGCTAGTTGATTATTAACGGTAAACGTACCCGTGACAAGATTAGGATCCTCACGTGCTTCTCTTGTACTAACATTAAATGCCCTTCCACGTGCGGGTTCTTTGTTCTTCTCCTTATCAGGGCATTGATTTATAAAGTGACCAGACTTCCCGCATCCAAAACATTTCTTGACATCGGTCAGTTTTGTCTTTACTTCAGAAACGGTGGCATAACAATCTTTCGCCACATGTCCTTTTTTGTTGCACTTATCACAGACCACTTGGCAATAACCTGCATGATGTGTGTAACATCTTTTGCAGAACGGATGGGGTCCCTTATAGTTTGGACTTGCAGTTGCCCCATCTTGTTTACCTTTAAAAGTTTCTTGTTTCTTCAGGTGAGTACTTTTGCCCTTATAGTCTTCCCATTTCCTCTTTCCTTCAGTTGTCTTGACTTCGGTAATTGGTGCCTTAATCGAACTCTCTGTGATCTGGTCCGTGAGTTGGTGTGCCATTGTCATGGCTTCCTGCATCGTATTCGGTTTGGACGATGTAACATTTCCTTTGATATTGATCGATAAACCGTCAATATACATTTCTATCTTTCGTTTCTCATTTGGCACCAATTCGGGACACAACAAGGCTAGTTCCATGAAACGCTTTTCATAGTTATTGAGATTCGCGCCGATAACCTTCAGATTACGTAACTCAGATTCCATTTTTCTGATCTCGTTTCGAGGACAGTACTCCTCGATTAGCATCTTTTTCAGTTCTTCCCAAGAGATATCATATGCCGTATCTATTCCTTCTGCTTTAGCATAATTGTTCCACCAAGTAAGTGCACCATCTTGCAATGTGCACGAAGCATACTTTGACTTGTCTCCGTTCGCACAATTACTGATTTTGAAAACGGACTCCATCTTTTCAAACCATCGGGTTAGACCGACTGGTCCCTCGGTTCCACTAAACGTCTGTGGTTTGCATCCTTGAAAAGTTTTGTATGAGCATCCGTTTCGTGAGTTTGTGTTTACGGCTGCTGCTTTGGCTGCTGCTTCGGCTGTTGCTTTTGCTGCCTCGGCTGCAGCAATTCTTTCATTCACACGTTTCTCGACTAGTTGCTCAAACTCAGCATCCGACATTTGAGACATGTTTCTTCAATAAACACAACAGATATAATTTAATCATATAGAATATTATAGGTAAAATGAGTTGTCAATAGTTAATCGTAGCATATTAATAATATGAACCGATTATTATAAAAGCCTTTTCTTTTTATTAGCATTTTATAATTATTTCTGGGGTATTACCTACCCGTTAAGTTCATACATAATAGCTAGTACAAGGAATTAACTACTAAAATCCTAATAATATTCCACTATGAAAAATTATAGCGAGTTATTACATTATTATGTAATAATAATAATAAGAAGTAGTAATAATACAAATAATCATTCCATGCATTTATTATTAATAAACCAAAATAATACAATACCATACAATACCGATATTTTACATAGGCATATTTTACATAACAAGATAGAGTAGCACACATAAGCAATAAAATAGCGCATAGAATATTTATGGTTGCGAGGTCGTTTATTCAGAACTATCAGAAACTTCTTCCCATTTGGTTCTCTCTGCCAATTGTTTGTGTGCACATGGTCCGACAGACATTCTGGCAGTGTATTTTATTTTTAGTTGGGGTTTTGAGGTACCCGTTGCCTCAGTGGGTTTAATACAATAAGGGTAGTTACGAATCGAATGGTCCTGTTCTTTTTTAATAATTAAGGACATTTTATTTTTGTGGTTGTTTTTATTATCTATAGCAAGTTGGAATTTCTCCTTAGTGATCTCTTTTATTTCATTAGCGAAATCCTCCTCCTTACTGATCTCGTCTGATGACGAACTGTCTGAGTCATGTGTAGGAGAATATGATGACGAACTGCAAGAATATGTACCGGTGGTCATGAACCGAAATCTGCCAGGCGTAATCGGCACAACCCGTCCGTCGGCGGTATATCTGGACCAATGTCCATATTTGTTTAGAAATGGACGATCCTCGTTTACTCCAGGGATCATGGGTCCATGCCAACGATACTGTGGCTCCGGAAAACTAAAGCTGGGTGGAGCTGGAACCTCCTCTGGGTTTACCGGGAGTTGAGATTCCCCGGCTAACACAATTTCTTCTTTAATAGGTATTGGAACGCCCTTTTCAGTTGTGGATAGAATAGATTCAGTGTCCGATTCCGAGTCGTACAAAATGATAGGATTAGAGGAAGTCATCTATCACATAATTGAAACAACAATTACGTTAGCATATAAATATATCACATATAATGTTTTTGACCAAATAATAAGCAAAAATCAGTAAAAACAGATATGGTCATAGTCCAGACTCACTAATGCATCCTAACAATTACCAGTTAAATACACTAATGTAATTTCTGGTTCCCTATGACCTCAAGCTCGGATACCAACTGTAACGACCCGTCAAAATCGCTATTGACGCGGCACGTTAATCATTGATTTCACAGTGAGGTTTTGACCTCTATATGATACGTTTTGATAAAATATTGCATTCATTAAAATAAGTGACTTTCTAAACATAGAAAGTTAAAAACATGTGGGCGAGTGCTTAGGTATAAGCAAAACCCCGAAATACATAAGTCTTTAATTTACAGGTTGACATCACAGTCCAGTTATTTATTACACAACGCAGTTTTATTTTGAATGCAATAAACTTTGTACAAAGCATGAGAGACTCCATGCAGGCAACAAGCACATCACAGCGGAAGCATTCTAAGGACCTGAGAATAAAACATGCTAAAAAGTCAACACGAATGTTGGTGAGTTATAGGTTTAATTGCTCGAGTCATAAACATATATAAAGATAGACCACAAGATTTCATCAAAAGTTTATCAATAGATTCTACATAACAGAGCACCCTGGTAACTAAACTTAACGCTATAGTGATAATTACCCCATTCATTTTAATACACGCAAACCAACGTGTCTTAAACTCAAATAACATACGTCCGTTAAAAGGCTAGCGCTCTAGCTCGGACGGGGATGTCAAGCCCTATGGATCCATATACAATTATTTGCGCCCACCAGTCCATATCCTATGTACTGGCAGCTACTAGTTACCAAAGCTAAGGGATTTTCGGTTTAACTCAGTGTAGAATTTAGTATGTACTTGTGTCTTATTGCGTTTAAAATAAATTGCATGTATTCTCAGCCCAAAAATATTTAAAGTATTTAAAAAGGGAGACTATAAACTCACAGTTCAATATTGAGACTCAATATTGTAGGCAAATTTCGTAGACGTAATGATGGTAGACGATCGTATGATTGGCTTTGGATTCAAGAACAATACCCCGAACAATACTCAATATTTCCTTAGCTTAAAGCGGTTTGAAACCCGAATTAAAAACACCCTCGTATATATCTTATTATTATTAAACTTAAATTTAAAATTATAATTATAATATAAATATTAATTTTGAGAGATAATTATGTGTGAAAAATATCGTCGAACAAACTGCGTATTTATAGTACTTTACGATTTACTGTAGCTCATGCGATCGCATGAGTTTTCAGTGTTTTTGCCATGCGATCGCATGGCCGCCTTTCCCGTTTTGTTTGCTAGTTCGTCGACATCAAATAGTATTTACTGTAGCAAATAGTGTGTTACTGTAGCAAATAGTGTTTTACTGTAGCAAATAGTGTTTTACTGTAGGAAAGTCGTTTTTACTTGTACATATATATATACATACATATAATTGTTCATGAATCGTCGAGAGTAGTCAACGGTAATTGTATATATGAAACAGTTCTAAAATTTTTGAGACTCAATCTAACAGACTTTGTTTAACGTGTCAAAATAATAAATCGTATAGAGAATTGGTTTAAATAAGTCGAAATTTTCCGGGTCATCACAATACATATGATGTTCTAGCATAGTTTTGAAGTCAAAGTATAACTTCAAAAGATGTAGGAATCTAAGAGTGATGTCTTCTGTTAATTTTTGACTTGGATTTTTGATTTGTCAAAATCAGAATATGTAATCAAATTTGGATGAGAATAGTTGTTTGGATTTTTATGAAAGAATGTATATTGTTGTGAAAGTAGTGAGTATAGTTGATGATTGCTGAATCAGATTCGAAGAATGTAACATATTAGTTGTGAATTTATATATCTCTCGGGTATTACCTACCCGTTAAAAAAATTCACAATTAATATTTTGTACAAGAGAGTTTTATTACAGTCTTTATGAAAATATATATGTGTATATTTCCTTTAGATGTAACATAGATTTAATGAGTTAATATTAATTTAAACTCATTTGATTTACGGTTGAAACTAGAATTGAGTAAATCCTAAAACTTTAGAAATTACATAAGTATTTCTTCAATGATATTGAAATTATGAATCAATACTTCGTCATTTGTTGATGCATGATGTTGGTTTTCGTGAAATTCTTGTGAACTTCTCAAGGTACGAATGATGTTATTTGAAAAGTTTCGAGTACATCGATGATGAAAGTGTAAAATCAAACATATATTCGAATAATACACTTGATTTATTATGATTTGGAATTTATTGAATTGAGACAGAGATTGTAATTAACGATGGTTAAGTTGCGGACGAAGGACGTACGTCATTGCATATTTGTAATATGAATTAACCGAGTAGTTAAGATTCACACATAATAGCTTAGTACGGAAAGATTTATTATGGTTTAAAAATATATATATATAAGATATACATATAAATCTTTCGGTGGAAATGAGTTAATACTTCATAACTCGCTGATACAATATACTCGTTGTTGATTCCTAATGATGTCCACAGTGACTCTTGAACTGACGGAGTTTGTGATGTTATAGGTGCTGCTGATTCTGACGATGCTGACGGCACTGACTGTGCTGGTGATGCTACGGTACTGTTGATGATGTGGGTAAAACAAGTCTAGTTTGTAAATCACACACCATTCTTGTCAGGGTTTCTACTCTTCCTTCTATCATTTTGGTTCACTCAACTGATTTATGGTTAGGGCTAGAATAGATAATCCCTAAGACTTTAGAGACTACATAATCGTCGTAGAATGTTTCTCCAATGAAATTATGAATCAACACTTCATCGTTTTTTGTTGTTGGTATTCCTTGGTATCTACAGAGCGTATGACATTGGTGCTCGTGGGCAGATTGTAAAGTTGAGGTTTACGACGCGGTTGTGGTTGGGGGTGATAATGGTACTGTTGGCGTTGATGATGGTGGTACTGATTATGCTGCTGGTGCTACTGCTGGTGTTTGTAACCTTTGCACCATATTCTTCAAAGCCACTACCCGAGCGCGAAGCTCGTTGACTTCTTCTATTACACCGGGGTGATTGTCGATTCGGACGAGCGGATAAATAAAATCTAGAATTTGATGTAGTATATAATCGTGACGAGATACTCTGAAAATGAGAGAGAAAATGGTGTTTCGGACAGGTTCGCCGGTAAGTGCTTCAGGTTCTTCGCCAAGAGGGCAATGTGGTGGATGGAAAGGATCGCCTTCTTCTTGTCTCTAATGATTAAGGAGGCTACGAACCCATCCCCAATTCATCCAGAATAGATGATGGCTAATTGGTTGATCCATTCCGGTCACACTGCTTTTGGAGCTTGAGTGAGATTCCATTTCGGAATCCGAGGGACTTGAACTAATGATGAATTCCATTTCGTACGATTGAATAAAGGATTTTCGATATGAAATGATTTTTCGGCTATCGGGTGGTATTCTAATTACATAGAATATCTATATATATAGAGCAAAAGATTTCATAGATTACGGAGGAATTTACGGGATATGTCAGACAAAGTTTACAGTAACAGATACGCTAAGATATGCATTAGCAGATACGCTAAGATATGAATTTTGTCTATACACTATTCATGTAATCAATACAATAAGATGTGTCTAGACTAAGAATGATAAACAGGCAATTTTCCGACAAAAGTGATAAGCAAAACTTTTGACATGCAGACACGGTCGAAGTCCAGACTCACTAATGCATCCTAACGACTATCAGTTAGACACACTAATGTAGACCTGGTTCGCTAAGACTACCGCTCTGATCCACATAAAGCGACCCGTCCTAATCCATAAGGATGAATACAATAACATATGATTACATTGCGAGGTTTTGACCTCTATATGATACATTTTACAAACATTTTATTCGTTTCAAAAGACAACCTTTCATTACATCGAAAGTTGACAGATATGCATACCATTTCATAATATCAAAACTATAAATGACCTAATCTGTCATTTACTTATAATAATCTATATTGAACTCAACTACTTGAATGCAACGTCTTTTGAAATATGCCATGAATGACTCCAAGTAATATCTCTAAAATGAGCAAATGCACAGCGGAAGATTTCTTTAATACCTGAGAATAAACATGCTTTCAAGTGTCAACCAAAAGGTTGGTGAGTTCATTAGTTTATCGTAATCAATCATTTACATAATTTTAATAGACCACAAGATTTCATTTATTCAATAATCATACACTCGCAAGTGTTTAAAATTCATTCATATGGATTGAACACCTGGTAACCGACATTAACAAAATGCATCTAGAATATCCCCAAACATATAAATATCGAAGTACTAAAGCAGTTCAAATTCTATGATTGGGGCGTGTCAAGGCCCATAGATCTATCTTTAGGATTCGCGTTAATCGGTGGCAATTATAATAAACATCAATTCTTAGGCTACCAAGTTCAACAAGGGAGATATCCGGTATAATAATTCAACCATAGAATGTAGTCTCAATTACTTGTGTCTATTTCGTCAAACATTTATAAAAGCGCATGTATTCTCAGTCCCAAAAATATATATTGCAAAAGCATTTAAAAAGGGAGCAAATGAAACTCACAATACTGTATTTCGTAGTAAAAATACATATGACGTCATTGAACAAGTGCAAGGTTGGCCTCGGATTCACGAACCTAAATTAAATATATATATATATATATATATATATATATATATATATATATATATATATATATATATATATATATATATATATATATATATATATATATATATATATATATATATATATATATATATATATATATATATATATATATATATATATATATATATTTATGTTGGTCAATATCTGTTTAACAATTTAGGTCGAGTCGTAGTGTATCACAATCCTAATGCTCGAGACTAATACGCAGAAGTTAACAAAAGTCAACTTAATCTTAAATGACTTCCAAAATCTATACATGATTATTATATAACTTAAATATAGTCGTTTAATATATTTAAATATTTTTAACAGATTTTATTAGAGTAAATAATATAATTCATTCATTAATAAATAAAATTTTATATTAAAATTTATGTAATAAAAATATACTTTTATATATCTTAAATAATAAAATTTATAAAATTAAATTAATATCATAAAAATAATATGATAGGTATTATTAATGTAGTTATATTACACGTAGTAAAATATCTTTGTATCACATATTTATTTGATAAAATAATATCGATAATAACAATAGTAAGTAAAAGTTGTATTATTTTGTAATAATAATAATTATTATTCTACTAATAATAATAACAGTATTTATATTTACAAAAATGATATTATGATATAATGATAATTCTTATTAATCCTATATATACTAAAAGGGGTGGGAGGATGTGTCGTTTGACACCCACCCCCGTTCATTTTTGGGTCAAAACGACATTGACCAAATCTCCCTCACAAAAATGGCAAAACACACCCCTCAACTTTTACCAAGTTACAAAAAAAAACCTGCACTAAGGGGGTTAAATTGTCAATTCCTTAACTTAAAATAAAAACTTCCCCCAATGCCTTCGACAGCCCGTATCTTCCTCCTCGCTCCGATTTAAATTTCACCGACCACTCCATTAAACTCGAAATATTATTATGAACAAAACGAGACTAACTATGTTTGAAACGGACACTTTTTAAAAAACGCTAAACAAACGACAGCCCGTATCTTCCCGATTGCCTCGAGTTAAATTTTTCCGACAACACCATCAGACTCGAAATAATTTTAGGAACAAAACGATACTAACTACACTCGAAACGGACACTTTTTAAAAAACGCTAAAGACAATGACATCCCGTATCTTCCTGGTCTCCAGGAGTTAAATTTTTTCGCCACCACCGTCAGGCTCGAAATAATTTTATCAACAAAACGAAATTAACTACGTTTGAACCGAACATATTTTAAAAAACACTAAAGACGACAACAATAACAACGACGCATAACACATGGGCCGTTTTTCCTTCTGGAAATAAAGCTGCGTTAAATATGAATACGCGGACCGAAAGACCCCGCCGCATCGCGCGGGCTAAACCGAACTAGTTAATAATAATAATGAAATTTAACAATGATATTCCTATTAAAATAATAATTTTTATAAAAATGATAGTTTTAATAATACGTTTTATAATAATAATGATAAAAATAATGAAAACGATATTTTTATCAATACCTTTCAAATCTTTAATTTCATTATGATACATATACTCATTATTTCCTAATTAATTTGTTAATAGCTTTTAGTCGTCTTTTATATCACGTTCATATTAATGATACTAATAGTAATCATAATAATTAGATATTACTAATATTAGTTTTAATTATAATAATACTAATAATAATAAATATTATAATAATATTAATGATAGTACTAATAACTATTTTAATGATAATAATAATAATAATACTAATTATAACTTAACGATAATAACGATAGTAATAATAATAAAAATAACAATTTTTAATGATAATACCTTTTACTACTCATCGGTTTACCTTTACTACTCAGAAAATTATTGATGATACCCCCAAGACAAATGAAGTGAGGGAGGAGGAAGATGAAGAAGAAGAAGAAGACATAGGTATGAATCGAGTTGCCTCTAGAGAACGTCGTGCCTCGGGTAATGAAAATGATAACACTGAATTATGTAAAATACCATACCAAAACCTGTACTTGTTTTCTTGTATGCCCAGTACTGGTGGATTTTATAATCCAAACTCTTCCTTATACTTTATGCCACCCTTGAAATGTTGTGAAGCATTTGGAACTCTTTTATAAGTAACAATTTCCCTTTATCTCCAACAGCCAGTGTATCACATCAAGACACTACATTAGCGACTCTTTCGCCTTCCGCCAAGAGGAGAAGAACTGGTCAAATTCCCCCGTCATCCTCTCAACAAGGAGCTGGCCCTAGTTCTTCTCAACAACAAATTACGCTTTCCAATCTTGACACAAATATGCTTTCCTCCCTTTTAAAAGGACCACCACACTCGTACGAAGATTTCATGACTTTTTTGAATGCCATGGTGTATCCTTCACTAGCCCAATTCTTTAGCAACCTATCTGATGCAGATGCCAAGAAGGTTAAGGCACAAAGTATCATTCTGAACATTGCTTCTGGTTTAAATGACCTTCAACGCCTATCTGACTTGCAAAACAATGAAGTCACTACAAATAAGGAGCTATCTGTTGGAAAGGAGAAAGTAGCCAGGACTGAACGAATAGCCACAGAGATAAAGAGGGAATACGAGACAATGAAGAGGCTTTATGACAATAGCAACAATCATAGGGCGGAGTATAAAGAGCAAGTCAAAGAACTATCTTCCAGAGAAAAGCGGCATCTGAGCAAAATTGATGAACTAGTAAAGGAGAACGAAAAAATGCTTGAGCAAAATAACATGTTGAAAGAACAGCTTAAAGCCAAAGAGGAGAACGAAAGACGAATGATAACTGGCATCCCTGCGCTTGTTGAGCGTATCTTTAATTGCCAAGCTCTGTCTCACAGGATTCGTGAGTTTGTCCGTCTTGCGAAGTCTGCTGAGCGACTAAATTTTTTCAACTTTATGAAAAGAAAACTGCCAGAATTGCCAAGTCCGATGCTTGTTGTTATTACATCGAAGATTAATGAAAACGCCATAAAAGAAGCTGATGCAGTCGGTGTACTAATAGAAAATATAAAGTTTTCTGATCTTGAAAATCTTTGTAAAAGGCCGGATGTAACAATAGATGATGTATTGAATTATACTCCGCAGGATGAATGAAATACTATGTTTTTATACATCTGCTTTTGCATAACGTTTAATATTGTACTTGGTTGTATATATTAGAAATATATGCTGTAACTTAGTAAGATTGTTGTAGTGAACAATGCACAAGATATTGAGATTGTACTTTGCAATCATTATACTTGTAAACATTAAAATCATATTCTCCGTTATACGCTTTCTGTCATGAAACTCATGAGGAAAAGTTATGAATTATTTTGGCCTTTAAATATTTTGCTGGACACTATGGTCCGTTTTCCGTTTTGCTCTGCATTTTGTGTATATAAGTTGTGTCATGACATTTTTTGTAGATTCGTTTCATCGCTTCGATGCTTTAGTGAGTTCTACATGTCTCACTATCGATACAACCATTTTGAGTATGATTGTACTTCTACCACCGAAAGGCTTTCTTTCTTTCTGCGGGTAGGGATGACACACAGCTATGTGACACCTGGGCTAAAAAATCCTTGGCCGGATAAAATTTATGAAAAATATTTCCATAAGAATAATTGCTATTATGCACACTCTTAAAGAAATTTTTACATTTATGACTATATCTCATGCATTTGATAGTTGATCAAGCTGTCCATGCATATAGTGCTACGCATAAAATTTCTTTAAATTCATTGCATTCCAAGCTCTTTCATATTGCTCGCCGGAAGGCGCAGCAAGCATGTATGATCCATTCTGATTTACTTTTGTGACCTAATGGTGTATCCTATCGTATACATGCATAAAAGGTATAATGGTTGCATAAAAGTAGCGTCAGGAAGGCTGGAAACAACAGTTTTGTGGAGTTATCCGTCCAGCGTTCTCCGTTGTACAGGCTGCTCCATTATGCGTAAGCCCTGAAGGCCACCTAGCGCGTAAGCCCTGGCCGGAGAACGCCACCTTCAGTGTAAATTTCGGATCACAAGTAACAGAACGTATCATCATCTGACACGTGTCCCCGAGCAATCTGGTGGATCTAACACTATAAATAGACCCCTTGGGTCGTCATTTTACACAGTTCAGATATTCTGACAATTTTGAGAGCTGAGACTTCACTTCTCTTTCTCTCTCTACTTTCTCTCACTAGAAGTCATCCGGCTAGCACCTTTACGCTCTACGAACGACAGATTGATTAAGCCACCCCACAAGTTTCTACACTTGTGAACCGGGTCTGCAGGGATAATTTTCTAAGGGTAAAAATCAATCGGCAACATTCCGCCCTCCTAAAGCTAGATAACTTCTAGTATCTTGTTGACGCACTAAGCCTTACTTCATAAGGAAATAGGTGTTAACAATGGCGCCATCCACTAATGCAAAGAACACATGAAACGGAAAAGGAACAAAAACAACTGAAGTTCCATTTGTACTTGAAGCAGTCAACAATCCATCAACTGACGACATGATAACTGTTGAAGATGTACCTGTTCCGCCACTAGATGGTACGATTGAAGAAACAGTTGCTGAAACTGCAGAAAGGCTTAAGCATTTGGCAACTAATTCGGAGAAAAGGCCAGTAATTGAAGAAACGACAACCAAAAGTGCAGAAAGACTTTCAAATTTTGTTACTAATCCAGAGCGATGACCATTGATGCAACCACGGCGATGTCCATCATTTATACCTTTTCGGCGGATGGCGGATGGCAAAGACAAGCAAATCATGAAAAGGCAATCTATATCAAAATAAAGGTTATCCAGGCTACTTGATAAGCTGGGTAGTCTTATTGATGATTCTGAGGATGATAATGACCTGAGCTATGATAATAATGACTCTGATGATGAAATTGACAAAGATGAGTTCATGTCAGAGAAGCAGGCAGTGTTGCTTTTGAATGACATTCTTAAGCAGACAGCTCCGTTAAAATATAAGCAACGCTTAGCGCAGCCCGCCGTCCGTGTTGTAGCTGTAGATAATTTCTTTGCCCTTATTACTGGAGAGCAAGCTACAAAGCCACCAGCTATGGCAGAATCCACTCAGTGTTTCATTGATCGAATTGCTAACTATTCGTTGCCTAGGAATCTTGGCATACCGGCAATTGGAGTTTATGATGGCACAACAGATCCTGAGGATTTCCTCACCATGTTTGAAGGCGCTATGAGGTTGCAGCATTGGGATGACGAGGTAGCTTGTCATATGTTTCCAATGGTGCTGCAGAAAATGGCAAGGGAATGGTTTGCTAGCTTGCCGCCAAGAAGCATCACTAGTTATTTGGACCTCCGTGCAAAGTTTGTTATGCAGCATCAAAACCTTCGAAGCTGTACTTTGACACATCTTGATGCACATGAGATCACAATGCATCACAATGAATCCTTGAGTAATTTCATGAAGCGATACACACTGGAAGCACAGAAGATACCTGATTGTCCAGAATTTCTGCTAGTATCTGGTTTTATTTTTTGTCTGGATCAGCGGCGGTTTAGTGCACTTGTTCATGCGTTAAGGTACGACTTGCCAAAAACTCTACATCAGGCGTTGGAAGTTGCACAGAAGCATGTTCGAGCTGGTGAGCGGGGGATGAATAAGTTTGATGGCAGCAACAGTAGCAAACCGCATAACGGAGGGAGATACTTTGACAAAAATCAGAGGAGGAATGACAATTCTAATGGCAGATGGAGAGGCAACAACCATCCCAATGATTTTCATCATAATAGAAGGCCAATAGAGAGGCATCTGTTGATAATGGCGCTGACTAAAACCCCAAAAGAGATTCTTTTCACTGAACCAATCCGGACCACTTTCAATCTGTCGGCACCTATGGAAGAAAGAGAGGGTCCAAAAAGTGAACTGTGGTATGACTTTCATGAAGCATGGGGTCATGATACAGATAATTGCAAATCCCTGATGAGAGAGATCATCGCAAAGAGTTAAACCACTTGTTACCAGGTAAACAATACAGGAGGAATGATCCTCGTAGGAAATTTGGATGGCAAAGGAATGATGGTGGAAGAGGTCGTCGAGGAGATAACAGAAGACGGGAAGAGCATGGCGGAGGAGATAATAGAAATCAGTACGGAAACCGGATAACGGAGCGTGAGTCAACTCCAGACGTTGTAATCAAAATGGTGTGGTTGAATGGAAGTCACTAAGAGGACAGTGAGCAGTCGGATAACAATGTTGATAGCTGGAGATATGCTCCAATTATTTTTCAACCAATTCAAAATTGGGCTTTGTCCGTTCAGCCAGTGGTCATTTCAGCAGAAATTGCAAACAAGTTTATCAGCCATATTTACACAGATACAGGCAGTGAGGCTGACATCATTTATTGGCATTGTTTCAAGGCTTTTCCAAGGCATGTGCAGGTAAGAGCTAGGCGGACGAGTTTAAAGGTTTCAGGGCTAACAGGAGCGCCAGTGAATGCAATGGGAAGAGTTCGTTTGGAGGTCGTTTTGGGAACATTTCCACTATTAAGAACCGAAACAATCGATTTCACTATCTTGGATGGTAATTCACGATTCAATGTCCTTTTTGGACGGGCAGCGTTAGCAAAGTTTGGAGCGATAACATCAACGGCCCATGCAGAGATCAGATTCCCAATTCCTAACGGAGTAGCCACCATACACTCACAGTATGTGGCACCAACAAGGGAACGATCCACATTTGCAAGCATACCAGAAGGCAATATGAATCAGAGGAGGAGAAATTGGTTGTTCAGGGAAGATGAGGTTCAGGAGTTTTTCATTCCATAATCAAGTGTTTGGGCCGGACAGTGCTGGGCGCTCGGCGTATGAAGAGACAATTTGTTATCATTTTTATCAAGAGCAGAATTTATCATTTCAATAAACGCAGTTGATTAGCATTTTCTGAAGAGCAACGTGTATCAATTTACTGTAGACCATTGTGGTCATTTTTACAGTGCATGTATTCGCAATAAGCATACACTAAACATTCATGATGTACTAATTAGGCTTGATCCACCTAAATTCGTCATCAATCGTTTATGTATTGCTCAGTACTGATCAATAAATTTTATATTTTTCTTAAACAAAGTGCTACCCGTGACAAATGTAGAACATTGCATTTATATCCTGCCCACAGAAGGAGTGCATTTTTATACCTCCGATGGCGGAAGCTTTTGTGCCGGCCAGCAAAAGGCACAAGGGATAGGCTAGAAAACGTTTAAGTTTTACTAGAACGCACCGAGGCATGATACAAAACTCAGATACTTGTCATGACAAACATTATAAAAAACTTACTTCACAGAACGAAGTTCTATATTTTATATGAAGGCAAAAATATTCATCAATTCTTCCTCATATACTTTATGACGGAAGGCGTATGACAGACAAGTCACTAACTCATAATTAATATTTATGTAATATTTCAAAAAATTCTTCCTCATATACTTTATGACGGAAGGCGTACGGCGGAAAGATTATTTTACAATCACTCTTCAAAGAACACTCCATAACTATTCCTCATTAATTTGATGATGGAAGGCGTGTAACATACTTTAAATATCTTATTAATTGTGTGAAGGCATAATATTTGTAAAGTGGGATTTCAATTTTGCATGTGTTATTCCTTTGACAGAAGTTAACAGTGCACAACGTTCAAAAACGAATTACCTTAAAAATGCTTTGTTCAGTTGTACAATACACAGTTGTACATAAAATTTTATGATATGCTTCGTGCATAGCAGATGCGTTATACATAACAAACATTAAAGTATTTGGTGCAAGCACACAAGCAAGGCATAATCACTACAATAAGCGTATATTTGTGGCATTCAAGTTATCAATGTTTATTACAAACGGTTGCTCATCAAATGATTAGAAATTTATGAAAATTTAACATTGAGCACATCCTGAGCAGAGGACTCCTCTCTGCTACATACTTCATCATAAACATCTATCTTCAGATTAATCAATCTGTCTCTAGTTTCATCAACCTTCTCCAGAGTTCCAGGAGGCATCAGATTCGTAATAGCAGCGGGGAGAGACGTGTTTGGAGCAAGGCGTCTGGTTAATTTGTCTGTCACATCAGCAATAGCATGGGTGCGTATAGCATCAACATAATCATTTAGGGATTCCCTACAAGACTGGATCCAAGCACCTTCGCTATCAAACCCGGTATACCCTTCTTAAGCTAGGCAAAATTGCTCTCACCCTTCTCCGCCCTCTGGAGAAGCCCAGCAGACTTTTCCCTTTCTGCAGATAGCTGCTTTTCCAACTCATCAATCTTCAACTGATCTTCCTCAACCCTTTTCTTTTCAGCATCTACCAACTTATCTTTCTCCTCTTGCAGGGCAGTAGCAGCATCTAGAGCATTTTTTAGCTCAGTCTCCTTAGCTTTTATTGTTTTCTGAGCGTCACTCATGGCACGCTCAGCATCAGCAGCTCTCTTACGAGCATCTGCACCTTCAGCTATATCTTTACGGGCTAAAGCAAGAATAGACTCCTGATGTTCCTGTAGTTGCAGGACGGACTCCAGCTGATTGGTTAGTAGCAAGTGAGTAGCAGCAGTTGATTCCCTGAGTTGTTCAGAACGGAGAGCGTTTAAATGAGGTTTCAACTCAGGGATAGCACAACCCTACAATAGCAAAATATTATGATTAAATATTGCAAGATTACATAAATAATTTGCAGGTACGGGCATACAGATGATTTAATCATTAATACCTGAAAAGCAGTTGCAAAACCTTTGCTCTTAGTAGCAGGATAATCAATGAGTGCCTTCAATGTACTAACATGAGCAGGAACTTGTGGCACTTGCACATTTGATGATGTGACAGCAGGGTTGCCAGTGTTGGGAGGAGGAGAACGATAGGAGGCATCGTCCTCCACCCTCTATTCAAACTCAGATTCATTAAAGGGAGTGAAGTTGTAGTCCGGAGTTTTTAGTGTTTTATCTCCTTCACTCTCACGGCTTTCCTCCAGCACCCGTTAACCGCCCTCAGTAACCTTCCCTTGGCTATCATCAGATTCTGCTAAAATCACTAACAAGAACAAATTAGCATTATGAACAAACATAACAGTTATAAGCAAAAACATATGCATTATCAAGAAAGGGCATAATGGACATACTTCTTCTGCGTTTCTGCTTTTGGCCCCCCTCTGTACTTTTTACCCTCTTAGAGCCTATGCTCTTCTTCCTTATCTTTTGGGTTGGAGGGGGGGTGGGGTTTGTTTCACCCGTGATATCAACCGAACCAGATGTCTGCTGCTCAGCGGTGGTGGTGTCGTCCGCTGCCCGCTCAGTTTCTGTCTCTTCAGATCCAGATTCACTGTCCGAGCTGCTAACAACGATTTCTTCCCCCTTTTTAGTAGCAACAGCATCAACAGCAGCTTTAGCCTCAGCTGCAGCTCTCTCCGCCTCTAGCTCTTCAGCAGTTTTGTCACGAGCAGTGACCTCCACTTCATCATCAAGATCAACGGATAAAAGAGCAGAACGAACCTGCATCATGGAGTTGGCTGCAAAAATTGAACATGAACAGCAATATAAGCAAACATGATAAGCAGTAGAAACACATTTATATATATAATAGGATGATCATATCACATCCTACCCTGGTTTTTCTCACGAAGTACTGACACAGAAGTGCTCGGCCATTCTTGACTCACTTTGCATAGCACAAGAATTCCCTCATACCTTTCGTATGATCTGGGCGGAAGGCGGAGCTCTTTTAAGCTATTTAGTATCCGCTGCTCTGCGGTAGAAATCTTCACACCCTTTCCTACACCAGCATCAATAGCACCTCATTCCCGGACAACGGAGTACTCCTCCGGAATAACAGTCTCATCAACAAAGAAAAATGGACTTTTCCAGTCCTTCAAATTTGAAACTCTATTTGTACCAACAAAATGAGTATTTCGCTTACTATCAATCGTAAGCCAGCAGTCACTAATTGTGCGAATTCTAAACAAGGAGATAAAAACTTTAATGCGAGGCTTTATATTAATAGCATTGCAGTACATTTCAAAAAGGATGATTTTTTGAAGGCCATGGGGATGCATCTGACTAAGACAGACCTTATAATTAATAAGAAGACGAAGAAGAAAGTTAGTAAGGGGAACACGGAGGTTGCCGTGAGTAATTTGTAAAGCGTATAAAGTAATTTTTCCGTCAGGAGGGTTGTCAGCAGTTTGTTTGTTGGTGGGAAGAACAGGGTTGTATTGATTAAGATGGCGGAAGGCAATCTTTAACCCATCTAAGTATTCACTTGTCAATGATGACGCCATCGTGCTAACTTCTGGAATGTCAGCGGTATTTGACGAAGAAGTCTTTGCGTGTTCTTGGCCAGTACTTGGAGTAGAAGCCATGATAATACAGTAAAAAGATATCAATAAGAAGAAAATAGCAGAAGGATGAAGTATAACTGACCTTGGAAAGATGATAAACCTTAAAAGTTGAAAATTGAAGAATGCGATGAAGATTTGGGGAGAAATATGCTTTTCAGATCTTGGCAAAGGTAAAAAAGTGAGGGTAAAAGGGTTATGACGGTTTATATAGGAGTTCATCGATGCAATTTTTATGGCCACGATTAAGACACGTGTACGGGTGAGTTTGAACATGGGGTACGAAATAACACTTTTTACAGTTGGAGGCGCGTGGAGGATCTCAACCGTGCAAAATTAATCATAACAGTGTCAGTAAAATTCGTCTACATTTAATACCTGTAATGTTTTCCCCGATGCAAGTGGGCTTGAGCAGGCAAGTTTGGCATGCGTTATCAAAAGTTTAATAACTTAAACATTTTTCAAATGCTTAAGTCATTAAACTGGGGGGACTTAATGGTGTATCCTATCGTATACACGCATAAAAGGTATAATGGTTGCATAAAAGTAGCGTCAGGAAGGCTGGAAACAACAGTTTTGTGGAGTTATCCGTCCAGCGTTCTCCGTTGTATAGGCTGCTCCGTTATGCGTAAGCCCTGAAGGCCGCCTAGCGCGTAAGCCCTGGCCGGAGAACGCCACCTTCAGCGTAAATTTCGTATCACAAGTAACAGAATGTATCATCATCTGACACGTGTCCCCGAGCAATCTGGTGGATCTAACACTATAAATAGACCCCTTGGGTCGTCATTTTACACAGTTCAGATATTCTGACAATTTTGAGAGCTGAGACTTCACTTCTCTTTCTCTCTCTACTTTCTCTCACTAGAATTCATCCGGCTAGCACCTTTACGCTCTACGGACGACAGATTGATTAAGCCACCCCACAAGTTTCTACACTTGTGAACCGGGTCTGCAGGGATAATTTCCCAAGGGTAAAACTCAATCGGCAACATTCCGCCCTCCTAAAGCTAGATAACTTCTAGTATCTTGTTGACGCACTAAGCCTTACTTCATAAGGAAATAGGTGTTAACATGACCTTAAAAGGTCCTTCCCATTTTGGGGCTAGCTTTCCAAATTTGATTTGCCTGCTTGCCTCATTATTTCGTAATACTAAATCACCTACTTCAAACTGCACATGCTGCACTTTCTTGTTATAATATTTTGCCATTTTATGCTTGTGATCTACTTGCCGGATGGCGGCCATCAACCTTCTTTCCTCCAACAAGTTGAGATTCTCCCTTAATGCCTCAGAATTAGCCTCAACATCAAATGCCATAATGCGCTGCGTTGGCACACATATTTTAGCCGGTATCACTGCCTCTGTTCCATACACTAGACTGAAAGGTGTTTCCCCCGTGCTCCGCTTTGGCGTCGTCCAGTGTGCCCACAATACATTTGACAGCTCATCCACCCATCCAGTTTGACTCAGACCTAACCGTGCCTTAATGCCAGCAACGATTTCCTTGTTGGTAACCTCCACTTATCCATTCGCTTGAGGATGAGCAATAGATGTAAAGTTTTGCTTTATGCCCAGCTCTTCACACCAACTCCGAAATGGATTTTCTGCAAATTGCTTGCCGTTATCGCCGACTTTTTCATTTGGTACCCCATAACGGCATACAATATCATGCCAGACAAACTTCTTGACATTTTCTCCTGTGATTTTTGCTAAAGCCTTTGCTTCAACCCATTTCGTGAAAAAATCGATCGCTACCACCAAGAACTTAGCATTATCAGTGCTCCTATTGAATGGCCCCACAATATCAATAGCCCACTTGCAGAACGGCCAAGCGGATGACACCGGTATCAAGTCATACTTTGGAAGACGCTGAATTGTACCATGCCTCTGACAATTCTCACATGTTTTTATGATTTCTGCAACATCCCGATAAAGGGAAGGCCAAAAATACCCTTGTCACATGATCCGTGATGCCACAGTACGGAAATCGGAGTGTTGAGAACAAACTCCTTCATGCATTTCTTTGACCACTTTTAATGCTTCATCATCGGTTAAACACCTTAACAATGGACCATTGTATGATTTTCGATAAAGGACACCATTAACAATTTCATACATTGGTGCGGTCAATCTTATTCTTCTTGCTTCCTCTTTATCAACAGGTAACCATCCGTCATGCAAATATCCCAAATACGGAGTCATCCAAGTTTCCTTAGCTCCTTCAACTATTGCAATAATTGGTTTTCCATGTATTGATTTCTCCTTAAGCTCTTCAACCAACACTCGTTTGTGCAAATGATCAAAGGTTAAAGTTGCTACCTTGCTCAAGACGTCAGCTTTTTTGTTCTTATTTCGAGGGATTTGCACGACTTCAAGGTTATCTAATTTCTTTAAATTGCCTCCACCAACTTTACATATTGCCTCATGGATGTATCCCTTGCATCAAACGTTCCATTAACCTGCTGGGCGATAATTTGAGAATCAACATATGCTCGTAAATTTATTATGCCCATTTCTACCGCTATGCGGAGGCCGGAGAGTAATGCCTCATACTCTGCTTCATTGTTTGAAGCGTAAAAACAAAATTTCAATGCATAAGTATACTCTTCACCATCTGGACTTGTTAAAACTAGTCCTGCACCTGTTCCCTCTTCACTGGATGCTCCATCAGTGTGTAACTCCCACTCATGCTGTGATAGTGCCATTTTGTTGTCATACTCTACTTTTTCATTTGTCTCCAAGAGAAAATCTGCCAAAAATTGTCCTTTAACTGCATTCCGGGGAGCAAAATTGATTTCATACTCCCCCAACTCGATGGCCCATTTTGCTAAACGGCCAGATGATTCTGGACGCCGGAGTATTTGCTTCAATGGTTGATCAGTTAACACTAAAATGGGATGACCTTGAAAATATCTTCGTAAACGTCGTGCAGTATGCACAAGGGCATAAACCATGCGGTGAAGTGGTGGATAATTTGTTTCACTAAGCTACAACACTTTGCTAACAAAATATATAGGCATTTGCACGTCGTTCCGTTCTGCAACTAGGACAGAACTTATTGCTTCCTTTAAGACAGCTAAGTACAAAATTAGGGTTTCCCCCTCTTTTGGTGCTGTTAATGTAGGTAATGTTTTTAGTAACTGCTTGACCTCTTGAAATGCATTTTCGGCTTCCGCCGTCCAGACAAAATCTTTTTTATTTAAACAGCCCTTTAACACCTTCATGAATGGAAGCGACTTTTCAGCTGCTCTGGACAAGAATCTTGTTAATGCTGCTAGACATCCATGTAACCGTTGAACATCTTTCTTGCTAGTTGGTGACTTCATATCTTCAATTGCTTGAATTTTCTTAGGATTAGCTTTAATACCACGTTCTGTGACAATATGACCTAAGAATTTTCCCTCTTCTACACCAAACGTGCAGTTCTTAGGATTTAGTTTCATGTTAATTTTTTGCAAATATGCAAAAGTTTCCTGTATATCTCATAACATCTTTTCTTCAGTATGACTTTTGATGACAATGTCGTCAACATAAGCTTCTAAGTTTCGCCCAATTTGATCCTTAAACGCCATATCAATAAGTCATTGATATGTTGCTCCTGCATTCTTCAAACCAAAAGGCATTTTCATGTAACAGAATATGCCTTCAGTTGTGTGAAAAACCGTTTTGTCTTCATCTTTTAAAGCCATTGGGATTTAATGATATCCCTTAGCTGCATCTAGGAAACATTTGAATCGATATCCTGCCAATGATTCAACCTTCCAATCAATTTCAGGTAAAGGATAATTATCCTTTGGACATGCTTTATTGATATCCGTGAAATCCACACACATCCGCCATGAGTTGTCCGGCTTCCTAACCATGACTGGATTGGCTACCCATGTCTGATATTTGACCTCTCGCAAGATCCCAGCATCTACCAAACTTCGCACCTCATCACGTAGGAATTTGCTTCTTTCTGGCGCCATGCCACGCTTTTTCTGACAAACAGGATGTATGTTGGGACTCACGTTTAGCCTATGCTCTGCAATTTCCCTTGGAACACCGGTCATATCAGATGGTTACCATGCAAAAACATCTAAATTTGTTGTCAAAATGTTATATAATTTTTCTTTACATTCGACGGACAACGTGTGACCAATTATGATTTTCTGATCTGGAAATTTAAGATTCGGTGAAATTGACCCATCATCGTGTATGATTGGCTTAATTACTGCCTTTGTTACTTGAGAACACTCAATTGACTTCTGCCGTTCTGCATATAACGTTGCTACTCCGCCTGGCGTTGGAAACTTCATCATACCATGTACAGTTGATGTTACAGCTCCAAACGTCATTAAAGCAATTCTTCCCAAAATTATGTTGTACTGTAAATTTGCTTTAACCACCAAGAACTCAATGTTGGCTGTGCGTCTTAGGGGTGGCTTGCCCAAGGTTACTTCAAGCAGAATACTTCCTTCAGACCAGGACGGCTCACTTGTAAAACTTGTCAACGGCACATATGTTTCCTTCATTTTTTCTTGTACATCTTTGGGTAGCTGTATGAAGCAATGTTCATACATAATGTCTGCTCCAGCTCCTGTGTCAGTGTAAATGTTGCGTATTAAGCAATTAGCAACTCGTGCTTCTATAACCACTGGACCATCAGATGGATTTGTGTTACACATAGAAGGAAATGATATTAATTGCTCTTCCCAATCTTCTAACACTTCTGCCTTCCTCCGTTGTCCAGCTTTCCATGGATGTATCATGCCCACTTTTATGGGTATGAATTCGTTATCCTCACCATCTTTATCAGTGTTGGTGAGATGATTCGTTTTAATAACAGATGGCGCCATTGTTAACACCTATTTCCTTATGAAGTAAGGCTTAGTGCGTCAACAAAATACTAGAAGTTATCTAGCTTTAAGAGGGCAGAGTGTTGCCGATTGATTTTTACCCTTGGGAAATTATCCCTGCAGACCCGGTTCACAAGTGTAGAAACTTGTGGGGTGGCTTAATCAATTTGTCGTCCGTAGAGCGTAAAAGTGCTAGCCGGATGACTTCTAGTAAGAGAAAGTAGAGAGAGAAAGAGAAGTGAAGTCTCAGCTCTCAAAATTGTCAGAATATCTGAACTGTGTAAAATGACGACCCAAGGGGTCTATTTATAGTGCCAGATCCACCAGATTGGTCGGGGACACGTGTCAGATGATGATACATTCTGTTATTCGTGATCCAAAATTTATGCTGAAGGTGGCGTTCTCCGGCCAGGGCTTACGCACTAGGCGGCCTTCAGGGCTTACGCATGACGGAGCAGCCTGTACAGCGGAGAACGCGGGACGGACAACTCCACAAAACTGTTGTTTCCAGCCTTCCTGATGCTACTTTTATGCAACCATTACGCCTTTTATGCATGTATACGATAGGATACACCATTAATAATAAATATATATAAATATATATTATATACAAAAAAATAAAAATAAATATTACGGAGTAAATATCTTGTTATATCTATCTTTATATCTAAATATTTATTTATATTTATATATATCTCTCCACTCCATCTATTCATCTCATCATCACCACCCTTTTCTTCCCCAAAAATTCATCCACAAACTTATCAAACTCATCTCACTATAACCACTTGTTACCACTCAACAATTTCTCTACACTGTTAACCCTCCCATCTAATTCACTATTGCCAATTGTCTATCTTAACTCAGTTTTCAAATCAGCAGATCCACTCTCAATCTTACTATCCACAACTTCAACCTGAACTTGCATCATTTCTAATTGATAATTTTTTTTCTTATTAATTCTCCCCAACGGTACAAAACTAGTCAAACATGTCAAAATATCAATTTTTGGACCAACCACACGAAGACACGTGGCCAGGGGGGAAGTGCTGCTCCATTACTTCTGTCGTTTCTTCTTCACCGACGTCAAAGAGACACCGGCGAGTAACGCTGCATTGCGGCCATTTTTCCCGTTTCTTGTGCCAGCGGGCCAAGTGACCCCGTCACTTACCCCATTACAGATGGTCTTATTGGTTTGTAACTTTGCATACAATTTAGTTAACATACACATCTCTTGATAAAGACATGTTCTATAATTATTATTTAAATCGTTTATTGCACATAAATTAGTTAATATTAAGCCTAAATTAATTAAATCAATGTCTTATAAAAATTTTTCCGAAAAAAAAATAATATAAATAAACTGATTCGAAAATCAAGATTTATAAAAATCGATGCAACATAAACAGAAATAGAAACTAGCTTAGTAGGTCATTCGTAGTGGTGGAGGCGTTTTTTGCTCGTGTCACTTGCTTTTTACACTTTTTAATGAGTATGACGTGTTTTTTTTAGTGGAGTAGTGGTGATGTTTCTTTTTTGATGTTACTTTTAGTAGAATGCTGAGGTGGCATTTTATTTTTCTTTTTTATGATTTATTTATTTATTTTATATTATTTTTATTACTAATATGATTATATTTATATTTTAAAAATATTTTTAAATTATAACGGCTATATTATTGAACAGTTTTTTTTTAAAAAATGCTAGTTTTTTTCCCCTATATAAACAACCACTCTTCTCAAATCATAACACACACTTCATCTCTTCTAAAATTCTCAAATCATAAAACACACAGTTCAAAATGAGTCCATTGAATGTTTGCTAAAAAGTTCATCACGGAAGTGAATTTGATCGAGAATTGATGATTTATACACCTTACGAAACACGAGATTATTTCCTTGATGTGCGTAAGTGTCCTAATTTTCTGAAGCTGCTTGAATTTCTCCAGCAAGACATACCTTACATTTCAAACAAATATGATTTTTAAAAAAACCAACAGTCCTGCCTCTCTACTTGAAGAAGATCACAAAACTAACAATGTTTTCATTATCCGAATCATCCATAAGAAACTCAAGCATCTTGAATATTTTATCCATTGTGAACAAATTATTTTTTGGGTTGTATATAATTTGATAATAAGAATGATGGTAGTATGAGTGTGTATAAAATTAAAATAGATAGGTCGTATATATAGAAGAAAAAAATCATTTTTTTTTAATCACCGACGGTCAAATGGGATGGCCAATCCCCATCGACCACGTGGAAGAGACGTGGGTTACTTCACCCATTTCATTCGACGGACACCCTAAAACGCCACCAAGTGACGGCCCGATACCAGCGAAGCCGGCGTTTCTTTCTTGCCACCTCACAAAGTGACGGCGTCACTTGGTGTCGATACAAATGGTCTTAACAATTCAAAAACAGAAAAACAAGAGAACAAGTTAAACCAACGAAACCCAACCACTAACAGGGTGAACAAAAGATTAACATCCTAACACGACAATCATAAAAAACAACCGCGGCTACATCTAAAGCCGACGTACCAGATTGACTGAAACCATTTTCAGAGTCTTCGGGGAGAACGTCTTAATATATTTCAGATTGTTCGGTAGTCTTTATGATTATTGAATATTGGTTTTAGAAACAGTAATAAAATATAAAAATTCACCCATGACACCTTTTCCATATCGTTTGAAATGTCCCATTCATATTGATTATAAACGTTCCATATTAATTGATTTCGTCGAGAGATTTTGACCTCTATATGAGACGTTTTTCAAAGACTGCATTCATTTTTAAAACAACCATAACCTTTATTTTATCTATAAAGGTTTAAAAAGCATCACGTAGATTATCAAATAATGATAATCTAAAATATACCGTTTACACACGACCATTACATAATGGTTTACAATAAGAATATATTACATCAAAAATAAGTTTCTTGAATGCAGTTTTTACATAATATCAAACAAGCATGGACTCCAAATCTTGTCTTTATTTTAGTATGCAATAGCGGAAGCTCTTAATAATCACCTGAGAATAAACATGCTTAAAACGTCAACAAAAATGTTGGCGAGTTATAGGTTTAACCTATATATTATCAAATCATAATAATAGACTACAAGATTTCATATTTCAATATACATCTCATACATAGAGATAAAAATCATTCATATAGTGAACACCTGGTAACCGACATTAACAAGATGCATATAAGAATATTCCCTATCATTCCGGGAAATCCTTCGGACATGATAAAAACGAATTCGAAGTACTAAAGCATCCGGTACTTTGGATGGGGTTCGTTAGGCCCAATAGATCTATCTTTAGGATTCGCGTCAATTAGTAGATCGGTTTACTAATTCTTAGGCTACCAAGCAAAAGGGGCATATTCGGCTTCGATCATTCACCCATATAATTTAGTTTCATTTACTTGTGTCTATTTCGTAAAACATTAATAAAACTGCATGTATTCTCATCTCAAAATATTAGATTTTAAAAGTGGGACTATAACTCACTTTCACAGATTTTTACTCCGTCGGGAAGTAAGACATGGCCACTGGTCGATTCACGAACCTATAACAAATATGTACATATATATCAAAGTATGTTCAAAATATATTTACAACATTTTTAATACGTTTTACTGTTTTAAGTTTATTAAGTTAGCTGTCCTTGTAAGTAACCTACAACTAGTTGTCCATAATTAGATGTACAGAAATAAATCGATATATATATTATCTTGAATCAATCCACGACCCAGTGTATACACGTCTCAGGCTAGATCACAACTCAAACTATATATATTTTTGGAATCAACCTCAACCCTGTATAGATAACTCCAACATTACTGCATATAGAGTGTCTATGGTTGTTCCAAATAATATATATAGATGAGTCGATATGATATGTCAAAACATTTGCATACGTGTCTATGGTATCCCAAGATTACATAATATATTAGAATACATGTATAATACAATATAAGTTAGCTAGGATATGATTAATATAGATTTGTTACCAATTTTCACGTAGCTACAACAGGCAAAAATAACCAATCTTGTTTTACCCATAACTTCTTCATTTTAAATCCGTTTTGAGTGAATCCAATTGCTATGGTTTCATATTGAACTTAAATTTATGAATATATACAGAAAAAGTATAAGTTTATAGTCGAAATTAAAGGTTACAAGTCATTTTTGTAAAGGTAGTCATTTCAGTCGAAATAACGACGTCTAGATGACCATTTTGGAAAACATACTTCCTCTTTGAGTTAAACCATGATTTTTAAATATAGTTTCATGTTCGTAAGAAAAATCATTTTCCCAGAAGAACAACTTTTAAATCAAAGTTTATCATAGTTTTTAATTAACTAACCCAAAACAGCCCGCGGTGTTACTACGACGGCGTATGTCCGGTTTTACGGTGTTTTTCGTGTTTTCAGGTTTTAAATCATTAAGTTAGCATATCATATAGATATAGAAAATGTGTTTAGTTGATTTTAAAAGTCAAGTTAGAAGGATTAATTTTTGTTTGCGAATAAGTTTAGAATTAACTAAACTATGTTCTAGTGATTTCAAGTTTAAACCTTCGAATAAGATAGCTTTATATGTATGAATCGAATGATGTTATGAACATCATTAATACCTAAAGTTTTGTGGATAAACCTACTGGAAAAGATACAAATGGATCTAGCTTCAAAGGATCCTTGGATGGCTTGAAAGTTCTTGAAGCAGAATCATGACACGAAAACAAATTCAAGTAAGATCATCACTCGAAATAAGATTGTTATAGTTATAGAAATTGAACTAAAGTTTGAATATGAGTATTACCTTGTATTAGAAAGATATCCTACTATAAATAAGAAAGATTTCTTGAGGTTGGATGATCACTTTACAATATTGGAAGTAAGCTAGCAAACTTGGAAGTATTCTTGATTTTATGAAACTAGAACTTATAGAATTTATGAAGAACACTTAAAACTTGAAGATAGAACTTGAGAGAGATCACTTAGATGAAGAAAATTGAAGAATGAAAGTGTTTGTAGGTGTTTTTGGTTGTTGGTATATGGATTAGATATAAAGGATGTGTAATTTTGTTTTTATGTAAATAAGTCATGAATGATTACTCATATTTTTGTAATTTTATGAGATATTTCATGCTAGTTGCCAAATGATGGTTCCCACATGTGTTAGGTGACTCACATGGGCTGCTAAGAGCTGATCATTGGAGTGTATATATGTGATGACCCAGAAATTTCTGACCAAATTTAAACTTTATCTTTAAATGATTTAATGTTTTTGACATGATAAGCAAAGTCTGTTAGATTGAGTCTCAAAATTTTAGAACTGTTTCATATATACAATTACCTTTGACTACTCTCGATGATTCATGAACAATTATATGTATGTATATATATATATGTACAAGTAAAAACGACTTTCCTACTGTAAAACATTATTTGCTACAGTGAAACCGTACTTTGCTACAGTGCTACAGTGAAAACGACTTTGCTACAGTGATTTGCTACAGTAACACTATTTGCTACAGTAAACACTATTTGCTACAATAAACACTATTTGCTACAGTACACACACTATTTGCTACAGTAAAACAGTATTTGATGTCGACGAACTAGCAAACAAAAACGGAAAAAGCGGCCATGCGATCGCATGGCAAAAACACTGAAAACTCATGCGATCGCATGGGGTCTGAAATCTGGCCACATCTATAAATTCGAACGTTTTGCATTTTTCTGATTCATTTTCATTTATCTCTCTCGTACCTATATGTATATTTATTTAAATTATTATTATTATTATTATTATTATTATTATTATTATAATTATTATTATTATTATTAAGATTAATATTATTATTATTAATCTTATTATTATTAGTAGTAGTATTATACATAAAATATTACGACGAGGTCATGAGCGGGTCACTTTCAAAACTAGTTTTCAAACGGGATAGAGCTAAGAAAATTATGAGTTATAGCTATGGAGGTTATGGGCAATATTCATGGGTACTGTTCGCAAGTCAAACCTAGTGTTTATCATCTCTGTTACGTCTACGTACTTTTCTGCAATATTGAATCACAATATTGATATGTAAGCATTTATATTTTATCTTTTATAAATTAATAGTGTATACATGTCTAGTGCTCGAGTATATATATTTATACATGCTTGTATGCTAAATTTCGTCGTTAAACAGTTTATAATGAATCACGAATTAAATACATATATTACTGGAAAAAGGTATATGATATACATGTTTTTGGAAAGCTGGCGAAAAACCAATAACTTTTCATTTAGATATCAAATAGTTTCGATGAACGGATTAAAAGATATGATCAACTGAATTATGATTGAAGTTAATTGAAATTGCTTTTGAATCTGCAATTAATATTTAAACAACTTGTTTGTAAGATTGATAAATTGAATTTTTGAATATTACCAACCAAGTAAATGAATCCTTATATAAGGTACGTCTCGTTTTGTTGAACTATTGTCAAAATTGACTTTTTGAAACGACTTTGGATAACTTTTGTATGTCGATCTCGAGCATTATGATTGTGATACACTATGACCTGACCTAGCTTGATAGACATTTATTGACCAACATATGTTCTCTAGGTTGAGATCCACGATTATTTGATAATCCGAGTTTCAGTCACATTTTGGTGAACAACTTTATATGCTGCTAAGGTGAGTTTCATTGCTCCCTTTTTAATTGCTTTTGCAATATATTTTTGGGCTGAGAATACATGCAATTTATTTTAAACGCAATGGATACAAGTACATACTTAATTCTACACTGAGTTTAAACTGAAAATCCCTTAGCTTTGGTAACTAGTAGCTGCCAGTACATAGGATGTGGACTGGTGGGCGCGAATAACAGTATATGGATCCATAGGGCTTGACATCCCCGTTCGAGCTAGAGCACTAGCCTTTTAACGGACGTGTGTTATTTGAGTTTAGGACACGTTGGTTTGCGTGTATTAAAACGAATGGGGTATTTATCATTATAACGTTAAAGCTTAGTTACCAGGGTGCTCTATTACGTAGAATCTATTGACAAACTTTTGATAAACGTTTCTGGATGAAACAACTGAAATCTTGTGATCCACTTTTATATACAGATTATGCGAAACACTAAAACTATTAACTCACCAACCTTTGTGTTGACACTTGTTAGCATGTTTATTCTCAGGTTTCCTAGAAGTCTTCCGCTATTTGCTTATATGTTAGACAAGCTATGTGCATGGAGTCGTACATGGCATATTTTTCAAGGAAACGTTGCATTCACCAAATCATCACCATGTATCTTATTTTGACTGCGTTGTCAACGGAAGTACTATTGTAAACTATTATTTACGGCGATTGTCTATATGTAGAAATCATCAGATGTCGAAAACCTTTGATTTAAATATTCATTTATGGTGTGCCTTTTCAAAAGAATGCAATGTTTACAAAACGTATCATATAGAGGTCAAATACCTCACAGTGAAATCGATGAATGATGTTTTTGTCCATATGGATTTGGAGCGATCGTCACAGTTGGTATCAGAGCGTTGGTCCTAGTGAACCAGGTCTTGCATTAGTGTATCTAACTGATAGTTGTTAGGATGCATTCGTAAGTCTGGACTTCGACCGTAGCTGCATGTTAAAAGTTTTGCTTATCATTTCTTGTCGGAAATTACCTGCTTATCATTCTTAAGTCTAGACACATTTTCCTTAATTTATTGCATAAATAGTGTATAGACAAAAATTCATATCTTAGCGTATCTGTTACTGTAAACTTTTCCTGACATCTTCCGAAAATTCCTCCTTGATTTATGAAATTTGGTATTATATATACATATGTAAATTATGTATTGAAGAATACCAAACTAAATTATATAATCTAATTCATATCAAAAATCATCTCCCTAATTATACAAGATGGATCCCGTATCTAGTTCAAATTCCTTAAACTCCGACAGCTATTCCGATATGGATATTCACCTGAATTCCGAAGACAGTGTAACCAGAATGGATCAACCAATCAGCTATCACCTATTCTGGATGAATTGGGGATGGGTTCGTAGCCTACTTAATTATTGGAGACAAGAAGAAGGCGATCTCTTCCATCCACCACATTGCCCTCTTGGCGAAGAACCTGAAGCACTTACCGGCGAACCTGTTCGAGACATCATTTTCTCTCTCATTTCCAGAGTATCTCGTCACGATAATATACTATCTCAAATTCTGGATCTTATTCATCCGCTCGTCCGAACCGCCAATCATCCCAGTGTAGTAGAAGAAGTCAACGAGCTTCGCGCTCGGGTAGTGGCTTTGGAGAATATGGTGCAAAGGTTACAAGCACCAACAACATCACCGGCATCAACAGTACCACTGAAAACAACACCAACAGTACCATTACCACCACCAACAACAACCGCATCGCAAACCTCAACTTCACAATCTATTCCACGAGCATCAATGTCATACGCACCGTAATTACCAAGAAATACCAGCAACAATTGTAGTGACCCGAACTTTTCCATGTTTATATATATATTAAATGAAATTGTTATTTACATGATTAAGTGTTTCCAACATGTTAAGCAATCAAACTTGTTAAGACTTGATTAATTGAAATAGGTTTCATATAGACAATTGACCACCCAAGTTGACCGGTGATTCACGAACGTTAAAACTTGTAAAAACTATACGATGACATATATACGGTTATATATATAGTTAACATGATTTTATTATAAGTATGTATCTCATTAGGTATTTTAACAATGAGTTATATACATAAAAATGAGACTATTAATTTAAGAAACTCGAAAACGATATATATAACGATTATCGTTATAACAACGTCTTACAAGGTACATATGAATCATATTAAGATATTGATACACTTGGTTAATTATGTTAAATGATAAGTAAATATATTATTAAGTGTATTAACAATGAAATACATATGTAAAAATAAGACTACTAACTTAATGATTTCGAAACGAGACATATATGTAACGATTATCGTTGTAACGACATTTAACTGTATATATATCATACTAAGATATATTATATATCATAATATTATGATAATATAACAATTTAACATCTCATTTGTTATAATAAACAATGGGTTAACAACATTCAACAAGATCGTTAACCTAAAGGTTTCAAAACAACATTTACATGTAACGACTAACGATGACTTAACGACTCAGTTAAAATGTATATACATGTAGTGTTTTAATATGTATTCATACACTTTTGAATGACTTCAAGACACTTATCAAAATACTTCTACTTAACAAAAATGCTTACAATTACATCCTCGTTCAGTTTCATCAACAATTCTACTCGTATGTACCCGTATTCGTACTCGTACAATACACAGCTTTTAGATGTATGTACTATTGGTATATACACTTCAATGATCAGCTCTCAGCAGCCCATATGAGTCACCTAACACATGTGGGAACCATCATTTGGCAACTAGCATGAAATATCTCATAAAATTACAAAAATATGAGTAATCATTCATGACTTATTTACATGAAAATAAAATTACATATCCTTTATATCTAATCCATACACCAACGACCAAAAACACCTACAAACACTTTCATTCTTGAATTTTCTTCATCTAATTGATCTCTCTCAAGTTCTATCTTCAAGTTCTAAGTGTTCTTCATAAATTCCAAAAGTTCTAGTTTCATAAAATCAAGAATACTTCCAAGATTGCAAGTTTACTTCCAAGTTTTCTAAATCCATTCCAAGTAATCATCCAAGATCAAGAAACCTTTGTTACTTACAGTAGGTTATCTTTCTAATATAAGGTAATAATCATATTCAAACTTTAATTCAATTTCTATAACTATAACAATCTTATTTCGAGTGGAAATCTTACTTGAAATTGTTTTCGTGTCATGATTCTGCTTCAAGAACTTTCAAGCCATCCAAGGATCCTTTGAAGCTAGAACTATTTTTATCATTTTCAATAGGTTTATCCAAGGAACTTGAGGTAGTAATGATGTTCATAACATCATTCGATTCATACATATAAAGCTATCTTATTCGAAGGTTTAAACTTGTAATCACTAGAACATAGTTTAGTTAATTCTAAACTTGTTCGAAAATAAAAGTTAATCCTTCTAACTTGAATTTTAAAATCAACTAAACATATGTTTTATATCTATATGATATGCTAATGTAACAACCCAAACCAAACCACGAACGACCCGCGTTAAAATCTCAAAATAAAAAAAAAATTGCTGGGACAGCATATGGCGCGGCGCGCCATATGGCCGCGCGGCGCGCCATATGGCCGCGCGGCGCGCCAAACTGGTCTGTCCCAAAAGTCATGAAATGCGAAAAAGATCGGTCACTTCCCGACATAATTAGACAATACGCTTTTAACAACATATTCAAACATGTAAAACTAACACAATTCAAACATAAAATAAGTTTTACAAAGCGGGGCCCACTTTGGCCGTTTTACGAGTTTAATACAAAAGTTTGAGTTTCGACCACATTAGTTTACTTTCCAAACAACTACGAGCATGATGTTTGGGGATAAACTACCCAAATCCTAGGCCAAATCCACAAGTAATCCAAGCAAGCAACCAAAAAGGGAAATCATCTAAATCCCGAGCATACCCTTGCCACGTCCGCCTCCGAACCTAAAAATGTAAACAACGAGAGGGTAAGCTAATGCTTAGTGAATGCAATACTTATACACATACATACATAATCCAATTACTTGCATACACCTACACAACAACACAATAACATTAGCAAACCGCAATATCGAATAAACGAATAATCATACGTACAACAAGTCAACATCATTAGCATAGAGATCTCAACAATAATATATGCCAAATACAAATACGTACAATGCTAATAAAATTACACATCCCAATATACCTAATGTCGACATTCGACTCGATGGTGGTCGACGAAGAGTAGTAGGTCAAAATCGTTAACTACTCACCACCCATCGCACGCGTACGTGGCCGACGAAGAGTAGTAGGTCAAAATCGTTAACTACTCACCACTACGCACCATGAGGCCGATGAAAAGTGCAACCGTAACGTTAACACTTACCTCAATCACAAGGATGGCCGACGAAAAGCGAAACCGCTTCCATCCCACGATAAGTGGCCAACGAAGAGCGGATCCCCAAACGGATACCACTCACCACTTACCCCAACACACATATGTGGCCGACGAAGAGCGATAGGTTAAACATTAATCACTCACCACATATCTAAACATACACATGTAGCCGACGAAGAGTGATAGGTCAAACGTTAATCACTCGCTACATGCCCAAACACACACATGTGACCGACGAAGAGTGATAGGTCAAACGTTAATCACTCGTCACATGCTCACCTCCAATCGTGGTCGACAAAGAGTCATTCCTTTCGGATATAACTCACCACATTCCAAACACCATATATACACGCGTGGCCGATAAAGAGTGATAGGTCATACGTTTATCACTCGCCACAAACACAAAACGAATATAGCCAATGAAGAGCTATCCACACGGATATCACTCACTATATTTTCCCATCTCAATCGTGGTCCACGAAAAGTGAATCCTAACGGATGTCACTTACCACATCGCACACAAGCAACCAAATTCTATACATAAGCGTATAAATATTCCACTCACCTTGATTACTTGAAAAGCAATTCCGCTTGAGCTCCTAATCGTCCAAATGAAAATTACCTAAGTAATTCACAAACAAATAAGCTAAACACTCTAGCTTATGCCCAAAACACCAATAAGTGCAATTTCGACCCATTTGCACTTCCAAGCACAAACCGCGCCCAAACTAACCAATAATCACTAACACAGGTGAGAATGGTCCTAATACGCCAATCAAACCCAATCATAGGTGTTAAACACCTATCTTGCCCAAAATGACACTTAAACCCTAATTTGACCCATAAGAAGCCAATATCACACCATTAGCAAGTTTTGACACCAAAACATATTTAACTCGGTTCTATACTTCAATTTAATCCATTTTAAGTTTATAAACCTTATTAAATCGGCAATTGAGTCATAATCATCAACAAACCCTAATTTTGACTCCAGTCAAAATTAGTCAACCATAAGAACCCTAATGGTTTCCAAAACACCAATAATCACTAACACTAGTGATTATACACCATTTACAAGTCTTAAACATGGTTAAATCATTAACCAACCCAAAACCCGCCAAATATCAAAATAGCAAGTTTCCATAAACCCTCTTCATCAACCAAATGGGTTTTACAACTAACAATCTCAAACCCTAACTTGAATATCAAATCTAACAAATGAAATTCGAAGTTAGAACTTACCAATACTACTAAAACATAGCAAGGAGCGAGATGAACAACTTTAAAACCCGAGCTTTGGTGAGAATCCAACTCCTTCTTCTCCAATTCAAGCTTTCTCACTCTAGAACTCTTCCTCTCACTCTAGATATGGATGAGAGTGTTTGTGTGGGTGAGAAATGAGCTCCAATGGAGTTCTAGATCAGTTTTGGTGACCCTAAACCGACCCTAAATGAAAAGACCAAAGTACCCCTCATTTGAACCTTTTAAAAAGGCTGAAAAATGCTTCAGGGGCAATCGGCGTGCCGCGCCGAAAGGTGGAGCGTCGCGCCAAACAACTGGAATTTGTGGTCGAGCCCAAAACAGGTTTCAGCAACTTGTTTTGGCCATAACTTTTCGACCGTAACTCCATTTTCGATGAATCAAATATCGTTGGAAACGTAATAAGATTTCCTTTCCAATGGTAAGGCTTTGAAACATCAACACAAACTTTATTTGGGGTTGAAAAGATACGTACACACCTTGTCACTTCAGACAACGTCTAGTTTCCTTCGGCGTTCGAGCAAGCAACACGTACCCTTCATACATGCATCGTACACCATAAATACATTATGTACAATAAATATTTGGGTCTTACAACTCTCCCCCACTTAAAATTGATCACGCCCTCGTGATCCTTGCCATTCAAACAAACAGGACCCACAATTCATGGTCCTCCGACATCCGTCCAAATTCGATGTCCTCAACAATTTCCACAAATCCGAAGATTCACACAATTCCCTTAGGCGACTTTACACAAAGTTACCTTTCTGATTTAAATCATCATCCTTGATTTACCAAATCTACCAAACCGAGCACTAAGTCTCGCTTCATTCCTAAACCGGAACGAAGTCATGCCTCGACCGCATGACATAAACAAGTTAACATTCCAAATCTCGTACCAAGTTAGCAATCCCTTTAGCGTACCCTTTTCATGTACATCGCTAAAGTAACAACACATCGATAACATGGCCAACAAACAATACAATGGAGCCGACAAAAAGTGAATCCTCACGATTGGATACCACTTGCCCCATATTCTCAAGCGTACGTGGCCGATGAAAAGCGGTAGATCAAACGTTAACCACTTACCACTACGCAACAAGAGGCCGACGAAAAGCGCATCCTTACGGATCACACTTACCTCTCCTCGCATATGGCCAAACAAGAGCGATTCCTAATGGAAAATGCACTCCGCACAACAACAAGTAACCGACGAAAAGTGTATCACCGCGGATAGCACTTACTACTTATCACACCTCAACCGTGGCCAACGAAAAGTGAATCCGCACAATTGGATAGCACTTGCCACAATACATACAAACAAATTAAGTATATGTGCATACTTAGAATCATTCCACACATCCAGGAATTTCCGCACACAAAATATCCGCACGCGCGAATATCGCCATCACAATCGAGCAAGAACCACCTATATCGCTCATAGGCGCAAAACAATAATTCTCTAGAAGAGAATTCAACACGCACATCCCTTAACCAAGGGATTTCCTTGCTCGTCAAACACGTCCATTATCTCTCAACGAGATTTCCCACTTTACCACCTCGGTGATAATTTTAAGTCCAAAATCATAAGTACAATTTTAACCGAAATTGTACTCTACCGCAAATCGACCAAAACTAGGTCCCAACACAAGTTTCGGATCTACCATAAGTATTATCCGAATTCTCACCCTAAGGTCCCCTCGTGCGGGAGTATAACTCCCCCACTTGGAACTACGTTCCATATCCACAACTCATACAATGCTACCAAAGGTAGACTTTACCAACAATTGGGTTCACACGACCCATCACCATATCTTGCTCTAATCTTGAGCACACGAAGGATTTCAATCAATCCTTAAACACTTCGAACAAAGAGTTTACCACAAGTTACACAACTTTACTCTCGCAATCATCCAATTGCTATGGCTTGTCAAATTCCACTTGGTCACTCATGTACCTAAGGGTTTCTCCGGTACCCTAAGTACATTGTAACCGCATCACCATCGGAGTTGAACACTACGCTTGTAGGTATGAGAGGCACCTAACATCGTGTCATGTAGACTCCTTCACAAATCATACATCGAGACTCAAAACACTTGATCTCAAGGGTTTCACCCACTCGACGAACCATACGGTTCATCCACTTCAACGCGAGAGCGAGCACGCTCTAACATCCGAACACCAAAACCCACCCATATGGCTTGGTATAAACATTTCCCAAATATCAAGGAATGCTTGGTTGCACCAAGTCTTACGCCCTTCGCCCTACAACCAGACCATCAACATAGGGTAATTCCACAAGGAACGCTACCCCTCATTACACTACGCACTAACACAAAATGCATTAAACAACACCATAAGTATGTTTCAATAAGATAGTCGAAGAGTACCTGAACACCGTCGTCAGGTTCTCATGCATTACCAACTAGATCCGGGCACGCTGACTTTCAGTGTCCCTCCTTTCGACAATTAAAACAAGTAACCTTGTTAGACTTCGTATACATACATTCACGCGACAAATGACCTCGTTCCCCGCAATTATAACACGTGGGCACAAAACCACCGGTGCCACTCTTCTTCACACTTCCGCCACCCTCGGAAGTGCTCTTACTTTTCTTGTTCGAATGCATCGTAGTCTCGAACTTCCGCCTACTAACATCGGGAACACTTTTCCTAAGGACAAGCGCCTCAAAACCCTTCGCCATGTCAAACAACTCGTCAAAAGTTTTCACCACGTTTACGCTAATCTTCTCTTGATAACCATCGTTCAAGATTCGATAGAAGTCTTCCTTCAACATTTTATCATTACCGACATACACCGGGCAAAATTGGGTCTTTGACAAAAACACGGATTTGAGAGTGTTCAAATCCATCGACCCTTGCCTCAAGGAACGTAACTCGTCCTTAAGCCTTGTAAGATCGGCCGAAGTTCGGTATTCGTCGAAAAACTCTTTCTTGAATTCATCCCAGGTGAACTCCATGCATTGTTCTTCGCCATAAAGTCGGATCTTCGCGTCCCACCACAATTTAGCATCACCTCTTAACATGCTACAACCATATCTCGTCTTTTTATCGAGAGGGAATTCACACGTACGAAAAGCCCCCTCCATATCGGAGATCTAACGGGCACTCTTAAGTGGGTCCCGTTCACCTTCAAATGTGGGAGGTTGAGAATCCTTGAAATTCTTAAAGAAAATGTCCCGTCTCCTCACATTATCCTCTTGAAGAACGGCCTTAACTTGCTCCTTTACCACATTGACTAGTTGCTCGTCAATCGTATCTAGGAACATCTTCTTAACATCTTCGAGAAACTCCGCTTTTTGACGTTTAAAGATGGCCTCAACTTTGGCCGTGAACTCAACGTCCTCACTCGTACTTCCATCATTGGTGTCGTGTCCATTTCTCATCTTCATTCTATAAAACGAAGTAATTAAGCAACGAAACGAAAGGACATAACACGTAGGTATATACATATACACCACACTACCCCATCTTGCTCAACAATCGTCGTACATCGCTCGTTTGACACGATTTGAACCCGTAACAATGGTAGCTAATCATTGTTACGCGAACATGTCGCATTAACTCGCTAGTACAACGTCCATCTCGCTTGATGATTGCTAAACACAACACAAATCAATTAGCACAATGTTAGTTCATATAAATCAAAGCACTAACAATTCCCGATTAGACCAAAAGTCCTACAAGTCCCGCATAAAGCGTACACACAATAAAGTCTAAGTCTAGGCACCTATCTCAAGTCGCCTAAATCCCTTAGACCATGCTCTGATACCACTTGTAACAACCCAAACCAAACCACGAACGACCCGCGTTAAAATCTCAAAATAAAAAAAAAATTGCTGGGACAGCATATGGCGCGGCGCGCCATATGGCCGCGCGGCGCGCCATATGGCCGCGCGGCGCGCCAAACTGGTCTGTCCCAAAAGTCATGAAATGCGAAAAAGATCGGTCACTTCCCGACATAATTAGACAATACGCTTTTAACAACATATTCAAACATGTAAAACTAACACAATTCAAACATAAAATAAGTTTTACAAAGCGGGGCCCACTTTGGCCGTTTTACGAGTTTAATACAAAAGTTTGAGTTTCGACCACATTAGTTTACTTTCCAAACAAACTACGAGCATGATGTTTGGGGATAAACTACCCAAATCCTAGGCCAAATCCACAAGTAATCCAAGCAAGCAACCAAAAATGGAAATCATCTAAATCCCGAGCATACCCTTGCCACGTCCGCCTCCGAACCTAAAAATGTAAACAACGAGAGGGTAAGCTAATGCTTAGTGAATGCAATACTTATACGCATACATACATAATCTAATTACTTGCATACACCTACACAACAACACAATAACATTAGCAAACCGCAATATCGAATAAACGAATAATCATACGTACAACAAGTCAACATCATTAGCATAGAGATCTCAACAATAATATATGCCAAATACAAATACGTACAATGCTAATAAAATTACACATCCCAATATACCCAATGTCGACATTCGACTCGATGGTGGCCGACGAAGAGTAGTAGGTCAAAATCGTTAACTACTCACCACCCATCGCACGCGTACGTGGCCGACGAAGAGTAGTAGGTCAAAATCGTTAACTACTCACCACTACGCACCATGAGGCCGATGAAAAGTGCAACCGTAACGTTAACACTTACCTCAATCACAAGGATGGACGACGAAAAGCGAAACCGCTTCCATCCCACGATAAGTGGCCAACGAAGAGCGGATCCCCAAACGGATACCACTCACCACTTACCCCAACACACATATGTGGCCGATGAAGAGCGATAGGTTAAACATTAATCACTCACCACATATCTAAACATACACATGTAGCCGACGAAGAGTGATAGGTCAAACGTTAATCACTCGCTACATGCCCAAACATACACATGTGACCGACGAAGAGTGATAGGTCAAACGTTAATCACTCGTCACATGCTCACCTCCAATCGTGGTCGACAAAGAGTCATTCCTTTCGGATATAACTCACCACATTCCAAACACCATATATACACGCGTGGCCGATAAAGAGTGATAGGTCATACGTTTATCACTCGCCACAAACACAAAACGAATATAGCCAATGAAGAGCTATCCACACGGATATCACTCACTATATATTCCCATCTCAATCGTGGTCCACGAAAAGTGAATCCTAACGGATGTCACTTACCACATCGCACACAAGCAACCAAATTCTATACATAAGCGTATAAATATTCCACTCACCTTGATTACTTGAAAAGCAATCCCGCTTGAGCTCCTAATCGTCCAAATGCAAATTACCTAAGTAATTCACAAACAAATAAGCTAAACACTCTAGCTTATGCCCAAAACACCAATAAGTGCAATTTCGACCCATTTGCACTTCCAAGCACAAACCGCGCCCAAACTAACCAATAATCACTAACACAAGTGAGAATGGTCCTAATATGCAAATCAAACCCAATCATAGGTGTTAAACACCTATCTTGCCCAAAATGACACTTAAACCCTAATTTGACCCATAAGAAGCCAATATCACGCCATTAGCAAGTTTTGACACCAAAACATATTTAACTCGGTTCTATACTTCAATTTAATCCATTTTAAGTTTATAAACCTTATTAAATCGGCAATTGAGTCATAATCATCAACAAACCCTAATTTTGACTCCAGTCAAAATTAGTCAACCATAAGAACCCTAATGGTTTCCAAAACACCAATAATCACTAACACTAGTGATTATACACCATTTACAAGTCTTAAACATGGTTAAATCATTAACCAACCCAAAACCCGCCAAATATCAAAATAGCAAGTTTCCATAAACCCTCTTCATCAACCAAATGGGTTTTACAACTAACAATCTCAAACCCTAACTTGAATATCAAATCTAACAAATGAAATTCGAAGTTAGAACTTACCAATACTACCAAAACATAGCAAGGAGCGAGATGAACAACTTTAAAACCCGAGCTTTGGTGAGAATCCAACTCCTTCTTCTCCAATTCAAGCTTTCTCACTCTAGAACTCTTCCTCTCACTCTAGATATGGATGAGAGTGTTTGTGTGGGTGAGAAATGAGCTCCAATGGAGTTCTAGATCAGTTTTGGTGACCCTAAACCGACCCTAAATGAAAAGACCAAAGTACCCCTCATTTGAACCTTTTAAAAAGGCTGAAAAATACTTCAGGGGCAATCGGCGCGCCGCGCCGAAAGGTGGAGCGCCGCGCCAAACAACTGGAATTTGTGGTCGAGCCCAAAACAGGTTTCAGCAACTTGTTTTGGCCATAACTTTTCGACCGTAACTCCATTTTCGATGAATCAAATATCGTTGGAAACGTAATAAGATTTCCTTTCCAATGGTAAGTCTTTGAAACATCAACACAAACTTTATTTGGGGTTGAAAAGATACGTACACACCTTGTCACTTCAGACAACGTCTAGTTTCCTTCGGCGTTCGAGCAAGCAACACGTACCCTTCATACATGCATCGTACACCATAAATACATTATGTACAATAAATATTTGGGTCTTACAGCTAACTTAATGATTTAAAATCTGGAAACACGAAAAACACCGTAAAACCGGATTTACGCCGTCGTAGTAACACCGCGGGCTGTTTTGGGTTAGTTAATTAAAAACTATGATAAACTTTGATTTAAAAGTTGTTATTCTGTAAAAATGATTTTTATTATGAACATGAAACTATATCCAAAAATTATGGTTAAACTCAAAGTGGAAGTATGTTTTCTAAAATGGTCATCTAGACGTCGTTCTTTCGACTGAAATGACTACCTTTACAAAAATTACTTGTAACTTATTTTTCTGACTATAAACCTATACTTTTTCTGTTTAGATTCATAAAATATAGTTCAATATGAAACCATAGCATTTTGATTCAATCAAAACGGATTTAAAATGAAGAAGTTATGGGTAAAACAAGATTGGATAATTTTTCTCATTTTAGCTACGTGAAAATTGGTAACAAATCTATTCCAACCATAACTTAATCAACTTGTATTGTATATTATGTAATCTTGAGATACCATAGACACGTATACAATGTTTGGACCTATCATGTCGACACATCTATATATATTTCGGAACAACCATAGACACTCTATATGTGAATGTTGGAGTTAGCTATACAGGGTTGAGGTTGATTCCAAAATATATATAGTTTGAGTTGTGATCAATACTGAGATACGTATACACTGGGTCGTGGATTGATTCAAGATAATATTTATCGATTTATTTCTGTACATCTAACTGTGGACAACTAGTTGTAGGTTACTAACGAGGACAGCTGACTTAATAAACTTAAAACATCAAAATATATTAAAAGTGTTGTAAATATATTTTGAACATACTTTGATATATATGTATATATTGTTATAGGTTCGTGAATCAACCAGTGGCCAAGTCTTACTTCCCGACGAAGTAAAAATCTGTGAAAGTGAGTTATAGTCCCACTTTTAAAATCTAATATTTTTGGGATGAGAACACATGCAGGTTTTATAAATGATTTACAAAATAGACACAAGTACGTGAAACTACATTCTATGGTTGAATTATCGAAATCGAATATGCCCCTTTTTATTAAGTCTGGTAATCTAAGAATTAGGGAACAGACACCCTAATTGACGTGAATCCTATAGATAGATCTATTGGGCCTAACAAACCCCATCCAAAGTACCGGATGCTTTAGTACTTCGAAATTTATATCATATCCGAAGGGTGTCCCGGAATGATGGGGATATTCTTATATATGCATCTTGTTAATGTCGATTACCAGGTGTTCACCATATGAATGATTTTTATCTCTATGTATGGGATGTGTATTGAAATATGAAATCTTGTGGTCTATTGTTACGATTTGATATATATAGGTTAAACCTATAACTCACCAACATTTTTGTTGACATTTTAAGCATGTTTATTCTCAGGTGATTATTAAGAGCTTCCGCTATCGCATACTTAAATAAGGACAAGATTTGGAGTCCATGCTTGTATGATATTGTGTAAAAACTGCATTCAAGAAACTGATTTCGATGTAACATATTTGTAATGTAAACCATTATGTAATGGTCGTGTGTAAACAGGATATTTTAGATTATCATTATTTGATAATCTACGTAAAGCTTTTTAAACCTTTATTTATGAAATAAAGGTTATGGTTTGTTTTAAAAATGAATGCAGTATTTGAAAAACGTCTCATATAGAGGTCAAAACCTCGCAACGAAATCAATTAATATGGAACGTTTTTAATCAATAAGAACGGGACATTTCAGTTGGTATCCGAGCGTTGGTCTTAGAGAACCAGAAAATTTACATTAGTGTGTCTTATCGAGTTTGTTAGGATGCATTAGTGAGTCTGGACTTCGACCGTGTTTTCTTTAAAAATGATTGCTTAACATTTTTTGGAAACTATATATTATTAACATGTATATATTATGTGATATATTAATCTCTTAACATGTTTGATATTGTGTGATAGATGTCTACCTCTAGCACAAATCCCATTGACTCACCTAATATTAACGAAGAGTCGAATATATATTGGACTGATTCACAAGTTCCCGAAGAAGAACCGGAAGAAGAATCAGAACCGGAAGAAGAATCCGAACCGGAAGAGGAGGAACCGGAGGAGGAAATAGAACCGGTGGGGGAAATAATAAAACGGTTAAGTAAAAGAAAATCATCAACCAACCGACCAAGGTTAATTATGGTCAATGGTGTTTCCGCCAAGGAAGCAAAATATTGGGAGGATTACCAATTCTCCGATGAATCGGATTCCGACGAGAATTCCGATGATGTTATAGAAATTACCCCAACTGAATTTAAAAAGGCAAAAGAAAATAATAAGGGAAAGGGCATAAAAATAGAGAAATCTAATTCCAACCCCGATGAACTTTATATGTATCGTCAACCCCCGAAGCCCTTAAGTTGTAACAATGACCCGGGAACCTCTAAACCACCCGGTTTTTCTAAACCGTTGTGGAAAACGACAGCTCGTATTAGGGGAACATCATATATCCCTAGAAACTTGGCAAAACGAACCAAAACCGAAGAAGAAGAAACGAGGAGTCGGAATAAGATAGTTGTATTCGTGTGGTGTAATATATGTAATATAGTGTGCTTATGCTTTATGATATATGTAAAAATTGCTTGTATTAATAAGTATTTTTTTTATGAATCTAACTCTTGTCTATTTTACAGTATAAAAACACAAAATGGATAGACAACCCAATATTTTAAGAGACCTACCCGGAGACATGATTGATGAAATCTTGTCTAGAGTCGGTCAGAATTCTTCGGCACAACTATTTACGGCGAAATCAGTTTGTAAGACATTCGAAGAACGTTCCAAGAATGTCTTGGTTTATAAGAGACTTTCGTTTGAAAGATGAGGGATATCACATTGGGAAACCCATAAGTTACGATGTGTTTACTTTGACACATATATTGCGGGGAACCCAAATGCTATTTTACGCAACGGGTTAAGAAATTATTTTGACTCAATGTATCCGAATATAGGACTTTATGATTTAGAAAAAGCGGCTAACATGCAACATAAAGAAGCATGCTATGCTTACGGGTTAGTAAGGTTCGCTTCTCACCAAAGTGAGAAAAAGAACATCGGGCTACAACTATTAAATAAAACGTTCGCACAAGTGACGGAGTCGGTAATTGGGGTAAGAAATGAGGTTTTTAGGTTATTACGAGATTGTTGGTCATTACGTAACCCTCGTCCCTTTGACGACGTTACAACACGCTGTCTTATCAATGGCCATAACGGTTATGTTCCACAAGACCAAGGATGAGAAGTAGTCCTAGTAAAACCAGAATGCATGACTTGTTTCTGGACGTATGAATTACGTGTCTTTATTGACTTTGCTGAACGACTTGTGTACTAGTTAGAATTATCTTCATAACTATCTTGTATCAAAGTTATTATGTGCTATATTTCATGCTTTATGTAAAATAAGCGGTATTGTAAGTTTGTAAAATATTGTATAAAAGTTTGAACGCGAAATATTATTATAATCAGTTTTTCATATAGAATTGTAGTAGTTGAATTGTATATTAGCTACTAAGTATGAACTTAACGGGTAGGTACTACCCGAATTTAAACTTATAAAACGCTAATATGAAGAAAAAGCTTTTATAAATGAGTTCATATTATGCTACGAAATACTATTAACTACTCTTAATATTCTGTATGATTAACTTGTTCCATTTGACTATTTTGAAGGAAATGGCACCGACTACTCGACACACCGTGAATATGAATGAAGAGGAATTCCATACTTTTCTAGCTTCAAACATAGCTGCAGTACAGGCTGCGCTACATACCAACAATAACCTTGGATCTAGCAGTACAGGAAATCGTGTAGGATGCACCTACAAAGAATTCACTGCCTGCAAACCTTTGGAATTTGATGGAACCGAAGGACCGATCGGATTAAAACGGTGGACCGAGAAGGTCGAATCGGTGTTTGCCATACGTAAGTGTACTGAAGAGGACAAAGTGAAGTACGCTACGCATACCTTCACAGGTTCTGCGTTAACATGGTGGAATACCTATCTAGAGCAAGTGGGACAAGATGATGCGTGCGCACTACCGTGGTCAGCATTCAAGCACTTGATGAACGAGAAGTACCATCCCAGAACCGAGGTCAATAAGATCAAGACAGAACTTAGAGGGTTACGAACCCAAGGATTTGATATTACCACGTACGAAAGACGATTTTAACAGAATTGTGCCTATTGTGTCCGGGAGCGTTCGAAGATGAGGAAGAGAAGATCGACGCGTTTGTGAAAGGATTACCGGAAAGAATCCAAGAAGATATAAGTTCACACGAGCCCGCCTCCATACAATAGGCATGTAGAATGGCTCACAAACTAGTGAACCAGATTGAGGAAAGAATTAAAGAATAGACGGCTGAAGAGGCCAATGTGAAGCAAGTCAAAAGAAAGTGGGAGGAAAACGGTGATAAGAATCACCAATACAACAACAACAGCAATTACAATAATAATCGTAATAATTATCCCAACAATCGCAACATCAATCGCAACTACAACAAATGGCCCAACAACAACAACAACAACAACAACAACAACAACAACAACAACAACAACAACAACAACAACAACATCAACTACAACAATCATCCCAACAACAATAACAACCACAACAACAACAACAATCAGAAGCAGCTATGCCAAAAGTGTGAAAAGTATCACTCGGGGTTCTGCACCAAATTTTGCAACAAGTGTAAAAGAAATGGTCATAGCGCGGCGAAGTGTGAGGTCTACGGACCAGGGGTTAACCGAACGAAAGGAACAAATGGTGTCGGAACGAGTAATGGCGGAGCAAGTAGTGTCGGAGCAAGTTATGCCAATGTAGTTTGTTATAAATGTGGAAAACTGGGCCACATTATTAGAAATTGCCCGAACCAGGAGAACACGAATGGACAAGGCTGCGAAAGAGTTTTCAATATTAATGCGGCAGAGGCACAGGAAGACCCGGAGCTTGTTACGGGTACGTTTCTTATTGACAATAAATCTGCTTACGTTTTATTTGATTCAGGTGCGGATAGAAGCTATATGATTAGAGATTTTTGTGCTAAATTAAGTTGTCCATTGACGCCGTTGGATAGTAAATTTTTACTCGAATTAGCAAACGGTAAATTAATTTCAGCAGATAATATATGCCGGAATCGAGAAATTAAACTGGGTAGCGAATTATTAAGATTGATTTGATACCATTAGAGTTAGGGAGTTTTGATGTAATAGTTGGCATGGACTGGCTGAAGAAGGTGAAAGCAGAGATCGTATGTTATAAAAATGCAATTCGCATTGTACGAGAAGAAGGAGAACCCTTAATGGTGTACGGAGAAAAGGGCAACATGAAGCTACATCTTATTAGTAATTTGAAGGCACAAAAACTAATAAGAAAAGGTTGCTATGCTGTTCTAGCACACGTCGAGAAAGTACCAACTGAAGAAAAGAGCATCAATGATGTTCCCGTCGCAAAAGAATTTCCCGATGTATTTTCGAAAGAATTACCGGGACTACCTCCACATCAATCTGTTGAATTTCAAATAGATCTTGTACCAGGAGCTGCACCAATAGCTCGTGCTCCTTATAGACTCGCACCCAGTGAGATGAAAGAACTGCAAAGCCAACTGCAAGAACTATTAGAACGTGGTTTCATTCGACCAAGCACATCACCATGGGGAGCTCCTGTTTTGTTTGTCAAGAAGAAGGATGGTACATTTAGGTTGTGTATTGACTACAGAGAGTTGAACAAACTTACCATCAAAAACCGTTATCCACTGCCGAGAATTGACGACTTATTTGATCAACTACAAGGCTCGTCGGTTTATTTGAAGATCGATTTACGTTCTGGATATCATTAAATGCGAGTAAAGGAGGATGATATTCCAAAAACTGCTTTTAGGACGCGTTATGGTCATTACGAGTTTATGGTTATGCCGTTTGGATTGACTAACGCACCAGCTGTGTTCATGGACCTTATGAACCGAGTGTGTGGGCCATATCTTGACAAGTTTGTCATTGTCTTCATCGATGACATACTTATTTACTCAAAAAATGATCAAGAGCACGAAGAACATTTGAGAAAAGTGCTAGAAGTATTGAGGAAAGAAAAACTGTACGCTAAGTTTTCAAAGTGTGCATTTTGGTTGGAAGAAGTTCAATTCCTCGGTCACATAGTGAACAAAGAAGGTATCCAGGTGAACCCGGCAAAGATCGAAACCGTTGAAAAGTGGGAAACCCCAAAAACTCCGAAGCATATACGTCAATTTTTAGGATTGGCTGGTTACTACAGAAGATTCATCCAAGATTTCTCCAAAATAGCAAAACCCTTGACTGCATTAACGCATAAAGGGAAGAAATTTGAATGGAAGGATGAACAAGAGGAGGCATTTCAATTATTGAAGAAAAAGCTAACTACGGCACCTATATTGTCATTGCCTGAAGGGAATGATGATTTTGTGATTTATTGTGACGCATCAAAGCAAGGTCTCGGTTGTGTACTAATGCAACGAACGAAGGTGATTGCTTATGCGTCTAGACAATTGAAGATTCACGAGCAAAATTATACGACGCATTATTTGGAATTAGGCGCGGTTGTTTTTGCATTAAAGACTTGGAGGCACTACTTATATGGGGTCAAAAGTATTATATATACCGACCACAAAAGTCTTCAACACATATTTAATCAGAAACAACTGAATATGAGGCAGCGTAGGTGGATTGAATTATTGAATGATTATGACTTTGAGATTCGTTACCACCCGGGGAAGGCAAATGTGGTAGCCGACACCTTGAGCAGAAAGGACAGAGAACCCATTCGAGTAAAATCTATGAATATAATGATTCACACTAACCTTACTACTCAAATAAAGGAGGCGCAACAAGGAGTTTTAAAAGAGGGAAATTTAAAGGATGAAATACCCAAAGGATCGGAGAAGCATCTTAATATTCGAGAAGACGGAACCCAGTATAGGGCTGAAAGAATTTGGGTACCAAAATTTGGAGATATGAGAGAAATGGTACTTAGAGAAGCTCATAAAACCAGATACTCAATACATCCTGGAACGGGGAAGATGTACAAGGATCTTAAGAAACATTTTTGGTGGCCAGGTATGAAAGCCGATATTGCTAAATATGTAGGAGAATGTTTGACGTGTTCTAAGGTCAAAGCTGAACATCAGAAACCATCAGGTCTACTACAATAACCTGAAATCCCGGAATGAAAATGGGAAAACATTACCATGGATTTCATTACTAAATTGCCAAGGACTGCAAGTGGTTATGATACTATTTGGGTAATAGTTGATCGTCTCACCAAGTCAGCACACTTCCTGCCAATAAGAGAAGATGACAAGATGGAGAAGTTAGCACGACTGTATTTGAAGGAAGTCGTCTCCAGACATGGAATACCAATCTCTATTATCTCTGATAGGGATGGCAGATTTATTTCAAGATTCTGGCAGACATTACAGCAAGCATTGGGAACTCGTCTAGACATGAGTACTGCCTATCATCCACAAACTAATGGGCAGAGCGAAAGGACGATACAAACACTTGAAGACATGCTACGAGCTTGTGTTATTGATTTCGGAAACAGTTGGGATCGACATCTACCGTTAGCAGAATTTTCCTACAACAACAGCTACCATTCAAGCATTGAGATGGCGCCGTTTGAAGCACTTTATGGTAGAAAGTGCAGGTCTCCGATTTGTTGGAGTGAAGTGGGGGATAGACAGATTACGGGTCCGGAGATAATACAAGAAACTACTGAGAAAATCATCCAAATTCAACAAAGATTGAAAACCGCCCAGAGTCGACAAAAGAGCTACGCGGACAGTAAAAGAAAAGATATAGAGTTTGAAATTGAAGAAATGGTCATGCTTAAGGTTTCACCTTGGAAAGGCGTTGTTCGATTTGGTAAACGGGGGAAACTAAATCCAAGGAATATTGGACCATTCAAGATTATGGATCGTGTCGGACCAGTAGCTTACCGACTTGAGTTACCTCGACAACTCGCGGCTGTACATAACACTTTCCACGTCTCGAATTTGAAGAAATGTTTTGCTAAAGAAGATCTCACTATTCCGTTAGACGAAATCCAAATCAACGAAAAACTTCAATTCATCGAAGAACCCGTCGAAATAATGGATTGTGAGGTTAAAAGACTTAAACAAAACAAGATACCAATTGTTAAGGTTTGATGGAATGCTCGTAGAGGACCCGAGTTCACCTGGAAACGAGAAGATCAGATGAAGAAGAAATACCCGCACTTATTTCCAAAAGATACATCAACACCTCCAACTGCTTAAAATTTCGGGACGAAATTTATTTAACGGGTAGGTACTGTAGTGACCCGAACTTTTCCATGTTTATATATATATTAAATGAAATTGTTATTTACATGATTAAGTGTTTCCAACATGTTAAGCAATCAAACTTGTTAAGACTTGATTAATTGAAATAGGTTTCATATAGACAATTGACCACCCAAGTTGACCGGTGATTCACGAACGTTAAAACTTGTAAAAACTATACGATGACATATATACGGTTATATATATAGTTAACATGATTTTATTATAAGTATGTATCTCATTAGGTATTTTAACAATGAGTTATATACATAAAAATGAGACTATTAATTTAAGAAACTCGAAAACGATATATATAACGATTATCGTTATAACAACGTCTTACTAGGTACATATGAATCATATTAAGATATTGATACACTTGGTTAATTATGTTAAATGATAAGTAAATATATTATTAAGTGTATTAACAATGAAATACATATGTAAAAATAAGACTACTAACTTAATGATTTCGAAACGAGACATATATGTAACGATTATCGTTGTAACGACATTTAACTGTATATACATCATACTAAGATATATTATATATCATAATATCATGATAATATATCAATTTAACATCTCATTTGTTATAATAAACAATGGGTTAACAACATTCAACAAGATCGTTAACCTAAAGGTTTCAAAACAACATTTACATGTAACGACTAACGATGACTTAACGACTCAGTTAAAATGTATATACATGTAGTGTTTTAATATGTATTCATACACTTTTGAAAGACTTCAAGACACTTATCAAAATACTTCTACTTAACAAAAATGCTTACAATTACATCCTCGTTCAGTTTCATCAACAATTCTACTCGTATGTACCCGTATTCGTACTCGTACAATACACAGCTTTTAGATGTATGTACTATTGGTATATTGTGACGATCCTACCAAATCCCTTTGGACGAATACATCATTCATCGATTTCATAGTGAGGTATTGACCTCTACATGATACGTTTTGTAAACATTGCATTCTTTTGAAAAGGTACACAATAAATGAATATCAATTTCTAAGGTTTCCAACATCTGATGATTTCTACATATAGACAATCATCATAAATAATAGTTTGCCATAATACATCTGTTGACAATGCAGTCAAAATAAGATACACGGTGATGATTTTGTGAATGCAAAGTTTTCTTGAATAAAGCATGTATGACTCCATGCACATAACTTGTATAACGTATAAGCCAACAGCGGAAGACTTCTAGTAATGTAAGACCCGAATATTTATCTTGCTTGTTTGTGTATTAAGACGTTCGAGATTGGGTTTCGCGGATTATTTATATAAAGTTTAAAATGAAAAAGAATCTGTTTCAGAGAGGTCGCGCGCCGCGCGGGGTAGGGGCGCGCCGCGCCGTTTGCTGCTGACAGAATCCCTTGTTTTTAATTGGTTTAAATGAAGGGCAAATGGGTAATTTCACTTGAGGCCGGATTTGTGAGGCATATGAGCTGGTTTGGATCAGTTTTGGATCACCTTCACATCCACTCATCATCTTCATCCATTTTTAGAGAGAGAGTAAGAGTTTAGAGAGAGATTGGAGGTTTTGGTAAGGAAGAAGCTCGAATCGTTCAAAGTCTCGGTTTTTAAAGTTGTTCTCCTCGTTCCTAGCTACGTTGTGGTGGTATTGGTAAGCTCAAACTCCAAATTTCATTTGTTTAATTTGATATTCAATTTAGGGTTTTGAGTTAATTTGTTGTGTAACCCACTTAGGTGATGAAATGGGTTTATGGTGACTAGTTATTCTTGTCACTTGGCGGGTTTTGGGTTGGATGACGGTTTGGCCTTGATTAGGCTTTGTGTATGAGTTTAATCACTTGGATTAGTGATTATGGAAGTATTGGAAACCATTTTAGGGTATTTGGTTGACTAATTGTGACTTTGGGTCAAATTAGGGTTTGGTGGTGATTATGACCCATTTGGTGACTTAATGAGGTTTATGAACTTAAAATGGATTAAGTTGGAATATTAAACCGAGTTAAATGTGTTTTGGTGTCAAATTGGTAGAGAATGAGATTTTGACCATTATGGGTCAAAATTAGGGTTTAAGTGTCTAAATGGGTATGACACGTGTTTGCCACTTGAGTTCGGGTTTAATTGGCTTATTAGGACCATTCTCACTTGTGTTAGTGATTATTGGTTAGTTCGGGCACGGTTTGTGCTTGGAAGTGCAATTGGGTCGAAATTGCACTAAGTGTTGAATTGGGTTGGTTTGTAAATCCATCCTAATTGTATTGTTGTAATTGTGATAATGGAATAGGTATTTTCCATTGGCGAGTTGCGGATTACTTGGAAGCTTTCTTCAAGACTTCAAGGTGAGTGATAATATCCTATATGCATATGTATGTGTAGGATGGGTGCGGGTCGGGTGAAGTGATTCTCGGTTATAGAGCTCACTTCACATATAGGTGGATTTGAAGGACTTGTGTATAAGTCCAATTGGCACGTTTGTGCGTCTTGGTTGACCATCTTTGGCGAAGTACACGTTTGTGTGCACGTTATCACACTTGGTTGTGATTTGGTTGTTATAACCCTAATGGCGAAGGGTTGATATGGTTGTGTGGTGGATTTTATAATCCCGTGACCGTGGGTTTTAGTATTGTGAAATGAATCTCGGGTAGTGCGGATTCATGGTGACTCGGGTTGTTCGGTCACCTTATTTGAGGTAGTGAATCTCGGGTAGTGCGGATTCACGATGACTCGGGTGGTTCGGTCATCTTATGGTTGAGAAGTGAATTTCGGGTTGTGCGAATTCACAAGGCTCGGGTTGTTCGGCCAATGTTCGTGTGATTGAGGTTAAGGGGTTAACCTTGTGTATTATTATTATTGTATTATATTAATGTGTTGTTGTGTTGTAGCTAACCCTCCGGGTGTAGCTATTTGGCGATGTTTACTTTGTCGTTGGCGGACTATCTTTTGTGTTGTATCATTAGCTCGTTGCTTAGATCGTACGGTATGCTTAGTGTAGATGCTTTATACTTGGATGCTTCGGTATGCGGTATTTGTTTTGTGTGGCGTATTCATTTTATACATATATATGTATGTAGTATGTTATCATTCACTAAGCATTAGCTTACCCTCTCGTTGTTGACTCTTTTTATAGATACGATGCAGACGGTGGCTCGGGTAAGCGCGAGGACTAGAAGACTTGCATAGTTGCTTTAGTGACTTGCTTTTGGATCGTTTAGGATTGGGTAGTGTATCCCCAATCGCCATGCTCGGCTTTGTTTGTATTAAAAGTCTTTTGGTCAAATGTTGTATTTCGGTACTTAAGGTGGTAAAATGGGTCGTTGTGGGACCCGCTTCGTAAACTCAATTTTATTAATTAAACGTGCTAGTTTTATATATATGAATTTATGGTTAAAAGCGTTTTGGCTAAAAATGTCGGGAACTAGTCAAACATTTTCGTTAAATTGACTTCCGGGGACAGCGGGCTGTCCAGGTGGTTTGGCGCGCCGCGCACCCACCTGGCGCGCCGCGCAATTGAACTGCACCAGAAATTTTTTTTTTTGTTGTAAAATTTAACGGGAATTGCCGTGGTAAGGTTCGGGTTGTTACAAGTGGTATCAGAGCATGGTCTAAGGGATTTAGGTGACTTGAGATAGGTGCCTAGACTTAGACTTTTGTGTGTGCTTAATTTGTTGCGGGACTTGTAGGATTACGGGTCGGAATGGGTTTAGTTAGTGCCTTGTTTATAGGTTGACTAACGTTTATATTAGTAATGCGGATATTATTAATATGCTCTTGTGTTGTGATAGTAATTCTCGCGTGTGTTTGTACCGCGTAGAATTTTGGTTGTGTTTGTTTATATCATCGAGCGAGGCGGTCGTTGTACTAACAAGTCGATGCGGCGTGTGTGCGTAATGAGAACTTGCAGACCTTATTACGGGTGCAAATCGTGTCTAACAAGTGATGTACGACGAGTGTTTAGCAAGATGGGGTGGTGTTGTGCGTGTCGTTTTATACGTGCGTGGACTAATCGTTTTGCATTCTTTAGAATGACGACGCGAAACGAGACCGAGACGAATGACACGGAATTTAACGCTAGAGTTACGGCCGCCGTTGCGGAGCAAATGAGAGCGTTTCGAGAAGAAATGGATGGGAAGTATTCCGAATTCCAAAATAGGGGTGAAATGGAGCGTTGTCTTAAGAGCTTCATGAGGACTAGACCCCCGATGTATGATGGGAAACCGGATCCTTTGGTGAGTACGACTTGGGTTTCGGATGTCGAAGGGTGTTTTCGTACTATGGAATGCCCTCCCGAGAAAAAGACGAGACTCGCTACTAGTTTGTTGCGGGGTAGGGCGAAGGATTGGTTGGATGGCAAGATTGATCTTGTCGGTGGTGAAACGTTTATGACGTTATCGTGGGACGAATTTAAGGAGGAATTCTTCGAGGAGTTCCGAACTTCAGCCGATTTATCGGAATTGCGTTGTGAGTTGCGAAATTTGCAACAGGGTCCTATGGACTTGAATACTTTAAAGACGACTTTTATGTCGAAGGCTCGTTTTTGCCCGGAATATTTGGGGAACGATCGTTTGTTGATGGAGGATTTCTATCGAACTTTGAGCGATGACTTGAAAAGCAAAATTAGCCGGGGTTACGCGAAGTCGTTTGCGGAGTTATTTGCGGCGGCTAGAGGTTTCGAGTCTTATACGCGATCGAAAAAGGGCGAACCTTCAAGTGAGAGAAGGGTTATTTCTTATGGTGCTCCGAGTAAGAGGACTAAGGGTCCGAGTACGAGTACGAGTAATGTGGTAAAGGGCGCGGTGGATTCTCGTGCGCCTAGGTGTTTCAATTGTGGCGTTAGGGGTCACAAGTTGTGGGAATGCACAATGCCGAGAAGTGATGACGGAATGTGCTACTATTGTCATAAAGAGGGACATCGCAAGCCGGATTGTCCCGAGTTGGCGGCGGCGAATGCCGCAAGGAGACGTTGAGGTATGTTTCGTTTTAATAAATATGTCTTTGAATATTTATTTACGTGGCATATATGTTCGGACTTGTTAATTGCATAGTGATTTGCATGTTATGGTTCAGGGTGACGTTCCTAACGGAAGTACCCTATGGTGATGTTTGGTTGTTGGACGAAGGGCGTAAGACTTGGTGTAACCAAGCATTCCTTAGTATTTGGGGAATGTTATTACCAAGCCACGGAAATGGTTTTGGTGTTCGATTGTTTAGCGCGTGTTCGCTTTTGGTGTTGAAGTGATGAACCATGAGGTTCGTCGGGTGATTGGAACCTTTGAGGCCGAGTGTTTAAAATCTCGATGTGTGTTGGTAATGGAGTCTTTATGACGCGACATTAGGTGCCTCTTTTATACCTACTAGCGTGGTGTCGACTCCGATTGTGTTGTGGTTACATTGTACTTAGGGTCCCGGGAGAAACCCGTAGGTACATGAGTGACTAGGTGAAACTTGACAAACTAAAGCAATTGGATAATTGCGAGGGTATGGTTTGTGTAATCGTGGTACACTTTTTGTTCGAAGTGTTTAAGGATTGATTGAAATCCTTCGTGTGCTCAAGGTTAGAGCAAGGTGTGGTGATGGGTCGTGTGTACCCAATTGTTGGTAAAGTCTACCTTTGGTAGCATCGTACGGGTGTACGAGTGGTGATATAGGAACGTGTTTCCAAGTGGGGGAGTCGCACTCCTGCGCGAGGAAAGTGTTAGTGTGATATTTCGGATGATGATTTTGGTAGATCTGGAATTTTTACCGAGACCTAGTTTTGGGTCGATTCGTGGTAGAGTGCGATTTCGGATAAATTGTACTTATGGTTTGGATTGGAATCCCACCGAGGCGGTAATGTGGTAAATCTCGTTGAGAGATAATGGACGTGTTTGGTGAGCAAGGTGAAATCCTTCGGTTAAGGAAGGTGTGTGTCGGGTTCTCTTTTGGAGAATTCTTGTTCGGTACCTATGTTTGATATAGGTGGTTCTTGCTCGATTATGGTATGTAGTTGATGAAGCATGACCTTCGGGGTCCGCTGACTTCATCGTGGTATTGATGATTAATGAAGCATGACTTTCGGGGTCCGCTGACTTCATTATAGTATGGTTGCGTGATGGAGCATGATCTTTAGGGTCCGCTGACTTCATCATGGGAGTACGTGATTGATGGAGCATGATCTTCGGGTCCGCTGACTTCATCTGGTATTGAGATCGGTGAAGCATGATCTTCGGGTCCGCTGACTTCATCCGATAATGAGATTGGTGGAGCATGACCTTCGGGGTCCGCTGACTTCATCAAGAGGGTTGTGTTGTGGGACGTGAATATCGGGTTGTTCGTATTCACAATATTTCGGGTAGTACGAATGTCCCTGTTGGTTGGGCTCATAGTTTGAGGTAGTGAATGTCGGGTAGTTCGGATTCACTAAGGTTCGGGTAGTACGGCCATCCTCGGTTATACTATGTGGTGGTAGTAGTGAATATCGGTTTGCGCGTATTCACGATGACTCGGGTTGTGCGGTCATTTCGTTGTGAGATATATGGATTGGGTTGGTGGATTTCGGGTTGTGCGAATTCACTAAGGTTCGGGTTGTTTCGACCATCCTCCATATGTGTTTTGGCTCGGGTTGTTTCGGCCATGTTGAGTTGTAATCTATTGGTTGTTTGATACACCAATGGTGGGGTCGTAAGGACCATGTTGTGGGAACTATCGGTCGTTTTATGCGTCGATGGTGGGGTCGTGAGGACCACGTGGTATGATTAGTGGTGCGATAGTCGTATTTCGCTCACATGTTTGTTACGGGTGTGACGATAGATGATTTCGTACCCCTTGGGATTTGCGTTCCCATAGCCGTTTTGGGCGCTATCGGTTTCTAACCGTTGGATTGTATTGTTACGGTAGTTGCGTATTGGTCGTATTGCGCACTACAAGGGATGTTTAATGATTAGGTGATATCCGTAAGGATTCGTTTGGTTCGGTTTCATCGTTTCGGGTTGTTGACCTTAGGTTGAGACTTGGTTGTTTTTAGCGTTGTACTCGGTAAGTGTGCGCTAAGGGATCGATATCTTGGTACGAGATTGGTTGAGTTTTCCCGATGTTGGGGAATGAGCATGGTTTTAGTGCTCGGATAGTGATTTGAATAAATCGCGGGTGACGATTTAGTTGTGGAAGGCGATTCGTTGGGAAGGAATTGCTTAGGAAAGTCGGATTGGGACTTATGTCGAGGACCGTAGGGTGAGGTCCACTTGGTTAAGTGATGAGGATCACGAGGACGTGATCGAGTTTAAGTGGGGGAGAGTTGTAAGACCCGAATATTTATCTTGCTTGTTTGTGTATTAAGACGTTCGAGATTGGGTTTCGCGGATTATTTATATAAAGTTTAAAATGAAAAAGAATCTGTTTCAGAGAGGTCGCGCGCCGCGCGGGGTAGGGGCGCGCCGCGCCGTTTGCTGCTGACAGAATCCCTTGTTTTTAATTGGTTTAAATGAAGGGCAAATGGGTAATTTCACTTGAGGCCGGATTTGTGAGGCATATGAGCTGGTTTGGATCAGTTTTGGATCACCTTCACATCCACTCATCATCTTCATCCATTTTTAGAGAGAGAGTAAGAGTTTAGAGAGAGATTGGAGGTTTTGGTAAGGAAGAAGCTCGAATCGTTCAAAGTCTCGGTTTTTAAAGTTGTTCTCCTCGTTCCTAGCTACGTTGTGGTGGTATTGGTAAGCTCAAACTCCAAATTTCATTTGTTTAATTTGATATTCAATTTAGGGTTTTGAGTTAATTTGTTGTGTAACCCACTTAGGTGATGAAATGGGTTTATGGTGACTAGTTATTCTTGTCACTTGGCGGGTTTTGGGTTGGATGACGGTTTGGCCTTGATTAGGCTTTGTGTATGAGTTTAATCACTTGGATTAGTGATTATGGAAGTATTGGAAACCATTTTAGGGTATTTGGTTGACTAATTGTGACTTTGGGTCAAATTAGGGTTTGGTGGTGATTATGACCCATTTGGTGACTTAATGAGGTTTATGAACTTAAAATGGATTAAGTTGGAATATTAAACCGAGTTAAATGTGTTTTGGTGTCAAATTGGTAGAGAATGAGATTTTGACCATTATGGGTCAAAATTAGGGTTTAAGTGTCTAAATGGGTATGACACGTGTTTGACACTTGAGTTCGGGTTTAATTGGCTTATTAGGACCATTCTCACTTGTGTTAGTGATTATTGGTTAGTTCGGGCACGATTTGTGCTTGGAAGTGCAATTGGGTCGAAATTGCACTAAGTGTTGAATTGGGTTGGTTTGTAAATCCATCCTAATTGTATTGTTGTAATTGTGATAATGGAATAGGTATTTTCCATTGGCGAGTTGCGGATTACTTGGAAGCTTTCTTCAAGACTTCAAGGTGAGTGATAATATCCTATATGCATATGTATGTGTAGGATGGGTGCGGGTCGGGTGAAGTGATTCTCGGTTATAGAGCTCACTTCACATATAGGTGGATTTGAAGGACTTGTGTATAAGTCCAATTGGCACGTTTGTGCGTCTTGGTTGACCATCTTTGGCGAAGTACACGTTTGTGTGCACGTTATCACACTTGGTTGTGATTTGGTTGTTATAACCCTAATGGCGAAGGGTTGATATGGTTGTGTGGTGGATTTTATAATCCCGTGACCGTGGGTTTTAGTATTGTGAAATGAATCTCGGGTAGTGCGGATTCATGGTGACTCGGGTTGTTCGGTCACCTTATTTGAGGTAGTGAATCTCGGGTAGTGCGGATTCACGATGACTCGGGTGGTTCGGTCATCTTATGGTTGAGAAGTGAATTTCGGGTTGTGCGAATTCACAAGGCTCGGGTTGTTCGGCCAATGTTCGTGTGATTGAGGTTAAGGGGTTAACCTTGTGTATTATTATTATTGTATTATATTAATGTGTTGTTGTGTTGTAGCTAACCCTCCGGGTGTAGCTATTTGGCGATGTTTACTTTGTCGTTGGCGGACTATCTTTTGTGTTGTATCATTAGCTCGTTGCTTAGATCGTACGGTATGCTTAGTGTAGATGCTTTATACTTGGATGCTTCGGTATGCGGTATTTGTTTTGTGTGGCGTATTCATTTTATACATATATATGTATGTAGTATGTTATCATTCACTAAGCATTAGCTTACCCTCTCGTTGTTGACTCTTTTTATAGATACGATGCAGACGGTGGCTCGGGTAAGCGCGAGGACTAGAAGACTTGCATAGTTGCTTTAGTGACTTGCTTTTGGATCGTTTAGGATTGGGTAGTGTATCCCCAATCGCCATGCTCGGCTTTGTTTGTATTAAAAGTCTTTTGGTCAAATGTTGTATTTCGGTACTTAAGGTGGTAAAATGGGTCGTTGTGGGACCCGCTTCGTAAACTCAATTTTATTAATTAAACGTGCTAGTTTTATATATATGAATTTATGGTTAAAAGCGTTTTGGCTAAAAATGTCGGGAACTAGTCAAACATTTTCGTTAAATTGACTTCCGGGGACAGCGGGCTGTCCAGGTGGTTTGGCGCGCCGCGCACCCACCTGGCGCGCCGCGCAATTGAACTGCACCAGAAATTTTTTTTTTGTTGTAAAATTTAACGGGAATTGCCGTGGTAAGGTTCGGGTTGTTACAAGTAACCTGAGAATAAACATGCTTAAAAGTGTCAACACAAAGATTGGTGAGTTCATAGTTTTATTGTTGCGCATAATATTGTTGTTTCATCCGAAACGTTTATCAAAATATTCTACGAAATTGAGCACTCTGGTAACTAAACTTAACGTATATATAATTTATACCCTTTGTATAATCATCTTAATAATACACGCAAACCAACGTGTACGCTTCTCAAATAGCATACGTCCGTTAAAAGGCTAGTGCTCTAGCTCGGACGGGGATATCAAGCCCTATGGATCCATATACTACTATTCGCGCCCACCAGTTCTTATAACTGGCAGTTACTAGTTACCAAAGCTAAGGGATTTTTGGTTCAAACTCAGTATAGAATTTAGTATGTACTTGTGTCCATTGTTTAAAATAAAGTGCATGTATTCTCAGCCCAAAAATATATATTGCAAAAGCATTTAAAAAGGGAGCAAATGAAACTCACCATACTGTATTTCATAGTAAAAATACATATAACATCATTGAACAAGTGAAAGATTGGCCTCGGATTCACGAACGTATCAATATTGAGATTCAATATTGCAGGAAAGGTACGTAGATACAACGGAGATGATAAACACTAGATTGACCTCACGAGCATACCCATGAACCATACTCATCACCTGCATAGCTATAGCTCATAATTTTCTTAGCCCTATCCTACTCATAAAACCCGTTTCGAAATAGCTCTCTCATGACCTCGTCGTAATATTTTATGTATAATACTAATAATAAGAATACTACTAATAATAAGATTAATAATATTAATCTTGTTAATATTAATAATATTATTAGTTATAATAATAATAATTATAATAATAAATATAAATATATCATAGAGAGAGTCGAGAGATTTTGTGAATGTACAATAAACTGAACTCGATTGATTTATAGCATCTTTGCCCACCAACTACACCATGCGATTGCATGGGTTTAGTGTGGTTAGGCCATGCAATCGCATGGCACACCCATCCAGCTCATATCCAGCTTGCTAATGCTACCGACACACGATTTTACCCATTACATATTTCATTTACGTATAACTTTATATATTTTTTTATATATAATATATTTAATCTTTAGAATTAATTAAATATTATATTATATTTACGCTCATGATAAAAATATAATTTTTACAAAAATGACACGGACGTGGTCTCACGACTCATGTACCACATTCGGTTTTTCGAGCGCACTTTCGTACATCTAGAAAACTAGCCTTTTACGTTACGCGACGCGTACCCTTATTAATAATTTGACTTTCACATCAACAAATTACTTTATAAAAATGTAGCTTACAAAATTGAGTGTTGTGGTCATTTGCTTCTACAAATCAGTGACTCGTTGTTTGTCAAAATATTTTATTTTAAATTGGGACATTTTATGACTAATTTAAAATATATAGATATTTATATATACATTTTTAGAAATATAAGTTTGTGTTCAAAATCTTTATTAATAATATAACATTTAGTTTTTCAATACTTTTTTATATTTCAAAGTTTATTTTTATTTCGTTTAGAAAAATAATTTAACGCGTAACGTTTTCAAGTTATAATATTTATATACATATACATATATAAACATATCAGTTCCCATAATGGTTTGTAAATCTTTGGAATTTGGTCGAGGTTAAATGAATATATGAATATAGTTTCAAATCCTTGAGATTTAACTTAACAAATTTTGCTTATCGTGTCGGATATGTTAATCATACAAAGATTTAGTTTAAATTTGGTCGAAAATTTCCGGGTTGTCACAGTACCTACCCGTTAAAGAAATTTCGTCCCGAAATTTGATTGTGGTCGTCATGGCTAATCATAAAAAAAATTTTATGACGAATATGAGTTGGTATATAGAGTTTTATCACTATTGAGTAATATAGATAAAACGATTCGATTAATTGAAGAGTACGAGTGAAGCTATCCTAAAAGGAATGAAATGAGAACTAAAATTTTGTCTTAACTTTTAACGTTGTCTTGGTTGAATACCGGAATTTAAGGGATTTAAAGAAAATCTTCTAAATTTAAAAGATTTGATTCTTCGGCGAATAAGGAAATTGGGATCTCTCTAATTAAATGCGGAGATCTGCCTTGATTTCTCTATCAAATATTTCACTATAAATTAACTTCTTCCGGTTTGTCACTTTTACCATTCCTATACTTAATTCTCAAATTCAAAAGATTATGAAAATGCTTAATCCAGTTCTGATCCTTGTCCTTATCCTTACTATCGTAACAATCATTCTCCTTTTCCAACTTCCACCAGAGAAATCTGCTTACTTCTACTTTGCTCTTGGGGTTATAGTGCTTTTAATTCTCCCGTGTCTTTATGTTGCGATAAACATTGATATTCACGGTTTGTAATTTATGCGTTGTTATTGGGTTTTATATCTCCCCTTATATTTCAATGTCCCTACTTCTGTCTTCTATAATATTTGTCATCCACAGTTAATACTCCCTACTATTTGCTGCGATTTATACTCCAATTTCTATTTCAGAGCTTTGTCCCTTCGTTTCTTCTTCTTGCGATTTGGCATCTCTTGTAATGGTCCAGAATTCGCATATATAAATTTTGGAATGACATTGTTAATGTTCTAGGAAGGAAATGGTAATGGCACGATTTTGATTTGTTAAATTACCAGAATACCCTGGAAAAGACCGAATCATCAAGAAATATTTTCTTGATATTTTAGAGGTTAAATAGAATACAAAAGTCGTGTAACATGGCACGTGATAATGTTATGATCTGTGAATCATCGTGTTTCATTTGGAAACTCAACATAACTTACTATAATATAATCACGTTGATCAAGTGTCATTATATTATACTAACTCATGCTTCAATTTCCAACACTACTTCAAAAACATTCATATTTTAAACTTGAAGGTTTCAGAATTTAGAAACTAAAATAGTTTATTTTATGATATAACACAGATATTGCAAGGAGAAAATTGATTTCTGATAAGAATGATTAGGGAATTATCTCCAGAAATATGGAGGATATTTATAATGAAAGATACGATGATATCTTAGAATTTCTAATATCAGAGGATGATGAAGAATATTGTCCTCAAGGGTTTAGATTCAGAAGCAAGTATTCGTTAATGGCTTCAGCAGATACTGAATCATTTGGATTCTTTGAAGGCAGGTTTCGTCCTTGTGATTTATCCACAGCATCCTTCATACCTTGCTCAATCCGTTTTCCAGTTCCAAACCTTTTCTTTTTCTGAGCTTTGCCAACATACTATTCTTTATCATCAAACTTTTTACTGTTAATATCGTTTACAGTTTTTGCTGCTTCATTAGCATTTTTCAAAATTTTGAGAACTAAATCATAGATTGAGGTGTTTTTCAGAAACTTCACATTCAAAATATATAAGTCTAGAAGATAGACATTATATATATATATATATATATATATATATAACTGTTGGCATAAAAATACTGCGAGATTCAAAATACTGATTGCTAATTCCTGATAGTTGGTATGTCAATTATTGTTACAAGATGTGGATGAGTACTTGATAGGGTTTCAATGAATAAGTATAGTGATTCTTTGGAGAGGCTTTAAGATCAATGAAGTTGTTGGTAAGTTTTCTGCTAATGTGGCGGAATAAATAAAAAAAATTCGGTAATAATGATGAAAGGGTAATCATTATAATAAGGCTTATTCGAATAAACAATTGAAGTTGGTTTGTTGGAGTAGTGACAAAACTGTCTATTTTGAAAAGGGATTGAAAAGTTATTTTAGCTAATAAATGCCAAATGGTCTGACACGGATACGTGTTAAACTATGACTTTAGTTTCGAGGGTTTTTCAGGTACATAACTGTGGGTAACATGTGGTTGGATCATCATCTCGATGATTCATTATTTGAAGTGTCTTCGGGAATTTCGAAGGGTTTGAACACCGATCGTAATCGTTAATATACATATGATGTTCTAGCACAGTTTTGAAATCAAAGTACAGCTTTGAAAGATGTAGAAATCTAAGAGGGATGATATCGGTTATATCTCGCCTTGGATTCTGATATGTTAAAATCAGAATATGTAATTGAGTTTGAATGAGTATGGTTGTTTTGATTTCTATGAAAGAATATATCTCGTTGTGAAAGTAGTGAGTATAGTTGATGATTTGTTAAATCAAAATCGAAGAATGTAACATATTAATTGTGAATTTATATATCTCTCGGGTATTACCTACCCGTTAAAATATTCTCACCATTAACAGTTTGTACAAAAGATTTTTTTTTTAATTACAATCTTTATGAAAATATACCTACATATATATTTTCTTTAGATGTAATCATGGATTTAATGAGTTAACATAATATTAATCTCATCTGGTTTTCGATTAGGACTAGAATATATAATCTCTAAAACTTTAGATATTACATAATCGCCGTAGAATATTTCTTCAATGAAGTTATGAATTGATACTTCATTGTTTGTTGTTGGTACTCCTTGGCATCTATGGTACGTATGGCGTTGATGCTCGAGGTACAGATTGTGATGTTGAGGTGTGGGATGCAGATGTTGTTGTTGGTGGTGGTGATGGTACTGTTGGTGTTGCTGATGGTGGTACTGTTGCTGTCGGTGCTGCTGCTGGTGCTTGTAACCTTTGCACCATATTCTCCAAAGCCACTACCTGAGCGTGAAGTTCGTTGACTTCTTCTATTACACCGGGATGATTGTCGGTTCGGACGAGTGGGTGAATGAGATCTAGAATGTGAGATAGTATATAATCGTGACAAGATACTCTGGAAATGAGAGCGAAAATGGTATTACGAACAGGTTCACCGGTAAGTGCTTCAGGTTCTTGGCCAAGAGGGCAATGTGGTGGATGGAAGGGATTGCCTTCTTCTTGTCTCCAATGATTAAGTAGACTACGAACCCATCCCCAATTCATCTAGAATAGATGATGGCTAATTGGTTGATCCATTCTGGTTACACTGTCTTCGGAGTTCGGGTGAATATCCATATCGGAATAGCTGTCGGAGTTTAAGGAATTTGAACTAGATACAGGATCCATTTTGTGTAATCATGGAAAAGATTTTTGATGTGAAATAGATTATAGGACTTAGATTTGGTATTCTTCAATACATAATTTACATATGTATATATAATACCAAAATCCCATAAATTACGGAGAAATTTTCGAAAGATGTCAGGAAAAGTTTACAGTATTAGATATGCTAAGATACGAATTCGTCTGTACACTATGTATGCAATAAATGCAGGAAACGTGTCTAGACTTAAGAATGATAAGCATGTAATTTCTGACAAGAAATAATAAGTAAAACTTGGTAAAAACAGATACGGTCATAGTCCAGACTCACTAATGCATCATAACAATTACCAGTTAAACACACTAATGCAAATTCTGGTTCCCTATGACCTCAAGCTCTGATACCAACTGTGACGATCCTTCCAAATCCCTTTGGACGAATACATCATTCATCGATTTCATAGTGAGGTATTGACCTCTACATGATACGTTTTGTAAACATTGCATTATTTTGAAAAGGTACACAATAAATGAATATCAATTTCTAAGGTTTCCAACATCTGATGATTTCTACATATAGACAATCATCATAAATAATAGTTTACCATAATACATCTGTTGACAATGCAGTCAAAATAAGATACACGGTGATGATTTTGTGAATGCAAAGTTTTCTTGAATAAAGCATGTATGACTCCATGCACATAACTTGTATAACGTATAAGCCAACAGCGGAAGACTTCTAGTAACCTGAGAATAAACATGCTTAAAAGTGTCAACACAAAGATTGGTGAGTGCATAGTTTTATTGTTGCGCATAATCTGTATATAAAGGTGGATTACAAGATTTCAGTTGTTTCATCCGAAACGTTTATCAAAATATTCTACGAAATTGAGCACTCTGGTAACTAAACTTAACGTATATATAATTTATACCCTTTGTATAATCATCTTAATAATACACGCAAACCAACGTGTACGCTTCTCAAATAGCATACGTCCGTTAAAAGGCTAGTGCTCTAGCTCGAACGGGGATATCAAGCCCTATGGATCCATATACTACTATTCGCGCCCACCAGTTCTTATAACCTGCAGTTACTAGTTATCAAAGCTAAGGGATTTTTGGTTCAAACTCAGTATAGAATTTAGTATGTACTTGTGTCCATTGTTTAAAATAAAGTGCATGTATTCTCAGCCCAAAAATATATATTGCAAAAGCATTTAAAAAGGGAGCAAATGAAACTCACCATACTATATTTCGTAGTAAAAATACATATAACATCATTGAACAAGTGAAAGATTGGCCTCGGATTCACGAACGTATCAATATTGAGATTCAATATTGCAGGAAAGGTACGTAGATACAACGGAGATGATAAACACTAGATTGACCTCACGAGCATACCCATGAACCATACCCATCACCTGCATAGCTATAGCCTATAATTTTCTTAGCCCTATCCTACTCATAAAACCCGTTTCGAAATAGCTCTCTCATGACCTCGTCGTAATATTTATGTATAATACTAATAATAAGAATACTACTAATAATAAGATTAATAATATTAATCTTGTTAATATTAATAATATTATTAGTTATAATAATAATAATTATAATAATAAATATAAATATATCATAGAGAGAGTCGAGAGATTTTGTGAATGTACACTAAACCGAACTCGATTGATTTATAGCATCTTTGCCCACCAACTACACCATGCGATTGCATGGGTTTAGTGTGGTTAGGCCATGCAATCGCATGGCACACCCATCCAGCTCATATCCAGCTTGCTAATGCTACCGACACACGATTTTACCCATTACATATTTCATTTACGTATAACTTTATATATTATTTTATATATAATATATTTAATCTTTAGAATTAATTAAATATTATATTATATTTACGCTCATGATAAAAATATAATTTTTACAAAAATGACACGGACATGGTCTCACGACTCATGTAACACATTCGGTTTTTCGAGCGCACTTTCGTACATCTAGAAAACTAGCCTTTTACGTTACGCGACGCGTACCCTTATTAATAATTTGACTTTCTCATCAACAAATTACTTTATAAAAATGTAGCTTACAAAATTGAGTGTTGTGGTCATTTGCTTCTACAAATCAGTGACTCGTTGTTTGTCAAAATATTTTATTTTAAATTGGGACATTTTATGACTAAGTTAAAATATATAGATATTTATATATACATTTTTAGAAATATAAGTTTGTGTTCAAAATCTTTATTAATAATATAACATTTAGTTTTTCAATACTTTTTTATATTTCAAAGTTTATTTTTATTTCGTTTAGAAAAATAATTTAACGCGTAACGTTTTCAAGTTATAATATTTATATACATATACATATATAAACATATCAGTTCCCATAATGGTTCGTAAATCTTTGGAATTTGGTCGAGGTTAAATGAATATATGAATATAGTTTCAAATCCTTGAGACTTAACTTAACAAACTTTGCTTATCGTGTCGGATATGTTAATCATACAAAGATTTAGTTTAAATTTGGTCGAAAATTTCCGGGTTGTCACATATATACACTCCAATGATCAGATCTTAGCAGCCCATGTGAGTCACCTAACACATGTGGGAACCATCATTTGGCAACTAGCATGAAATATCTCATAAAATTACAAAAATATGAGTAATCATTCATGACTTATTTACATGAAAACAAAATTACATATCCTTATATCTAATCCATACACCAACGACCAAAAACACCTACAAACACTTTCATTCTTGAATTTTATTCATCTAATTGATCTCTCTCAAGTTCTATCTTCAAGTTCTATGTGTTCTTCATAAATTCCAAAAGTTCTAGTTTCATAAAATCAAGAATACTTCCAAGATTGCAAGTTTACTTCCAAGTTTTCTAAATCCATTCCAAGTAATCATCCAAAATCAAGAAACCTTTGTTACTTACAGTAGGTTATCTTTCTAATACAAGGTAATAATCATATTCAAACTTTAATTCAATTTCTATAACTATAACAATCTTATTTCAAGTGGAAATCTTACTTGAAATTGTTTTCGTGTCATGATTCTGCTTCAAGAACTTTCAAGCCATCCAAGGATCCTTTGAAGCTAGATCTATTTTTTTCATTTCCAGTAGGTTTATCCAAGGAACTTGAGGTATTAATGATGTTCATAACATCATTCGATTCATACATATAAAGCTATCTTATTCGAAGGTTTAAACTTGTAATCACTAGAACATAGTTTAGTTAATTCTAAACTTGTTCGCAAATAAAAGTTAATCCTTCTAACTTGACTTTTAAAATAAACTAAACACATGTTCTAAATCTATATGATATGCTAACTTAATGATTTAAAACCTAGAAACACGAAAAACACCGTAAAATCGGATTTACGCCGTCGTAGTAACACCGCGGGCTGTTTTGGGTTATTTAATTAAAAATTATGATAAACTTTGATTTAAAAGTTGTTATTCTGGGAAAATGATTTTTATTATGAACATGAAACTATATCCAAAAATTATGGTTAAACTCAAAGTGGAAGTATATTTTCTAAAATGGTCATCTAGACGTCGTTATTCTGGGAAAATGATTTTTATTATGAACATGAAACTATATCTAAAAATTATGGTTAAACTCAAAGTGGAAGTATATTTTCTAAAATGGTCATCTAGACGTCGTTCTTTCGACTGAAATGACTACCTTTACAAAAATGACTTGTAACTTATTTTTCCGACTATAAACCTATACTTTTTCTGTTTAGATTCATAAAGAAGTTATGGGTAAAACAAGATTGGATAATTTTTCTCATTTTAGCTACGTGAAAATTGGTAACAAATCTATTCCAACCATAACTTAATCAACTTGTATTGTATATTATGTAATCTTGAGATACCATAGACACGTATACAATGTTTCGACCTATCATGTCGACACATCTATATATATTTCGGAACAACCATAGACACTCTATATGTGAATGTTGGAGTTAGCTATACAGGGTTGAGGTTGATTCCAAAATATATATAGTTTGAGTTGTGATCAATACTGAGATATGTATACACTGGGTCGTGGATTGATTCAAGATAATATTTATCGATTTATTTCTGTACATCTAACTGTGGACAACTAGTTGTAGGTTACTAACGAGGACAGCTGACTTAATAAACTTAAAACATCAAAATATATTAAAAGTGTTGTAAATATATTTTGAACATACTTTGATATATATGTATATATTATTATAGGTTCGTGAATCAACCAGTGGCCAAGTCTTACTTCCCGACGAAGTAAAAATCTGTGAAAGTGAGTTATAGTCCCACTTTTAAAATCTAATATTTTTGGGATGAGAACACATGCATGTTTTATAAATGATTTACAAAATAGACACAAGTACGTGAAACTACATTCTATGGTTGAATTATCGAAATCGAATATGCCCCTTTTTATTAAGTCTGGTAATCTAAGAATTAGGGAACAGACACCCTAATTGACGCGAATCCTAAAGATAGATCTATTGGGCCCAACAAGCCCCATCCAAAGTACCGGATGCTTTAGTACTTCGAAATTTATATCATATCCGAAGGGTGTCCCGGACTGATGGGGATATTCTTATATATGCATCTTGTTAATGTCGATTACCAGGTGTTCACCATATGAATGATTTTTATCTCTATGTATGGGATGTGTATTGAAATATGAAATCTTGTGGTCTATTGTTACGATTTGATATATATAGGTTAAACCTATAACTCACCAACATTTTTGTTGACATTTTAAGCATGTTTATTCTCAGGTGATTATTAAGAGCTTCCGCTGTCGCATACTTAAATAAGGACAAGATTTGGAGTCCATGCTTGTATGATATTGCGTAAAAACTGCATTCAAGAAATTGATTTCGATGTAACATATTTGTAATGTAAACCATTATGTAATGGTCGTGTGTAAACAGGATATTTTAGATTATCATTATTTGATAATCTACGTAAAGCTTTTTAAACCTTTATTTATGAAATAAAGGTTATGGTTTGTTTTAAAAATGAATGCAGTCTTTGAACTCAGGTGATTATTAAGACCTTCATTTTTAAAACAACCATAACCTTTATTTTATCAATAAAGGTTTCAAAAGCATTACGTAGATTATCAAATAATGATAATCTAAAATATATTGTTTACACACGACCATTACATAATGGTTTACAATAGAAATATATTACATCGACATATGTTTCTTGAATGCAGTTTTTACATAATATCATACAAACATGGACTCCAAATCTTGTCCTTATTTTAGTATGCAACAGCGGAAGCTCTTAATATTCACCTGAGAATAAACATGCTTTAAACGTCAACAAAAATGTTGGTGAGTTATAGGTTTAACCTGTAGTGACCCGAACTTTTCCATGTTTATATATATTAATTGAGATTGATATTTACATGATTAAATGTTTCCAACATGTTAAGCAATCAAACTTGTTAAGACTTGATTAATTGAAATATGTTTCATATAGACAATTGACCACCCAAGTTGACCGGTGATTCACGAACGTTAAAACTTGTAAAAACTATATGATGACATATATATGGATATATATATAGTTAACATGATACTATGATAAGTAAACATATCATTAAGTATATTTACAATGAACTACATATGTAAAAACAAGACTACTAACTTAATGATTTTTAAACGAGACATATATGTAACGATTATCGTTGTAAAGACATTAAATGTATATATATCATATTAAGAGATATTCATACATGATAATATCATGATAATATAATAATTTAAAATCTCATTTGATATTATAAACATTGGGTTAACAACATTTAACAAGATCGTTAACCTAAAGGTTTCAAAACAACACTTACATATAACGACCAACGATGACTTAACGACTCAGTTAAAATGTATATACATGTAGTGTTTTAATATGTATTTATACACTTTTGAAAGACTTCAATACACTTATCAAAATACTTCTACTTAACAAAAATGCTTACAATTACATCCTCGTTCAGTTTCATCAACAATTCTACTCGTATGCACCCGTATTCGTACTCGTACAATACACAGCTTTTAGATGTATGTACTATTGGTATATACACTCCAATGATCAGCTCTTAGCAGCCCATGTGAGTCACCTAACACATGTGGGAACCATCATTTGGCAACTAGCATGAAATATCTCATAAAATTACAAAAATATGAGTAATCATTCATGACTTATTTACATGAAAACAAAATTACATATCCTTTATATCTAATCCATACACCAACGACCAAAAACACCTACAAACACTTTCATTCTTCAATTTTCTTCATCTAATTGATCTCTCTCAAGTTCTATCTTCAAGTTCTAAGTGTTCTTCATAAATTCCAAAAGTTCTAGTTTCATAAAATCAAGAATACTTTCAAGTTTGCTAGCTCACTTCCAATCTTGTAAGGTGATCATCCAACCTCAAGAAATCTTTGTTTCTTACAGTAGGTTATCATTCTAATACAAGGTAATAATCATATTCAAACTTTGGTTCAATTTCTATAACTATAACAATCTTATTTCAAGTGATGACCTTACTTGAACTTGTTTTCGTGTCATGATTCTGCTTCAAGAACTTCGAGCCATCCAAGGATCCATTGAAGCTAGATCCATTTTTCTCTTTTCCAGTAGGTTTATCCAAGGAAATTAAGGTAGTAATGATGTTCATAACATCATTCGATTCATACATATAAAGCTATCTTATTCGAAGGTTTAAACTTGTAATCACTAGAACATAGTTTAGTTAATTCTAAACTTGTTCGCAAACAAAAGTTAATCCTTCTAACTTGACTTTTAAAATCAACTAAACACATGTTCTATATCTATATGATATGCTAACTTAATGATTTAAAACCTGGAAACACGAAAAACACCGTAAAACCGGATTTACGCCGTCGTAGTAACACCGCGGGCTGTTTTGGGTTAGTTAATTAAAAACTATGATAAACTTTGATTTAAAAGTTGTTATTATGAGAAAATGATTTTTATTATGAACATGAAACTATATCCAAAAATTATGATTAAACTCAAAGTGGAAGTATGTTTTCTAAAATGGTCATCTAGACGTCGTTCTTTCGACTGAAATGACTACCTTTACAAAAATGACTTGTAACTTATTTTTCCGACTATAAACCTATACTTTTCTGTTTAGATTCATAAAATAGAGTTCAATATGAAACCATAGCAATTTGATTCACTCAAAACGGATTTAAAATGAAGAAGTTATGGGTAAAACAAGATTGGATAATTTTTCTCATTTTAGCTACGTGAAAATTAGTAACAAATCTATTCCAACCATAACTTAATCAACTTGTATTGTATATTATGTAATCTTGAGATACCATAGACACGTATACAATGTTTCGACCTATCATGTCGACACATCTATATATATTTCGGAACAACCATAGACACTCTATATGTGAATGTTGGAGTTAGCTATACAGGGTTGAGGTTGATTCCAAAATATATATAGTTTGAGTTGTGATCAATACTGAGATATGTATACACTGGGTCGTGGATTGATTCAAGATAATATTTATCGATTTATTCCTGTACATCTAACTGTGGACAACTAGTTGTAGGTTACTAACGAGGACAGCTGACTTAATAAACTTAAAACATCAAAATATATTAAAAGTGTTGTAAATATATTTTGAACATACTTTGATATATATGTATATATTGTTATAGGTTCGTGAATCAACCAGTGGCCAAGTCTTACTTCCCGACGAAGTAAAAATCTGTGAAAGTGAGTTATAGTCCCACTTTTAAAATCTAATATTTTTGGGATGAGAATACATGCAGGTTTTATAAATGATTTACAAAATAGACACAAGTACGTGAAACTACATTCTATGGTTGAATTATCGAAATCGAATATGCCCCTTTTTATTAAGTCTGGTAATCTAAGAATTAGGGAACAGACACCCTAATTGACGCGAATTCTAAAGATAGATCTATTGGGCCTAACAAACCCCATCCAAAGTACCGGATGCTTTAGTACTTCGAAATTTATATCATATCCGAAGGGTGTCCCGGAATGATGGGGATATTCTTATATATGCATCTTGTTAATGTCGGTTACCAGGTGTTCTCCATATGAATGATTTTTATCTCTATGTATGGGATGTGTATTGAAATATGAAATCTTGTGGTCTATTGTTACGATTTGATATATATAGGTTAAACCTATAACTCACCAACATTTTTGTTGACGTTTAAAGCATGTTTATTCTCAGGTGAATATTAAGAGCTTCCGCTGTTGCATACTAAAATAAGGACAAGATTTGGAGTCCATATTTGTATGATATTGTGTAAAAACTGCATTCAAGAAACTGATTTCGATGTAACATATTTGTATTGTAAACCATTATGTAATGGTCGTGTGTAAACAGGATATTTTAGATTATCATTATTTGATAATCTACGTAAAGCTTTTTAAACCTTTATTTATGAAATAAAGGTTATGGTTTGTTTTAAAAATGAATGCAGTCTTTGAAAAACGTCTCATATAGAGGTCAAAACCTCGCAACGAAATCAATTAATATGGAACGTTTTTAATCAATAAGAACGGGACATTTCATAACCTATATATATCAAATCGTAACAATAGACCACAAGATTTCATATTTCAATATACATCCCATACATAGAGATAAAAATCATTCATATGGTGAACACCCGGTAACCGACATTAACAAGATGCATATATAAGAATATCCCCATCATTCCGGGACACCCTTCGGATATGATATAAATTTCGAAGTACTAAAGCATCCGGTACTTTGGATGGGGATTGTTAGGCCCAATAGATCTATCTTTAGGATTCACGTCAATTATGGTGTATGTTCCCTAATTCTTAGATTACCAGACTTAATAAAAAAGGGCATATTCGATTTCGATAATTCAACCATAGAAAGTAGTTTCACGTACTTGTGTCTATTTTGTAAATCATTTATAAAACCTGCATGTATTCTCATCCCAAAAATATTAGATTTTAAAAGTGGGACTATAACTCACTTTCACAGATTTTTACTTCGTCGGGAAGTAAGACTTGGCCACTGGTCGATTCACGAACCTACAACAAATATGTACATATATATCAAAGTATATTCAAAATATATTTACAACACTTTTAATACATTTTGATGTTTTAAGTTTATTAAGTCAGCTGTCCTCGTTAGTAACCTACAACTAGTTGTCCAACGTTAGATGTACAGAAAAAAATTGATATATATTATCTTGAATCAATCCATGACTTAGTGTATACACGTCTCAGGCTAGATCACAAATCAAAGTATATATATTTTTGGAATCAACCTCAACCATGTATAGCTAACTCCCACATTACTGCATATAGAGTGTCTATGGTTGTTCCAAATAATATATACACACGGGTCGATATGATATGTCAAAACATTTGCATACGTGTCTATGGTATCCCAAGATTACATAATATATTAGAATACATGTATAATACAATATAAGTTAGCTAGGATATGGTTAATATAGATTTGTTACCAATTTTCACGTTGCTGCAACAAGAAAAATTATCCAATCTTGTTTTACCCATAACTTCTTCATTTTAAATCCGTTTTGAGTGAATCAAATTGCTATGGTTTCATATTGAACTCTATTTTATGAATCTAAACAGAAAAAGTAAAGGTTTATAGTCGGAAATATAAGTTACAAGTCATTTTTGTAAAGGTAGTCATTTCAGTCGAAAGAACGACGTCTAGATGACCATTTTAGAAAACATACTTCCACTTTGAGTTTAACCATGATTTTTGGATATAGTTTCATGTTCATAAGAAAAATCATTTTCCCAGAAGAATAACTTTTAAATCAAAGTTTATCATAGTTTTTAATTAACTAACCCAAAACAGCCCGCGGTGTTATTACGACGGCGTATGTCCGGTTTTACAGTGTTCTTCGTGTTTCTAGGTTTTAAATCATTAAGTTAGCATATCATATAGATATATAACATGTGTTTAGTTGATTTTAAAAGTCAAGTTAGAAGGATTAACTTTTGTTTCTAGTGATTACAAGTTTAAACCTTCGAATAAGATAACTTTATATGTATGAATCGAATGATGTTATGAACATCATTACTACCTCAAGTTTTCTGGATAAAGCTACTGGAAATGAGAAAAATAGATCTAGCTTCAAAGGATCCTTGGATGGCTTGAAAGTTCTTGAAGCAGAATCATGACACGAAAATAAGTTCAAGTAAGATTTCCACTCGAAATAAGATTGTTATAGTTATAGAAATTGAATCAAAGTTTGAATATGAGTATTACCTTGTATTAGAAAGATATCTTATTGTAAATAATAAAGATTTCTTGAGGTTGGATGATCACTCTACAAGATTGGAAGTAAGCTAGCAAACTTGGAAGTATTCTTGATTTTATGAAACTAGAACTTGTAGAATTTATGAAGAACACTTAGAAATTGAAGATAGAACTTGAGAGAGATTAATTAGATGAAGAAAATTGAAGAATGAAAGTTTTTGTAGATGTTTTTGGTCGTTGGTATATGGATTAGATATAAAGGATGTGTAATTTTGTTTACATGTAAATAAGTCATTAATGATTACTCATATTTTTGTAATTTTATAAGATATTTCATGCTAGTTGCCAAATGATGGTTCCCACATGTGTTAGGTGACTCACATGGGCTGCTAAGAGCTGATCATTGGAGTGTATATACCAATAGTACATACATCTAAAAGCTGTGTATTGTACGAGTACGAATACGGGTGCATACGAGTAGAATTGTTGATGAAACTGAACGAGGATGTAATTGTAAGCATTTTTGTTAAGTAGAAGTATTTTGATAAGTGTCTTAAAGTCTTTCAAAAGTGTATGAATACATATTAAAACACTACATGTATATACATTTTAACTGAGTCGTTAAGTCATCGTTAGTCGTTACATGTAAGTGTTGTTTTGAAACCTTTAGGTTAACGATCTTGTTAAATGTTGTTAACCCATTGTTTATTAAATCAAATGAGATGTTAAATTATTACATTATCATGATATCATGATGTATTAATATATCTTAATATGATATATATATATATTAAATGTCGTTACAACGATAATCGTTACATATATGTCTCGTTTCAAAATCATTAAGTTAGTAGTCTTGTTTTTACATATGTAGTTCATTGTTAATATACTTAATGATATGTTTACATATGTCTCGTTTCAAAGTCATTGTTAATTACTTGTTCCGACATTATTTGTTCCTTTAGTTCTGTTAAACTTTGGTCCGTAGACCTCACACTTTGTCGCGCTATGACCATTTCTTTTACACCTGTTGCAAAATATCGTGCAAAACCCTTGATGATTTTCTTCACACCTATGACATGGCTGTTTTTGGTTTTTATTGCCGTTGTTGTTATTGAGGTTGTTGTTGGGATTGTTATTGTTGTTAAAACGGTTGTTGTAGTTGTTGTTGTTGTTGGGATATTGTTGTAGTTATTGTTAGGATTGCGGTTATTATTGCGATTGTTGTTGCGGTTGTTGGGATAGTTGTTGCGATTGTGGTTGTAATTGTTGTTGTTGTTGTTGTACTGGTGACTCTTGTCACCGTTTTCCTCCCACTTCCTTTTGAGTTGTTTCGTGTTGGCTTCTTCGGCCGCCTGCTCTTTAATTCTTCCCTCAATCTGATTTATGAGTTTATGAGCCATTCGACTTGCCTTCTGTATAGAAGCGGGCTCGTGTGAACTCACATATTCTTGAATCCTTACTGGTAACCCTTTTACAAACGCGTCAATCTTCTCTTCTTCATCTTCGAATGCTCCCGGACACAATAGGCACAACTCTGTGAATCGTCGTTCATATGTGGTAACGTCGAACCCTTGTGTTCGTAACTCTCTAAGTTCTGCCTTGAGTTTATTGACTTCGTTTCTAGGACGGTACTGCTCGTTCATCAATTGCTTGAATGCCAACCACGGTAGTGCGTAAGCAGCATTTTGTCCTACCTGTTCAAGATAGGTGTTCCACCACGTTAACGCAGTACCTGTGAAGGTATGCGTAGCGTACTTAACTTTGTCCTCTTCAGTACACTTACTTATGGCAAATACCAATTCGACTTTCTCGGTCCACTGTTTCAATCCAATTGGTCCTTCGGTTCCATCAAATTCCAAAGGTTTGCAGGCAGTGAATTCTTTGTAGGAGCATCCTACACGATTTCTTGTGTCGTTAGCTGCATTGCTAGATTCAGAGTTATTATTGGTATGTAGCGCAGCCTGTACTGCGGCTATGTTTGCAGCAAGAAAGGTACGAAATTCCTCTTCGCTCATATTCATGGTGTGTCGAGTAGTCGGTGCCATTTCCTTCAAAATAGCCAACTGAATTGAGTTAATCATACAGAATATTAAGAGTAGTCAATAGTATTTCGTAGCATAATATGAACTCATTTATAAAAGCTTTTTCTTCATATTAGCGTTTTATAAGTTTAAATTCGGGTACTACCTACCCGTTAAGTTCATACTTAGTAGCTAATATACAATTCAACTACTACAATTCCATATGAAAATCTGATTATAATAATATATCACATATAAATATTCTTCAAACTTACAACATCGCTATATTACATATAACATGAAATATAGTACACTTTGATACAGGACAATTTTGAAGATAAATCTAGTTAATACGCAAGTTGTTCAGCAAAGAAAATAAAGACACGTAATTCATAAGTCCAGAAACAAGTCATGTATTCTGGTTTTACTAAGACGACTTCCCATCCTTGGTCTTGTGGAAAATAACCGTTATGACCATTGGCTAGGCAGCATGTTGTAATGTCGTCAAAAGGACGAGGGTTTCGTAATGTCCAACAGCCCCGTAATAATCTTAAAACCTTGTTTCTCACCCCAACTACTGAATCCGTCACTTGTGGGAAGGTTTTATTTAAAAGTTGCAATCCGATGTTCTTTTTCTCACTTTGGCAAGAAGCGAACATCACTAACCCGTAAGCATAACATGCTTCTTTATGTTGCATGTTAGAAGCTCTTTCTAATTCACGAAATCCTATGTTGGGATATGTTGAGTCAAAATAGGTTCTTAACCCGTAGCGTAAAATTGCATTTGGGTTCCCCGCATTTAACGCTTTAAAGAAAACACGACGTAACTTACGGTCTCCCCAATGTGATATACCCCACCTATCAAAGGAAAGCCTTTTATAAACTAAGGCATTTCTGGAAAGTCTTTCAAATGTTTGACAAGTTAATTTCGCCATAACTAAATGTGCTGATGAATTCTGACCGACTCTAGACAAGATTTCGTCAATCATATCCTCTGGTAGGTCTTCTAAAATATTCGGTTGTCTACCCTTAACGTCCATTTTGTTTTTATACTGTAAAATAGACAAGGATTAGATTCGTAAAAGATAATTAATAAACAATAAAAGCAATTTTTACATAGAACATAAAAGTACAAGCACACTACAATACATATAATACACAACATGATTACAACCCTCTAATCTGAATCACTGGTTTCTTCTTCTTCGGACTTGGTTCGTTTTCCTAATTTTCTTGGAATATATGGTGTTCCTCTAATACGAGCCGTCGTTTTCCATAATGGTTTAGAAAAACCTGGTGGTTTAGAGGTTCCCGGGTCATTGTTACATTTTAGGAAATACGGATGTTGTCGATACATATAAAGTTCATCGGGGTTGGAATCAGGTTTCTCTATTTTGATGCATTTTCCCTTATTATTTTCTTTTGCCTCATTAAATTGGGTCGGGGTAATTTCTATAACATCATCGGAATCCTCATCAGGATCCGATTCATCGAAAAATTGGTAATTTTCCTAATATTTTGCTTCCTTAGCGGAAATACCATTGACCATTATTAACTTTGGTCCATTGGTTGAGGATTTTCTTTTATTTGACCGGTTTTTTGTGGTTCCTACTATTCCCCCCTCCGGAACCTCTTCTTCTGGTTCCTCGTCTTCTGGTTCCTCTTCTTCCGGTTCTTCGGGAACTTGTGAATCTTGCCAATATATATTCGACTCTTCGTTATTATTAGGTGAGTAAATGGGATTTGTGCTAGAGGTAGACATCTATCACACAATATCAAACATGTTAAGAGATTAATATATCACATAATATTTATATGTTAATAATATATAGTTTCCAACAAAAATGTTAAGCAATCATTTTTAAAGAAAACACGGTCGAAGTCCAGACTCAATAATGCATCCTAACAAACTCGATAAGACACACTAATGTAAATTTTCTGGATCTCTAAGACCAACGCTTGGATACCAACTGAAATGTTCCGTTCATATTGATTATAAACGTTCCATATTAATTGATTTCGTCGCGAGGTTTTGACCTCTATATGAGACATTTTTCAAAGACTGCATTCATTTTTAAAACAACCATAACCTTTATTTTATCTATAAAGGTTTAAAAAGCATCACGTAGATTATCAAATAATGATAATCTAAAATATACCGTTTACACACGACCATTACATAATGGTTTACAATAAGAATATATTACATCAAAAATAAGTTTCTTGAATGCAGTTTTTACATAATATCAAACAAGCATGGACTCCAAATCTTGTCCTTATTTTAGTATGCAATAGCGGAAGCTCTTAATAATCACTTGAGAATAAACATGCTTAAAACGTCAACAAAAATGTTGGTGAGTTATAGGTTTAACCTATATATTATCAAATCATAATAATAGACCACAAGATTTCATATTTCAATATACATCCCATACATAGAGATAAAAATCATTCATATGGTGAACACCTGGTAACCGACATTAACAAGATGCATATAAGAATATCCCCTATCATTTCGGGAAATCCTTCGGACATGATAAAAACGAATTCGAAGTACTAAAGCATCCGGTACTTTGGATGGGGTTCGTTAGGCCCAATAGATCTATCTTTAGGATTCGCGTCAATTAGTAGATCGGTTTACTAATTCTTAGGCTACCAAGCAAAAGGGGTATATTCGGCTTCGATCATTCACCCATGTAATGTAGTTTCATTTACTTGTGTCTATTTCGTAAAACATTAATAAAACTGCATGTATTCTCATCCCAAAATATTAGATTTTAAAAGTGGGACTATAACTCACTTTCACAGATTTTTACTTCGTCGGGAAGTAAGACTTGGCCACTGGTCTATTCAAGAACCTATAACAAATATGTACATATATATCAAAGTATGTTAAAAATATATTTACAACATTTTTAATACGTTTTACTGTTTTAAGTTTATTAAGTCAGCTGTCCTTGTTAGTAACCTACAACTAGTTGTCCATAATTAGATGTACAGAAATAAATAGATATATATATTATATTGAATCAATCCACGACCCAATGTATACACGTCTCAGGCTAGATCACAACTCAAACTATATATATTTTTGGAATCAACCTCAACCCTGTATAGGTAACTCCAACATTACTGCATATAGAGTGTCTATGGTTGTTCCAAATAATATATATAGATGGGTCGATATGATATCTCAAAACATTTGCGTACGTGTCTATGGTATCCCAAGATTACATAATATATTAGAATACATGTATAATACAATATAAGTTAGCTAGGATATGATTAATATAGATTTGTTACCAATTTTCACGTAGCTACAACAGGCAAAAATAACCAATCTTGTATTACCCATAACTTCTTCGTTTTAAATCCGTTTTGAGTGAATCTAATTGCTATGGTTTCATATTGAAATTAATTTTATGAATCTATACAGAAAAATTATAAGTTTATAGTCGGAATTACAGGTTACAAGTCATTTTTGTAAAGGTAGTCATTTCAGTCGAAAGAACGACGTCTAGATGACCATTTTGGAAAACATACTTTCACTTTGAGTTTAACCATAATTTTTGGATATAGTTTCATGTTCATAAGAAAAATCATGTTCCCGGAAGAACAACTTTTAAATCAAAGTTTATCATAGTTTTTAATTAACTAACCCAAAACAATCCGCGGTGTTACTACGATGGCTTATGTCCGGTTTTACGGTGTTTTTCGTGTTTTCAGGTTTTAAATCATTAAGTTAGCATATCATATAGATATAGAACATGTGTTTAGTTGATTTTAAAAGTCAAGTTAGAAGGATTAATTTTTGTTTGCTAACAAGTTTAGAATTAACTAAACTATGTTCTAGTGATTTCAAGTTTAAACCTTCGAATAAGATAGCTTTATATGTATAAATCGAATGATGTTATGAACATCATTACTACCACAAGTTTTGTGGATAAACCTACTGGAAAAGAGACAAATGGATCTAGCTTCAAAGGATCCTTGGATGGCTTGAAAGTTCTTGAAGCAGAATCATGACACGAAAACAAATTCAAGTAAGATCATCACTCGAAATAAGATTGTTATAGTTATAGAAATTGAACCAAAGTTTGAATATGAGTATTACCTTGTATTAGAAAGATATCTTACTGTAAATAAGAAAGATTTCTTGAGGTTGGATGATCACTTTACAAGATTGGAAGTAAGCTAGCAAACTTGGAAGTATTCTTGATTTTATGAAACTAGAACTTATAGAATTTATGAAGAACACTTAGAAGCTGAAGATAGAACTTGAGAGAGATCACTTAGATGAAGAAAATTAAAGAATGAAAGTTTTTGTAGGTGTTTTTGGTCGTTGGTATATGGATTAGCTATAAAGGATGTGTAATTTTGTTTTCATGTAAATAAGTCATGAATGATTACTCATATTTTTGTAATTTTATGAGATATTTCATGCTAGTTGCCAAATGATGGTTCCCACCTGTGTTAGGTGACTCACATGGGCTACTAAGAGCTGATCATTGAAGTGTATATACCAATAGTACATACATCTAAAAGCTGTGTATTGTACGAGTACGAATACGGGTGCATACGAGTAGAATTGTTGATGAAACTGAACGAGGATGTAATTGTAAGCATTTTTGTTAAGTAGAAGTATTTTGATAAGTGTCTTGAAGTCTTTCAAAATTGTATGAATACATATTAAAACACTACATGTATATACATTTTAACTGAGTCATTAAGTCATCGTTAGTCGTTACATGTAAATGTTGATTTGAAACCTTTAAGTTAACGATCTTGTTAAATGTTGTTAACCCAATGTTTATTATATCTAATGAGATGTTAAATTATTATATTATCATGATATTATGATATATTAATATATCTTAATATGATATATATATACATTTAAATGTCGTTACAACGATAATCGTTACATATATGTCTCATTTTGAAATCCTTAAGTTAGTAGTCTTGTTTTTACATATGTAGTTCATTGTTAATATACATAATGACATGTTTACTTATAATTTATCATGATTAAACATAGTGTAACAATATCTTAATATGATTCATATGTAATTAGTAAGACGTTGTTATAACGATAATCGTTATATATATCGTTTCGAGTTTCTTAATTCAATAAACACAATTTTATGTATATAACTCATTGTTAAAATACCTAATGAGATACTTAATTATCATAATATCATGTTAACTATATATATAATCATATATATGTCATCATATAGTTTTTACAAGTTTTAACGTTCGTGAATCACCGGTCAACTTGGGTGGTCAATTGTCTATATGAAACCTATTTCAATTAATCAAGTCTTAACAAGTTTGATTGATTAACATGTTGGAAACACTTAATCATGTAAATATCAATTTCATTTAATATATATAAACATGGAAAAGTTCGGGTCAATACATCATTTGGGGGGTAAATGGAAGAGGGTTTTACTTGGTCGTGTCCTTGGTTCGGTTTCAAAGTTTCCTCTCGGGCAACGATGGGGGCGGGGTTATTATCGCTGCATCTGTATATTCGAAATGGGAGATGATCGTAATAGGTGGTTTAGTCTTCCTCGAGTGATCCCAATCGTTGTTTAAAAAAATATATATAAAAATTCATTAGGTAGCTGAAGCATGATGTGAAGTTGTAAACGTCCAATCAATTGGAATAATTGGAACAATCTTCAAATTCAATCAAGAGGGCATACCAAGTTATTAACAAACATTTTACAACAATTATTACGTAAAATAACTTTTTTCGACCATAAGATGACTGTATAAAAATAAATTATTGTCAATTTTTAGTAAGACGTCTTGATTGATTAAAAAAATATTTTCGGCCTCTAATTACAAACAGAGTTTGAAAAAGTCAAAATATAATAAAAATGGTATTACAAAATAATATTTACTAGTGAAATAACCCGTGGAATTACGGGTTTGTTTAAGAGAAACAGTTTAATGATATGTTTTAGGTATTAAGTGAATGTAAATGTTAAAGTCATTTAGTTTAATGGCCCGTGAAACTACGGATTCCGACTAAAAAACTTATCATTTTTACAAACATATTGATATACTTAACTTGGTCAAAATAAATGGACTTAATTAATTCTCTCACCACTCTCTTCCAATTTTCATCACAATTACTATTTTTTTGTCATAAAAACCTACATTACAACATTTTATTGAGACATATATTTCGCGTACATATATAACGTAATTAATCTCGTAAAGAGGATCCATATTTGAATAATATAATAATATTAATAAAAATTATAGATAATAATAATTATTATTATTGTTATTATAATTATAATAATAAATAGTAATAATAATTTTGCTTAAAATTGAGTATTTATATTTTGAATAATAATAATAATTATTAGTAATAACAAATGCCTATTGATTTTTTTTTAAAAATTTAATTATAATATGAAGATTCTACAATATGCTTCAAAGTTTGTACATGTGTTCATTGGGTGTTTTGTAAAAGATTGTACAATTTATTTTAAAGTTTGTTCATATGGTCGTGGAAGTGATTTATCATAAGGTTGTAGATAATGCTTCAAATATTGTACATAAGGTTGAACATAATGCTTCATAATACAATTAACATTTAATATTATTTAACATGTACGGAGTATAAAACAAATAATAAACAATCTTACATATTTTTAATCATATAATTAAACAATCGGTTTAGAATTGAAAATAAAATTGAATAGCCGGATAGAGTTGCAAGTCTAGATAACTTCTAAAACTTCTAATGTTATTCGTAGAAACAAAATCAACTTGTTTGTATGGATTGAATACACGTTCAAGCTTTTTTTGAATAATCTAATAAATCTTAATTTTTTTTAATTGTAATTAAATTGTTTAATGACATCATCTAGATGTCCTCTAATTTTTTCTTTTTTCTTTTAATTTTTTTAACAAAGAAAATAGCTTATTTATGATGTGGTCAAATTAGAGATTTAATAAATATTATAGATTTATTTTTTCAAGTACTAGTGAAATACTTATTTCAGATATTTATTTTTGTTAAGATAGGTTTTTTACTAATGCAACTATGTATGTGTAAGTAACTAGAGGGGGGATGAATAGTTACTTAATACGTTTTTAACATTTTTTCGATTGATCACCAAATTCGATTTTACTTTGATCATCCAACTCAACTCAAACTTGATGTGTGTAGTGTATATGTTCAAAATGATAAATGAAGTAATGTAAAGAACATAGACACAAGGATTTATAGTGGTTCGGGTGGATTTTAACTAATCCTTCTTAATCCACTCCCCGATTACACTAATCGGGATTTGTTGTTTCACTAAGCACTTTTCTCCAAACCCGATGGAGATACGATTTACAAGTCTTCAATCTTCTTTAGTAGACAATAAACCTAATCTTTCTATCCCTTTGAAAGATCAACTCTAACCTAGATCAACTTGTCTTCACCTTGGACAAGTACTAATCTCCAAATGAGATTAATCAACTTCCTAAGTCCCTTTAAGGAAGTAGATCACTAAGCTAGCCTATGCTTCCACTAATTGAAGTTACAAGACTCATACACTCTGCAATGATGACCCTAACACAATACTAGGACATACATTACATTAAGTAAACTCACAAGATAAATGATTTTAATTAGTAAGTTTACAACCACCCAATTCTATATCTATAAGATTATAGAATCTTCTCTTGCTTGATCACATTTGAGTAGTAATTGATGCACTTGTGATCACTGGAGATAAGCCTTTTAAATGTGCAAGAGGGTCAGCTTCAAATGCTCTTAAATGTTTGCCTTTTATAGTGGGATTCAAAAAATAGTCGTTGACACACGGTTGTCTGCACGGTCGACCGTGGTGCGACTGTGCGTGCTCCAGTTCAAAATTGGTATCCGTTGTATAGCCGTTTGACTCAGATTTGAACACCACATTTTGACACCTTTACTCCTTTTAGCACCTGCAAAAGAAACCAAACATCCTATACAAGTACTATATGCATTAAGTGTGTGAGATTTGGTCTTATTGCATGAAAGTGACTAATCATTCCAAAAGTGGTAAATCCAACATTTTTGGAGAAGTGTCTTGATTGATATTTAGGGAAATTTCAGATTGGCCAAGACATGCTCTTGGTTCAATTCTAAAGGCTAGTCACTATATCATTAACTCCCTAGTTCCAATTAATCACAAGTCATGTTTCATTTGAGTTTAGTTAGGGATTAATTGAATAATGTCTCTATAAGATAATCATGAAGTGTGTAGAGACATTAAAGTTAAGTTATTCTTGATCAAGCAATCATACTTAGTTACTTAGACTAGACCAAATAGACAAGTGACTATAGTTTCATTGTGAACCATTTTACACTTAATCTATTGGAGTAGGTTAGTTACTTGAATCCTAACTAATGAGCACATGGCAAACATATTAATTAAGTTGACAAGTTTATGAGTATTAAGCATATTAGCAAGTAGCAAGTAATACTCACATAGCAAAAGATAGTTATTCTAAGATCAATCATGTAGATACTTGTACAACTTATAATTCAAGTACTTAAAAAGTATAATGTGCAATATAACACATTACATGATTAATGTGTAAGCACACATTAATGTCCAACACATGCACAAGGGAAGAGCAATCTCTAGTTGGGACTTGGTGACTATCTTAAATGTATCTAAGTATGTTTTAGGATTACAAGTCATTTCTAGTTTAACCTTGAGATCATTGTTCTTCATTTAGCCTTAATTAATCACTAAGTCATTTCTAATAGCAATCATTGTTCTAGTGACATTGGCTTAAGTGTGTTGGCACTTGATGATCGTACTAAATATATCTAGATAAGAATTAAGATCACAAGTTGTTGATTAACACTTATGTGTTATGCCTAATCTTGGTTAATTTGTCATTAAGATGTCATTAGGCGTAATTAATCACAATTAGTGTTTTTATGACCAAAACTCAATTGAGTATGGAGAGGGCATCTATTCTAAGCATGTTCAGAAAGGTTTCATGAATTATATATGTCGGGAACTAGTCAAACTTTATTTGGTCAAAATCGGAGACAGGAGAAACTGTGGTCGCACTGCGGTTGACTGTGGTGGCGACCGTGCAACTTGTTTTCAGAAAACTACGTTGCAATTCAGTTTGGGGTTTTACGGTTGACTATACGGTCGACTGTACCTCGACCATGTGTTTGCCTGGACTTTTAATTTCATTCTTTAACCTATGTTTGACTTGGTCGTTTGCAAGATAAACTATGGATTAGTGACTTTGCGTGTTTTATGTTAAGATGCCAGTCATCACTTATGCGCATGTGTGTGTGTCATCATCAAAATATATTCTTTGGTTAATCATACTTAAGTTTATAGTTTAGTGTATTAACCCACATTCAACCAAAATTCTCCCCCTTTTTGATGATGGCAAACATACAAGTGATGAGAGACATTTTTCTATAAATACTCAAGTGTTAACAATCACTTGTATCCATCTTTCTCCCCCTTTTGTCGAAGCAAAAAGGTTAGCTCACCCTAGAACTAAGCTCGCCCTTAGAACAAAACTCCCCCTTAAATTGTGCACGTTGGAAAAACATATATATTAAAACACAACAAGCACACATTTTATTCAAAGCAAGCATGAAACATAGTAATGCATATATGAAAATATGCATGGAAGACACATAAATTGGATGTATAGGTAGGCATTCTTCAAATTGCCTTAGCCTATTTCTTGAGGTGAATGTAGTGATAAGTGCCTCTTATAATTCCTTCTAGCTTGTTTAGATGTCGTCCGATTTTTAGAACATTTTCGTGAATGACACTGATTTGTCCTGTGGTCGCAAGGAGGTTAAAATTTGGAAGGTTATCAAGAGAAGGTTCAACAAATGGTCTGGTTGAAGCTCTGCAAATCGGGTATGACGAGACTTGAGCAGCGTAGTGATAGGAGGTCATCAATTTGAGATGAGCAAAGAGTTTAGTTAAGTGGAGGCCATAAGGTAGTTTCAAGAAGGGTTCTTGAGCTACCTGTTGCATTCTAGATGCCATCAGAAAAGCAATGTTTACCTTGAGTGAGTGTATGAGACACCACAAAAGAGTAACCTCATTTGCATTCATTCTCCAAAGTAATTCACCTTTTCCATATACATTTATGGAGATGATCTGTTACCATAGATCGTATGTTGAAGCAAGGTGATGCACTAAGAAACCCTCTTTGTTGATGGACTCAAATTTGAGTGGTCCTTCACTCAGTGTTTCAAGAACACATTCTTTTTTCAACCATTTAGGAAACTCATCAAATGAGTTTGGGTTAAGGAAAAATTTGATCCTGTTACTTGGAACATCCATGATGTTTCCAAATTCTTCAAGTGCCAAGGAATAGCTTTTGCCATAGAGAGTGAATGATATCTTCATATCATCATGGAATTAGAAGTTTGCATATAACTCATTCACATGAAGAGGATATAGAGGTCCTCGAAGATTGAGAAAGACATTCCAATTCACACTAGAGAAGTTGGCCAGCGAATAGGTTGAGAGTTGATGGGTTGACACTTCTCTTCCTTCGGTAATTTATCTCATGATTTGGTTGTGGATTTTTAGGGATTTTGAAGGTGGGTATGAGTTTTGGTTGAGTGTGCTAGTATTTATAGAGACCTACTTGGAACTATTTTTACTTTTTCACAAGAGATGTAGGTTAAGTGAGTAAAGTCTTTTGGTTCACAAGTCAATTTTCACTTGAGAGAAGTTATTGAGCCTAATAGGACAAAATAATTTGTTAGTTTATGCAGGGTTTATTTTGCAGTTAAGCTTTGGTCATCCGTGATATAAGCTGTGGATTAATCGTTTTGAAAAATTTAAACTTGCTGGTACATAACACACACGGTTAGGCTCACGGTCGACCGTAGTTTAGCCGTGTATGAATCTGTCATGCTTGGTATTCTTGATTAAAGGCATGTAATAAGCACACACAAATACTTTATTAAACACACATACTAAAAGTTCTCCAAACGTTTTATTTAAAACATTCAACCATTCAGCCATAGAAAGTTTTTATAAGAGTTTGTTAGAATTCTTCACTTGAATCATCATCCTCCTCATTTCCTGACCTACAGGTCAAAATTCTGATCACTCCATTAAGTAACTTCTTCATTTTTGATTCCTTTTTCAGACTTTTGATTTGAGTTTGATAGATCTTATCCATCTTAGCATTGTCCCCAAGATCCCTCACCGGTTCATTTTCTTCTTTATTTTCACTGTCTGATATCTTAATAGCTCCTCTGCTTGTTCCTGCCTCATTGGTAGTTCTTCTTCTTTTGGAGGTTGATACTCCTGTTGTTTTTGATGGTAGGATTGGTTTATGAGTGAGTGGAAGAGGGTCATCACTTGTGATTTTGAGGTGCCTAAACAGTTTGTTTAGATGCATTCCATAGGGCAATCCTCGAGTTGTTTCGGTGATGAGTCCACTCATCCTGGTTGCCATCAGATAAGCAATATTTACCTCGATTCCACTTTCCAAACACCACATGAGAGCAACTTGAGTAGCATGAATGTTTGAGTGATTTCCTGATCTGTAGTAGATGTTGTAGTCAATGACTTTATTCCAAACTTCATACTCAGGAGAGAGATGTCTACTCATTACTCCAGATCTCTCAATTTCAGAGCGAGAAACACTGTCTTTGCATAGTGCATCTATTACTGCCATTTTGTTGGAGATAAAACTTGGAAGATATGCCAGTCCGTGATGTGAACTGAAGAATTCTTCACCATTTGTTGGAACTTGGAGAATGCGTCCGAAATCCTCAAGTGAGTAGTGGTAATTGGTGCCTTGAAGACTGAAGGAGATTTCATTGTTCACGAAATTGAAGTTTGCATAAAATTCGCGAATGAGAGATGGGTAAATGAGACCATCAAGAGTGAGAAATACTTCCCATTTGAGAGTTTTGAATTGTCTCACAAGTTCGGGCATTTGATCGTGGGCAAATTTTCTTCCTTCAACGATAGGACGTCTAAAGAGAAACCAAGCATTGTACCTAATTCTCTCTGTAGGATCTGAAGGTGGGTTGTATGAGTACTTTCTTTTTGGTTCATCTCCTCTTGCCATTTTCTACACAATGATACTTCATATTAGTTCAAGGTGTATAGTTCAATTGTAGGACACATGTTTTGCAAACTTTAATTATCATCAATACTTAGGTGTTTTGATGTTAATGTTCTTTACATTTTCACTCTTCATTAGTGTCAAATGAGTTTGCAACTAGATTAAGATTTTCACAAAGTTCATATGCGTTCTAGACTTTTGAAATCATCATCAACACATGTTTTGACATTCAACATTATTACACTCAATTAGCAACAATGTCATTCATATCATATGAACAATGCTTCTATGAAAATCTAACCTAGATGTATAATGAACCTTAGAATCATTCAATGTTAAATCAATGCATAGATATACGATAATCATTACTACAATCGTTTCTAAATTGTTCTTTAAGAACAATTTCAATTGTTTGCATCAATTTGGATTTTGATTCATTCTAGTTAGGGTTTCTTCTTAACCCTAATTCATCATACAAACATAATTGAATGTTAGGAAAGCAAGGATTAATCATACCGAAAGTAGGAATTGAATTTGAAGGAATGCGCATTTTTCTTCGTGCGGTCGATCTCTTCAGCCGTGTGTAGGTGTGTGTGTGTTTTGAAGTGGGTTGAAAAGAAATAAGATTGAGGGTTTAGTTCAATTTAAAACTGAATCAGACCACGCACGGTCGAAGCACGGTCGACCGTGGTGTTAGTCGTGAAGAAATTTTTCCACGAACAGGACAGGTGTCTACGGTCGAGTACACGGTCAGCCGTGGTGCTACCGTGGATCCTTTTGATCACTCGTTTCTTCACTTCTTCTTTCTTTGAACGTGTTTTGACGATTCTTAGGTTCTATAGAATACTTGAGGACAAGTTTTCTTTTCCTAACATTGAATGATTACATCCTCCCAATGTTTTAATCATCAATGACACGTAATATACTATATATATATATATATATATATATATATATATATATATATATATATATATATATGTTTAATCGCACATAGTATACACAAAACGCATCAACCTAGTATTTAGCATGCAATACATGTTTTCACATAAACACACAATCCTAAGGCAAGTAAGCTTCCTACACTTAATCTTTTAAAATCATTTTTCAAAAATAATTTGCGTTTGTAAGAAAAACCTTTCTTTTATACAAGGTCTTTTGAGAAGATTATTCTCATTAGCATTTTGATCATTGATTTTGATTGATTTTAAGATTACCCAATTCTTGACTTATTCCTACCATGGAATTGCTAGTTTGGTCCATTTTCCCCATGTTTTCAATTTTTCTAATAATAGATTATGGACTTTGATTACAAGATTTGTGTTTGCTAGAGTTGTGACATACATTCATTTCATGTTTACCTCTTGAAGAATCACAAATAGTTATCCTTTCAAGTTTTCTTTTCAAAGTATTATTTTCATCAATTAGAACTTTGTTAAGTTGTGTAACTTTGTGTAATTCTTTCTCCAAAAGTTTTACTTTGTCACGACTACTATCATACACAAATTTAATAGTAGATCACTAAGTCCCTTTAAGGAAGTAGATCACTAAGCTAGCCTATGCTTCCACTAATTGAAGTTACAAGACTCATACACTCTGCAATGATGACCCTAACATAATACTAGGACATACATTACATTAAGTAAACTTACAAAATAAATGATTTTAATTAGTAAGTTTACAACAACCCAATTTTATATCTATAAGATCATATAATCTTCTCTTACTTGATCACATTTGAGTAGTAATTGATGCACTTGTGATCACTAGAGATAAGCCTTTTAAATGTGCAAGAGGGTCAGCTTCAAATGCTCATAAATGTTTGCCTTTTATAGTGGGATTCAAAAAATAGCCGTTGACACACGGTTGTCTGCACGGTCAACCGTGGTGCGACCGTGCATCCTTGTCACACCCCCAAATAGGGCCTGGGGTATTTGTGACTAATTATATCAAATTATAGTTGTATAAACGAGAACGACTCTTTATGAAACGTTTTATTGAGTTTTGCAGCGGAAGATAAATAGATTACATTGTATTTAGAGCATTAAATGTCATTAAAATATGATATGTAATGAAGACTCCAAGCATAGCAAGCAATCATCATCAAAGCAGCAGATATACAGCGGAAGCAATTTCAGAATCCCCCTGCCGAATGGCCTGTTCTCCCCGGTCAGAATAGTAATGATTTCAGTAATAGTAATAGATCACAAGATTTAATAAAGACGATATATCATGTATATCAAAAGTATGCCATGAGCGTATAATATCAAAACTAAACGATTTTACCCCGAGACAATACATATGTAATTGTAGAGATCATTATTATACCACCAATTGACCTGAGGTCAACAGTGCAGGACGTTACTCCCAATAGCGCTATTTATAATAATTCCATTTGCCTCTTCATTATCTAGCAATTAATGATATTACAAAGCAGGGTTTTGAATGTTTCATATGAACACAATAACATGTTACATATCAACACAATAAAAGTACTCATGTTAGTCGCATAATAGTTTGCACTTGTGTCTATCCGTTATAAAAATATTGCATTTATTCTCAGCCCAAAAATATATAAAAAGGGAGCAGATGAAACTCACGATACGATACGATATGATAGTTTGTAGTAAATATGTGTATGATGGTACTGAACAAGTGCTGTAACACCCTAGGCAAATCCCACATCGCCCACGAACATGAGTGATCATGGGATTATAAGGTAATACTCACGCTTAAATGACACAACGCGTTTTGGGATCACAGGCTGAGTAAAAGTACGAGTACGTTGTGGTTAAGCGTGCTCGGGCGAGAGCACTACCAGGATGGGTGACCTCCTGGGAAAGTGCTTCTCGTGTGTGGTCGCCAAGAAAAAGCCGTGCGCCTACGGGCAAAGCGGACAATATTGTGGTCATGTTAAGCTGGGGTGTTACAGAATGGTATCAGAGCCACTCATGTGCCGTTGGGGGTGGTGGGGCAAACCTCATCGAGGACGATGAGTCCCTAAGGGGGGGTGAATGTAACACCCTAGGCAAATCCCACATCGCCCACGAACATGAGTGATCATGGGATTATAAGGTAATACTCACGCTTAAATGACACAACGCGTTTTGGGATCACAGGCTGAGTAGAAGTGCGGATACGTTGTGGTTAAGCGTGCTCGGGCGAGAGCACTACCAGGATGGGTGACCTCCTGGGAAAGTGCTTCTCGTGTGTGGTCGCCAAGAAAAAGCCGTGCGCCTACGGGCAAAGCGGACAATATTGTGGTCATGTTAAGCTGGGGCCCGCTCTGATACCATAAGTAACATCAACATCAGCCCGTAGTATGATATTGTCCGCTTTGGACACAAGCCGATCACCGACGGGCTACCCGCACACGAGTACAACCCCGGATCGCACTTCTACCTCACGGATTTGCTTCTCGGGTAAACACCCTCAAAACGCGTCATACCAGAAGAGGTATCCACACCCTTATAAGGAGTGCTTTGTTTTCCTCTCCCACCGATGTGGGACGAGTCTGTTACAACTCTCTCCCCCTTCGGGACACTGCGTCCCCGCAGTGCACATCGATGCGGGCCCCAGCTCTGATACCATAATTAACATCACCATCAGCCCGTAGTATGATATTGTCCGCTTTGGACACAAGCCGATCACCGACGGGCTACCCGCGCACGAGTACAACCCCGCTCTGATACCAAAGTTTTTTTAAAAAACTTTGTTCACGAAAGTAACACCCCAGCTTAACATGACCACAATATTGTCCGCTTTGCCCGCAGGCGCACGGCTTTTTCTTGGCGACCACACACGAGAAGCACTTTCCCAGGAGGTCACCCATCCTGGTAGTGCTCTCGCCCGAGCACGCTTAACCACAACGTACTCGCACTTCTACTCAGCCTGTGACCCCAAAACGCGTTGTGTCATTTAAGCGTGAGTATTACCTTATAATCCCATGATCACTCATGTTCGTGGGCGATGTGGGATTTGCCTAGGGTGTTACATTCACCCCCCTTAGGGACTCATCGTCCTCGATGAGGTTTGCCCCACCACCCCCAACGGCACATGAGTGGCTCTGATACCATTCTGTAACACCCCAGCTTAACATGACCACAATATTGTCCGCTTTGCCCGTAGGCGCACGGCTTTTTCTTGGCGACCACACACGAGAAGCACTTTCCCAGGAGGTCACCCATCCTGGTAGTGCTCTCGCCTGAGCACGCTTAACCACAACGTACTCGCACTTCTACTCAGCCTGTGATCCCAAAACGCGTTGTGTCATTTAAGCGTGAGTATTACCTTATAATCCCATGATCACTCATGTTCGTGGGCGATGTGGGATTTTCCTAGGGTGTTACATTCACCTCCCCTTAGGGACTCATCGTCCTCGATGAGGTTTGCCCCACCACCCCCAACGGCACATGAGTGGCTCTGATACCATTCTGTAACACCCCAGCTTAACATGACCACAATATTGTCCGCTTTGCCCGTAGGCGCACGGCTTTTTCTTGGCGACCACACACGAGAAGCACTTTCCCAGGAGGTCACCCATCCTGGTAGTGCTCTCGCCCGAGCACGCTTAACCACAACGTACTCGCACTTCTACTGAGCCTGTGATCCCAAAACGCGTTGTGTCATTTAAGCGTGAGTATTACCTTATAATCCCATGATCACTCATGTTCGTGGGCGATGTGGGATTTGCCTAGGTGTTACAAGTGCAGAGTTGTGTTGACCTCGGATTCGTGAACCTATATCAAGTATATATATTAACACATATACTCGTAATCGAATAAGTTTATATATATATTTTAGTTGTTATATATTTCTATATATATACTTTTATATAAATATTCTATATATAAGTATTTATTTGATAAAATGATATTAATAATGATAATGAATAACGAGTTGTATTATTTTGTAATAATAATAATAATAATATTCATAATGATAATGGTAATATTCATAATAATAACGATACTAAAAATAATGATAACTTTAATAAAAATGATAATTTTTACTAAAATGATGTTTTCAATATAAATGTTAAAATGATAGTTTTGCTAATAATAATTCTTTTAATAATAATAACTTTATTAATAATGTTAATACAAAAAAAAATTGATAATAATATACCTATATTAATAACGATAACAGTAATGATATTAATAGTAATACTTATAATAAAAATGATTAATACTATTAATGAAATGATAATTTTAATAGTAATATTACTTTTAATAATAATGGTAGTTTTTAAAAAATGGTAAGTTTAATAATAATAATAATGAAAATAATAATTTTACTAATAAATATTAATAATTAATAATAATAACGATCTTATTATAATGATAGTTTTTATATTAATACTACTTAAGGATAATACTAGTAATGATAATAATATTAGTAATAATGATAATAATAATAATAATCTTACTTGTAAATATAATTATGATAAATGATAACTAATACTTAATAATAACAACAACAACAACAACAACAACAACAACAACAACAACAACAACAACAACAACAACAATAATAATAATAATAATAATAATAATAATAATAATAATAATAAATGATAGTAATAATAATAATAATAATAATAATAATAATAATAATAATAATAATAATAATAATAATAATAATAATAATAATAATAATAATAATAGAAAAGCTATCTTTAAATGTTTTCCCAAAAAGAAATGCCTACGGCCGGGCTCGAACCCGAGACCTCCCGTCCCTTGTTTTTCTGATATTATCCTAACTTAAAATTTTAAAACCCGTTTCTGTTTTTCCCTTAATCCCTTCTTCTCCAATAATTAGTCAACCAGAGGATCCACAATTGTTATAACAAGCTTTGAATTGATTTTAGGATTTATAAAATAAACAGAAACAATAAGTGGGTGATTAAAACAGAAAAAAATTAAAAAAAGAAAAGAAGCAGTAGCAGCTTGTTTTTGTCAATGAAGATCTCCAACATCAATTTTGAATTTAAGACAGTTTTGAGCCACGATTTCAACATGAATTAGGTAGTAAATCACTTATAGAAACTTTCTAAACTATCAACTAGGCTTGAAACATAAGAATCAATTCGAATTTCATGAAGAACATAAAGTTTGACTTTTTATTTCGAACGTTTGACCCCAAAATTCGAACCCGATATATAAAATTGAGACCTGAGATTTTCCAGATAATTTAAGTGGAAGATTTTCAACATAACTGCATTATTACATTTTTGAAATGGATTTCGTTTTGAGTTTTGGCAAAAGTGGATTAAAAACAGAGAAACTGAAGGTTTTATTCAAAATTTCTGATTAATTTTTTTCACTAAATGGTATTGGGTGATTGATAATGATATTGGGAGATTGACTGGTTCCTAACCAATACTATATGGTCAATTTTTATAATGCAATAAAGATGTCGACTCAGATTGATCAAGAACAGAAGATAATATAAAAAATATATATATATAAAATATATATATAAAAAAGAAGAAGATGGAAATCAGAACATGAAATCACGATGGATTAAGAATTAAAAGCAGATTAAAAGCAGTTTACCTAATTTAGGTATCTGACTGGATTAGCATAGCAGATAACATTTTTTTATATTAATAATTATAATAAAAATACTAATAATAACAATACAATTAACAAATAATAATAATAATAATTAATAATAATAATAACAATATTACTAAATATTTAATAATGAAATCAAATGATATATATATAAAAAATGATAACAAGTAATTTATTACTTTAGTAAATTTATTAAAATCTTATTTTTCATAATAATAATATTAATGATAATAATCATAATAACATTATTATTAATATAACAAATTGTGGGTATCAAATCTGATGTTATCATTATTATTAATGTTAATAATAATGATAAAAGTAATATTAATATAATATTTTTACTTATAATTAAGTTTAATATATACATATTATTAATAAATAATTATATTTTATATAATAATATTTCTTGATTATTTAATATTTACACATTTTATATGTATAATTAAATATATACATTTTTATTTATAGTTATTTGTTTGTGAATCATCGAAATCGAAATAAAGATTAAGTTTAAATTTTATCGGAAATTTCTGGGTTGTTATAATACCTAACCGTTAAAAGAAATTTCATCCCGAAATTTTAGTTGTTGCCATCAGTCGGCATCATTTGTAAACAAGTGAGGATATTTTCGTTTTATTTGGTTTCCACGTTCCCAGGTATACTCGGGGCCTTGCGTGAATTCCAACAGATAGAATATTGTTTTGTTTTTAGCGTTTAAATCATACGAAATAAATTCTATAGGTCCTTCTATGAAGTGCATTTTATCATTAAGGCGGAGGTTATCTAAAGAATTTAACAAGAGTGTCATTGATTAGGTTTCCTCAGAAAGAGATGATGACGCTATACAGGCATTTCAATACACATGTAATGTGTTATGAATAATTGTGAGTTTATTTAAACCTTGAGCGTTTATGCCACAATATTAGGGTAGATAAAATAGAAAGGAGTTCGTGAAAATCACGGTCATGAAATTGGATAGAGATCGTCATTGTTTACAACAAGAATGATGGATATGAGTTGAAAAATAGAGTTTTATCAACATTGAGTAATATGGATGACACGATTCGATTACAGGAAGAGTATAAATGAAGCTATCGTAAAAGATTGAAATGAGGAAATTAAATGTTCGTCTTAAATTTTGACATAGTTAAAGTTGATTTTCAGAATTCAAGGGATTTAAATAAATCTTCATAATCTATAAGATTTGATTCTCCGGTATTTACGGAAATTGGGATTTTATTTGATTAAATGCGGTGAATTGCCTCGATTGCTGTTTCTGGAATTTCGCTATAAATTAGCTTCTTCCATTTCATTATCTTCACCACTTCTATACTTTCTTCCTCAATTCATACTTCCAAAAGATTTGTTAATATGCTCAATCCAGTTCTTGTTCTTGACCTTATATTGGTTATAGCCACAATCATCCTTCTTTTCCAACTCCCACCAGAGGAGTCTGTTTACTTCTACTATGCTCTTGGATTTATTGTGTTTTTAGTTCTCCCGTGTCTTTATATTGCTATACGCTTTGATATACACGGTTTGTAATTTCGGTGTTGTTATCGGGCTTTATATTTTCCCTTATATGTCGGAGCTTCATGCTTTTGTAAAGCAAATAATGGTCCAGAATTCGTATGTATGAAGTTTCAAATGAACTTAATGTTCTAAGCAGGAAGGAATCGTAATATCACGATTTGATTTGTTAAATTACCAGAATATCCGGAAAAGACCGAATCATCAAGAAAATATTTTCTTGATATGTTTAGAGGTTAAATAAAATGTAAGAGTCGTGTAACATGGCAAATGATGATTATAGAGTCTATGAATCATCATCTTCCATTAAAAATTTAGCATGACTTACTGTAATATAATCACGTTGGCCTGACATCATTATGTTATACTAACTCATGCTTCAATTCCCAACACTACTTCAAATCATTCATAATTTAAACTTGAATTTTATAGAATATAGAAACTAAAATAGTTTCCTTTATTATGTAATACAGATAGCACAAAGAGATAAGTAATCTCGGACAAGAATAGTTATGAAGATATCTTCAGAAATATCGAGGATATATATACTGAAAGATATGCTGATATCTTAGAATTTCTAAGATCGAATGAGAAAAATTCTTCTTTAAGGATTTAGAATGCGTAAGGAGATTATATGTCTTCTATAATTTCTATCAGAAATCGAATCATCTGGATTCCTTGAGTATAGGTTTAGTACTTGTGATTTGTCCACAGCCTCCTTCATAGTTTGCTCAATCCGTTTTCTAGTTTCAAATCTGAGCTTGTACCATTCTTTATTATCAAACTTTTGGCCCTTAAGACCTTCTACAATTTTGCTGTTTCCTCTGCATTTAATGCAGCCATATTTGAATCATCGGTTATCAATCCGAGATGGTTTCAAGAAATTTCATTTTTAGATGATTAAACGCTGATTGTGATCGTCAGGATACAAATGATGTTTTCAAGAATTTTGAATTTGAAGTGTTTAAGCGTAAAATGTATCCATCAATGGATCTAACGGTTGTCGAAGAAATGTCATAAATGATAATTTCGGTGGTTTGATGTGATAATTCATCACAGAATACGAATGAATATAATTCAGGAATGTAGTGATCTTTAGGAAGATAACACTTGCTAAAGCTTTGATTGGATTCTGATATGTCAAAATATGTAGTGGTTGTTCTTTAGTGAACAGATACATATATCTTGTGAATGTAAGTAGTATAGTTACTGACTTATTGAATCAGAATTTAAGAATGTACAATGTAACATATTAATGTGAGATATAAATATTTCTCTGGTATTACCTACCCGTTAAAATATTTTCACAATCAACAGTTTGTACAAAAGAATTTTTAATTACAATCTTTATGAAAATATACGTACATATACATTTTCCTTCAGATATAATCATGGATTTAATGAGTTAATATAATATTAAGCTCATTTGATTTACGGTTGAAATGAGAGTATATAATCTTCAAAACTTGAGAGTACATAATCGTCGCGGAATATTTCTTTAATGAAGTTATGAATCAATACTTCATCGTTCATGGTTATTGATATACTTAGGCATCTATGGGGCATATGATATTGATGCTTGAGGTAACGAGTGTGATGTTGAGGCGTGGAATGCTGATGTTATTGTTGGTGAAGCTGATGCTGTTGGTGGTGATGTTGATGGTGCCGATGGTACTGGTGTTGTTGTTGCTGATACTGGTGCCTTCAGTGCTTGTGGTGTTGGTGATGTTGGTAGTATTGCTGGTACTGGTGGTGCTGGTTATGCTGCTGGTGCTGCTGATGCTTGTAGAATTTTCACCATATTCTCCAGAGCCACCACTCGAGCGTGAAGCTCGTTGACTTCTTCTACTATTCCGGGATGATTGGCGGTTGGAACAAGGGGATGAATAAGATCTAGAATCTTCGATATTATATAATCGTGATGGGATACCCTGAAAAGAAGAGAGAAAATGGTGTTTTGGACTGGTTCACCGGTAAGCGCTTCAGGTTCTTCACCAAGAGGTGAATTCGCTTGGTGGAAGGGATCACCTTCTTCTTGCCTCTACTGATTGAGTTGGCTGATTGAGTCGGCTGCGGACCCATCCCCAATTCATCCAAAATAGATGATGGCTGATTGGTTTGTTCGTTCTGGTTACGCTGCCATTGGAGCTCGAGGAGTTCGAGGAATCCATATTATGTGTTTGGAATTGGGTTTGATATGAAATGAGTGCTGGATACTGAATGATATATTCGTTTCTTTGATTAAGTATATATAGCAAAAGATTTTCGTAATTTACGGAGGAAATTTAGAAAAAGTGTTAGACAAAGTTTACTGGGATAGATATGATAAGATATGAATTTGTCTGTACATCATCTATGCAATAATCGCAGTATGACGTGTCGAGACTTTAATTATTAAGCAAATGATTTCCAACAAGGATTGATAGATATACTTTCGATTAAAGACTTTCAATTCGTATTGGCCTATTCAGGTCTAGGGGCTTGAGCTATAGGATCCTTTAAATCGGTAATCCAAACCCTTCCATTCTAGAGTTTCGTAGACGCCATCCGTCAAGAAAATTCAATGATCAAAAATAACGAGAAGGCAAAGATTTTGAAAGTAATGAATATGAATAGTAGAGATTTCAAGAATCATGGTTAACCTTTCATGTAATACGTATGTAATACACAAAATCATGATAGATGACAAAGGAATGTCGAGAATTTCAATAATCATGAGTGACAGCCCTCGGTGTTTGTAATGATAGGGTTCATGCTAGTCATCCTAAAAGAATGAGAGAAGGAAGGTTACAAGCGTTCTAAGGAAGACATAAGGTAAGAGGTAAAAGTATAGATAACATATAGCAAGATAATAAGAGATGGGCAATTAAAACTAAGGCAGGAAAGGCTATAGTCCTAAAGATTGCTAAGGCACCCTAGCTAACATATAACACACACATAAAATGCAATCCTGGTTCTCTATAACAAACTGCTCTGATACCAATCTGTCACACCCTCAAATAGGGCCTGGGGTATTTGTGACTAATTATATCAAATTACAGTTGTATAAACGAGAACGACTCTATATGAAACGTTTTATTGAGTTTTGCAGCGGAAGATAAATAGATTACATTGTATTTAGAGCATTAAATGTCATTAATTGATATGATATGTAATGAAGACTCCAAACATAGCAAGCAATCATCATCAAAGCAGCAGATATACAGCGGAAGCAATATTTAAGTACCTGAGAATAAACATGCTTTAAAAAGTTAACACGAGGTTGAGTGAGTTCATAAGTTTGTCATAAATAATGATTTCAGTAATAGTAATAGATAACAAGATTTAATAAAGACGATATATCATGTATATCAAAAGTATGCCATGAGCGTATAATATCAAAACTAAACGATTTTACCCCGAGACAATACATATGTAATTGTCGAGATCATTATTATACCACCAATTGACCTGAGGTCAACAGTGCGAGATGTTACTCCCAATAGCGCTATTTATAATAATTCCGTTTGCCTCTTCATTATCTAGCAATTAATGATATTACAAAGCAGGGTTTTGCATGTTTCATATGAACACAGTAACATGTTACATATCAACACAATAAAAGTACTCCTGTTAGTCGTATAATAGTTTGCACTTGTGTCTATCCGTTATAAAAATATTGCATTTATTCTCAGCCCAAAAATATATAAAAAGGGAGCAGATGAAACTCACGATACGATACGATAGTTTGTAGTAAATATGTATATGATGGTACTGAACAAGTGCAGAGTTGTGTTGACCTCGGATTCGTGAACCTATATCAAGTATATATATTAACACATATACTCGTAATCGAATAAGTTTATATATATATTTTAGTTGTTATATATTTCTATATATATACTTTTATATATATATTCTATATATAAGTATTTATTTGATAAAATGATATTAATAATGATAATGAATAATGAGTTGTATTATTTTGTAATAATAATAATAATAATAATAATAATAATATTCATAATGATAATGGTAATATTCATAATAATAACGATACTAAAAATAATGATAACTTTAATAAAAATGATAATTTTTACTAAAATGATGTTTTCAATATAAATGTTAAAATGATAGTTTTGCTAATAATAATTCTTTTAATAATAATAACTTTATTAATAATGTTAATACAAAAAAAATTTGATAATAATATACCTATATTAATAACGATAATAGTAATGATATTAATAGTAATACTTATAATAAAAATGATTAATACTATTAATGAAATGATAATTTTAATAGTAATATTACTTTTAATAATAATGGTAGTTTTTAAAAATTGGTAAGTTTAATAATAATAATAATGAAAATAATAATTTTGCTAATAATTATTAATAATTAATAATAATAACGATCTTATTATAATGATAGTTTTTATATTAATACTACTTAAGGATAATACTAGTAATGATAATAATATTAGTAATAATGATAATAATAATAATCTTACTTGTAAATATAATTATGATAAATGATAACTAATACTTAATAATAACAACAACAACAACAACAATAATAATAATAATAATAATAATAATAATAATAATAATAATAATAATAATAATAATAATAATAATAATAATAATAATAATAATAATAATAATAGTAATAATAATAATAATAATAATAATAATAATAATAATAATAATAATAATAATAATAATAATAATAATAATAATGATAAAATCAATATTAATATAATATTTTTACTTATAATTAAGTTTAATATATACATATTATTAATAAATAATTATATTTTATATAATAATATTTCTTGATTATTTAATATTTACACATTTTATATGTATAATTAAATATATACATTTTTATTTATAGTTAGTTGTTCGTGAATCATCGAAATCGAAATAAAGATTATGTTTAAATTTTATTGGAAATTTTCGGGTTGTTATAGTGCTCAAGTCCAAAATTGGTATCCGTTGTATAGCCGTTTGACTCGGATTTGAATACCACATTTTGGCACCTTTACTCCTTTTAGCACCTGCAAAAGAAACCAAACATCTTATACAAGTACTATATACATTAAGTGTGTGAGATTTGGTCTTATTGCATGAAAGTGACTAATCATTTTAAAAGTGGCAAACCCAACATTCTTGGAGAAGTGTCTTGATTGATATTTAGGGAAATTTCAGATTGGTCAAGACTTAGTTTGTCACTTTAATGCTCTTAGTTCAATTCTAAAGGCTAGTCACTATATCATTAACTCCCTAGTTTCAATTAATCACAAGTCATGTTTCATTTGAGTTTAGTTAGGGATTAATTGAATAATGTCTCTATAAGATAATCATGAAGTGTGTAGAGACATGAAGGTTAAGTTATTCTTGATCAAGCAATCATACTTAGTTACTTAGACTAGACCAAATAGACAGTTGACTATAGTTTCATTGTGAACCATTTTACACTTAATCTATTGGAGTAGGTTAATTACTTGAATCCTAACTAATGAGCACATGGCAAACATATTAATTAAGTTGACAAGTTTATGAGTATTAAACATACTCACATAGCAAGAGATAGTTATTCTAAGATCAATCATGTAGATACTTGTACAACTTATAATTCAAGTACTTAAAAAGTATAATGTGCAACATAACACATTACATGATTAATGTGTAAGCACGCATTAATGTCCAACACATGCACAAGGGAAGAAAAATCTCTAGTTGGGACTTGGTGACCATCATAAATGTATCTAAGTGTGTTTTAGGATTACAAGTCATTTCTAGTTTAACCTTGAGATCATTGTTCTTCATTTAGCCATAATTAATCACTAAGTCATTTCTAATAGCAATCATTGTTCTAGTGACATTGGCTTAAGTGTGTTGGCACTTGATGATCGTACTAAATATATCTAGATAAGAATTAAGATCACAAGTTATTGATTAACACTTATGTGTTATGCCTAATCTTGATTAATTTGTCATTAAGATGTCATTAGGCGTAATTAATCACAATTAGTGTTTTTATAACCAAAACTCAATTGAGTATGGAGAGGGCATCTATTCTAAGTATGTTTAGAAAGGTTTCATGAATTATAGATGTCGGGAACTAGTCAAACTTTATTTGGTCAAAATCGAAGACAGAAGAAACTGCGGTCGCACTGCGGTTGACCGTGGTGGCGACCGTGCAACTTGTTTTCAGAAAACTACGTTGCAATTCAGTTTGGGGTTTCACGGTTGACTATACGGTCGACCGTACCTCGACCGTGTGTTTGCCTGAACTTTTAATTTCATTCTTTAACATATGTTTGACTTGGTCGTTTGCAAGATGAAGTATGGATTAGTGACCTTACGTGTTTTATGTTAAGATGTCAGTCATCACTTATGCGTATGTGTGTGTGTCATCATCAAAACATATTCTTTGGTTAATCATACTTAAGTTTATCGTTTAATGTATTAACCCACATTCAACCAACAGTATGAATGCTTATTTTATACTCCATATAGTTTTACACTTTGAGAAGTAATATCCAAGAAAAATTCACTCACCCAATCATTTTTCATGTACACACCCGCTTTTGAATGAAAACTCAAACTGCATTACAGGAACTCGATCCTTAAACTATCACGAAGAGTAGGCAGAGCGGAGCCGAGCCGAAATCCACTTGATATTTGCATTTGTATTGATTTTGATAATAAAATAAAGTGCCCATTATACATCAAGCAAAAGGTATATACTTCGAGTGCAAATAAGAAACCTCGTGATATCAAGTGGGATGCATCATTTGGAAGAGTGAAACTAGGCACAATAATTATTTTAAGGCCACAAACCTGGACATAGGTAAGATGGGCAAACCGCCTAGGGCTCAAAAATTAGAAAGCCTCAAAATTTTAGATATATATACAATTTTCTAAAAATAGTCAATTAAATTATATATAAAAATTATCAATTAAAGTTGTAATTTTATAATTAAATACATTGTAAGTAAAAATAGATAAATTTTTATTAATTATTTTATACGTATTAAAAATTAAACGTGTACGAGGACCCATTTATATTTTCGTTCAGAGCCTACTAAATTGTTGAGACGGCAGCAAACATGACATCAATTGTTCCTTCATGTAGCAACACGATTTCAAGATGAAAAGTTGGATACATAATTAGATTCTTGATGCCTCGAGAGCCTTCCACATTATAAGACTGTCCACATTATAAGGGACGGTCCACTATCTACAATTTGAATCCATGTTTTGGATAAATCTTGAAAATGATAAGGTTTAGCTTGAAAAGACCAATATTTTGAACTAGATGGAGTGGTCTAACAGAGTTATCATCGTTTTTGTCCCTCTCTAATCACTTCAAGATATTCATCGTTTTCACATCATCCATATTTATATTCATATTCACTTATTAGTCATTCATATCATCTACATCCATATATATGGATCAAATCAGATGAATATTCGATAGATTGAACATCAATTGTCATCCCTATTTATAATTTAATTAAATTAACATATATTGGTCATCTCACAATCTACCATAAGGTATTATATACTACTAATAAAAAAGAAGAGTTCATAATCAAACCCTTGACCCTTCAAATAACGACCAAATGTTGATATTTATTCGTAGTATATAAGAGAAATAAAAGTGTAGCACTTATAATTGGGTTAATAAATAAATAAGTATATATATATATATATATATATATATATATATATATATATATATATATATATATATATATATATATATATATATATATATATATATATATATATATATATATATATATATATAGTGTTTTAATCAAGGGGAATCACTTTTTTGGAGGGAAGTGGGGGAAGTAGATTTTTTTCATTTTTTTCGATTTTTTTCTAGATATTAAGATCACGTGAAAATATGAATATTTAAAAAAGCCACTTTATGATAAATGTTATTATTATGGCGGTAAAATGCTCAAAGAAATAAATGATAACATTCTTTTTAATTCTGATTTTTTTTTTTTAAGGGGTTAGAAATTAGGGGGGTTAAAAATTAGGTTTTAGCTATTAGGGTTTAGAAATTAGGGTTTTGGGTTTAGAAATTAGGGTTTAGGGTTTAGAAATTAGAGTTTAGATTGAATATTTTAACACGAACGGTTTAGAGTTTAGGGTTTACGGTTTAGGGTTTTGGGTTTAGGGACCAAACTCAAAACGATGCAAATAAACTCTAATTAAACTCTAAATCGGGCTAAATTTTGAAAGGAAAAAAAACACTTCACACAAGATGAAAACAAAACGATGCAAATAAACTCTAATTAAAACATTACTCATGATGAATGTTATCATTTATATGGAGAATGAGTTATATTAAATGAATATGAATATGTATGAAACTTCAGTTGATGAATATGACACATTGTAATCCATATCTCCTGCCATTCCTACTTGGTAGGGCCCTTCGTTAGGGAGGGATTAATGAGAAAAATGTCATCGTTTTTAGCAAAATAAAAGGAAAACTTACCGTTATGATTTGCACGCATAAAAGAAGGAATAATAGCTCTCGAAAAACGAAAAAGGGCATTTTTGATAAAACTATGCTTTACGTCTTCCGGGAAGAAATGACATAAAAGTAAGCCCAACATTCCTTCTCAACACGTAACCCCTAAAAATCAAGGCATTATACATATGTCACGTCAGCATACACGTGGCAAGTCGATTACGCATTTTTCGAACAACAACCAGTGATAGCATGACACGTGTCTCTGAACATTACGAAGACCCTAGGTGCCTATAAATAGGACACATGGACCATCACTTTTCAGACACTTGGACTTTGACAGAGCAAACATTTCCTCTCTCGCACTGTTGTTTCTCTCTCTAAACTCCAAGGCAATAGCATCAAACCGCTAGACGGACCAACTTAGAGTAATAGTCCGGAGATAGACTACTTAAACCAACCCACGATTTCTACATCGTGATTCGGGTCTGCACAGACTTTTGTCTGGAGGGAAAATAGTCAATCGGCAATTCACAGCGTTAAAAGTTTGAAGCTTGTACTTATACTTGAGACCGCTAGCCAGAAATATATATAAACATATGGCACCATTCCTTTTAGTATACGGGTACAATGATCGTATCTCAAAGAGTAGTATATTTTTTAATTATGCTTTAACATGCATTATATCATCATTTAGACACATCAAAGTAGTCTTCAAACGCCATTTATAGTTACGAACTAACCGTTCCCTTTCCCAAAATTCAATATTTTGCAACCAGAAATGCATCGTGAAAAATGTTAATTCCATAGAAAATGAGTTATCCTGCATCAAAAATGATAATTTGTCACTGATGACGTAGGGTTTAGCCCAATTAGGGTCTACACAATTAACTTGGGCCCCAAGTCAATTAACCCTAATTCTCATCTATAAATATGGGGCAAAACCTACATCAAGTTCACAATCTCCCAATCGCATACAACTCTTACTCTCTCAATGAAAGCACCACCTCATACGATCATTCGATCACACCGCAACGCCACCACCGCAAGTCCGCAACGCACACGGCAGTTATCGCCGGATCTTCTCCACGATCGTCTTCACGATCGCAACTCTAGGGTTTTTACCTACGGGTCTTGTAGGGTTTTTTCTCCCTTTGCCGTCGATAGGGTCCGACTATCGACCGGCGGGCAATTCGTTGGCCACCCATCCGAGATCATCATCTCGGGTACGGGTTATTCACGGTAACCGGACCGGAGATCAACGACGTTGACGCCTAAAAAAACCCTTTCGCATTGATGTCCGTGTGTATGTTTTCCCTTGGAAAAAATATGCATGAACATTTGGCGCCATCCGTGGGACCCAATGTCTCATGTTTCTACCGTCTATCGTTCTGTTTGAGAAGGTTTGTCTTTTCTTATTGAGCTTTTAATTCGTTATATGCGGTTTAAGTACATGAATATTTAGCGCAGATGTTCGCGCGCTTGCGCAACTGTCCACACGCTTTTGTCCAGGTTACGCACGCTTTGTGCACAGTTGTTTAGACGCAATTTTCATGCGGTTTTACGCATGCTAGTTCATGCGGTTTCTCCACGCATTCTGCATGCGGTTTTTTGCGCATATGTTCGCGGGTTTACGCACAGTTATTTGAGCAGGCTCATGTGAACTTATTTTCCGCAGCATAATGAGAAGTTCGATACGATACTTGACAAAAATATCATACCGAACTTGGGGGACTTGATGACGTAGGGTTTAGCCCAATTAGGGTCTACACAATTAACTTGGGCCCCAAGTCAATTAACCATAATTCCCATCTATAAATATGGGGCAAAACCTACATCAAGTTCACAATCTCCCAATCGCGTACAACTCTTACTCTCTCAATGAAAGCACCACCTCATACGATCATTCGATCACACCGCAACGCCGCCGCCGCAAGTCCGCAACGCACACGGCAGTTATCGCCGGATCTTCTCCACGATCGTCTTCACGATCGCAACTCTAGGGTTTTTACCTACGGGTCTTGTAGGGTTTTTTCTCCCTTTGCCATCGATAGGGTCCGACTATCGACCGGCGGGCAATTCGTTGGCCACCCTCCCGAGATCATCATCTCGGGTACAGGTTATTCACGGTAACCGGACCGGAGATCAACGACGTTGACGCCTAAAAAAACCCTTTTGCATTGATGTCCGTGTGTATGTTTTCCCTTGGAAAAAATATGCATGAACAGTCACAACAAGGAACTATATTCAAGTCGAAGGACATCTATAATTGGGTTAAGAATCCAAGTACGCAATATAAAGCTGTTTATTAGTTCGAATTCAATTTAATTGATGCTTTCATTGATTGATAAAGACTTATCATATTGTTAGTTCACTCGTTGCATGTCAAGTAAGCAATAGGTGAGTCAAGTACAACCATTTCGATTATTAGTCTAAGCAAGAAGGTTTAAGCTATTAACTTTACATATAGTCGAAACAGTCTTGAAGTTTAATCAACTATACAATTACAATTACGGGTGTTCGTTCGGTTGGTTAGCGGTTTATGTGGTGTATTCGGTTTTCAAGAATATTTTTGTACACCAATAATCGAATCAACAAATTTGACAAAATCGAATTTATTCAATCAAATAAGAAATCGGTTTATATAGATCGATTTTGGTTAAACCAAATTAAAACTTATAAATAAAAAAGTAAAATATTTTTATTAAATATATGAAGTATAAGACAATTTATAATAATTGATAAACAAAGTCAACTGTTAAAATTAAATGGTACTAATAAAACATCGAAATCAAACAAGAACAAATCAAACAAATAATTAGTTCATACTTAAATCCAAAATAAAGGCAAAAAATCGAGAAGATTTTTGGAAAATTTATTAAACAGATTGCTAGGAGTTAGATTAATGGGTAAATTAATTGGTAAATGAAGATGAAGAAGATTTTGTCTTTTGTGATATGAATGAGAAGAATATATGCAAAAAATATGATATACGGTTGCAACATTTACAACATATAAATATATAGATACATATAAATTACATATCAAATATATTAAATATATAATATCATAAATAATACTCCATCGGTTTCAAATCTATAGTCCAGTAAATTTTTTGAAGACGTCCTAAATTAATTGTTCACTTCCATAAATGAAAATGAGTAATGTGATTAAGTTTTTTTTATGCCCTACTTTATACATATAAGACAAATATGAGTAAAAAGTAAAGGGTAAAACTGAAAAATTAATAAAAAAATACATGTGTCAATCACTTTTTCTTAAAATGTGTATTTCTTATATGTGGACAATAGATTTGTAACGGAGGAAATATCATATGTCGGTTTTTTCAGGTTGAAGCCAAATGTTTATTTTATAAACCAACTCCAAACCGAAAACCATTAATATTTTCACATGAAGCCAAAAAACCAAACCAAAATCAAATTATCCAATTCGCTTCAACCAAATCATTTTTATTAATCGATTATGTGAACGAAACCGTTTAATGCACACTCCTAATTACAATAGTTTATTAGACTTAGAGAATGGAATTCACGTCCTTGTAATCATATAAATTAATTTTTCCATACCACGAGTACTATACTTCTTTTCAAACATATTATACATACATACATACATACATACATACATACATACATACATATATATATATATACATATATATATATATATATATATATATATATATATATATATATATATATATATATATATAGTCAAAAGTTCAAACGAGAACCACAAAAAGGATAACGAGAACTTTTAATTTACAAAGATTTTCACATATGAGTAATTTGAATCACCTATAAATGTTGATGGAAAATAAAAATGAACATAAAATAGTTCAAAAAAACTTATATTTTTCCTATATAATCAAATATATAATTTCTCGTTCACATGTGAATATATGTTTGTGAACTTGTAGACAAATTCATATAATTAACAATTTAACATGTAATTTGTGGTAATGAACATATGTTTGTTAATTATACGAACATTAATTAACATTTGCATGTAATTTGTTGCATTTAAATGCATAAAAATTATGAAATTAAAAAGTTCTCGCAATTCTCATCTTATATATATATATATATATATATATATATATATATATATATATATATATGTGTGTGTATATATATATATATATATATATATATATATATATATATATATATATTGGTAGGATCAAGGGGGGAGCGAGGGGAAGCAAAAAAATTTTTTCATTTTTTGAAAAAACTTTGTTCACGAACATTATAGATTGAATAAAAACATGAACATTTAATAAAGACACTTTGTGATAAATATTTTTATTTTGGCGAGAAAACGCTCAAAGAATTAATATATAACAATTATTGTGTTTTTCGAGCGTATGTTGAGGTTTTAGATATTAGGGTTTAGATATTAGAGTTTATAGGGTTTAGATATTAGGGTTTAGAAATTTAGGGTTTAGGATTTAAATTGAGTTTTTAACACGAACGATTTACCCTAAACCATAAACTCTAAATCGAGCTAAATTTTACTTCATAAAGCATGAAGGAAAAAAACGTTAACATTCTTCACGATCAATATTATTTTGAATGTTATTTTTATCGATCCGTTTTCCCTCCTAAATAATAATATTCATCACGAAGTGTCTTTTTAAATGTTCATATTTTCGTGTGATCTTGATGTCTGAAAAAAAAATTCCGAAAAAAAACGAAAAAAAAAATTTTGCTTCTCCCCGATTGGTTACTTCCACACTGATCCTGCCCATATATATATATATATATATATATATATATATATATATATATATATATATATATATATATATATATATATATATATATATATATTACTGTATTATATAATTATAAAATTTTTTGAGGGGCAAAAAGGTAGTACCCGGCGAAATGCTATTAATAAGCAAGAAATACAACCAGCAACTACTAGCACAAAATAAACCACAAATTCCTAAACATATGACCACAAACGTTACACAATTTTCCAATCAGATTTCAAACGCCTTATGTGATTAGAGCCCTCTACTTGATCGTCATCAACTTATGTCCAACGGTAGAAAAATTAGTCTCCATAAGTTGATCAAACTATCTTCTTTTCTTCTTTAAATAACCTGTTGTTTCTCTCTTGACAAGTAAAATAAACCGAGGCCGCAAACAAAGGCTTAAATTACTTAGTTTATATGATGTTTAAATAGTTAGATGAACACTACAGTCCTACCACCTTTCAATAGGATACCCTTGACGAATCCATACAAGTTTCGTGTGTGATAAAACTCCTCGAATGCGGCTTAAACGTAAAATGTTCGCAACTTCCGAGACACATGATCCATGATGGTAACCTCAATGGAAATATTTTGTATTTAAAAAAGTTTTAACATTTGAAAATTTAAAAAATAAAGAAACGAGTAAACGACGGCAGTAGTGGTAGTGTACAACAGTATTGCAAATCACAAAAAAAAATCATTAAAATCAAAAAGGATATAGGTATTCATACTTCATGAATTCTCTCAATCATCTAAAATCATAATCACAAATCATCATCATCATCATCATCCTAATCATCATCCATGTTTCTATAAACACTAACACTTTGAAATCAACAGTACGCACAGATGCTTTTCAAATGGGTAAATCTCAACCCCAATTACCACTTCACAACAATCAACAACTACAAAACCCTAATGGGTCGTTGTTGTTTCTTCAATGTTATCCAAGGATTGCTCAATTGTGTAGTTTCAAATTCAAATGTGTTTTTATCTTGCTACTTAGTGTTTCGGTTTCACTATTTTCGGTCTTTTCGATCTTCCATTTTCATCATGCGAAATTTGAGTTTGATGCTAATGATTCGATCAAGAGCTGTGGTAAGTATTTTTTGTATGAATATTAAATTTAATTTAGGGATTGTTGGGTTAATGATATGAGCTCGTGGACTTTTTTGGGGTTTCTGATTTTCGGTGGTTTTGAGTGATCTTTGAATTTGTGGTTTGTTGATTGTGGATGCTGATTGTGAGAATATTGATTAGGGTTTATGTAATTTTAATAATAATTGAATAAACGGGCTAACCATGTTTGGCTTTTAACGTTCTTATGATAATTTAGCTTAAAGGTTAGCTCTAAATTGGATTAATGTAACATTTAGTTCAACTAGGCTTATATGTGTAATTTTTTTTATTGATGATCTGCATAAGTAATTTAAGGATAGATTGATCTCTTGGATTAAGGGTGATCTTAATTGCATGCAAAGTGAATTCAGTTTTTTTTTTTTTTTTTTTTGCTCAACTTTTATCTAATATTCTAATTACAAATAAGCACAACTGCATAAGCTTGAATCAAACACTTTTCTGAGTGTATATCTGTATTTAACGCTCAAATTTAGTCTAAGTTTAATTTACATGTAAAATCATAATCCGGGTTATAAGTTTTTGACTCACTGATTATACTTTGAGTCTGACTTCTTAACATCTGTTAAAGTATTTACTAGTTAAAAAAAAGTTATATAGGTTATTTTAATCAGTAAAATAAAGGGATTAAGAAGTTGTGTCAAGAGCTATACAATACATACAAAATACAATATACAATATAGTATATATAATATAATGTAAATATTTTGTGTTTTACTTGACATGATATGTATATTATGTATTATTACAGCTACTGTCCAGGCATACTTTAAACTGGGCAGGCCCGTTTCATCTCTTATTAATCAAATCAAAAGATTAGAGTATGATATTAACGATGAAATAGGCGTCCCTGGAGCTCAGGTTAGTTGCAACAACTAATGGCTTGATTTATTTTTATTTTATCTATTTTTAATCATTTAAGAAAAAAATATTATGATAACATGTGTACTATTATATTTCCCAGGTTGTAATATTATCAATTCACGAATGTGATACATCTAACTGGACCGATGTGGTGTTTGGTGTTCTTTCTAACCCTATGAATACTCCAATAAACCCTGTATCTTTAAGCATTTTAAGATCATCACTAGTTGATCTTTTTACTCAAAGTTCCAATTTGACACTTACAAAATCGATTTTTGGTGTACCGTCTTGTTTCGAAATACTAAAATTTTCCGGCGGGATTACAGTTATCCCTAAACTATCTCCTCCTGCTTGGATGCTACCACAAGTTCTCTTTAGTTTTACTCTTCATAATAATCTTCATGATATAGAAGATAATTTTCTGGAGTTGCATAACCAATTGAAATCAGGGTTGCAACTAATGCCTTATGAGGTACACTTTTTTGCTCAAATTTCTTTATTTCATAGTCTGTTTGTTGTTTCATATATACCTATACAAATTAGTCGTCTTTATGTTGGACCATATTTATTCATACTGAATTATTTATCAATTAAAAGAATTTTTGTATCATATTCTTTTGAACAGAGCGTATTTGTGCAAGTGACAAACGAAGCGGGGTCCACACTAGATCCACCTGTTACAGTTCAAGCATCGGTTGTCTCAACGATAGGGAATCTCGAGTCTCAGAGACTGAAGGAATTAGCTTATCAAATCAATGGATCATCTGAGAATCTTGGACTGAATAACTCCGTATTTGGTAAAGTGAAGCAAGTCAGCTTATCGTCTTATATGTATCAGACTCTTGATGCGCCTACACCTTCTCTTGCACCATCGCCTGATGACCACGTGGGACCCATCATCTCACCATCTCCAGCTTCTTCACCTACCCCTGATAATGGGCCTGACCCGTCCTGTTGTGGGTCCAATATGCCGCCTGAACCAAGTCATGATGCCCTTCCACCTCGTGCTTCACCACCAATGCCGGAAACGCGTCCAGATATTTCTCCCTTACCTGCGGTGTCGTACGGGTCCCGTTCTCAACCGGTCTTACAATCCTCATCTTGTAAGTTACTACTCCCTGTTAAATTACTTGTGGCTGTTAAATTTCATATTAGGTGGCCTTTGATAGTAATACATATATTAATTGATTACTAATAATTATTAATTATATATATTATATATGAGAAATCAGGATGGTAATGAGTTTTGATGCAATATGACACCATTTGGTCTTATCTTTCGGCCAGAAAAAATATTATAAACCGCAAATGTGTCATTGTGTCGAGCACACGTCAGTTTTAGGTGGAAGTGACAATCTTGACCCATTTTCAAATGTATGTCTTGATTTGGGTTTTAAAATTGTCTCTAACAGCAGGTCAAATGGGTAAACTTTCAAAGCCTACTTAAGATTGAAACGTGTCACATAGGTCAAACGGGTTGAAAGTGAGACACAGTGTATTCAAATGTTTATACTCGTAACATTTTAACCCGATTTATTTGATGATTATAGATTAATATTTGATAAGAGTTTTTTATTTAAAGCTAAACGCTAGAAGCTCCTAAACGCTACTTGCCAAACATACCAAGTATCAGAGATGTATATTTCTTATAATAAAAAAATTTTTAATATAAAATTGCGTAAACCATATCTGTGTTAAGCCAAAAATATCACGTTTCATCCTTAAGTTCACGAAATGTCACCATTCATCCCTGTATTTTCTATTTCACTCAATTGTCGTCCATTTCTAATTTGTTTTTCTTTATGTTTTTGCAGCTTCAGAAAATAGTGTTCTCAATCGTGTAATCTGGGCGTTCTTTGTTGTCATCGCACTCCAACGTATCGTGCATTAGCATGTAGATATCGCAGCTTACAGTTTTGCTATTAGTATGATAGAAGCCAAGCTATACATATATCCATCATATATATCTATATCTGTATATAAAAATATACATACGCAACCTGAACCCTAACAGTTGCAGGTCAAAGCCAAAATGTGGCAGGCCTTAACAAGAATGACTGACAATAGACGAATGAATGTTCCCAAAGGAAAATGTTGTTGTTTTCGGTCAGATTTTGTTTATAATTAATAGAAAAAGGAATTACATGATTGATTCTCACATTAAGATTAATCTATGATATCTTTTGTTAAATTGCTATAAAAAGTCATTGAAAAGCAAGCCCAGTTGATTTACCCGTTTCGTTTTATCTTGCTTTTTAGAAAAAACGTATTTGTTAATTTTATTTTATTGAATTTTTGCAGAGAAAAAGAATAGTAAATCATCTTTGATATGCAACTAGTGATGGATACTAGCGCCACTTCGTTGGCCCGCATTGTTACGGTCGAGATTATCATCGTTATATAAAACTATATGTTTTCCGGTAATATAATTTAGTTTAACAAGGTAAAAAAAAATCAAGTTAAACTTACTAATCACGTATAATCGAATTTTGGATAATTTAACCAATCAAACTAACATAATATAGTTGATTAAGAAAAATGCTTGAACAAAAGAAAATTTATTAAATAAATATAATAATAATACTTATGTAAAATCTATTTATTTACGTTAATAATATCTAAAATTTAAAACAATATGCAATTGTAGAAGTTAGAAATTTAAAACTTCATCAAATTGTGAAAAATTAAGCACTTTATGAACTAATGTTGAAAACTAGTTTTCGAACCCTCGCTTCGCGCCGGGGGTTCGGTTTTCAATGTATTTTATTGCGTTTAGTTTGTAAAATTATTACGTTGCTAACGATGATTTCGTTGAAGCACAACTCGAGTCGAGTCGAACTAAAAGGTATAATCCGTGAAAGATTTAAATATTATTTTAAATTAACAATATATGTGCATTCGCTATGGAATTGTCGGCTTTTAAAAATTTAACGCAAAATCAACGTGCATGAAAAGTACCTCAAATATTTAGCGTTTTTTAAAAAACATCCGTTTTGCGTATAGTTAGTGACATTGTGTTCCTAAAATTATTTCGAGTTTAACGATGCTGTCTGAAAAATTTTAACTCATTGCGAGCGAAAAGATATATCCCGTTGAATATTTGGGTGGATTTTATTTAAGATTTTTTATGAAAATGGGTATTTGACACTTTACCCCCGCTTGAGGGCCGATTTTAATTTTTAACCGAAGTGTGGGGACCTTTTTTGGGGAAAAAAGATGTAAACAAAAAAAAGTGAAAGGACAAAAATACCCCTGATTAACATTCATTATTTTTGTCTAATAGTTAATATGGCGAGCGAAAAGATATATCCCGTTGAATATTTGGGTGGAGTTTATTTAAGATTTTTTATGAAAATAGTTATTTGACACTTTATCCCCTGTTTGAGGGCCGATTTTAATTTTTAAACCAAAGTGTGGGGGCCTTTTTTGGGAAAAAAAGATGTAAACAAAAAAAAAGTGAAAGGACAAAAATACCCCTGATTAACATCCATCATTTTTGTCTAATAGTTAATATGGTAATGTAAATTAAACACTTTAAAAATATAATGTTGAAAAAAAACTTACATGCTATGGAAAAAATTAAATTTCATGTCAAGAAGTTTATGTGGATAATTCAAAGGGTACTTTTTTTCTTTCCGTTAAAATCTAATATTTTTCTAGACTATTCTAAAATTAACTACTACTACCTCCGTCTCATTCCAATAGGCTAGTATTCCATTTTGAGTTGTCTCATTCTGATAGTCCACTTCCATAAATAGAAAGGAAAGATGATATTTCATTGGTGGATTTGGAGAGAGAAGATATTTCATTGGTGGAGAAATGAAGTTAGTGGGATTTCCTAAAACTACGTATTTTTTGTCTGTGGACTATTGGAATGAGACGGAGGTAGTATTATTTAATGATACTAAGAACATACCAACTAGAAGATGGTAGAATGTTTAGTTAGTCAAAAAAAAAAATATTATCAGAAGAAGATGCTAGAAGAATTAGAATCGGCATATATGGCCTATAAATAGACAATTGACGTGCCAAAGGGGATGTGTACAAACACACTCAAGTGTTTTTAGTTGGTGTAAATTCAAGTTTCTAAAAATATTCTCTTCATTTACTATTTTTTTCCCAAAACATCCCCTTTCTTTAGTAACATATAATAATAATAATAATAATAACCAGATTGATCACCTGAGTCAAACCGATTGATCTTCATATAATATTCAGATTGATCATCTAAGTCAAACCGATTGATCTTCAAATGTAGAATAGTTATTTGTTAAGCTTGAAACAAGAACATCATTAATAGATGGAGTGCAGTTGTTATTTTGAACATCTACCTCTGCTTTAGCATCAACGAGCACTCTATTTCTTAGTTTGACATGAGACTTTACTGATGAGTTGATGCTACGATATAATTTTTCATTGAGAGGATGACGCAGCCACATGACTATAGATGAGAAGTTAATTTTTCATTGAGAGAGGATGCCGCAACCACATGACCGGAGATGATAAGTCATTCTATGGCATCAACACATCAGTAAAATTTCGTGTCAAACTAGAAAATGGAGCACTCGTTGATGCTAATGAAAAAAATGCAATAGATGTTCAAAACTAATAGTCGCACTCAATCTGTTAATGATGTTCTAGTTCATACTTAGGAGTAACTTGTTAGATGTAAGTCAAATGATGAAACATGGATATTTTCTACACTTTGAAGACGGGTCGTGTGGTTTGTGATAGAAACACAACAAATTAATAGTTGAAGTTTGAATGGAGAATCGCAATTTTTCGCTACGTGATCATGAAAATTCAAGTTGAAGAATCATGTTAATGGCATCCAAGATTTGACAACTTTAACTTAAGTTTATGGCTTTAGTACGAGTACTATTTATACTTCAAACATCGACTTTAACGTCTCTTTGTAAATAGTACAACTAAATTTATGATTGTAGTGTCCATTTAATCGTACATATTAGTTCTTAATACACTATGTCATTTTTTTATGTATATATTTGCTCCGTCTCACACCTCCAATATGCGGATGACACGATATTTTTTGGAGAATTGTCGACTTCAAATGCTCGCAATCTTACTAAGATCTTGAAGTGTTTTGAACTTGCCTCGGGATTAAAAGTTAACTTTCACAAAAGTTGCCTCTATGGGATTGGGGTTGGTTCGGAGGTAGTTGATTCCTTAGCATCTCGTATAAAATGTCAAGCCGGTAAATTCCCCTTTATATACCTTGGTCTTTCTATTGGCGCAAGGATGAAGAAAATTGGTGATTGGTCTCCGGTTATAGATAAATTCAAAAAACGACTTTCAGAATGGAACAGAAGAACGTTATCCTTCGGTGGTAGGTTAGTTCTTGTTAAATCGGTGCTTAATAGTCTTCCGTTGTATTTCTTCGCACTTTTTCGGGCCCCGCCTTGTGTGCTTAACTTGCTTGAGAGGATGAGGCGAAATTTCTTTTGGGGCGAGGATCTATCGGGCTCTAAAATATCGTGGGTTAAATGGGCAAACACTTGTTTATCATATGGGGCGGGGGGTCTTAATATTGGGTCTTTGAAAGGCAAGAATCTTGCTCTCTTGGGCAAGTGGTGGTGGAGGTTTAAAACCAAAACCCATTGTCTTTGGACCAAAATCATTCGTAGCATTTATGGAATTGACGGTGGCTTGAGGTCGGGTGATGGGCTTGCTCGTCAATCGACCTCGGGTATTTGGAATAACATTATTTTTGCAGGAAATATCATTGAAAATTGTGATGTTGCTTTCAAGAACTCTTTCAACAAATCTATCGGTGACGGAAAGAACACTTCGTTTTGGAACGATAGTTGGTGCGGTTCAAGTTGCCTTAAAGATATGTTTCCAAGACTTTATAGGCTCGAGTCAAATAAGGACGTCATGCTCTGTGATCGAATTAAAAAAGTTTCTGTTTCAGTTTCTGCTCCACCGCTTGCTGCTGCTGCTCTCGGGTCTGCCTCAGTGTCTCGATCATCTCAGCTTCCAGGCCATACAGCGGAATTGGGTGATGCGAGTCAGAATATCCGATTATCTGGTGCCTTTGTGTGTCTTTCTTCTTTGCAGGTGATGTCCGAAAGCCTCCAACACCCATCTGTTCCTGTCCATTCACAGCTTATGCCAGGCGACGTATACAAGCCAAACTGGGGGTGGATTCGTGTGCCATCAGGTAGAACAGCGGGTGAACTGTTGGATCTTGAGAACATACGTAAGTCGAAACATTTTGATTTTAATTCGGGTGAAAAATGGAAATGGTTTCTAGCAACTGATGGGATCTTCACGGTGAAGAAATTGTCTTTCCTTATTGATAAACATATTCTTGGTTATCCCTCTAGCTCGAAAAAAACTCTCCGTAATAATCTCATTCCCAAAAAGATAGAAATTTTTGCTTGGAGAGCGTTAAAGAAAAGAATCCCGGTACGGATTGAGCTTGATAAAAGGGGAATCGATTTGCATAGTGTGCGTTGCCCTGTGTGTGACGATGGGCTCGAGTCGGTTGACTACTCCCTTGTTTCGTGTAAGTTCGCATCGGAAGTTTGGGTTCGTATCTATAATTGGTGGAATATGGGACCTTGTACATCTTCGATTGTCGATATCCTTGAAGGTAGTCTCTCTCAAGCTGCATCATCGATGGGAAAGAAAATTTGGCAAGGAATGGTTTGGGTTTGTGCATACTACTTGTGGAAGAATCGCAACATGAAAGTTTTTCGTAATGAGGTGTGGTGTGCTCCGGTTTTAGTGAATGAAATTCAAGTAAAAGCCTTCGAATGGATCTCGTGTCGTCTTAAGGGGAAGAATATCGATTGGTCTACTTGGCTTGTTAATCCTCATGTATTTTTAAATTTGTAACCTTGTAGCTCGGGTGCTCTCTCTGCACACGGCTCACTTTCGTTTTCGTTTGGGCCGATCTCCGTATTGATTGGCGCATTGTATTGTAAACATTCATCTTTGGGTTTTTATATTATGTCTTGCTTTTCAAATATATATATATATATATATATATATATATATATATATATATATATATATTTTGCTCCGTCTCAAATATATTGTCCACAGATAAAAAAGATACACAGTAAAAAAAAAACGTAAATGTCACATATACTTTTTTGTCACTTTTTTAATCTTTAACTCTTACTTTTTTTCTATTATTTTATCTTACATATATAAAAGTAGAGGTACAACAGAAACAAAAAAAAATTATCACAATATTCTATTTCATTTATATAAATAGACAATTAATTTTACAGACTTCTAAATAAATAAATAATGAACGATAGATATTGGATAAAAGGAGTACATAACAATCCATGTTTGAAAATAATTTGTTGTCCTTAACACTTATATTACCTCAATTTACACCGATGGTGATGATGATTTTATTAGCGAGCTGTTCACTTTTGATTATACAATAGAATAATAAAATAGATAGTGCTTATTTTTCTTTCACGTCATGTCTAACATTTTATTTTACTATATATTAAAATGCAAAGTTTATGATATCATCTTAAACAAAAGTTAGATGTGAGTTCTGATGCCATGCATCACATATTAATTATAATTTCAATTTTAAATTCTTCTTTTTTTTTTCTTTTCCAATGCATGAATATATTAAACTTCAAAACAACTTACAATACAAGGGCAGGAAAAACCAAACCCAAAAAACACAAGCAGCAAATCACTGCATCCAAATACAGCCCAACTAGGAAAACAAACCACTCAAAAGATCATACAAGCATATTAACCACAAGCCTTAAACCACATAACTTCGCCACAGTCTGCACATTTTTAGTGTCTTTAACCTTCAGGCTACCCAGTTTAACCCGAATATGATCTTTGATATCCTTGCATAATTCATCCACATTCTTTTTGCAATTGTGAAATTGTCGATTGTTTCTTTCAATCCATACCACATATACAGCAGCACCAACAACAATTCTTCTTTTTTTTTTAAAAGAATAGATAAGTAACTTTTGACCGATTTAAAGGAGTTTAATTGTTCATACCTTTAAAAGTTATTAAATTAAAAATTAAAAATAGATCTATATTCAGTTTTTTTTTTTTTTTTTTTTTTTAAAATGTTTGATCATCTTTAATTTATTTAGTGCTCGTTCTATCTTTTATGTTGTATTAAAGTTAAAATTTTGTTTAGACCCCTAGTTTCTTAAATTAAATCATGTATCTCTTTAACAACAATTGTATATGCACGTATCATTTAACTAATTTTCTTCAACAAACACGTAATGTGGACAACTTACCTTTAAAAAAAAACCCATAAATTTAAGGGTCCTTCAACTAAGTGTATACAACATTAAATTATATAAAATTAAATTTTAAGTTTGTTATATAAAAGGACTCAATCAATGAAAGATTCAGTTTGTTGATAAAAGGTAAACTAATACTCCGTATTAAATTAAATTATACTTCTTACTTTGTTTAAAAAAAATTTTGTGGTAAAATAATGAAAACTTTATTAAAAATACTAAAAATTACAAAGCAAATCACACAACTACTAAAACGAGCATCGGATCATTGAAAACAAACCGAAACTCTAACATGAACTAGATGGCAAGAAATCAAAGCCTTTCGACCACGATTCAACACCATCTACCTCACAAACGCTAGCTAAACACGCTACAACCAACTACACAAAACACGCTACATCACCACAAACAACATAAATACGAAAACTACAACAAAAGAAATCAAATGCCTTCAACGTTAAACTTAGCTAACTCGGCACGATGAACCTTTTCACCTTTTGCTCTACCTTTTCTCGATTTAAGAACGGCGTTGGATTTAAGCGTTTTCCTTCTACACGAAGATTGTCGAATCCTTCCACAGTGTTAATAAAAAACCTTCGACACAACCCAAAGAGGTACCAGCGGGTTCGAAGAGCTACCAACCTCATCGCCACCTCTACGTTCTTCATGACTTTGTACCGGTTCATTATAATTTAGATCATCTTCCGAGTTAATGCAAATGAAATGACACTTTTTTCCCGGTACCTATTTAAGCGTTCTTCTTCAACTCGAGGCCAATCTTAGGATCGCATTGCTTAGATGCCACTACCAACTTGCGTTTAATCACATTGTTCAACTCGATAAGGCAAGTTTTATCGTACTTGGTTGATTACCCACTGAGTCCAAATCTTCTTAACTCACCGACTCATATGACAAAAACTCACCGAGTTAACTCGGAGCGGCCAGCCATTGTCCGATTCCCTCCTTATCAAAATCACCTGACCATCATCATCTCACAACTCTCTTTACTTTCTCCTGAAAACCCCCAATAAAAAGGGTAATAAACCCTACCTTTATTATTCTTTAACATATGTCTTTAATCTTTTAAAAACATCAACCTGATTCTTGAATCCAAAACCCAAAAAAGATTTCAAGCAAAAATGAGTCACACAGTATTCCAAACTGGTCAAATTATGCCAATCAACACCCATCTTATTATACCCACCATTAAAACCATATCATCAGCAGCGCCGGCGAACCTTTTGTTACCGGTTTCCGGTCACCGGATTCCGCCGTTGAACCGAAAGTGTTTGCTGGTGAGGAATTCTTCAGCTATTGTTGATGGGGATTCTGTTGCTGGACTTGAAAGGTGTTTTAGGATGTCTCCGGCGGAGTGTCCGACATCGGCGCCGGCGTCTTCATATGGTCCGGTGATGAAAGGTGGACAATATGGTGCCTTTGGGGCTGTCACACTGGAAAAATCAAAACTTGATATGACCCAGAAACAAACCAAGTCTAGCCCTGAGGTCTGTCAATTTATTATATTTATTATTATTTTGTTAAAAAAAAGGTCATATACCATGTTGAAATTATACAGAAATGATTGGGAGGGTTTAATTTGAAGTTAATGAACTTTTAGTGATTCTTTGTTATATCTCTATAATAAACTAAAAAAAGTTCTGTAGGATGTTCTGGTGTAATTCACACTACAGTCATTATCGTGCGTCTAAGTAAATTGTATGCTAATGACATTAATGTTTTCGAGATGATAATTATCAGTGAAAAACAGTGTGGTCATTCATCATTGATGCTTCTTGAACTGTGTTAGAAACTTGGTATATGAAATCACTACAGGATGCATACGAGTTTTATCAAGTTATTTAGTCTAGGGTCTTTAGGCTCACGGAACAATCTATTGGATCATGGTAACCAAGTCAAGATTACTTTTAAAGGTATAAAACTCTATCTAACAATGAAATGAACGACCAAATGGTCAAACATACTTACTAGAATCAACGGTTGATCTCATACGGTAGATTTCTGTGTGCTTGCTTGTATAATTTTGTTATATATGGCAGTTTGAACACGATGATATCTATGATCCATCTTGAGGAGTGTTGCAACATTCTTATTAGACATCGGGATTGGTTAGACCATTAGGGTTCTGTTTCTATATATCTCGGGTCAATGTATCCATCCATTTACTCTATTATATGTTTTGGGTTTACCCTTGGTATTCTACCTCAATGTTTTTTATTTATTTATTTTTATTTTTTTTGAAATGCAAGGCCCCAAAGTTTGTGTAGCTAGTGAGTATTGAACCTGGGTCTCTTTTAAAGTGAAAATTTACTTCGTGTCGCTATCTTCAACATGGAAAAGTAGAAAAAACAAGTTCTCCATAATAAAAGGTGTGCCATAAATAGTAGGCATATGCTTCATGAAACATAGACTAAAAGTGATATTCTGGCTTTTTCTACAGGTTGCAATTGGCGGTGGTGGTGGAAATATTGGGAAGAGCATCAATTTTGGTGGTGGTGATGGAGGTGATGATGATGGTGATGATGACGATTACTTTGATGAATTTGATGATGGCGATGAAGGGGATGATGGTGGTCTCTTTAGGAGGCGAATTATTTTACCAGAGGTTGTGAAGCATTTTTATACTTTTTCTTTTCTTTTTCTTAAACTAGATTATTACGTAACATATCTTGCGTATACGGTGAAGAATAATGCTTTTTCTGTACATTTTGCCAGTTATTTGACCGTAAATTTCTTGAGGCTGTATTGAATGAGTGGCAAAAGACAATGATGGATTTGCCATCTGGACTGCGACAAGCTTATGAAATGGTAAATGTTACTAGTTCTTAATAATTAATAATATATTCATAAACTGGACAATTTCTATAATCTTTATTGTGCATATTAGGGTTTGGTCAGCTCAGCTCAATTGGTAAAATATAAAGCAATGAATGCAAGGCCGACAACTGCTAGGTTTATCTCACGTTCGCTTCCTCAAGTGTTGTCTAGAGGATTTGTTCCCAGGTAATATTAAGAGTTTTTTATATTTTAATATTTTTTGTCAATTATAATATATAACTAGTTGTGGAGCCCTCGCTTCGCGCCGGGGGCTCCGTTTTAAATGCGAGTTAAAAAAAAAAAGTCGTGGTCTATTTTGTAAAAAAGAATTTTTTTCGACATCTAACATTGAAGGGTTGTTCTTTTTGTGAAAGTTGCTTCTTTTAGCGCTCCTGTTTTTTTTTTTTTTTTTTTTTAAGTTAGTTGATCTATTTTGTAAAAAATAATGTTTTTCGACATCTTTTGGTAGCAATGAAGTGTTGTTCATTTTATGAAAGTTGCCTCTTTTATTGATGAAAAAAAAAGGTAGTTGATTTTTTTGTAAAAAAATTTTTTTTCGACATCTTTTGGTAACATTGAAGTGTTGGTTCTTTTACGAAAGTTGCTTCTTTTATCGTTGGAGACCAAAAAAAAAAAAGTTGAAATGACAAAAATACCCCTGGTTACTATTGATGAATAGTGAAATAATGTTTTGTCTCTTTTGGTAACATTGAAGGGTTGGTTCTTTTACGAAAGGTGCTTTTTTATCGTTGGAAAAAAAAAAAAAATTTGAAATGGCAAAAATACCCCTGGTTACTATTGATGAACAGTAAAATAGTGTTTTTGGCTTTTAGATAATATGTAAATGTAAATGTAAATTATCTTATGAAGTACTTACATAATAAGAAATTTGAATATTCATCAGTATTGTTTTATAGATTCTATAAGACCATGTGTACAATTTGCATGTAATAGAGAATACGTTTTTTGCGAATTTTTGTATGATAAGTCCTATCCTTATGATAAGTTTCCTTCCTGTTTATTCATCTGATTGACTTTTTTTTTTAATCAGGATGATTGCGGATCCTGCGTTTCTATATCGATTCCTTTTAGAGCAAGCAGCTACTATTGGTTCCTCTGTATTATGGGAGGTTAAAAATCGAAAAGAAAGGTATCATTTTTCCCTCCTAAAAATATAAACATATAATAAATATTCCATAATGCACAACTTAATGCCTTTATTATATGTTTTATGCTTCATTAGGATAAAGGATGAATGGGATCTGGCTCTGATTAACATTCTCACTGTAACAACATGCAATGCTATTGTTGTTTGGTCCCTTGCGCCTTGCCGCTCATACGGATATACATTCCGGTTTGATTTGCAAAATACGTTGCAAAAACTTCCGAACAATGTTTTTGAAAGAAGCTACCCGATGAGGGAATTTGACATGCATAAACGAGTCCAGTCGTTTTTCTACAAGGCTGCAGAGCTGTGTATGGTTGGTTTAACTTCAGGTGCAGTACAGGGTGGTCTTACAAACGTTGTTGCTCGAAAAAAGAAGGGAAGGTATGTAATATATATTATATGTTCCCTTTCTTAGGTGTTGTGTATATACATATATGTACACTTTTGATTTGACTAAAATAAGACTATATATATAATTTAGACCGCTAAAGTACGTTTACTAATATATTACAATTACAGTTATGCTAGTTTGGATTTAGGAGTCTAAGATCTATAATTATGGTCTTCAGAAATAGCTTAAGTAGGTTTTATTAAAGTGCCTATTTGTTATTCTTATGCTGACTCGAGCTACATGTCAATGCGAGTCAGTAATTATGAACTTTACGGTCATTTTGACCCATGACCCGTAATAGATAATTTATAATCTGAGTCGGCACATTTATAGGTAAATGGGTCAAAGGATTCATTTCGGATACATAAGATAGTTTTATCTTCAACCTGTTTAAATTGCAACATTCAATTAATGCCATTATTTTGTGTAAATGTTCATGTGAGCGGCCTTACTTGATAAAAAGATTAAAAAAATCAATAGCACCTGTAAGCAAGCAGTGTTGTAAAAAACGGCCGAGACGGGCGTCACAATGGTTTTACCGTGCTACTGTTGCAACAGACCTAGAAACGGTTAAAAAAGGCCAACGCTTAAAAAAAGGTCAACAACGCCAAAAAGACGGTCAACAACGGCCGAGACGGTAAAAATCGGCCGAGACGGATGTTGACCAACGTTGATTTTTTAAATATATTTCAAAATTAAACATTTGAAACATAAATATTTGAAATTAAAGGCAAATATCTATGTTTACTTTGAATTATTTATGTTTAAAATGTTTATGTTTGAAATATATATAAAAAGTCAACGTTGGTCAACATCCGTTTCGACCGCGTCTCGACCCCCTTTTTTCCACGTTTTAAGGTCCCTACCGTCTCGACCCCGTCTCGTGTCTTTTTCAACCTTGCCTGTTATCATTGGGTATATTCGATATTTGTACGTCGACAGTATAAGATATGTTACGTTTTGAAACTGTTGAAGTTTTTATTGTTGAATTTGTATCTTTTCTGACTTGTTTTGATGAACTTGATTGGTCAGATTATCTGTGACAACTCCATCCGTGAGTACTAATGCTCTCGGGTACGGCGCATTTCTCGGTATATATGCCAACTTGCGTTATCAACTTTTATGTGGATTTGATAGAGCTATGGTCACCCAATTCGACGTTATTGGAGTCGGATTGGCTTTTAGCACTGCTTTGAGGTATACTTAATTGGAAATCTGTTTGTTTTTTTCTTTTCTTATACAACTCTTTATTTATTATTTACTGTTTGGTATGTATATGTATATATAATATATATATATATATATACAGAATCATGAATGCACATTTAGGAGAGACATCAAGGCTAGCCTGGCTTGGTGTGGAGGTGGACTTGTTAGCCCACTCAGACGACTTACTGAAACAAGCTTACAATCGACCAACATCTGAAACCGGCAACAGTTCTTCAACAAAATGGTTCATATCCAAGAACCCGGTAACGTCCGGGCTCGGGCTTCTCGGGTTTAAGCAGGACCAAAGTCAAACCAACACAGAGGGAGGTGCACCACTTCCCCCAAAGGCCCGAAGAAAAAGAATAGTTAGGAGAAAAGTGACAACCTGAGTGCATGCACGGATTGGGCGAGTCAACTCATTTTTGTAACATACTGATGTGGGCTAACGATAGTGACAATGGGAAAACCTCATTTTGACATAATTGGAATCGATTAAATACTGCTACTATATACTTGCAATGCACAGGGAGATTTTTGCAGTTCTCATTATCGCCTACATTGAGATTTGTAACTTGAATTGAAATGTGAGTTTTGAACATATATTCAGAATCATGTATTTCGAGTAGGAGAGAAGCTCGCTTTTAAATTTGTATTTGTAATTTGTATTTTATTTATAGTCAGGTAGATTAATCTATACTAGATCTGCATATGTTTATTTCGTATGTTTTTGATTTGGCGTTGATTTTCATATAACAAGTGATCATCAAAGTCCATGTAAACATGTCTCTTAAGTCATTTCATCAAACAGTATATGTGCCTTTTCTAGTCTGTCATTGTGCAAACAACCTGGGAAACTGAATTCCGTTGAGGCATTTTATCGAACAGGTTCAGAGCATAGTTATTCTTTTGTTTTTTTTGGAGTGAACAGAGATCAAGTGAGTCATTTGGCTGAATAGTTTATGAGCTTCATCGGTCTAACCCACTTTGCTGGAAGATGAGGGCTCCATTCTCTATAACAGAGTGAAGCCTGGCTTTCACTATTCTTGAAATTATGACTTTTTTGTGCCTGTGGTACCTCATTTCTACAACAGTTTGCATGCCACATCCCTATTAACTCCGGTGATCCCTTATTTTTTACAAATGTTGTCTTGGTCGTCCCTCCGTCTATAAACGATTCTGCATGCCACGTCCCTATGTATGGAGGGACCACCAATGCAGCATTTGTAAAATCAGGGGATCAATGGAGCTAAAAAAAAACAACAGGGATGCGACATGCGAAATGATGTATTAATGAGGAACCGGCGGCGAAAAAAGTCAAAATTTATACTTTTATAAGTTTTAACATATGTAAAGATTGTGAATAACTGTATCCGTTTGTCATTTTAAACATACTCGATACACCAACCACTATCTATACAGAGTAACCATGTAGTTTGCTCAAAATCGACCATATATAGTTGATTTTGTAACCTAACAATTGCAAAATTACACTTACTAGAAAACAATAATGATACAGATTTTAATTTGAGCTGCCCAGGTAGACATAACGCTCATATTGATACACATAGTAATTAATATTAATACATGTCTGCAAATTGTAAGCTTTTTGATAAAATGGATCAACTTAATTTAAAATTTTGTTCTGCAGAAATGTTGAAAATAGTATCTATCAACAATCAACAATTTATAATAATAATATAAATAAAAATGTTTGAGTAGCTTCTCTCTGCCTTGTCGCATCATCCTTAGGCGAAACAAGTCATAAAGTACAAAAGCGTTACAGGAAATGCAACTATATCGTCAAATATCACCTTGCACCGAGAAAAAAATATAGGAGACCGAAAGAGTTACTTATCTATATTTTAGTATTAAAGCGTTCTCTATCAGTCTCCAACCTTCGAAATTTTGTCATTTGGATTGCGGGGAATATTAGACAACATTTAAGGTTTGGGTTAATTGTACTCTTTAAACAGTTAATTAATAGGGAGTAATAAGTTATTAAGGTTTTATCAACATTAAGGTGGCCTCAATGTTGGAAGTTTAAAAGCTTTTAATTTAGCTTTGATTAACAAATGGAGGTGGCGTTTTATTTCCAATTCGGACGAATTGTGGGCAAAGGTTATTATTTCTATTTATGGTAATAATGTTCTAAGTCCCACTTCCAATTGCACAAGTTTGTGGGGAAATATCATCTTAGCTTGTTCCAAAACTACGAGGGACAGTATGTTGCCTTCAGATATATTTAAGATGGATATTGGTAATGGTAGCAACACTAGTTTTTGGCACGATGTTTGGTGTGGTAATAAATCTTTAGCCTCTCAATTTAATCGTATTTTCCATTTGGATTTGGGTCAAGATGATAGCATTGCCGATAAATACATTAATGGCGATTGGCAATTCATTTGGTCCAGAGATTCGATTGGTAGCCGAAATATTGATATGGTTAATGATCTTCGTAGTATGTTGAATGATTTCATTCTTACGGACCGCGATGATCGTTGGTTGTGTACTTTGAGTAATGATGGTCTGTACACACTTAAAGTGGCGAGAGATTATATAGATCGTTCCAAGCTTCCAGATTCTGGTATTTCTACTACATGGTTTAAGTACTTGCCTAGAAAAGTTAACGTTTTTTTGTGGCGTTTTAGACTTGATGCTCTTGCCGTTCGTTGGAATCTATCCGCAAAAGGTATAGACATTAATTCTATCGTTTGTCCTTTATGTTCTAATGGTGTCAAAACCCGGGATCATTTATTTTTTAATTGTTCGGTGACGAGAAATGTTTGGCTCAAGATCAGGGTTTGGTTAGATTGTAACATGCCTTGTTTTTCTTCATGGGATTCTTTTTTAGTTTGGATCGAGGGGGTTCGTTTATCTACTTCGTGTCAAAGTCAGATCGTGGCAATCATGTGTGCTTCATTATGGGTTTTATGGCGATATCGTAACGGTGTTGTTTTTAACGAGTCGTTTTGTAATCTTAGTAGTTTGTTTGATGTTATTAGATTACTTACTTTTCGTTGGATTAAATATAGGAGTCATTTAGTTTCAAATTGGAACTTATGGCTTGCTATGCCTTTGTAATTCTCTCTTAGCGTCTTGCTAGGGAGTGTTTGTTTTGAGTTTTATATATTCTTGGCCGTTAAAAAAAAAAAAAAAAAAAAACCCAAAAATATACAACTTATGGAGAAATGAGTTACAGATACATAAACAACAACAATACTCATTATTCAAGTTTAGATACATTGACAAGGTATTTACACCCTGAAATGTAAATAAACATGAACGTACATAAACAAATAAGGAACTCATGATACAATTATATTATTGTACTGTGACAAGCAGCGCTTTTTATTTTATTGTAGCTTAGTTTTCGATTCGTCGTTAAGTCAAGTAGACTCGATCACTAACGCAAGCTACCGAGGTTTAATGACGATTACCTACCTACAACGAATTTGACCGTTCAAAATGAAGCAGTTTGGTGGTACGGTTTTGCGACATTCTTGTTGGCACCTCATATTATCTTTATAATATAGAACACATGTAACTATTTCGCTTCTACACGGAGTAGGTTGACACCTCACATTCTTCTTACATGTCCATTCGACTCTATTGGATAATTTATCAAGTTTATCTTTTTTATCCGCAATCTTGTTAACTTTTCGAGGATCAATTCTTCTAATAGCTTGTATTATGCGATTAGATACACTGCTCGGAAGAATACTCAACTTACGATCTCGAATCCTGCAAATATTTTGCACAACTTTATATGTATATTTATATATATTGTTTATCATATCAGTTTATTATAAACTGATAGTATAGTATCTGGTGTCACTTTTTCCTATTAGATAGCTTATTTTAATAGTGTCATTTAAAAAAATTGCACTAAGTCGCGTATTTTACTGGAAGCACGTGCTAGTGCGCTACCATTGCTAGCCTTATAAAATCGCCCCTGAGTTTATACAACGTAATACATGATTTAAATTTAAATAAAAAAGAAACAAAGGTTGAAATATATACCTAGCGTCACCGATGTCATTTGCATTTGCATTTGCATTTGCATAGAAAGAACAGACCAAAAGTGCAGTTAGAATGAACATACAACAACTCCTGTAGTAGAAGATTGTCATTTTGATTGTATTGATGAGGAGGCTAACTAATGATATTATCCTTTTATAGGCCAAAAGTCCAAAAGTCAGTCCACTTAGGATACTCATATTATTCCATTACAGTCCACTTGGTCCACTCACATTATTATTGCTCACAAAGGCCAAAATTTAGGTCCAAAATTGTTAATTGAATTCTCAACGATACAACGAACCTTCAACAACCTTGCAAAATAGAGAGACAATTACATTGTTACAAGTGATTCGATATGAGTTCGTAGATATATAATTAATTAACAAGTGGATAATTTGATCATCTTCCAATGGCAGTGGCGGAAGCAGGATTTTTCTTCACCGGGGGCGAAATTTTTTTTTTAAAACCGTAGCAACTTTTTTGGACAAAATACGGAGTTTTTGGGACAAAAATTGGAGGTTTTTAGGCAAAATTTTGAGGTTTTTGGATAAAATTTAAAGGTTTGTGGGCAAAATTTGAAGGTTTTGAGGCAAAATTTAGAGAATTGTGGGCAAAATTTGAAGGTTTTGAGGCAAAATATGTAGGTTTTGGGGCAAATGGCTTTTGGGTTTGGGGCAAAATGAAAAAAAATCCAAATTTTTACACTAAAATTTCGAAATCGACTGGGGGCGGCCGCCCCTGCCCCCCTTCTAAATTCGCCCCTGTCCAATGGGCTAATGGTTGGTTATAGGGTCTAGATTAATGGTTGGAGCATATATATCAGGATCTTTCAATCAGACTGACACAATTGTATCACAACTACTAGATGTTGGAAAAACTTGATAAAAACATGTGTTTTCACCAAACTTTGGACACTAATAATTATATGTTCGAGTGACATATAATAGTTACTATTTAGTGAGTTTTGTAGTCCTTGGCGAGGGCTTAAAAATGAGTTAAAGAGTGTCCAAAACGGATTAAATGTGAATGAGATATCGAATCTCAAAGTTGCCAGTTTGGTGTAAAATCTAGAAGTTTTAGTATTTTGTCTCACATCGGTTGTGGGAACAAACCTAAGGCTATAGTCTCCACTATAAATAAAGGCCTTAGGCTTTGAAGGAAAATACACCAAAAATCATATAAGCATTCTTATATGATTAGAGTTTCCTCTCAGCCGCAACAAGGTCTCCCTGTTCCGGTTACCTTTCAGGCAAGTGTTCAAGTCCGGCAGTACGTTGCTTCGGACCGGTGTACCCTGGGAACAGACGTCGAATCTGTTTAAGGGAATTGTGTCAAACACAAGCCCGGTTCAACCTTCAATTCGGTTAGATCGTTCTATATTTTCGTTCTTGATCTGATTATTTATTTTTGTGTGAATATTATAATCCGATTTAAGTTGTGATATGTTTATATTATTTTCAGTTTCGTATACATTTTTCCTACAAACTTAAACAGATTTACAGAGAGACATATATGAGCCATAATTATTCCATATGAAAGTAATTAATCCTTGTGATCATTCATTTATTCAGTGTAAATCTGTAATAACCCAAAAGAAGAGTTTTTTTAGCCATTTTCTGATATAAATGGTATTATATGCATACGCATATACTACATGTGACGATCGCTCCAAATCCATATGGACGAACACGTCATTAATCGATTTCATTGCGAGGTATTTGACCTCTATATGATATGTTTTGTAAACATTGCATTCTTTTGAAAAGGCACACCATAAATGAATATTTAAATCAAAGGTTTTCGACATTTGATGATTTCTACATATAGACAATTACCGTAAATAATAGTTTACAATAGTACTTCCATTGACAATGCAGTCAAAATAAGATACACGGTGATGATTTGGTGAATGCAACGTTTCCTTGATAAACATGTCATGTAAGACTCCATGCACATAGCTTGTCTAACATATAAGCAAACAGCGGAAGACTCCTAGGGAACCTGAGAATAAACATGCTAACAAGTGTCAACACAAAGGTTGGTGAGTTCATAGTTTTAATGTTTTGCATAATCTGTACATAAAGATGGATCACAAGATTTCAGTTGTTTCATCCAGAAACGTTTATCAAAATATTCTACAAGATTGAGCACCCTGGTAACTAAACTTTAACGTTATAATAAGTACCCCTGTTTTAACATACATGCAACCAACATGTACAATACACGCAAACCAACGTGTACTAAACTCAAATAGCACACGTCTGTTTTATAGTTCAGGCTAGAGTTTCTATATCTGGAACAGACGGGGGTGATAATGCTAAAAACGAACATATATTTCATAGCATTATTCCTCAAGAAAGACAAGCTTTTAGTTGCAATTGTTCTATTTACAAGTGATATTCGTTTGTATAATAAAAGGTGAAGACAAAAGACAGATTCGACGAATTTTAGACGCAAACGACCAAAAAGCTCAAAAGTACAAAAGACAATCAAAAAGGTTCCAATTATTGATAAGAAACGTCTCGAAATTACAAAAGTACAAGATTCAAAACGCAAAGTACAAGATATTAAATTGTACGCGAGGACGTTCGAAAATCCGGAACCGGGACCAGAGTCAACTCTTAACGCTCGACGCAACGGACTAAAAATTACAAGTTAACTATGTATATAAATATAATATAATATATAATTAATTATATTAATTATATATATATTATATTTATAAATAAAAAACCGTCGGCAGAGAAAAACTCCAAGGACTGAGCTGTAAAAGTAACCTCCGCGACTCGCGGAGTTTGAAGAGGTTTTCACCGCGAGTCGCGGAGCCCCAAAATTGAAAACTGCCTATAAAGCCAACCGAATTCTGATCAAAATCATCATCTTTTTCTTCCTCATTCATACGTAAAATTTATATTTATATTTATAATTTATATTTTAATTTTAATTATAATTCTAATAATAAGGGTATGTTAGCGAATATTGTAAGGGTGTAAGTCGAAATTCTGTCCGTGTAACGCTACGCTATTTTTAATCATTGTAAGTTATGTTCAACCTTTTTACATTAATGTCTCGTAGCTAAGTTATTATTATGCTTATTTAAAACGAAGTAATCATGATGTTGGGCTAATTACTAAAATTGGGTAATTGGGCTTTGTACCATAATTGGGGTTTGGACAAAAGAACGACACTTGTGGAAATTAGACTATGGGCTATTAATGGGCTTTATATTTGTTTAACTAAATGAAAGTTTGTTAATGTTAATATAAAGATTTACAATTGGGCGTCCCTATAAATTACCATATACACTCAATCGGACACGATGGGCGGGGTATTTATATGTACGAATAATCGTTCATTTAACCGGACACGGGAATGGATTAATAGCCACTAGAATAATTAAAACAGGGGTGAAATTACATTCAAGGGTAATTGGTGTAATTGTTAACAAAGTAGTAAAACCTTGGTTTACACGCAGTCGATAACCTGGTGTATTCATTAAACAAAGTATTAAAACCTTGTTACAATTCGAATCCCCAATTAGTTGGAATATTTAACTTCGGGTATAAGAATAATTTGATGAGGACACTCGCACTTTATATTTATGACTGATGGACTGTTATGGACAAAAACCAGACGGACATATTAAATAATCCAGGACAAAGGACAATTAACCCATGGGCATAAAACTAAAATCAACACGTCAAACATCATGATTACGGAAGTTTAAATAAGCATAATTCTTTTATTTCATATTTAATTTCCTTTATTTTATATTTAATTGCACTTCTAATTATCGCACTTTTATTTATTGTTATTTAATCGCACTTTTAATTATCGTACTTTTTAATTATCGCAATTTTATTTTATCGCACTTTTATTATTCGCAATTTCATTATCGTTATTTACTTTACGCTTTAAATTAAGTCTTTTATTTATTTAATATTTTACATTAGGTTTTAACTGCGACTAAAGTCTTAAAATCGACAAACCGGTCTTTAAACGGTAAAAACCCCCCTTTATAATAATAATATTACTTATATATATGTTTGTATTTTTATAAAAGTAAACTAATATAGCGTTGAGCTTTGTTTAAAGATTTCCCTGTGGAACGAACCGGACTTACTAAAAACTACACTACTGTACGATTAGGTACACTGCCTATAAGTGTTGTAGCAAGGTTTAAGTATATCCATTCTATAAATAAATAAATATCTTGTGTAAAATTGTATCGTATTTAATAGTTTTTCCTACTAAAATTAATAACTATTTTATATACACCTCGCATAACATCAAGTATTTTTGGCGCCGCTGCCGGGGAACTTATCTTAAAAGCCGGAAGCGCAACGCTAATATAAAAAAAAAAAGATTTTTAGTTTACTTTTATTAAAAATTCGTTTTTGTAAAAATACGTTTTAATTATTCAAAAATATAAAAAGAAAAACAAAAATATAAGCATTTTTAAGATTTTGTTAAATATTTAAGTTTTATAAGTTTCTTTATCTTTATTTTAATTTATAAAAATATAACTTTTATTAAATATCTTTTATATATAGAAAAAAAAAACAGAAAACAGAAAATAAAAAAAAAATAAAGAAAAAACGCGTCGAATATTCAAACCTGTCAGCTGAATTCTGGAACCCCGCGACTCGCGGGGTTTGATGCTTTAATTGCCGCGACTCGCGGAGACTTTCTGACACCACCGACAGAACCCTAAATCTGTATTAATTACGGAGTATTTATTAATAATTATTATTTAACCCTAATTATTATTATTATTATTATTATTAGTTTTATTTTTACTTTTACTTTTTATTTAATTTATGTATTTAGTATTAATTAGTTTTATTAAATTGTAAAATTAATAGTTTTATAAAATAATAATATAAAAATAATATTTTTATAAAATTGTACTTTTTACAACTTTTTGTATATTTTTATATTTTGTCCCTTTTTAATCGTTTTAACGTAATATTTATATTTTTAGCTCATATTTAATTTTAAACTTAGTTTTTGCCATAGTCATTTTTACTCCTATATTTTTAGGCTTTGCCGTAGAATTCCTTAAGTGCTTTTTCTTTAGACTAAGATTTAGGTACTTTAGAATTTTGCGACGCCTTTTTAAGTTTTAGTTTCTTTTTAAGTTATTCCCATTTGGGATTTAGTTTCTCCTGTAAGCTTTAATATTTTTAGACCTTTTACTATGTATCAATTATCATTCCAATTAGTAATATCAATTTGCGATTATAATTTTAAGTTAGTTGTAGTAATAAGGTTAGGTTAGTAAAGTATTTTTAAGTTTTTATAAGTTTCTTTTATTTTTCCGTCACCTTTTATTTTTCAACCATTTTTTTTTCTTTTTCGACCTTTTGCGACGAACTCTTTTTCTCTCTTATTTCTCGTCATTCTAGTTTTTAGGACTTAGAATTTTTTCTACTTCTTATCTAAATTTTCTTAAAATTACGAAAATTTATTTTAAGTGGTTAAATTAATAGACATCAAAATTTTCTGGTTCGTAGTAATAGTTGGATTTGTACGTGGACCGGGTTATTGGAGCCAAACAGTCCTCAATTATATTGAGACCAAACGAATCCTGCCCCTCTGCTGCATCTTTTGGCTATTCGAAACGTGGGCAAAATCAGAAAAGTCTATTGATTGGATAACTTATTATAATTTTTCTTTCCTTTTTAAAACTAATAGGATATTCAGTGAATGCACCGAGCAAGACGTTCATCACCTTTTGTACGTTCACCACCTGTAACTAGATCAAGACATTTAGCAAATATAACCGCCGTTGATTTTTCTTTAGAATAGTCATCCAGTAGACCAAGTACTTCAGTTCAAATTTCCGATAATCCATTTTTTGAACCCGACCTCACAATTGAGAATCCGGAGAATATTCAGGAACGGTTCGTAGATCCTGAACCACTAAACTTTCCTCCGGAACCACCAATCATTCAAACAGAGATTGTTGAGGAACGAACCATTAAATCAGAATCATCTAGTGATACCGATTCAACAAATTCAATTATGGAGAATCTGGAACCTTTAAGTATGGAAGACCGAATGAGAGCTAAACGCACTGGCCAAGGTCACGCAATTACTCATCCAGACATTAATGCGCCAGATTATGAAATCAAAGGACAAATTCTACACATGGTGACTAATCAATGCCAATTTAGTGGTGCGCCGAAGGAAGATCCAAATGAACATCTACGTACCTTTAATAGGATCTGCACACTATTTAAAATACGAGAAGTGGAGGATGAACAGATATATCTCATGTTATTTCCCTGGACTTTAAAGGGAGAAGCCAAAGATTGGTTGGAATCGTTACCTGAAGGGGCGATCGATACATGGGACGTTTTAGTTGACAAATTTCTTAAACAATTCTTTCCTGCATCTAAAGCCGTAAGACTTCAAGCAGAAATTGTTACGTTTACACAGAAACCAAATGAAACTCTATATGAGGCGTGGACAAGATATGGAAAGTTATTAAGAGGATGTCCGCAACATGGTTTAGACACCTGTCAAATAGTACAAATATTCTACCAAGGATGCGACATCACTACAAGAAAAGACATAGATATAGCAGCTGGTGGTTCTATTATGAAGAAAACCGAAACTGATGCTTACAAAATTATTGATAACACTGCTTCCCACTCACATGAGTGGCACCAAGAAAAAGATATCATTAGATCATCTAAAGCAGCTAGAGCCGATTCTAGCCATGACTTAGATTCCATTTCCGCAAAGATAGATGCTGTGGAGAGACGAATGGAAAAGATGACTAAAGATATTCACTCAATACGAATTAGTTGTGAGCAGTGTGGAGGACCACATTTGACAAAAGATTGTCTCAGTATTGAATTAACAATGGAACAAAGAGAGAATATTTCATACATAAACCAAAGGCCTGGAAATAATTATCAGAATAATTATCAACCGCCAAGACCGATTTACAATCAAAACCAGAATTATAACCGAAATATTCCATACAACAACCAACAAGGTCCTAGCAATCAACAAGTATCCAATAATACTTACAATCAGCAAAGACCGAATTTTCAAAACAAACCACCACAACAAACCGATGATAAAAAGCCAAATTTAGAAGATATGATGACGAAGCTAGTTGAAACTCAAACGCAGTTTTTCACATCTCAAAAACAAACTAATGAACAAAATGCTCAAGCATTTAGAAATCAACAAGCTTCTATTCAAAATCTGGAACAAGAAGTAAGTAACCTAGCAAGGTTAATAGGTGAAAGAAAACCGGGAAGTCTACCTAGTGATACAAACGCTAACCCCCGGAATGAAACAGCTAAAGCTATTACCACAAGAAGTGGTACAACACTTAAACCACCTGAAATACCTGTAACTTCTGATGAAACTATTCCTACTCCACAAGAACCACAACCTGATCAAGATAAGGAAAAAGAACCGGTAGTTGAAAAGGTTAATGAAAATAACACAGTTAAGGATAAACCTTACGTTAAACCATACCAACCACCACTTCCTTACCCGAGTAAAATGAAGAAAGAAAAACTTGAAGCCGAGCAATCCAAATTCTTGGATATGTTTAAACAGATAAATGTAAATCTTCCTTTCATTGATGTGATTTCAGGAATGCCTAGATATGCTAAATTCTTGAAAGATCTAATCTCAAATAGAAAGAAAATGGAAGAACTCTCGGCTGTTACTATGAATGCTAATTGTTCAGCAGTGCTGTTGAATAAGATACCAGAAAAATTATCTGATCCAGGAAGTTTCACAATTCCATGTTTTCTGGGTAGTCTTAGTTCAATAGAAGCATTGGCAGACTTAGGTGCTAGTATAAATCTAATGCCGTATTCACTATACGCTAAACTAGACCTTGGAGAATTGAAACCAACCAGAATAAGCATACAACTAGCCGATAGATCAATAAAATATCCTAGAGGGATAATGGAGAACATGCTAGTTAAAGTTGGTACTTTAGTATTTCCAGTAGATTTTGTTGTTTTGGACATGGAAGAAGATTCTCAAGTTCCTCTCATATTAGGAAGACCATTCTTAAACACAGCTAAAGCAATGATAGACGTGTTCGGTAAGAAATTGACCCTAAGTATAGAGGATGAGAGTGTTACCTTTTCAGTTGATAGAGCAATGCAACAACCACAATCTGCAGATGATACATGTTATTATATTCAAACTATAGATGCACATGCAGAATTATTAGAAGAATTTCCAGAATTACAAGGAACAGGAGAATGTTCTTTAGGAGAAGGTAATGAACCAATTGATGAAGCTGAAATGTTAGCTACACTTATAGCTAATGGATATGAACCAACAACAGAAGAAATTCAAATGCTAAAAGAAGAAGACAAATATCGATATAAATCATCGATAGAAGAACCTCCGAAATTAGAGTTAAAGCCACTTCCAAACCATTTGGAATACGCTTATTTACATGGTGAATCTGAATTACCTGTAATAATATCGTCTTCTCTTACTGAAAATGAGAAATCACAACTCATTTCTGTGTTGAAAGCTCATAAACCAGCCATTGCATGGAAGATTCATGATATTAAAGGAATAAGTCCTTCGTATTGCACACATAAAATCCTTATGGAAGAAGGTCATAAAACGTATGTGCAACGCCAACGAAGACTAAATCCTAATATGCAAGATGTAGTTAAGAAAGAGATTATTAAACTGCTAGATGCAGGTTTGATATATCCAATTTCTGATAGTCCATGGGTAAGCCCAGTTCAATGCGTGCCTAAGAAGGGTGGTATGACTGTCATTACAAATGAGAAAAATGAGCTTATTCCTACTAGGACTGTAACAGGATGGCGTGTATGTATTGATTATAGAAAATTAAATGACGCCACCAGAAAAGATCACTTTCCCTTACCTTTCATAGATCAAATGTTGGAAAGATTAGCCGGAAATAGTTACTATTATTTTCTAGATGGATTTTCCGGATATTTTCAAATTCCAATAGCACCCGAAGACCAAGAGAAAACCACATTTACGTGCCCTTATGGTACTTTTGCTTACAAACGCATGCCATTTGGACTTTGCAACGCCCCTGCAACCTTTCAAAGGTGCATGATGGCGATTTTTCACGACATGATAGAAGAATGCATGGAAGTATTCATGGATGACTTTTCAGTCTTCGGTGATACATTTAAATCATGTCTAGTTAATCTGGAACGAATGCTAATTAGATGCGAAAAATCAAATCTAGTACTTAATTGGGAGAAATGCCATTTCATGGTTAAAGAAGGCATCGTTCTTGGACATAAAATTTCAAAAGAAGGAATTGAAGTGGATAGAGCTAAAGTAGATGTAATTGCTAAACTTCCACATCCCACCAATGTTAGAGGAGTTAGGAGTTTTCTAGGGCATGCCGGTTTTTACCGACGTTTTATAAAAGATTTTTCTAAAATTGCCACTCCTATGAATAAACTCCTAGAAAAGGATGCGCCATTCATCTTTTCAGATGAGTGTATCAAATCTTTTAATATTCTTAAAGAAAAACTCACTAATGCGCCGATCATGATAACACCAAATTGGAATCTACCATTTGAACTAATGTGCGATGCAAGTGATTTTGCAATGGGAGCCGTTTTAGGACAAAGGATTGAAAAACGATTTCAACCTATATATTATGCTAGTAAGACATTACAAGGAGCACAAACGAACTATACAACTACTGAAAAAGAACTCCTTGCTATTGTCTTTGCTTTTGACAAATTTCGATCATATCTCGTTCTAGCAAAAACGGTGGTCTATACCGACCATTCTGCTCTTAGATACCTATTTTCAAAACAAGATGCTAAACCAAGATTAATCCGTTGGATCTTACTCTTACAAGAGTTTGATATTGAAATCCGAGATAAAAGAGGAGCAGAAAATCTCGCCGCTGATCATCTTTCTCGTCTTGAAAATCCCGAATTAGAAGTTCTGAATGAATCGGCCATACAAGACAACTTTCCTGATGAATATCTATTGAAGATAGATTATAAAGAAATCCCATGGTTTGCAGACTATGCAAACTACTTAGTTTGTGGATTCCTTGAAAAAGGATTATCGTACCAAAGACGAAAGAAATTCTTCAGTGATATAAAACACTATTTCTGGGAAGATCCACATCTGTTTAAAAGTTGTCCCGATGGAATAATACTCCGATGTGTATTTGGAGATGAAGCTAGTAAAATTTTAAACCATTGTCACACCGGACCAACAGGAGGGCATTATGGGCCTCAACTAACAGCAAGAAAAGTTTATGAAGCTGGATTCTATTGGCCTACAATTTACAAAGACGCACACCTTCTTTGCAAATCCTGTGATGCATGTCAAAGGGCCGGAAAAATAAGTCAACGTGATGAAATGCCACAAAATGTCATCCAAGTATGTGAAGTATTTGACATTTGGGGTATTGACTTTATGGGTCCATTTCCAAAATCTCATAATAATTTATATATACTCGTAGCCATTGATTATGTATCTAAATGGGCGGAAGCACAAGCTCTCCCAACTAACGATGCACGAGTTGTAGTCAACTTTTTAAAACGTCTTTTTGCAAGGTTTGGAACACCGAAAGCTTTAATAAGTGATCGGGGAACTCATTTTTGTAATAATCAACTTGAGAAAGTTCTTAAAAGATATGGAGTAACTCATAAAATCTCCACCGCATATCATCCACAAACAAGTGGACAAGTTGAAAATACCAACCGAGCTTTAAAACGTATTCTAGAGAAAACCGTAGGATCAAATTCGAAGGAATGGTCCATTAAATTGGAGGATGCACTCTGGGCTTTTAGAACAGCCTACAAAACTCCAATTGGAACCACACCTTTTAGACTTGTTTATGGAAAAGCATGTCATCTTCCAGTAGAAATTGAACACAAAGCATTTTGGGCTTTGAAGACATGTAATCTTGATTTACATAAAGCCGGACGTCTACGATTAAGTCAACTAAACGAATTAGAAGAATTAAGACATGAAGCATACGAAAATTCGTTAATCTATAAAGAAAGAACGAAGAAATGGCATGATAAAAGAATCAGAAGTTCAAAAGAATTTAAAGAAGGAGACAGAGTTCTTCTTTTCAATTCACGATTCAAGCTATTTCCTGGAAAATTGAAATCAAGATGGTCTGGACCATTCATAGTCAAAAGAGTTTTCCCATACGGAACGATAGAATTAATAAATTCAAATGGGATAGAATTTAAAGTTAATGGTCACAGAGTTAAACATTACATACATGGTCCGATGGAAGTCGACAACGAAGTTAATCACAATTTCGACACCACAGCTAACTAAGTGTGGGGAGAATCAAGTCTTTAAAGGATAATATGTATTTCTGTTAGAGTTAGATTGTCTGTTTTCGTGTAGTTCTCGAAAATGGAACCCGAATGGTCTTTCCCTAGCAGACCCTAAAGAACTAGTCTTCTCCCCCCATTCTGAATTTTTATTTTTTTTAGGTTTTTACAAAATGAAGACTGCCTGTGAACTAAACCATGGTCTAATGCTACACGCTTTGATCACTAAACGTAATAATGACATACTCCCGAGTGAAATAGTATCAGTAATCAGAGAAAGAATGGACGGAGTTAGAAAAGAATCCAGATGCGAAGATAATAAGTTACAATTTGGTAAAGGAAAATCAAAATCCGCAGCGAAAAGAAGAGCACGACACCTAGAACGATGTCACAAATGCGGAAAATGGTCACATGGAGGTAAATGTTCAAATAATCAAACCTATTCAAATACCGAATTTGTTACTTTATGCAGAGACGGACCGTTCATATGTTTAGAAGAAAAGACACTGAATGCTCGAGGTTACGCCTATGTAGCCATGGAAAATCAATTAAACCGACTATCTTATGAATGGGATAGATCATATAACTAAGAAATCTATTTCACAGGTATGTCTGTACAGTTTTTATTTTTATTTTTATTTTTAACCTTTTGATAATAAACGCTAATTTGTTCGCTAAAAAGTATTAAATTGATATTGAATAAAATTAGGTTTGGCGACCGAAATTATTGATATCATTCAAAAATTTATTACATCACTGCGAAATTTAACGTTTATTCTTAAGGTATAAATATCTTTAATCAATCAACCCAAAATATTTCAAAAATTCGTCATGAGTTAAATTAGGTCTTGGAACCGAAATTACTTTACCGAAAAGAGGGGCGCATATTTTTGATAATATTTGATTGATTAAAGTGGGATAAAAAGACAAAAAGATTTTATTTTTACCATATTTTTAAAATTAATATTTAAATCTTAAATTAATATTGTAAACTTTATAAAAACAATATATTTAAAATTGTAAATATTTGAAAAATTAATATAAGTTTGGTGTGAATTTATAATATGAATTTTTAAATTAAGATTGGTGTGAACTTTTAATTTTTAAAATATAAATTTTTAATTTTATGCATTTCAAATTTTAAGTTTGGTGTGAATTTTTAATATTAATTTTGAATTTCATATTTAAGTTGTGTGAATTTAAAAACAAAAACTTACTTTATCTCATTAAGTTAAGAATATGATTTTTAAAATTCGTCGTAAGTTGAAGACTAGGTCTTTGAACCGAAATTGCTTTACCCAAGGGAGGGACGAGAACTTTTATTATCATTATTTTTAATCTTTTTGATTTAAAGTATGCCAAAAACATTAAAAAACCCAAAAATCTTAGCTTTTAAAACAATCGCTACAAAAAGACAAATTTTAAAATTTTGTCGAGAGACGGACTAGGACATCGATCCGAAACGACCTCGTCCTAAATAACAAGGGAAACAAAATTTTAAAATTAATTTCTTAATTGTTTTCAAAAGTTAATGATTATAAAAAAAAAAAAAAAAAAAAAAAAAAAAAAACTCCGCGAGTCGCGGAGTTTAAAGGGTGTTTCACCGCGACTCGCGGGAGGACCAAAACCCAGAAAAAAAATAATAAACACCCGAACTAATCAGTCCACAACCTCAAAACCGAAAAACACAGCGAAAAACTGCATCCGAAAAACCCGAAAAACACCCCCAAAAATCACAATTTTTAACCGTTAATCACCAGTCGACAACGAAGTTAATCACAATTTCGACACCACAGCTAACTAAGTGTGGGGAGAATCAAGTCTTTAAAGGATAATATGTATTTCTGTTAGAGTTAGATTGTCTGTTTTCGTGTAGTTCTCGAAAATGGAACCCGAATGGTCTTTCCCTAGCAGACCCTAAAGAACTAGTCTTCTCCCCCCATTCTGAATTTTTATTTTTTTTAGGTTTTTACAAAATGAAGACTGCCTGTGAACTAAACCATGGTCTAATGCTACACGCTTTGATCACTAAACGTAATAATGACATACTCCCGAGTGAAATAGTATCAGTAATCAGAGAAAGAATGGACGGAGTTAGAAAAGAATCCAGATGCGAAGATAATAAGTTACAATTTGGTAAAGGAAAATCAAAATCCGCAGCGAAAAGAAGAGCACGACACCTAGAACGATGTCACAAATGCGGAAAATGGTCACATGGAGGTAAATGTTCAAATAATCAAACCTATTCAAATACCGAATTTGTTACTTTATGCAGAGACGGACCGTTCATATGTTTAGAAGAAAAGACACTGAATGCTCGAGGTTACGCCTATGTAGCCATGGAAAATCAATTAAACCGACTATCTTATGAATGGGATAGATCATATAACTAAGAAATCTATTTCACAGGTATGTCTGTACAGTTTTTATTTTTATTTTTATTTTTAACCTTTTGATAATAAACGCTAATTTGTTCGCTAAAAAGTATTAAATTGATATTGAATAAAATTAGGTTTGGCGACCGAAATTATTGATATCATTCAAAAATTTATTACATCACTGCGAAATTTAACGTTTATTCTTAAGGTATAAATATCTTTAATCAATCAACCCAAAATATTTCAAAAATTCGTCATGAGTTAAATTAGGTCTTGGAACCGAAATTACTTTACCGAAAAGAGGGGCGCATATTTTTGATAATATTTGATTGATTAAAGTGGGATAAAAAGACAAAAAGATTTTATTTTTACCATATTTTTAAAATTAATATTTAAATCTTAAATTAATATTGTAAACTTTATAAAAACAATATATTTAAAATTGTAAATATTTGAAAAATTAATATAAGTTTGGTGTGAATTTATAATATGAATTTTTAAATTAAGATTGGTGTGAACTTTTAATTTTTAAAATATAAATTTTTAATTTTATGCATTTCAAATTTTAAGTTTGGTGTGAATTTTTAATATTAATTTTGAATTTCATATTTAAGTTGTGTGAATTTAAAAACAAAAACTTACTTTATCTCATTAAGTTAAGAATATGATTTTTAAAATTCGTCGTAAGTTGAAGACTAGGTCTTTGAACCGAAATTGCTTTACCCAAGGGAGGGACGAGAACTTTTATTATCATTATTTTTAATCTTTTTGATTTAAAGTATGCCAAAAACATTAAAAAACCCAAAAATCTTAGCTTTTAAAACAATCGCTACAAAAAGACAAATTTTAAAATTTTGTCGAGAGACGGACTAGGACATCGATCCGAAACGACCTCGTCCTAAATAACAAGGGAAACAAAATTTTAAAATTAATTTCTTAATTGTTTTCAAAAGTTAATGATTATAAAAAAAAAAAAAAAAAAAAAAAAAAAAACTCCGCGAGTCGCGGAGTTTAAAGGGTGTTTCACCGCGACTCGCGGGAGGACCAAAACCCAGAAAAAAAATAATAAACACCCGAACTAATCAGTCCACAACCTCAAAACCGAAAAACACAGCGAAAAACTGCATCCGAAAAACCCGAAAAACACCCCCAAAAATCACAATTTTTAACCGTTAATCACCAAATCTTTTGCTAAAATCATGTTGAGAAGGATGCTATCTAAGAATTACTCAAGAAAAACGGTAAATTTCTACACCTAAACACCATTTAATTCGAAATTAAGTGTTATTGAGCTATTTTTTCCCCAATTTGATTTTGATGCTTTTTAGTGTAATTAGGCTTAAATTGTTTATGTATTATGCTTGTATAACCTAGATTGATGCTGTTTAACATGATTAGAAGCCTTAAACTTCAAATTTTGAATAATCTAGGGTTTGTGTTCTTGAGCAAATTTGGGGCTTTTCGATATAAACAGGTTATGGCCGATTTTTGTCATGAATTGTTGCTAAATTGAGTAGTGTAACATGTCTAGGTAGTTAAATGATCCAAACTTTGAGCCTAAACATGATTTTGAGAATTAAAGTGGACTTTTTCAAGTCTAAAATTCATGAACTTGATTTTTGAAAGATAATGCCATTTGAGACTTGTTTAATTGCTAGTAATGATTATTTTGACATGATATTTGAGTTGAATGCTTATGAACTTGGCGAAAATTTTCGTATATGCTTATTTGAAAAAGTGTAGATTTGATAAAAATGTGAAAATAAGCTTAAGTTTGATATAAATTGATAATGTCATTGTAATTATTTTGATTGATGATTTTGATGACACTAATGCATATTTGGATGCACAAAAATTGTGTTTGATGTGTTTTGCAGAATGAAAGGGGTGAATCTTCATCCCAAGCCCGCAATGCTCCTGCTGAGAATTTGGAACAACAGGAGGTGGATAACTACTACAAGCAGGATATACCTCATCCAGTCATGACCTTTTCTGATATGCACTTGGAAGAGTTGCACCCGAACCTGAGATTTGACAGACTTTGGATAGATTATCCAAAATATCAACGGGGTTTGCATACTCTTCATTCCAAGGTTGTTGAGGTACCGAGGGTCATAGAATGGGGACCCTTAGAAGCTGTAGAATTGGCCGGGCCAATTAGGGAATTACTTGTACAGAGGTATGGTAATTCTTCTTTTAATGACTGGGTATGTTTATTCACCATACGTAGACCTGTATATAAAGTATGGTGTGAAGAATTGTTATGTAGTATAGAGTTGAATGATCGGGTAGCTAGTTTAACCGATCGTTCTTTTATTAGATTTTTGTTAGGCGGTTCGATGCGCCACATGTCTTTACTGGACATGGCTCAGGCTTTACGTATATATACGCCTGAGGAGTTAGCGTCTGCCGATTGTAGAGGATTGATACTAAACGGTAGAAAGATAGATGAAAATTTTGATACACACGGTGTGTGGAGTCAAATGACAAGCCATCACCGTTTCAAAGGAGGAAATTACTCTTATTTGGATATAGTTAGAGCCGAATTAAGAGTGATACATAGGTTTTTAGCTAATTCGATTACACAAAGGGGTAAAAACAAGGAAAAAGTAAATGAACAGGATTTGTTTTACCATATGTGTATTCGAGACCCACAAAGCGCTGTAAGTATACCATATTGTGTGGGTTATTATTTATCAGCTATGGTTCGGGGGATGCGACCACATAGCATAATAGGAGGTGGTATTTTTATTACTTTGATTGGTGAATATCTCGGTGTGGATATAAGTCGGGGGGGATTATTACTAGAAGAGCCGGAACCCCCACGATACTATAGGTTTAAATGTATACCATGGTGCGAAAGTTTTGAAGAGGCGAAATAACGCCGCAGTACGATACCATGGTAGACATCCACAGGTGGAGAGAAACCAGCAACAAGGTAATGTAGGAGGGGGGAATGAGATGCAAGAAATGCATAGGTTTATAGCTTCTCAGGAATACGAAAATGCTAGACAGAGAGCATTTGAAGATTGGCAAGTTCATCAGAACCAAATCATAGCTCATTGCCAACATATAGGTAGAAACTATATTCCTACACCGAAACCCATCTTCCCTCCTTGGTCTATAGAGATGCAGCCACCATATCCTACGTATGACCCTGCCGAAGCATTCTATAGCACTTATGGTTATGCCTGGAACCCCTATTGGTACCAATATCATCCTTAGTATACTTATTATTTTTTATTTATTTATTTATTTTGTAATTTGTAATTATTGATAAATTTAATACTGTTGTTAATATTGTAATCATTTTTTATAATTATCTAACTTTTATTCTTAGATTTTAATAATTTTTGAATGTGGGGTAATATACCAAACTTCAAAAATATGTATATATGTTTGCAGTTTATCTTATGTACACAACAGGGTAAAACAACGCATTTTCAAAGACTGGCATTAAGTTCAGCAAAAGCAACTAATTTTGACGACAAGATGCAAAATATATGTGAAATAACAACAAGACGGAATGAACAAATGATGTGCACCATTTATCATTCAGCAAACAAACGCCAATATATTTGGAAACTTTGGTAAAATTTAATCATTTTCACACAAATCACCCTCAATAATTTAAATTGTTACTGATTTCTTGCAAATGTGTAAGACTCCATGCACATAGCTTGTCTAACATATAAGCAAACAGCGGAAGACTCCTAGGGAACCTGAGAATAAACATGCTAACAAGTGTCAACACAAAGGTTGGTGAGTTCATAGTTTTAATGTTTTGCATAATCTGTACATAAAGATGGATCACAAGATTTCAGTTGTTTCATCCAGAAACGTTTATCAAAATATTCTACAAGATTGAGCACCCTGGTAACTAAACTTTAACGTTATAATAAGTACCCATGTTTTAACATACATGCAACCAACATGTACAATACACGCAAACCAACGTGTACTAAACTCAAATAGCACACGTCTGTTTTATAGTTCAGGCTAGGGTTTCTATATCTGGAACAGACGGGGGTGATAATGCTAAAAACGAACATATATTTCATAGCATTATTCCTCAAGAAAGACAAGCTTTTAGTTGCAATTGTTCTATTTACAAGTGATATTCGTTTGTATAATAAAAGGTGAAGACAAAAGACAGATTCGACGAATTTTAGACGCAAACGACCAAAAAGCTCAAAAGTACAAAAGACAATCAAAAAGGTTCCAATTATTGATAAGAAACGTCTCGAAATTACAAAAGTACAAGATTCAAAACGCAAAGTACAAGATATTAAATTGTACGCGAGGACGTTCGAAAATCCGGAACCGGGACCAGAGTCAACTTTTAACGCTCGACGCAACGGACTAAAAATTACAAGTTAACTATGTATATAAATATAATATAATATATAATTAATTATATTAATTATATATATATTATATTTATAAATAAAAAACCGTCGGCAGAGAAAAACTCCAAGGACTGAGCTGTAAAAGTAACCTCCGCAACTCGCGGAGTTTGAAGAGGTTTTCACCGCGAGTCGCGGAGCCCCAAAATTGAAAACTGCCTATAAAGCCAACCGAATTCTGATCAAAATCATCATCTTTTTCTTCCTCATTCATACGTAAAATTTATATTTATATTTATAATTTATATTTTAATTTTAATTATAATTCTAATAATAAGGGTATGTTAGCGAATATTGTAAGGGTGTAAGTCGAAATTCTGTCCGTGTAACGCTACGCTATTTTTAATCATTGTAAGTTATGTTCAACCTTTTTACATTAATGTCTCGTAGCTAAGTTATTATTATGCTTATTTAAAACGAAGTAATCATGATGTTGGGCTAATTACTAAAATTGGGTAATTGGGCTTTGTACCATAATTGGGGTTTGGACAAAAGAACGACACTTGTGGAAATTAGACTATGGGCTATTAATGGGCTTTATATTTGTTTAACTAAATGAAAGTTTGTTAATGTTAATATAAAGATTTACAATTGGGCGTCCCTATAAATTACCATATACACTCAATCGGACACGATGGGCGGGGTATTTATATGTACGAATAATCGTTCATTTAACCGGACACGGGAATGGATTAATAGCCACTAGAATAATTAAAACAGGGGTGAAATTACATTCAAGGGTAATTGGTGTAATTGTTAACAAAGTAGTAAAACCTTGGTTTACACGCAGTCGATAACCTGGTGTATTCATTAAACAAAGTATTAAAACCTTGTTACAATTCGAATCCCCAATTAGTTGGAATATTTAACTTCGGGTATAAGAATAATTTGATGAGGACACTCGCACTTTATATTTATGACTGATGGACTGTTATGGACAAAAACCAGACGGACATATTAAATAATCCAGGACAAAGGACAATTAACCCATGGGCATAAAACTAAAATCAACACGTCAAACATCATGATTACGGAAGTTTAAATAAGCATAATTCTTTTATTTCATATTTAATTTCCTTTATTTTATATTTAATTGCACTTCTAATTATCGCACTTTTATTTATTGTTATTTAATCGCACTTTTAATTATCGTACTTTTTAATTATCGCAATTTTATTTTATCGCACTTTTATTATTCGCAATTTCATTATCGTTATTTACTTTACGCTTTAAATTAAGTCTTTTATTTATTTAATATTTTACATTAGGTTTTAACTGCGACTAAAGTCTTAAAATCGACAAACCGGTCTTTAAACGGTAAAAACCCCCCTTTATAATAATAATATTACTTATATATATGTTTGTATTTTTATAAAAGTAAACTAATATAGCGTTGAGCTTTGTTTAAAGATTTCCCTGTGGAACGAACCGGACTTACTAAAAACTACACTACTGTACGATTAGGTACACTGCCTATAAGTGTTGTAGCAAGGTTTAAGTATATCCATTCTATAAATAAATAAATATCTTGTGTAAAATTGTATCGTATTTAATAGTTTTTCCTGCTAAAATTAATAACTATTTTATATACACCTCGCATAACATCAGGGGTGTCAAGCCCTATGGATCCATATACTACTACTCGCGCCCACCAGTTCTTATAACTGGCAGTTAACAGTTACCAAAGCTAAGGGATTTTCGGTTCAAACTCAGTGTAGAATTTAGTATGTACTTGTATCCATTGCGTTTAAAATAAAGTACATGTATTCTCAGCCCAAAAATATATATTGCAAAAGCAATTAAAAGGGGATCAATGAAACTCACCTTAGCAGCACATAAGGTCATTCACCAAAATGAAACTCGGATTACCAAATAACCGTAGATCTCAACCTAGAGAACATATGTTGGTCAATAAATGTTTATCAAGCTAGGTCAGGTCATAGTGTATCACAATCCTAATGCTCGAGATCGACATACAAAAGTTATCCAAAGTCATTTCAAAAAGTCGATTTTGACAATAGTTCAACAAAACGAGACATACCTTATATAAGGATTCATTTACTCGGTTGGTAATATTCAAAAATCCAATTTATCAATCTTGCAAACAAGTTGTTTTAAATATTAATTGCAGATTCAAAAGCAATTACAATTAACGTCAATCATAATTCAGTTGATCGTATCTTTTAATCCGTTCATCGAAACTATTCGATATCTAAATGAAAAGTTATTGATTTTTCGCCAGCTTTCCAAAAACATGTATATCATATACCTTTTACCAGTAATATATGTATTTAATTCGTGAATCATTATAAACTGTTTAGCGATGAAATTTAGCATACAAGCATGTATAAATATATATACTCGAGCACTAGATATGGATACACAATTAATATATAAAAGATAAAATATGAGTGCTTACGTACCAATATTGAGATTTAATATTGTAGGAAATTACGTAGACGCAACAGAGATGATAAACACTAGGTTTGATTCACAAATATACCCCCGAATATTACCCATAACCTCTTTGACAATAACCCATAATTTTCTTAGCTCTAGCTTGCTCGAAAACCTGTTTCGAAATCATTTGGACATCCCTCCGTCGTGATATTATATATATATTATTATTTTTGTATCGTAAAAATAATAATACTAATACTATTAATAATAAGATTAATAATAATAATCTTAATATTAATAATAATAATTATTATTATAATTATAATAATTATAAATAATAAATTAAATAAATAACATAAGTAATACGGAGTAATATAAAGTGTGAGAAAACTGAACCAGAATCGTGCAATTTATAGAACTTTTTCTGAAAAAGCACCCCATGCGATCGCATGGGATTTGTGCTTCAAGGCCATGCGATCGCATGGCCCTCTGATCCAGCTCACAAACTTTTGTTTTCTTGTTTGTCGACATATTATTTAAATATATATAATATATTTAATTTATATAATTAATTATATATTATATTAAATTCATGTGCATAGTTGACCTGTAATTTTCGTTCCGATGACTCGTACGTTGTTACTCAACTTATGTCCCGGTTTCGGTTTCTCAAATGCATTTTCGTACATTTAGAAAACTTGCATTTTACATTTCGTGACATGTACCTTTGTCAAAATATAGCCTTAAATTATCCATAAACTATATCACTCAAAGTATATTTTAATCTTTCGAGTGTTTTGGTCATTTACTTCTATAAATCATTGTCTCGTTATTTATTAATATAATAGTATTTATCAAACGTTTCATAACCAAGTTAATATCTATTCTCGATATTTTTAAACACGTTTTAAAATATATGTCGCAAGTTATTCATACAATTAATATTCCAACTTATCATATATATTCAAATAAATATTTAAACCAATAAGTTAATGTACGGTATTAAACAATTAATACATTGTTATGTTTTCAAGTTATAGTATATATATATATATATATATATATATATATATATATATATATATATATATATATATATATATATATATATATATATATATATATGTATCTATATACATATAATTGTTCGCGAATTGTCAAGAACAACCGAAAGGTATTTGAATATATGAAAGTAGTTCAAAAATTTTGAGATTCAGTTTACAGACTTTGCTTATCGTGTCGGAAATGTTAATCATACAAAGATTAAGTTTAAATTTGGTTAGAAATTTCCGGGTCATCACAGTACCTACCCGTTAAAGAAATTTCGTCCCGAAATTTGGGTGAGGTCGTCATGACTAACAATAAAAATGTTTTCATGCCGTATATGAGTCGATAAATAGAGTTTTATCACAGTTTGAATAATATGGATAAAACAATCCAATTACTCGAAGCGTATGAGAGAAGTTATCATAATAGAGTGAAATAGAGATTCGTCTTATCTTTTGACGTAGTAACGATTGGTTTCTGAAATTTAAGAATTAGAAAATCTTCATAATAAGATTTGATTCTTCGAAATTTAAGGAAATTATGATTTCCTTTGATTAAATGCGTAATCTGCCTCGATTGTTATGTCTGATATTTCGCTATAAATTAACTACTTCCATTTCATTATTTTCACCACTCCTACATCTTCTTCCTCATTTCATACTTCAAAAGATTGTGAAATGCTTCATCCAGTTCTGATTCTTGATATACTTTTAACTTTCATATCTGTCATTCTTCTTTTTCATCTACCACCAAAGGAAGTTATTTTCTTCTACTATTACCTTGGGGTTATAGTGTTTTTCATTATCTCGTGTCTTTATATTGCTATACGCATTGATATACACGGTTTGTAATTTCGGGGTTGTTATCGGGCTTTATATTCTCCATTATATTTCGGAGCTTCATGCTTTTGTTTTCTCTTCCCGACCTTAATTCAAGCGGATAATGGTCCAGAATTCGTAGGTATGAAGTTTCAGACGAACATAACTAATGTTCTAAGAAAGAAATGATAATAGCACAATCTGACTTGTCAAATTACCAGAATACCTCAAAAAAGACCGAATCATTAAGAAAATATTTTCTTGATATTTTTAGAGATTATATAGAATGAAAGAGTTATGTAACATGGTTCATGATGAGGGTATGATATGTGAACCTTTATCACGTTCCATTAGAAACTCAGCATGACTTACTGTAATATAATCACGTTGATCAAGTGTCATTATATTATATTAACTCATGCTTCAATTCCCAACATTACTTCAAAACATTTATATTTTAAACTTGAAAGTTTCAGAATTTAGAAACTAAAATAGTTTCTTTTATGGTGTAACACAGATATCGTAAAGAGAAAATTGATTTTCGATAAGAATGATTATGAAATTATCTTCAGAAATATGGAGGATATTTATAATGAAAGATACGATGATATCTTAGAATTTCTAATATCAGAGGATGATGAAGAATATTGTCCGCAAGGGTTTAGATTCGGAAGCAAGGTATTCGTTAATGGCTTCAACAGATACTGAATCATTTGGATTCTTTGAAGACAGGTTTCGTCCTTGTGATTTATCCACAGCCTCCTTCATACTTTGCTCAATCCGTTTTCCAGTTTCAAACCTTCTCTTTTTCTGAGCTTTGCCAACACATTATTCCTTATCATAAAACTTTTGGCTGTTAAGGTCGTTTACAGTTTTTGCTGCTTCATCAGCATTCAAAGTTATCATAACCGAATCGCCGGTTATCAATCTGAGGTGTTTTCAAAAGTTTGAAGGGTTTGCATGAAGATTGTAATTGTCAATATACATATAATGTTCTAGAATTTTGAACGATAAATATTCTTTTTTTTTCTGGGTTTATGAATAGAAGTGATGTTCTACCACAGTTTTGAAGTCAAAGTATAGCATTTAAAAGATGTAAGAATCTAAGAGTGATGTTTTCTGTTAAATCTTGGCTTGGATTCTAATTTTTCAAAATCAGAATATGTAATTGAATTTGTATGGAAACGATTGTATATCGCTGTGAGCATAGTTAATAATTTTGAATCAAAGTTGAAGAGTGTACAGTATAACATATTAATTGTGAACTTATACATTTTCTGGGAATTACCTACCAGTTAAAGATTTCACAAGTAATATTTTGTACAAAAGAATTTTTATTACCGTCTTTATGAAAATATATGTATGTATATTTTCTTCAGATGTAATACAGATTTGATGAGTTAATATCATATTAAGCTCATTTGATTTTTGAGTTGAATTAGAAATGAATAAAACATTAAAGATTTAATAATCTTTACGGAGTATTTCACTAATGTAATCAATACTCAGTTTTATTCATATTTTCTCAGTGAATCATGTTGGTGCTCATGGAACTCTTGCTAACTTCGCAAGGTACGAATGATGTTTTCTAGAAAGTTTCGAATACATCGAAGATGAAAGTATAAAATCAACCATATAATTGAATAATATACTTAGTTTATTATGAAATGGAATTCATTGAGTTGGAAACAGAGATTGTAGTTAACGATGGTTAAGTCATTAACGAAGTATGTACATCATAGCATATTAGTAATATGAATTAACCGAGTAGTACCTACCAGTTAAGATTCACACGTAATAACTTGGTACGAAAAGATTTATTTTGATTTCAAAATTCATATATATTAAATATACATAAAATTTCTTCAGGGGAAATGAGTTAATACTTCATCGGTTATTGTTGCTGGTATTTCTTGGTAACTACGGTGCGTATGACGTTGATGCTCGTGGAACAGATTATGAAGTTGAGATTTGCGATGCGGATGTTGTTGGTGGTGGTAATGGTACTGTTGGTGTTGTTGTCGGTGGTACTGTTGATGCCGGTGATGCTGCTGGTGCTTGTAACCTTTGCACCATATTCTCCAAAGCCACTACCAGAGCGCGAAGCTCGTTGACTTCTTCTACTACACCGGGATGATTGGCGGTTCGGACGAGCGGATGAATAAGATCCAGAATTTGAGAGAGTATATGATCATGACGAGATATTCTGGAGATGAGAGAGAAAATGGTATTATGAATAGGTTCGCCGGTAAGTGCTTCAGGTTCTTCGCCAAGAGGGAAATGTGGTCGATGGAAGGGATCGCCTTCTTCTTGTCTCCAATAATTAAGTAGGCTACGAACCCATCCCCAATTCATCCAGAATAGATGATGGCTAATTGGTTGATCCATTCCAGTTACACTTTTTTCAGAGTTCAAGAGAATATCCATATCGGAATAGCTGTCGGAATTTAAGGAATTTGAACTAGATACGGGATCCATCTTGTATAATTAGATAGATGATTTTTGATATGAAATAGATTATAGAATTTAGTTTGGTATTCTTCAATACATAATTTACATATGTATATATAATACCAAATTCCATAAATCACGGAGAAATTTTCGAAAGATGTCAGGAAAAGTTTACAGTAACAGATACGCTAAGATATGAATTTTTGTCTATACACTATTTACGCAATCAATGCAGTAAAATGTGTCTAGACTTAAGAATGATAAGCATGTAATTTTCGACAAGAAATGATAAGAAAAATTTTTAACATGCAGACACGGTCGAAGTCCAGACTTACTAATGCATCTTAACAACTATCAGTTAGACACATTCATGCAAGACCTGGTTCGCTAGGACCAACGCTCTGATACCAACTGTGACGATCGCTCCAAATCCATATGGACGAACACGTCATTCATCGATTTCATTGCGAGGTATTTGACCTCTATATGATATGTTTTGTAAACATTGCATTCTTTTGAAAAGGCACACCATAAATGAATATTTAAATCAAAGGTTTTCGACATTTGATGATTTCTACATATAGACAATCACCGTAAATAATAGTTTACAATAGTACTTCCATTGACAATGCAGTCAAAATAAGATACACGGTGATGATTTGGTGAATGCAACGTTTCCTTGATAAACATGTCATGTAAGACTCCATGCACATAGCTTGTCTAACATATAAGCAAACAGCGGAAGACTCCTAGGGAACCTGAGAATAAACATGCTAACAAGTGTCAACACAAAGGTTGGTGAGTTCATAGTTTTAATGTTTTGCATAATCTGTACATAAAGATGGATCACAAGATTTCAGTTGTTTCATCCAGAAACGTTTATCAAAATATTCTACAAGATTGAGCACCCTGGTAACTAAACTTTAACGTTATAATAAGTACCCCTGTTTTAACATACATGCAACCAACATGTACAATACACGCAAACCAACGTGTACTAAACTCAAATAGCATACGTCTGTTTTATAGTTCAGGCTAGGGTTTCTATACCTGGAACAGACGGGGGTGTCAAGCCCTATGGATCCATATACTACTACTCGCGCCCACCAGTTCTTATAACTGGCAGTTAACAGTTACCAAAGCTAAGGGATTTTCGGTTCAAACTCAGTGTAGAATTTAGTATGTACTTGTATCCATTGCGTTTAAAATAAAGTGCATGTATTCTCAGCCCAAAAATATATATTGCAAAAGCAATTAAAAAGGGATCAATGAAACTCACCTTAGCAGCACATAAGGTCATTCACCAAAATGAAACTCGGATTACCAAATAACAGTAGATCTCAACCTAGAGAACATATGTTGGTCAATAAATGTTTATCAAGCTAGGTCAGGTCATAGTGTATCACAATCCTAATGCTCGAGATCGACATACAAAAGTTATCCAAAGTCGTTTCAAAAAGTCAATTTTGACAATAGTTCAACAAAACGAGACATACCTTATATAAGGATTCCTTTACTCGGTTGGTAATATTCAAAAATCCAATTTATCAATCTTGCAAACAAGTTGTTTTAAATATTAATTGCAGATTCAAAAGCAATTACAATTAACATCAATCATAATTCAGTTGATCGTATCTTTTAATCCGTTCATCGAAACTATTCGATATCTAAATGAAAAGTTATTGATTTTTCGCCAGCTTTCCAAAAACATGTATATCATATACCTTTTACCAGTAATATATGTATTTAATTCGTGAATCATTATAAACTGTTTAGCGACGAAATTTAGCATACAAGCATGTATAAATATATATACTCGAGCACTAGATATGGATACACAATTAATATATAAAAGATAAAATATGAGTGCTTACGTACCAATATTGAGATTTAATATTGTAGGAAATTACGTAGACGCAACAGAGATGATAAACACTAGGTTTGATTCACAAATATACCCCCGAATATTACCCATAACTCTTTGACAATAACCCATAATTTCCTTAGCTCTAGCTTGCTCGAAAACCGGTTTCGAAATCATTTGGACATCCCTCCGTCGTGATATTATATATATATTATTATTTTTGTATCGTAAAAATAATAATACTAATACTATTAATAATAAGATTAATAATAATAATCTTAATATTAATAATAATAATTATTATTATAATTATAATAATTATAAATAATAAATTAAATAAATAACATAAGTAATACGGAGTAATATAAAGTGTGAGAAAACTGAACCAGAATCGTGCAATTTATAGAACTTTTTCTGAAAAAGCACCCCATGCGATCGCATGGGATTTGTGCTTCAAGGCCATGCGATCGCATAGCCCTCTGATCCAGCTTACAAACTTTTGTTTTCTTGTTTGTCGACATATTATTTAAATATATATAATATATTTAATTTATATAATTAATTATATATTATATTAAATTCATGTGCATAGTTGACCTGTAATTTTCGTTCTGATGACTCGTACGTTGTTACTCAACTTATGTCCCGGTTTCGGTTTCTCAAATGCATTTTCGAACACTTAGAAAACTTGCATTTTACGTTTCGTGACACGTACCTTTGTCAAAATATAGCCTTAAATTATCCATAAACTATATCACTCAAAGTATATCTTAATCTTTCGAGTGTTTTGGTCATTTACTTCTATAAATCATTGTCTCGTTATTTATTAATATAATAGTATTTATCAAACGTTTCATAACCAAGTTAATAACTATTCTCAATATTTTTAAACATGTTTTAAAATATACGTCGCAAGTTATTCATACAATTAATATTCCAACTTATCATATATATTCAAATAAATATTTAAACCAATAAGTTAATGTACGGTATTAAACAATTAATACATTGTTACGTTTTCAAGTTATAGTATATATATATATGTATCTATATACATATAATTGTTCGCGAATTGTCAAGAACAACCGAAAGGTATTTGAATATATGAAAGTAGTTCAAAAATTTTGAGATTCAGTTTACAGACTTTGCTTATCGTGTCGGAAATGTTAATCATACAAAGATTAAGTTTAAATTTGGTTAGAAATTTCCGGGTCATCACACTACAAATTTAGCTTAATGTAATAATCATGTGTTTTTACTTATTATAATCGGATCAAATTATACGTGCCATTGATATATTGTTTTACAAATCGATTATGATCAAAAGTTACATAGTGATTTTAATGGTGTTTATATGTGCCATCGACTTTGTTGTTGATTAGTATGACTTGCTGAGATTATTATGCTCTACTATTTGATGTATAAATTGGCATGATTATGATCTTACAATTATACATGTACTTGTTTGTGCGTAATTTTTGCTATATTATTAATGAGAATTTGGTATAATTCTCTATTGAATTTTGTTGATTATAGTTGTCGGTGTTATAAAATCCTAAACAACTATTTGAATGATACTCGGTGTATGTGTATGTTTAACGCCTTGAAACGAGTAAATTTTTTTTTTTTTTTTTTTAAAAAGTTAAACATCTGGCCTGACCACGGCTTATGCCGCGGCGCGGCCCATACTGTCGCGGTGCGACATATCACTGTAAAAATTGCCTTCTTAACTCAAGTTCTGATTTCAAATGCTTTGTATTGCCGCGGCGCGAAGCCTCTTGCCGCGGCGCGACCCAACACGGGTCCAGGTCCTGACCTGCAACTTTGAACTTAAACCAAAATTTTCACATTTTAACATTTCATCATTTCTCAAAACGTTTCGACAACAGAATACATAAACAAGCTAAACTTCTAAGACTTACATTCATCATTTAGAAACACGATTATTACTTGGTCGCACACGACCCGTAGTCCAATATAAACGTGTCTCTTTTGACCCAAAATACCGAATTTAGCACTTAGTTTCAAAACATGATTTAAACATCTTTTGTCTTAATACACATTTGACTCTTGGCGTTCATAAGCGGTTATCGTGAAGCTAGATTCAATTAAGAGACTTGCATACCACTTGATAAATGCCGATTGTTCTCCTACAACCTTGATGTCCCAAATCTTCGCAACGCATAAGAACCTAGCAAACATTAACAACATAGCGGGGTAAGCAAAACGCTTAGTGAGTTAAGGGTAAGTGCGTATCTTAAACTTAAAACATAAACATAATCGTAAACACAACCATAACCTTCCAACCCGAAGGTTGATTTCGTAATTCGAACTTGATCAACTTGCCTCCTAGTCATAGCCAATTCTTGATACATAACATATACATATTTCAACCTTAAAACATTATCATATGTGTAAGTTCAAACTAACACGTTATATGGACATCGTCCAAGCTTACTCATAACATGGATATGAATCCAAACTCATTACGTAATTTAGACATAGACACCAAGTCTAAGCTTTACACCTTAACATAGACACAAAGTCTAAGCTTTACATCTTAACATAGACACAAAGTCTAAGCTTTACATCTTAACATAGACACAAGGTCTAAGCTTTACACATTAACATAGACGTAGGGTCTAAGCTTTTTAACTAGTGAACTTAATCGCCACCCTCTTGCACGGATGCAATCCGGGAGTATTAAGTCACCCTTGTTACCATATATCGTATCCAAAAACAACCATAAGTACTCCTGCATAGTTAAGCTCAAAGCATAGAACAATTTATAAAAATTTCTATTACATAACTTGTGATCATGGATTCTATGATCACCTTTGACCCGCCCATATTACCCCATATAACTCACCTTGATTAAACGAAGTTCCTTGGTCACTTGAAGCTCCCTTACCTTGATTAGCACCTATACATGAGCTAATCTCATTAATAACACAACTAAATCAAAATCACAACTTTCACAAGCTTTTAACACATCCATTCATTTACACATTTACTTAATTCCCTAATTACATCCAAATACACATGAACACATACAACCATAGCATTATAACTTCCTTATAACATCATTATCAAGTAAATCTCATTTCCTTAATCATGCAAATCTCAAATTCATCTATTATGAACATAACATGCAATTTCCTTCAATTCTTCCATTACTCATCAAATATGCATAAATCCATTTCCATTACTAACAACCCTAAATTATCAATCATCCAAATTTCATAGCTTATTACATTAACCACAATTCATACATGAGCAATCTTCTTCAAAATTACTAGCTAGAACACATAGACTCTTCATTGAGGCATTTTATCAAACACTTGGTGTGCATTACTAGAAATTAAGCTAGAACACTACCAAATTCACCATATTCATATCCTTTACTCAAAATGCAAGTTCATACTTGAACTCACTCCCAAAATTACCAACAAATTCGTTCTAAATCATTCAAATGTGCATAACTTCAACAAACAACAACCTTTAAGCATAAAACTCATCACAAACACTCAATAATTGTGATACAAAACTTAAGAATATTCATACCTTATCTTTTAGGATTCAAGAACCCTAATTGTGCACAAAGAAGAAGAATTTGAAGAAATAAAACTTGCTAGGATGCTTAGAGTGCCTTAGATTTCACAAGTTTATAATTGCATGAACACAATTTCTTAGTTGGAGCTTCCCTCTTCTTCCTCCTTGCCAAAGTCGACATATACACACACATTCACACTCTCTGTATTTTTTTTACAACTGATAAAATGAATTATCAGTGTTTAATTTTTCTTTTATTAAAACAACTTTGCTCAAATTGCATTTTCTACCCTCCCCACCAAAACCATATTAAGGGAGGTCCTTAAATTAACTTTGCATCACTAGTCCCCTTTCAACTTAACCAACAAACATTATCTATTGTCCATTTATTTCATTAAACCATACCATCCATTCATAATAATTATTTCACATAAGATAACACTAAAACAAACTAAATCATTAATAAATTCTCATAAAATATTATCTTAAAATTTTGGGATGTTACAACTCTCCCCCCGTTGGATTGTTCGTGTCCTCACGAACATTCTTTTATATCTCTTAGTGCATTCAAAAACCTTACCCCTTACACTTGAACCTTCACTAGTCCTTGCACATACTTCATAACTCGTCAGAACCAATTTTCCCCTTCTCTATTGTTTAAGTTTCAAACAATCAAGAGTCTCCCTAAATCTATTTAGGCTCTTCATCTAATTAGTCAACCAAAATACTTAACTTTTACTAAATCTCCTTTTAACTTTGGTAATTTCTTGTAAAAATTTGTGCATTTTTCTCCATCTATCACACACTAGGTGTTCTTTAGGCATACATTCGTTATTCTCTGTCACCCTATCTCTTAAATTTCATACCTTAAGTACTCTTTCTTCATGTACTTTTCATTGGATACTTCAATTTATCCACTTTCTGTCTCTTTTCATGTACTATTAGGCCTCTATATCATAATCTTTACTGATAAAAATCCTCATAACCGCGAACTAGTCCTTAATACCAAGCAAATCAATATTTCTTTTCCAGAAAATTTCTCGTTATACCATATTCTTGCATCTTAATTCTCTTCTTTTAGAGCATTAAAACATGTTATCCTTCTGAATTCCTCACTAGCTTCTCCTAATTTTACCAATTTACATAGATTTCACTTCCTTACGTGCTTTTCGTGTCGACAACTCATGCCATCAACATAGATTACTCGTATCATCAACTCAAATCGTTTTTAGTATTAAACAAATAAAAGACTTATCCCTTTTTATGCTCACCATTATTCCATGTCATAAGCCTTCCATATACTTGCACAATACATTCCATAAGTACATTTCTCTTCTTAATTAAATTACATCTTTCACCAATTTTACGCTTGTAACAACTCATCTTTCAAGTCTCTTCATAAAATCACATCTTATACGACTCATTTGCTTAAATATAAAAATCTTCTAGAATCTCTTAATCTCTATTCGCGAACCTATACTAATGTCCACATTAACTCCCGACATATCACTTTCATATAAACTTGCATTCCTTCGAATCGTCCATCGGTTCTTTCTTCGCAAAATATCTCTACTAAAGTCTAGAGAGTTACCATTATTTCAACCTTCGTCTAACTCAAATAAAGTCAATGATCATATTATTACCATGACCAATCTTCCATTCTGATGACTCCCTTCATTCATGTATCTTCACTTAACCTCTTTTCCTCTAAACCACGTTAACTAGAATCGAGAGATCCGACATACCTCATGTATATCCCAATAAATTCTTTTGCTTATAAAATTCATTTAATTACTTGAACAGGCCTTCAATATTCATCTAATCATGCTTATAGATCAAACATACGCTATTTTCATTTTCATCATCAATCTCTACATCATATTTTCCGGTTAATGAATAGTCGAACTTGTTTCTTTTTTATACTCAACCAGAACGTGTCACAAGACTCATCGCTACTACGCAATTGTAGCCCTACATACATATCTCTTCATCTAGAACTCATTTTAATGCCTATTCTCATGAATTCTTTTCAAATTAATCTCTTGCGACTTTTCAAAGACGCCTCCTTCCATTTTCGTAATTCATTGCCATAACATTAATAATATTCTCGTCTCTCATATCTCTTTCATTTCTCTACTCAATTTCATCATTAAGTATCGAAAACGCACGTTCGCATATACACTTAGTCTTTATTTTAAAACATCGTACACCATGCACATCTTCCTACTTACTTGCAACCAATTCTTAAGTATCTTGATAATTGGATTGCTCATTCTCATGCAAAATTTTACTCCCCATGCTTAATTAATTCTCATAAGTGTCTACTAATTCTTACATCACATTACAATCATTCCATGTACCAAATCTCTTCCTTTTCGAAACAAGAAGACCATTCGTTTTCAAGCTTCTTACGTTCTATCTTGTTCTCCCTGCATTTGTGTAGTCTTAACGCTATGAAGTTCCAAGTATTTACAAGACTCTACAACCGGTTCAATCTTACCTATTTCATTTTCCCCTTCTTTTAGGACCAAAGAGGTCTCTAGCTCGAGACATTTCAGTCTCAAAAGTAAAGGGTTTGGTTCCCTTAACATTCTTGCTTCCGTCTAAGGGAAACTTTTTCTTTTCCTTTAGTCTCTTTACTTGAAGGTTCATTTCTACACATTTCCATTGTAACACACTAACCCCACTCCAGGGAAACAAAATAATCATTTACTCGCTATAGTCACAACCATTTAGTTCGTTGCCTCTCCATTTAATGGTTAAGGCCTACACGAGTTCATGTAGGAGGTCACACAAAACATGTGTAGGTGTAAAGGAAGGTACCTACCACACATCGCGTGACTCCTTTACCCTTCTTTTATTCTAGATCGAGTTCGGGTCATTGAGTTCATATTCTTCTCATACTTTAGTATTACTTAGACTACTTTCACGCTTTTCTCGTTTTCCATGGCATCGTCTTTAGTCATCACAACTTAAGGGTACATTCATTATACCTTTGACAACTACTTACGTAACCGTTTCTATTCATGGGTTTGTTCATCTCAAATTTGCAACTTACATCATCCTATATAGAACTTATAGTTATAAAAACCCAAGGACACTCTTAGCGTTAGCATAATCGTAACCAAAACGTAACCTGTCAACCCGTAGGTCTCTTTCTTGTATAGATTTCCGGTCATAACCCACCATAGTCACGACTTACTACGGATGACCCAAGATTGTGCCTAAGCTAGACACGATTCCTTATCAATAAAGTCTAAACTCATCGAGGTCAGCATGGACGTAAGTTCAATCCTACTGAAAATACTATGGACGCAAGTCCAAGCTCATTAACTTTACCATGGATCCAAGCTTACCATTATCAACATGGACACTAGCCCAAGCTCATCATCTTTGACATGGACACAAGTCCAAGCTCGTCATCATTAACATGGACACAAGTCCAAGCTCATCATCGTTAACATGGACACAAGTCCAAGCTCATCATCGTTAACATGGACACAAGTCCAAGCTCATCATCGTTAACATGGACACAAGTCCAAGCTCATCATCGTTAACATGGACACAAGTCCAAGCTCATCATCATTAACATGGACACAAGTCCAAGCTCATCATTATTAACATGGACACAAGTCCAAGCTCATCATTATTAACATGGACACAAGTCCAAGCTCATCATTATTAACATGGATCCAAGCTTCATTCTAGTGGGTTTGATCATCACCCTCTTGCACGGATGCAATCCGGGTGTACCAAACCACTCTCGTACATCACATCATAAATGTGTGGTTCTCTCAAAAATTCAAACAAACTCATGTATAACTCATATTCATTCTTACCATCCCCTTCTTTTAAGTTCTAGCATCCTACACAATCTTAAAGAACATGGCATAATACTTTAAACATTATCTATCATGCAAGTCACAAACCGCTTATTTAAAACTTAGGGTTGGTTTAAGCCTAGATAACCCTACGGTGGATTATCCAAGTCTCTTAAACCATAGCTCTGATACCAACTTTTAACGCCTTGAAACGAGTAAATTTTTTTTTTTTTTTTTTTTAAAAAGTTAAACATCTGGCCTGACCACGGCTTATGCCGCGGCGCGGCCCATACTGTCGCGGTGCGACATATCACTGTAAAAATTGCCTTCTTAACTCAAGTTCTGATTTCAAATGCTTTGTATTGCCGCGGCGCGAAGCCTCTTGCCGCGGCGCGACCCAACACGGGTCCAGGTCCTGACCTGCAACTTTGAACTTAAACCAAAATTTTCACATTTTAACATTTCATCATTTCTCAAAACGTTTCGACAACAGAATACATAAACAAGCTAAACTTCTAAGACTTACATTCATCATTTAGAAACACGATTATTACTTGGTCGCACACGACCCGTAGTCCAATATAAACGTGTCTCTTTTGACCCAAAATACCGAATTTAGCACTTAGTTTCAAAACATGATTTAAACATCTTTTGTCTTAATACACATTTGACTCTTGGCGTTCATAAGCGGTTATCGTGAAGCTAGATTCAATTAAGAGACTTGCATACCACTTGATAAATGCCGATTGTTCTCCTACAACCTTGATGTCCCAAATCTTCGCAACGCATAAGAACCTAGCAAACATTAACAACATAGCGGGGTAAGCAAAACGCTTAGTGAGTTAAGGGTAAGTGCGTATCTTAAACTTAAAACATAAACATAATCGTAAACACAACCATAACCTTCCAACCCGAAGGTTGATTTCGTAATTCGAACTTGATCAACTTGCCTCCTAGTCATAGCCAATTCTTGATACATAACATATACATATTTCAACCTTAAAACATTATCATATGTGTAAGTTCAAACTAACACGTTATATGGACATCGTCCAAGCTTACTCATAACATGGATATGAATCCAAACTCATTACGTAATTTAGACATAGACACCAAGTCTAAGCTTTACACCTTAACATAGACACAAAGTCTAAGCTTTACATCTTAACATAGACACAAAGTCTAAGCTTTACATCTTAACATAGACACAAAGTCTAAGCTTTACATCTTAACATAGACACAAGGTCTAAGCTTTACACATTAACATAGACGTAGGGTCTAAGCTTTTTAACTAGTGAACTTAATCGCCACCCTCTTGCACGGATGCAATCCGGGAGTATTAAGTCACCCTTGTTACCATATATCGTATCCAAAAACAACCATAAGTACTCCTGCATAGTTAAGCTCAAAGCATAGAACAATTTATAAAAATTTCTATTACATAACTTGTGATCATGGATTCTATGATCACCTTTGACCCGCCCATATTACCCCATATAACTCACCTTGATTAAACGAAGTTCCTTGGTCACTTGAAGCTCCCTTACCTTGATTAGCACCTATACATGAGCTAATCTCATTAATAACACAACTAAATCAAAATCACAACTTTCACAAGCTTTTAACACATCCATTCATTTACACATTTACTTAATTCCCTAATTACATCCAAATACACATGAACACATACAACCATAGCATTATAACTTCCTTATAACATCATTATCAAGTAAATCTCATTTCCTTAATCATGCAAATCTCAAATTCATCTATTATGAACATAACATGCAATTTCCTTCAATTCTTCCATTACTCATCAAATATGCATAAATCCATTTCCATTACTAACAACCCTAAATTATCAATCATCCAAATTTCATAGCTTATTACATTAACCACAATTCATACATGAGCAATCTTCTTCAAAATTACTAGCTAGAACACATAGACTCTTCATTGAGGCATTTTATCAAACACTTGGTGTGCATTACTAGAAATTAAGCTAGAACACTACCAAATTCACCATATTCATATCCTTTACTCAAAATGCAAGTTCATACTTGAACTCACTCCCAAAATTACCAACAAATTCGTTCTAAATCATTCAAATGTGCATAACTTCAACAAACAACAACCTTTAAGCATAAAACTCATCACAAACACTCAATAATTGTGATACAAAACTTAAGAATATTCATACCTTATCTTTTAGGATTCAAGAACCCTAATTGTGCACAAAGAAGAAGAATTTGAAGAAATAAAACTTGCTAGGATGCTTAGAGTGCCTTAGATTTCACAAGTTTATAATTGCATGAACACAATTTCTTAGTTGGAGCTTCCCTCTTCTTCCTCCTTGCCAAAGTCGACATATACACACACATTCACACTCTCTGTATTTTTTTTACAACTGATAAAATGAATTATCAGTGTTTAATTTTTCTTTTATTAAAACAACTTTGCTCAAATTGCATTTTCTACCCTCTCCACCAAAACCATATTAAGGGAGGTCCTTAAATTAACTTTGCATCACTAGTCCCCTTTCAACTTAACCAACAAACATTATCTATTGTCCATTTATTTCATTAAACCATACCATCCATTCATAATAATTATTTCACATAAGATAACACTAAAACAAACTAAATCATTAATAAATTCTCATAAAATATTATCTTAAAATTTTGGGATGTTACAGTATGGTTCTATATAACCTTCGTACAAGAATTGTGCTAATGTAGTTGTTGATGATATAATCGCTATACAACTAGTTGATTGTAGTTGTTTAAACCATTATGATAATTACAATTATTTCATTAAATGGTTATATGTTTAATATGTTGATCTGCATAATTAATTGATGCTTATTAATATTGTTCAATTAATTTTTTAAATAGTATTTCAGCCCCGAGCACTCAACTGATCATGACCATTGTTACTATTGTCATTGTTAGGACATTATCACCGCTGTCGAATGTGGTTCTTTCTCATGTTGAGAAATCTGAAAAGTTCACTGCGGTGAACTTTAAACGTTGGCAGTAAAAGACGTTCTTTTAGCTGATCACGTTGAACCTTGCGAGATTCTTGGCCGAACCTTGCGAGGTTCTTGACCGAACCTTGCGAGGTTCTTGACCGAACCTTGCGAGGTTCTTGTCCCAAGTTGCTAATGGGGAACATGATGCTCAAACTGTGAGTGCGGTTCAGGCTTGGAATCATTCGGATTTTTTATGCTGCAACTAAGTCATGAATGACATAGTTGGTTCGTTATATAACATGGTATTGAACATTTTTTCGGACTATTTTTGAACCGTTTCTGGACCATTTTTGATCATGACTTTAAACAGGTTTCGGAATGTTTCTGAACCGTTTTCCGGAATGATTTTGAAAGGACCCGTTCATATACATTATAAACGATTCACAATAGTTGATTACATTGCGAGGTATTTGACCTCTATATGATACATTTTACAAACATTGCATTCGTTTTTAAAAGACAAACTTTCTTTACATCGAAAATTGACAGGCATGCATACCATTTCATAATATCCACTATCCAACTATAAATTGATTTAATAATAATCTTTGATGAATTCAATGACTTGAATGCAACGTTCTTTGAAATATGCTATGAAAGACTCCAAGTAATATCTTTAAAATGAGCAAATGCACAGCGGAAGATTTCTTTAACACCTGAGAATAAACATGCTTTAAAGTGTCAACCAAAAGGTTGGTGAGTTCATTAGTTTATCATAATTATTTATTTCCATCATTTTAATAGACCACAAGAATTTCATTTCCAGTTCTCATAATTATACGTCCCATGCATAGAGACAAAAATAATCATTCATATGGTGAACACCTGGTAACCGACATTAACTAGATACATATAAGAATATCCCCTATCATTCCGGGATCCTCCTTCGGACATGATATAAATTTCGAAGTACTAAAGCATCCGGTACTTTGGATGGGGTTTGTTAGGCCCAATAGATCTATCTTTAGGATTCGCGTCAATTAGGGTGTCTGTTCCCTAATTCTTAGATTACCAGACTTTAATAAAAAGGGGCATATTCGATTTCGATAATTCAACCATAGAATGTAGTTTCAATTACTTGTGTCTATTTCGTCAAACATTTATAAAAATTGCGCATGTATTCTCAGCCCAAAAATATAAAGGTAAAAAGGCAAATGAAACTCACCATACTGTATTTCGTAGTAAAAATACATATAACGTCATTGAACAAGTACAAGGTTGGCCTCGGATTCACGAACCTAAATTAATTATATATATTTATGTGTTGGTCAATATTTGTCTAACAAATTAGGTCAAGTCATAGTGTACCACAATCCTAATGCTCGACACTAATATGCAAAAGTCAACAAAAGTAAATTTGACTCAAAATAATTTTCAAAAATCTATACATGATTAATATATAGTTTAAATATCATCGTTTTATATTTTTAAATATTTTTAAAAGATTTATTAGAGTAAATAATATAATTTATTTATTAATAAATAAAATTTTATATTCTATTTATATAATAAAATATACTTTTATATATATTAAGTAATAAAATTTATAGGGTTCATTTAATATTATAAAGATAATATGATAGGTATTATTAAAGTAAGTTATTACACGTAGTAAAATATGTTTGTATCAAATATTTATTTGATAAAATAATATCTATAATGATAGTAAGTAAAAGTTGTATTATTTTGTAATAATAATTATTATTATAAAAATATCAGTATTTATAATTACTAAGATAATATTATGATAAAACGATAATTCTAATTATGATAACTTTAATATTTACGATAATTTTTAATATTATCTTTAAAATAATAATTCTATTTAAAATAATAATAATAATGATATTTTATAGTAACAATGACATTTCTATTAAAATGATAATTTTTGTTAAAATTATAGTTTTAATACTAACGATAATTTTAATAATAATAGTAATGATAAAAATAATAAGAACGATAATTTTATCTAAATCAATATCTTATAATATTTTAATTTCATCATGATACTCTTACCCATTATTTCCTAATCGTTTCGTTTAATAGCTTTTAATCGTCTTTTATATCGTGTTCGTAATAATGATAATAATAGTAATCAAAATAATTAGGTGTTACAAATATTTGTTTTAATTACACTAATATTAATAATGATAGTTACCATAACATTATTAATGATAATACTAATAATTATCTTAATGATAATATAATAATAATAATAATAACAATAACAATAACTATTTTTAAATAATGATATATATATTAATAATGATAATAATAATAATAATACCAATAATAATAATAATAATAATAATAATAATAATAATAATAATAATAATAATAATAATAATAATAATAATAATAATAATAATAATAATTGGATAATAATAATAATACTAATTATAACTTTAACGATAATAACGATAGTAATAATAAAAAAAAATAACAATTTTTAATGATAAATCCTTTTATTGATAAAGATAATAATAATAATAATAAGATAAAACTAGAACGACGATAATAACGACGATAATAATAATCATTTTTAATAATAATACAAAAATTCGATGGACTATAACTTCAAATCCGTTCATCGAAATCATTCGATATCTAAATGAAAAGTTCTTAATTTTTCGCTAGCTTTCCAACGACATGCATATCTTATACCTTATCTCAGTCGCATATATAACTAATTCAGGATTCAACATAACCTAACTAAAGGTAATATCGAAAGTACAAACATGCATAATCCTATATACTCGAGCACTAGTCAGGGATACACTATTAGTATGTAAAAGTTAAATTATGAGTACTCACGTATCAATATTGAGATCCAATATTGCAGGAAAGGTACGTAGACGCAACGGAGATGATAAACACTATATTGACCTCACGAGCATACCCATGAACCATACCCAACCACCTCCATAGCTATAACCCATAATTTCCTTAATCCAATCCCACTCGAAAAACAATTTCGAAATCACTCGGACAGCACTCTGACGTAATATTTTATGTATACTAATAATATCTTGAAATAATACATAGTAAATATATATATGTAAATCGATTGAGAGAGTTTAGAGAAAAATATTTTCAAGTTTCTATGAAATAATGAAACCTATTGAATTCTATTTATAATAAATTTTTGAATTATTAAAGTAAATTATTAAAGTATGAATTATTAAAGTGAATTATTAAAGTATGAATTATTAAAGTGAATTATTAAAGTATGAATTATTAAAGTGAATTATTAAAGTATGAATTATTAAAGTAAATTATTAAAGTATGAATTATTAAAGTGAATTATTAAAGTTAAAGTAAAGTAAAAATAAAGTAAAGGTAAAGTTTAAGTATAGTAAAAGTATAAAACTATGTACGTATAATATGCGTATAAATATATATAATATTAATTTAAATCGTTATATATATTTAATAAAATAAAATATAAATATCGTTATCTTTATCATACTGGTTAAGTAATGAGTTGTCAAAAGTGGTTCTAGATATTTATAAAAGTTATATACGTTTTAATAATAAAGTTCTTTTTAAACTGAAAACGTTTTTGTACATTTGAAACTAAATCAAATAAATATAATAATTTTGTTTTCCAAAACCAAATATATTTTTAAGAATCATTTTGTTTAAAGGTTAAAATAATGAAAATCGTTATATCATAAAATGTTTTAGAAAAGTAGAATCATATATATTCATAATAGGTTTCAAGTTTTTAAATTACAGTTTGTTGGTGAAGCATGGGATAAAGCTCAAAGGTTAAATAAACGTATGAAATCATCTTAATGAAAAATATCGAGTTACTTAACTTGTCGATATCCAACATCTAAGTTATTTACACTTCACGTTCTTACTTATAAATCACTTTACCATTTTCCAAATGTTGTCAAAAAGAATAGATTTCTTAAATCACAGTGGACCTCATAACATAGACCCGTAATCATATCATAATGTATCTGATAAATCAATCATTTGATATTATCTTCTAATTTCATCGATAAACATATTGAAACAAATACGTTCATGTAAAGTATTATACGTTTAATACTTTATTAATATTCTCAAGTTATAATATATATATACATATATATACATATTTATTTATATATAATGGTTCATGAATCGTCGGAATTTGGTCGAGGTTATAATGAATGTATGAACACAATTTAAAATTCTTGAGATTTAACTTAACAAAAATTGCTTATCGTGTCGGAATAATATAAAGATAAAGTTTAAATTTGGTTGGAAATTTCCGGGTTGTCACAGTACCTACCCGTTAAAGAAATTTCGTCCCGAAATTTGAGTGGAAAGGTCGTGAATGATAATAAGTATGTTTTCATGATGCATACAGGCTGAAAATTAGAGTTTTATCATCAGCGAATAATTTGGATAAACAATCCATTTATATGAAGAGTACGAATGAAGCTAACATAGAAGAGTGAAATGAGTAAGTGTAGATTCATCTTATCATTTGACGTAGATATGATTGATTTCCAGATTTCAAGGGATTTAAAAAAAAAATCTTTATAATAAGATTTGATTCTCCGGTAACAAAAGGAATTAGGATCCGCTTTAAATGCGATCGTCCATTTTAATTGTTCTGTCGGAGATTTTCTTATAAATTTACCTCCTTCGTTTTTTTACAACTCACACCTTCTGTTGATGCATTTTATGCAAGTCCCTAGACATCTACCCATGTCCATTGCAGGTACAACAGTTTACAGGCCACCATGATCGTTCGTTATTGTCTTATCCACGTTTGTATGTGGTTACAGCAACTGCAGGAACGAGATTTGGATGTTTGGCTATGTTAGACTTAGTCAGACGTCCGAGTGAAGCCTCACTCGTACGGCTGACAGGCTCATACGCACGGTTGATGCTGAACTAAGTCACAATTACAACCTAAATGAGAAGACACGAGTGAGTGATCACCAGTACGGCTGATGAAGCCAACTCGTATGTGTGATGGATGAATCGTACGGGTGAGTCAACAGCAGGGGTATATAAAGTCTTATGTTCTTCACTTTAGGTTAAGCCTCTCATTTATTACACACACTCAGATCTGGTGAGCTCCTCCGATTCTCTCTCAACCCAAATCACCCAGGTGGTGAATAATAGCTCTAGGTGTTGATCTAATCACACTTGATTTAGTTGTGGTATGACTAAATTAATCCCAAAAAGCTTAACCTATTCACTAGAGGGTTTGATTCACTTATTCCGTCATTGTGTGAGTTAAATCTGTTGATTTCTAAGTTCCTAGTCATGTTTCATCACCTCCTATTCTTTCCCCCTCAACTCATTTTTAAAGTATTCATCAATATGCTCCATCCAGTTCTGATTATCGATATATACTTATAACTTTCATATCGGTCATTCTTCTTTTTCATCTACCGCCGGAAGAATCTATTTACTTCTACTATACTCTTGGGTTTATAGTGTTTCTAGTTCTCCCGTGTCTTTATATTGCTATATGCATCGATATATATGGTTTATAATTTTTGGTTTGTCGTTGGGCTTTATATCTTCCCTTATATTTCAAAGTCTCTGTTTCTATCTTCTATAATCATTTTCATCCATAGTTAATGCTTTCTTTTATTTGCTGCAATTTATACCCTAATTTCTATTTCGGAGTTTTGTCCTTTCGTTTCTTCTTCTTGCGATTAAGCACCGTTTGTAATGGTCCAGAATTCACAGATATGAATTTCGGAGTGAACATTGTTAATGTTCTAGGAAGAAAATTGTGATGGCACGATCTTGACTTGTCAAATTACAAGAATACCTTGGAGAAGGCCGAATCATCAAGAAATATTTTCTTGATATTTTAGAGGTTAAATAGAATACAAGATTCGTATAACATGGAACATGATGATGTTATGATCTGTGAATCATCACGTTCCATTTAGAAACTCAGCATGAATTACTGTAATATAATCACGTTGATCAAGTGTCATTATATTATACTAACTCATGCTTCAGTTTCCAACACTACTTCAAAAACATTCATATTTTAAACTCAAAGGTTTATAGAATATAGGAACTAAACAGTTTCCTTTTTGATGTAATACAGATAGCGCAAAGAGATAAATGATTCCAGATAAGAATAGTTATGGAAATATCTTCAGAAATATGGAGGATATTTATAATGAAAGATACGATGATATCTTAGAATTTCTAATATCAGAGGATGATGAAGAATATTGTCTGTAAGGGTTTAGTGTTAGGAGCAAGGTATTCGTTAATGACTTTAGCAGACACTGAATCATTTGGATTCTTTGAAGGCAGGTTCAGTCTTTGTGATTTGTCCACAGCCTCCTTCATACTTTGCTCAATCCGTTTTCCAGTTCCAAAACTTCTCTATTTCCGAGCTTTGTTAATACACTAATCTTTATCATCAAACTTTTTACTGCTAAGGTCGTTTACAGTTTTTGTTGCTTCATCAGCATTTCGAGAACTAGTTCGCTGTTCAGAGTGTTTTTCAGAAACTTCACATTCGAAGTATGTAAGACTTGGAAATAGACGTTATGTATAACTATTGGCGTCAACATGCTGTGAGATTTCAAAATACTGATTGCTAGTTCCCAATGATTCGTATGGAAATTCTCGTTACAAGAGGCAGATGAGTAAATGATGAGGTTTCGATAAATATAAAGATTCTTCGGAATGTCCAAGATCAGTGAAGTTGTTGGTAAGTTTATTGCTAATGTGGTGGAATATGAAAGGTTCTCCGGTAACAAAAGGGTAATCACATATATCAAAATTATGATAAGGCTACTCCGAATGAAAAAATCGAAGTTGTCTTGCTGGAGCTGTGATATAATTTGCCACTTTGCAAAGGAATTGCAAGGTTATTTTTGCTAATAAATGCCAAAAGATCTGACACAGATATGTGTTGAATTATGACTTTGGTTTCGAGAGCTTTTTAAGTACATAAGTGTGGGTAATATGTGGTTGGATCATCATCTCGATTGCTCATTATTTGAAGTGTCTTCAGAGATTTTCGAAGGGTTTGAACACAGATTGTAATCGTTTGTATACATTTGATTTTCTAACACACTTTTGAAGTCAAAGTATAGCTTTGAAAGATGTAGGAATCTAAAAGTGATGGTACCGGTTATATCTCGAATTGAATTCTGAGATTTTAAAATCAGAATATGTAATTGGGTTTGAATGAGTATGGTTGTTTTGATTTCTATGAAAGAATGTATATTATTGTGAAAGTAGGAAGTATAATTGATAATTTGCTTAATCTGATTCGAAGAATGTAACATATTAATTGTGAATTTATATATATCTCTCGGGTATTACCTACCCGTTAAAAAATTTTCACAATTAATATTTTGTACATAAGAATTTTATTACAGTCTTTATGAAAATATATATGTATATATTCTCCTCAGATGTAACATAGATTTTAATGAGTTAATACTAAATTAAACTCATTCGATTTACAGTTGGAACTAGAATTGAATAATTCCTTGAAGGCTTTAGAGGTTACATAAGTATTTCTTCAATAATATTGAAATTATGAATCAATACTTCGTTATTTGTTGAGATGTAATGTTGGTTTTCGTTAAATTCTTGTGAACTTCGCAAAGTACGAATGATGTTATCTGAAAAGTTTCGGTTACATCAATGATGAAGTGTAAAATCAAATATATACTTGATTTATTAGGAATTGGAATTTGTTAAATTGAGATAGAGATTGTAGTTAACGATGGTTAAGTCGCGGGCGAGGGACGTACATTATTGCATATTTGTAATATGAATTAACCGAGTAGTTAAGATTCACACACAATAGCTTAGCACGGAAAGATTTATTTTTTATTTCAAAATATATATATATATATATATATATATATATATATATATATATATATATATATATATATATATATATATATATATATATATATATATATATATATATATATAATATATATATAATTTCTTCAAAGGAAATGAGTTAATTCTTCATAACTTGTTGATACAATATACACGTTATTGATTCGTAATGATGTCCACAGTGATTCTTGAACTGACGGAGTTTGTGATGTTATAGGTGTTGTTGATTCTGATGTTGACTGTACTGACGATGCTGGTGACGTTGACGGTACTGTTGATGCTGTTGGTAAAACAAGTTTAACTTATTAATCACACACCATTTTTGTCAGGGTTTCTACTCTTCCTTCTATCATTTTGGTTCGCTTAACTGATTTATGGTTAGGGCTAAATTAGATAATCTCTAAGACTTTAGAGATTATATAATCGCCGCGGAATGTTTCTCCAATGAAGTTATGAATTAATACTTCGTCAGTTATTGTTGTTGGTACTCCTTGGTATCTATGGTGCGTATGACGTTGATGCTCGTGGGACAGATTGTGAAGTTGAGGTTTACAACGCGGTTGTGGTTGGAGGTGGTAATGGTACTGTTGGCATTGATGATGGTGGTACTGGTTATGCTGCTGGTGCTGCTGCTGGTGTTTGTAATCTCTGCACCATATTCTCCAAAGCTACTACCCGAGCGCGAAGTTCGTTGACTTCTTCTATTATTCCAGGATGATTGTCGGTCGGAACGAGCGGATAAATAAAATCTAGAATTTGATGTAGTATATAATTGTGACGAGATACCCTGGAAATGAGAGAGAAAATGGTGTCTCGAACAGGTTCGCCGGTAAGTGCTTCAGGTTCTTCGCCAAGAGGGCAATGTGGTGGATGGAAAGGATCACCTTCTTCTTATTTCCAATGATTGAGGAGGCTACGAACCCATCCCCAATTAATCCAGAATAGGTGATGATTGATTGGTTGATCCATTTCGGTCACACTGCTTTCGGAGCTTGAGTGAGATTCCATTTCGGAATCCGAGTGACTTGAACTGATGACAAATTCCATTTCGTACGATTGGATAAAGGATTTTCGATATAAAATGATTTTTCGGCTATCGGGTGGTATTCTATTTACATAGGATATCTATATATAGAGATCAAAAGATTTCATAGATTACGGAGGAATTTGCGGGATATGTCAGGCAAAAGTTTAAAGTAACAGATACGATAAGATATGATTTAGCAGATACGCTAAGATATGAATTTTGTCTATACACTACTCATGCAATTAATGTAGCAAGACGTGTCTAGACTAATAATGATAAGCAGGTAATTTCCTATGGATGATAAGCAGATGATTTCCGACTAGAAATGATAAGCAAAACTTTTGACATGCAGACACGGTCGAAGTCCAGACTCACTAATGCATCCTAACGACTTATCAGTTAGACACACTAATGCAGACTTGGTTCGCTAAGACCACCGCTCTGATACCAACTGAAAGGACCCGTTCATATACATTATAAACGATTCACAATAGTTGATTACATTGCGAGGTATTTGACCTCTATATGATACATTTTACAAACATTGCATTCGTTTTTAAAAGACAAACTTTCTTTACATCGAAAATTGACAGGCATGCATACCATTTCATAATATCCACTATCCAACTATAAATTGATTTAATAATAATCTTTGATGAATTCAATGACTTGAATGCAACGTTCTTCGAAATATGCTATGAAAGACTCCAAGTAATATCTTTAAAATGAGCAAATGCACAGCGGAAGATTTCTTTAACACCTGAGAATAAACATGCTTTAAAGTGTCAACCAAAAGGTTGGTGAGTTCATTAGTTTATCATAATTATTTATTTCCATCATTTTAATAGACCACAAGAATTTCATTTCCAGTTCTCATAATTATACGTCCCATGCATAGAGACAAAAATAATCATTCATATGGTGAACACCTGGTAACCGACATTAACTAGATACATATAAGAATATCCCCTATCATTCCGGGATCCTCCTTCGGACATGATATAAATTTCGAAGTACTAAAGCATCCGGTACTTTGGATGGGGTTTGTTAGGCCCAATAGATCTATCTTTAGGATTCGCGTCAATTAGGGTGTCTGTTCCCTAATTCTTAGATTACCAGACTTTAATAAAAAGGGGCATATTCGATTTCGATAATTCAACCATAGAATGTAGTTTCAATTACTTGTGTCTATTTCGTCAAACATTTATAAAAATTGCGCATGTATTCTCAGCCTAAAAATATAAAGGGTAAAAAGGCAAATGAAACTCACCATAATGTATTTCGTAGTAAAAATACATATAACGTCATTGAACAAGTGCAAGGTTGGCCTCGGATTCACGAACCTAAAGTAATTATATATATTTATGTGTTGGTCAATATTTGTCTAACAAATTAGGTCAAGTCATAGTGTACCACAATCCTAATGCTCGAGACTAATATGCAAAAGTCAACAAAAGTAAATTTGACTCAAAATAATTTTCAAAAATCTATACATGATTAATATATAGTTTAAATATCATCGTTTTATATTTTTAAATATTTTTAAAAGATTTATCAGAGTAAATAATATAATTTATTTATTAATAAATAAAATTTTATATTCTATTTATATAATAAAATATACTTTTATATATATTAAGTAATAAAATTTATAGGGTTCATTTAATATTATAAAGATAATATGATAGGTATTATTAAAGTAAGTTATTACACGTAGTAAAATATGTTTGTATCAAATATTTATTTGATAAAATAATATCTATAATGATAGTAAGTAAAAGTTGTATTATTTTGTAATAATAATTATTATTATAAAAATATCAGTATTTATAATTACTAAGATGACATTATGATAAAACGATAATTCTAATTATGATAACTTTAATATTTACGATAATTTTTAATATTATCTTTAAAATAATAATTCTATTTAAAATAATAATAATAATGATATTTTATAGTAACAATTACATTTCTATTAAAATGATAATTTTTGTTAAAATGATAGTTTTAATTCTAACGATAATTTTAATAATAATAGTAATGATAAAAATAATAAGAACGATAATTTTATCTAAATCAATATCTTATAATATTTTAATTTCATCATGATACTCTTACCCATTATTTCCTAATCGTTTCGTTTAATAGCTTTTAATCGTCTTTTATATCGTGTTCGTAATAATGATAATAATAGTAATCAAAATAATTAGGTGTTACAAATATTTGTTTTAATTACACTAATATTAATAATGATAGTTACTATAACATTATTAACGATAATACTAATAATTATCTTAATGATAATATAATAATAATAATAATAACAATAACAATAACTATTTTTAAATAATGATATATATATTAATAATGATAATAATAATAATAATAATACCAATAATAATAATAATAATAATAATAATAATAATAATAATAATAATAATAATAATAATAATTGGATAATAATAATAATACTAATTATAACTTTAACGATAATAACGATAGTAATAATAAAAAAAATAACAATTTTTAATGATAAATCCTTTTATTGATAAAGATAATAATAATAATAATAAGATAAAACTAGAACGACGATAATAACGACGATAATAATAATCATTTTTAATAATAATACAAAAATTCGATGGACTATAACTTCAAATCCGTTCATCGAAATAATTCGATATCTAAATGAAAAGTTCTTAATTTTTTGCTAGCTTTCCAACGACATGCATATCTTATACCTTATCTCAGTCGCATATATAACTAATTCAGGATTCAACATAACCTAACTAAAGGCAATATCGAAAGTACAAACATGCATAATCCTATATACTCGAAAAGATAAAGTCGTCATTTCTCATTTGCAATATGCGGACGATACGATTTTTTTTGCCGAATGGAGTAGACGTAATGCGCGAAATTTAATGTACTTGTTGGAATGTTTTAAACGGGCTTCGGGGTTGAAGGTTAATTATAATAAAAGTCAATTATTTGGGATAGGCATTAGTAATGATAACGTGGAAGCTCTTGCGTCTTGGTGTTCATGTCTTGCAGGTCGGTTGCCTTTCATGTATTTGGGTATTCCCGTGGGTAATAAGATGAAGAAATTGAATGATTGGTCCCCGGTGATCGAGAAATTTAACAAGAGGTTAGCGGACTGGAGAGCAAAAATGATTTCATTCGGTGGACGGTTAACTTTAGTTAAGTCGGTTCTCTCTATCCTACCTCTCTATTACTTCTCGCTCTTTCGTGCCCCTACTTGTGTGCTAAATTCTCTCGAGAGTGTGAGACGGAAATTTTTTTGGGGCGGGACGGGTTCTAACTCTAAAATGTCATGGGTTAAGTGGGAAAAAATCCTTCTTCCTCACGAAGAAGGAGGTTTAAATATCATGTCCTTAAAAAGTAAAAATTTAGCTCTTCTTTGTAAGTGGTGGTGGAGGTTTAAAACCGAAACTAACACTTTGTGGGTCGCCGTAATACGTAGCATTTATGGTTCTAATGGAGGTCTTGTGCTTGGAAACGGGCTTGTCCGAAAACCAAACGCTAGCCTTTGGAATTCTATTTGTGTTGCAGGAAAACATGTGGACGGGTTAGGGATTTCTTTCTCTAAGTCTTTCATACGCTTGCTCGGGGACGGGAAAAGCACCTCTTTTTGGAATGACATTTGGGTGGGGAACGCAAGCCTCAAAGACAAATTCAAAAGATTATACAGGCTCGAGATTGACAAAGATATCAACATCAGTAACAAAACCGAAGAATTTAAGGGAGATGGGCTCGGCAATTGGGCCTATCCACCTATGGGACGAACGAATAGTGAACTAACTGAATTGCGAGATACTGTTCGGAACTTGCAGCTGATCGAAGATAAAAAAGACTGTTGGAGCTGGAATCTCAATTCGAAGGGTACATATATGGTCAAGGACTGTTCGGTTCTAGTGGACAAAGTCATCCTACCACGTGCGGTTAATTCAATTGAGTCGTTGCGAAATGGTTTAGTTCCAAAAAAAGTAGAGGTGTTTATTTGGCGGGCGAGATTAGGTCGTATACCGGTAAGGTTCGAGTTAGATAAACGGGGCATCGATTTGAACAGCGTGAGATGTCCGATTTGTGATGGTGACATTGAGACGGTGGAACATATACTTTTTTCTTGTCAAATGGCCAAAGACATATGGACGAAAGTCCTTAAATGGTGGGGGTATAATTCGGCTTTATTCGGGTATGAGGATATTTTTAATGGTACCTTCGGCTACGTAGCACATGATCACAAAAGGAACCAATGGCAAGCGGTTTGTTGGGTGGTTTGTTACACTAATAGTAATAATGATAGTTACCATAACATTATTAATGATAATACTAATAATTATCTTAATGATAATATAATAATAATAATAATAATAACAATAACAATAACTATTTTTAAATAATGATATATATATTAATAATGATAATAATAATAATAATACCAATAATAATACCAATAATAATAATAATAATAATAATAATAATAATAATAATAATAATAATAATAATAATAATAATTGGATAATAATAATAATACTAATTATAACTTTAACGATAATAACGATAGTAATAATAAAAAAAAATAACAATTTTTAATGATAAATCCTTTTATTGATAAAGATAATAATAATAATAATAAGATAAAACTAGAACGACGATAATAACGACGATAATAATAATCATTTTTAATAATAATACAAAAATTCGATGGACTATAACTTCAAATCCGTTCATCGAAATCATTCGATATCTAAATGAAAAGTTCTTAATTTTTCGCTAGCTTTCCAACGACATGCATATCTTATACCTTATCTCAGTCGCATATATAACTAATTCAGGATTCAACATAACCTAACTAAAGGTAATATCGAAAGTACAAACATGCATAATCCTATATACTCGAGCACTAGTCAGGGATACACTATTAGTATGTAAAAGTTAAATTATGAGTACTCACGTATCAATATTGAGATCCAATATTGCAGGAAAGGTACGTAGACGCAACGGAGATGATAAACACTATATTGACCTCACGAGCATACCCATGAACCATACCCAACCACCTCCATAGCTATAACCCATAATTTCCTTAATCCAATCCCACTCGAAAAACAATTTCGAAATCACTCGGACAGCACTCTGACGTAATATTTTATGTATACTAATAATATCTTGAAATAATACAGAGTAAATATATATATGTAAATCGATTGAGAGAGTTTAGAGAAAAATATTTTCAAGTTTCTATGAAATAATGAAACCTATTGAATTCTATTTATAATAGATTTTTGAATTATTAAAGTAAATTATTAAAGTATGAATTATTAAAGTGAATTATTAAAGTATGAATTATTAAAGTGAATTATTAAAGTATGAATTATTAAAGTGAATTATTAAAGTATGAATTATTAAAGTGAATTATTAAAGTTAAAGTAAAGTAAAAATAAAGTAAAGGTAAAGTTTAAGTATAGTAAAAGTATAAAACTATGTACGTATAATACGCGTATAAATATATATAATATTAATTTAAATCGTTATATATATTTAATAAAATAAAATATAAATATCGTTATCTTTATCATACTGGTTAAGTAATGAGTTGTCAAAAGTGGTTCTAGATATTTATAAAAGTTATATACGTTTTAATAATAAAGTTCTTTTTAAACTGAAAACGTTTTTGTACGTTTGAAACTAAATCAAATAAATATAATAATTTTGTTTTCCAAAACCAAATATATTTTTAAGAATCATTTTGTTTAAAGGTTAAAATAATGAAAATCGTTATATCATAAAATGTTTTAGAAAAGTAGAATCATATATATTCATAATAGGTTTCAAGTTTTTAAATTACAGTTTGTTGGTGAAGCATGGGATAAAGCTCAAAGGTTAAATAAACGTATGAAATCATCTTAATGAAAAATATCGAGTTACTTAACTTGTCGATATCCAACATCTAAGTTATTTACACTTCACGTTCTTACTTATAAATCACTTTACCATTTTCCGAATGTTGTCAAAAAGAATAGATTTCTTAAATCACAGTGGACCTCATAACATAGACCCGTAATCATATCATAATGTATCTGATAAATCAATCATTTGATATTATCTTCTAATTTCATCGATAAACATATTGAAACAAATACGTTCATGTAAAGTATTATACGTTTAATACTTTATTAATATACTCAAGTTATAATATATATATATACATATATATACATATTTATTTATATATAACGGTTCATGAATCGTCGGAATTTGGTCGAGGTTATAATGAATGTATGAACACAATTTAAAATTCTTGAGATTTAACTTAACAAACTTTGCTTATCGTGTCGGAATAATATAAAGATAAAGTTTAAATTTGGTTGGAAATTTCCGGGTTGTCACAGATTTCGGACCGTTTTTAGATACGTTCCAAACAGTAATCGAAACTGGTTATGGATTGTTTTTGGGACAACACTGAGACAGTTTTAAACTGTTACTGGACTGGTTTAAACTTGTTTGGTTTAACTCAGCTTGTTCATGATAAAACGGAACTTTGATTTTGAGTTGTAAACTCAAATTAATTCAGTTCAAGTAATACTTGTTGTTATGTTAACAACAGTTGAGCCACTGAAACCTTCTGTTTGTTAGACAGTTTAGTTTTCAGATGATTTATAAAGTTAACTTCATTGGTTCTAACACCAAGGAATGGTAGATTTATACAGGGGTTAACTATCATGTATGTGTAATGGAGAAAAGCTCTTCATGGATAACTCTGCCTTTGATGATATCAATGGCAAGGGAATTGTAATCCTGAAATAAACTCAAGGAAAAGAACTTACATTGAACAATGTGTTATATGTTCATGAGATTCATAGAAATCTGGTGTCCAGATGGTTGTTAACTATATTTGGTGTCAGAATATAGTTTGAATCTGATAGGGTCATGTTGACCAAGAATAGAAGAATATGTTCAAAGTAAGTGCAATTCTTGTTAACAATGATATGAATTAGGTTGTTTCTAATTCTGCTTACGTAAAATGTGTGGCATGAACGACGTGGTCATTGTTAACTTAAATTCTATTCGTAGTTTGATGATATTGAACTGCATACCAACATTCTATGTTGAATTGTGTGGTGAAGGAAAATAAACAAGATTATCCTTCAAATCGGTTGAAAGAATAACAGAACCCTTGATATGATACACACTGATGTGTGTGATTTGAAATCCATTTCAACCAGGAATGATAACAAGTACTTCATTGCTTATCAATGATAGCATGAAGTATTGTTATGTTTAGTTGTTGAATAGTAAAGATTAAGCAATTGAGCAGTTTATTGCTCATAAAAACGAAGTTGAGAATCAACTTGAACGGAAAATCAAGGTTGTTCGTAGTGATAGAGGTGGTGAATATGTCGCTCATTTTGTTGAATTTTTTTCACAAAATCGCATTAGACATGAATTCACTGGTCCTTACTCACGTCAATCGAATGAGACTATTGAAAATAATAGAACCTTGAAATAAATGGTGATTGCCATGTTGGTGAGTTATGGTGTAAGGTAGTCAATGTGGGGGGATGTCATCCTATCGCAAACTATCTTTTAGATAAGATTCCCCAAAAAAAAGGGATGAAACCCCATACGAGTTATGGTGGAAATGAAAACCATCCTATGAGTATCTCAAAGTGTGGAGGTGCCTAGCAAAGGTAGGTGTTCCACTACCTAAGGCACAAAAGATATGATCAAAGACTGTTGAGTGCATATTTTTTAGATATGCTGAACACAATAGTGCTTATCACTTCCTTGTGCATGAATCCAAGGTTTCGGAAATATACAAAGGTTCGATAATAGAATCGAGAAACGCTTCATTATTTGAAAATGTATTTCCATACATTACAAATGAACGTGAAAGTTCGTCTACGATAGACGAGAAGGTGTTCATGATGAGACACCTAATGAGCTAGTTCAAGAGGAATTGGTAGATAAAGGAACTTCCTCAAAAGGATCTCAATGAAGAGATGCTGTCAAATATTTATTTTGCGATAATAAAGGAACTTCCTCGATAAATGGCATACACATTATGCTTATAGAGAACTAATACTGAATGTATGAAAAGATATACATGATATTTTAAACCCTTTTAAATGGTATATTTAAGGCGGTGTTTAAGTATATTAAGTCGATTTTGTCATGATACAAGGAATATGGTATGACTTTTCTTGTGAGAAAAGCTATGGAGAATATGAATGATGCGTCATTTATTCTAATGCTTTGAACATAAAGTCTATGGAGTACTAGACTTGGACTTGTTAATGATGATCATCTGCAGAGATCAATTAACAACTAATATTTCACTGTGTTGAATTTATTTAAAGATAAAATCGCTTTCATTCAGTAATAGAAGCATTTGGTATATTTTGAAACCATATTTTCAAACACCATTGATGATGTGAATTATTCCATTTTGTGTGGAAGATGATATTGAAGATAATTATAAATATAAAGATGACAATCTTTATTATATTATTATCTTGAGATCTGAATTACCTAATCAGTATTTTCAGATACAAATATAATTTGAGTTCGAAACTTTTGTTAAGTTTTCTAAATTTGACGTCTCTAGGTCAAACCTAGAAAATGACTAAGAATTGCTCAAATCTGCTAAAATATGGATCACAAAAGATGTAAATCTTATGTGTGGGCATTTGAATGTTTCATTTGAACGTTTCATTGATTATGATATTAAGTTGCAAGACATGTGGGGGAAGCTTTGAATGATAAGTGGTAACCCTAGTTGGTTGTGTAAAATGATCAACACGATAGCTTGAAAATGTGGGGGTGTCTTGCATTTTGATATCAAGAACATGATACATGATAATGCGTTCTAATGTATCTAATGATTTGTACTCGATCCGACTTAGCATATGCTGTAAACAAGCTAAATAGATACACGAATAATCTAAGTATATCTCATTAGAGTTGTATGCTTAGGTTACTTCGATACTCGGGATTACGGGTAGCATTATAACAGATATACTGCAGTGATTAACGGTCACTTTGATGCGAACTGGATATCTGAAATAAATGATTCCAAAGCGACAAGTGGATATGTATTCACACTTGGAGGTGATGCTATATCATGGAAATCGTTTAAACAAACGGTTATTGCTAGATCCATGATGGAATCATAATTCATCGCTTTAGATAAAGTTGATGAAGAGGGAGAATGTCTACATCAATTAGTTGAGGATATACCAAGATGGCCTAAGCCGGTGTCGGCCATATGTATACATTGTGATAGCCAATCAGTGGTTGGTAGAGCTCATATCACAATGTAAATGTATAATGGTAAGACGGACGTAGACATATTAAAGTACGACAACTAATCTCTAGAGAAATTATCACTATTGACTATGTGAAGTCAAATGATAATATTGCGGATCCGCTGATAAAAGGCTTAAGCAGAGAGTTAGTTTGTGAGTCGTGCGTGGGAATGGGACTGAAGCCCATGAAAGGCTAAGTTTATATGAAGGAAAACCTAACTCAGTTGACTGGAGATCCCAAGATCTGAGTTTAATAGGACAACCTACTTGTATGAACTGGCGACGGTCACTGTGGGGGAGTTAATTACTAAACTAGCAACCTCTACACCTTTTAAAGGGAGTTTAGTAATTATGAGTAGACTTCCTAGTCCAATCCTAAAAGTGACATGTAAGAGGATAAGCCTATGGCTTTTAATGATTCAACTGAAATAACCATGCGTGGTTAATCAGTAGCCATTCGGTGGTGAATCACCTATGTGAGAGAGAAGTGGGGTCGCTTCGAAGGGTATTGTTAGGGCACAATACTTGATAAGCTCTCGCAGAACCAGGCTAATGTTCATGACCATAACGAACATAACTATGAGGACTTGAAGTTGTCAGGGAGAGTCTTGTGTGAAGCGTATTGTCGCCTACACAAACGGCAGACGAGTTCAAAGACATCGCCGTCTACTCAGAGCCAGTAGACTAAGTGCGTTTTCACAAGCGAAAGTTCAAAGGGTAACACCTACTTATCGTATGCAAGATTCAACCGCTGAAACTTAATCGAAATATTGTTGTTTCTGAGATCGATCTCCATTCATGTGGGGGATTGTTGAAAAAACTTGATAAAAACATGTGTTTTCACCAAACTTTGGACACTAATAATTATATGTTCGAGTGACATATAATAGTTACTATTTAGTGAGTTTTGTAGTCCTTGGCGAGGGCTTAAAAATGAGTTAAAGAGTGTCCAAAACGGATTAAATGTGAATGAGATATCGAATCTCAAAGTTGCCAGTTTGGTGTAAAATCTAGAAGTTTTAGTATTTTGTCCCACATCGGTTGTGGGAACAAACCTAAGGCTATAGTCTCCACTATAAATAAAGGCCTTAGGCTTTGAAGGAAAATACACCAAAAATCATATAAGCATTCTTATATGATTAGAGTTTCCTCTCAGCCGCAACAAGGTCTCCCTGTTCCGGTTACCTTTCAGGCAAGTGTTCAAGTCCGGCAGTACGCTGCTTCGGACCGGTGTACCCTGGGAACAGACGTCGAATCTGTTTAAGGAAATTGTGTCAAACACAAGCCCGGTTCAACCTTCAATTCGGTTAGATCGTTCTATATTTTCGTTCTTGATCTGATTATTTATTTGTGTGTGAATATTATAATCCGATTTAAGTTGTGATATGTTTATATTATTTTCAGTTTCGTATACATTTTTCCTACACTAGATCATTTGATTTATTTTAATTTTAGTTTTTACCTTGTGAATGTTTAATTCTTGTAGTAGAAGTTTTCCATTATTGTGATTTTACAGTTTAGTACGTGTTATTAAGTACTTTAGATCAAATTAAATTCGAGTTTTGCGGGGGATTCGAGAAAGACAAACTAACTTAAAGTCATGTACATATCTTCCGTGCCCGAAAATTAGAGTGCACTCAAGTCCATTTTGTTTGTTAATGCCTAAAACTCGAGACCATCTATTCGCGGGATGTATATAGTATGTTTTACCACTTTGGCGGGGTTTCAATAGTTGATGGAACATCTCGGGTTTGATAATGGAGTTTAAAATGCAATAAGTGCAGCAAATTACAATATAGGAACAGAACAAGCGAATTGTTTATGTTTAGCTTATCGTTTCGTGTGATGCTTCAAAATATATGGAAATGGAATCCTCAGCAAGCAAGCGTTATCTATCATAGTCGTGTAAAGAACTTGTGTTCATCGTGTTTCAAGAAACTAAAATTTGTTGAGACAATTCACTAAAAAGAGTTTCTTTTGCTTTTGGAGTAAACAGAGATCGTTGAGTTGAATGTAACAGTGTTCCATTGAGTCATTGGGCTGAATAGTTTATAAGCTTGAGTGCAGAGTGGGGGAATGTTTGGAGATTAATTCTTTACTCTTCAGTTCGGTTACCGTAAATACCCCAAGTAGAGATGGGGATTTCGACAGGATGGTTTACAATCAATCTATGTGGTTCGACTCGGTAATGAACTCGAGTGAGTATTGAGTCTTGTAGAGAGAGTACATAGAGAGTGAAAGTACCCGTCTCAATAAAGGACTCACAATGTGTGTTGAAATGAATGTAACATGGTACTATCTATAAGCAAGTAATAATGTTTGTACCGATATGAGTCTGACCATGCTGACGTGTCATTCTATGATGGACTAACCAACGTCGGAAATTGGGCCCGAGTCTTTTAGGTAACCAACATTGGAAATTGGGCCCGAGTCTTTTAGGGCTGACATGCCGGGCTTTTTTTTTTTTTTTTTAACGGCCAAAATTTTATAAAAACACACCGACTCTCTAGAAAGAAACTAGAGAAGCCGCAACCAACCAATTACAAAGGGTTCATGAGCCAAGAGGCCCAAGAAATATTACATTTTCCTCTATATCTAGTCCAAAAGTAAGAAAAATTACAAATAGAATCAAAAATCTCGGATTTCTTCACCATCAAATTGTTGAAAACAATACCATTCCTATGCTTCCACACGAACCAGAAACACGCTGCAGCAATAGCAATTACCTTGTTCTTGCATTCTTCTGAACCACTCCAGTGCTCGAACCATAAAATCCAATCAGACCATGAGTTGAAAACCGGCATGTTGCAATCGACCCATCTTCTAATCTTAACCCAAATTTGCGACGCCACTTCACATACAAAAAAGATATGATCACGAGTCTCCAAATTCTGAGAACAAACTGGGCATGTTATAGAATTAATCTCTAAACCGCGCATCAATAAATTTAAACGTGTTGGTAACCTTTCCACGCCCAAACGCCATAACAACACATTAACTTTTCGAGGAATAGGTTTATACCAATTTGTAACAGGAGACATCGAAGGCAACATAATACTGTCAACATGTTTCCTGGTGGAATTAACCGCAAAAAGACCATCCGAAGATAAAGACCATGACCATGTATCATGCTGAGGGCCAATCGAAAAAGACGACAACTCAGCTAGCATGTTGCTAAACATGGTTTCGTTCCTGCTTCCCAAACCACTTCGAGACCAATTCCAAATCCAAGCACCATTTATATAACGATCACACACTAGACAATGGTGTCCTTCCATACAGCTACCGTTTACCGCTCTTTAGAGGTTTCTTCTACATAAGTTACGTTTACCGGATAGGTTATCCAGTACCCTCACCCAATTTACCAAACCTAGTAAATTTGCTAATCTGCTTGAAGATAAGTGGTCCCATCATCAATAACAGATTGAAGCCTCGTTTTCATAATTCTTAAATTATACTGTACTTAAAACACTTATAGATTATGAAGAATTGTATCAGGATATTACAAATTTGTCATTTTAAATATACATGAAATATCAAACACTATTTACGGGAGAAGTAAAAAAAGAAAACATTTGTGATACTTTTTTCCTAAAATTGACCATTAAGGTGTTCGATCTCCGATTTCATACAGTTTAATTTAAAAAGTGAACTGAATGAAAACTGAAAAATTCAAACCGAATTGTTTTTTACTTCTTGAATTCTTTTAAACCGAACACTGTATTAAACCAGTAATATATAAAATTATTAGTAAACATAAACCGATTTTAAAATAAAAAAATCGAATCCAAAATTGAGTTTTGTGGTTATTTTGGTTAATTTTATTTTTTTAAAATTTTAACCAAAATCAGACCGAATTAAAATTCGAATTTTGGTTTGGTTTCAAATTTGAAATCTGAATTTGATTTCAGTTTGGCTCTAAAAGTTTTCAAAACCTAACTAAACAACCAAATGAACCGAAATAGACATAACAAAGGGTTGAAGTCAACTGGCTTATCTATCAACAGTTATCATGACTTTATTGAATTATATTATGAAGCCTGCTAATCTACTATACAACATTGTGCCAACTAATGTAGCTTCTATGAACTAATATCTCTGTACAAAAATAGTAATCAAAAGTTTACACACATGACACATCAAAGAATTTTGAATTTTGGATTTTGGCTGACTACCTGTTCTCAGTTCTTTCTAATTTTGGCAAGTTTTTTATGTCCTTTTCTCGCTCGCTATTGGTGCTAGAGTTGAATGACAATACAGAAACAGGGGCAGCTGGTACCGTGTCCCAACGGGCTTTTAAGAAGCTTTTGAGTCTCACAACCATTTCTTTCCTGAACTTAAGTTCTTGTGTGAATAGATCGAGTATGAGGAACGAAACAACGTACTTAAATGGTACCGTTAATAAAATAGTGGAACCCAACAAAAGCACCATAGCAACTTCTGTTGTTATCTGAATTAAAAAAAAAAAAAAAAAACATTTTAGTTATGGTAAGACAGATGGAGTACTGTTAACGTTTAATAAGGATAAAGTATAATTAAGTAACCTGTGGTTGTCCTGCAAGAAGAATCGTACGGATTTTTAGAAGTGAAACGTTGATATTCTGCATTAATTTCTCCAGATCGCGCATGGCTTCTTTTACGGCTATGATCTTATCAATTGTATTAGACGGTGGTTGATCACGTATGGTAACCTTGCCAAACGTTCTTCCAAGACGGCCTTGATCCTTGAGCCCCTTCAATACTAACATGCTTGTTGCCAACACCATCAATGTCACAGGGAACACATAAGACAACAAATTCCTGAAGAAAAAAAAAATTATACTCAACCAATTCTCAACAACAAGTACATTGCTTTTATGCATGGCACCCGCGGGTAGTGAGCGCGGATCCACTAGATCCATCACCTGTGCCTATGGATTTTTTTTCAACCCGTTAGCTTGCAGATATTCACTGGGTTTATTTTTAGATCCATGCCCATACACGTGGATATCCTCAGGTCACGGGTTTACTCACAGATCTTATATAAATCTAATAATTTTAGGAAATGACATAAACTTTATAAAATACAATTTGTTTTCATATCACCTATAGATGAGTGCATATACAAATGCAAGAAATGATGCTGTCAAGTGAGGCCTTTCCCATCGTCGAAGTTTTCCAAAGTTATTTGCAACGACGGTCAAAGGAAGCACAAGCTCCTAAAACAACCAATATGATGAAACGGCATTATAATCCATATAAGAACTTTTTCCAAAACATGATATAAGTCAAGGTTGTAAAAGTTATGAGTCGGGAACGAGTCGGGCATTGACCAATATTGAATATTAATACTTCCTCCGTCCCTTTTTAATTGTCCACTTGACCATTGCACACAGTTTAAGAAAAGTACAACTAATCAGATTTCTATCTGACCCACTTAAACTATTTCTGATTAGCTGAAAATGAAAGTGGACAATTAATTTATTAATTTAATACATCTCAAAATGGAATAGTGGACAATAAATTAGAGACACAGGGAGTAATATACATATTAAACATAAAATTTGAAACATAGATATATGACACAAATTTAACTTTAGAAAATATAATTCTTTTTACCTAACTTTGACCTTGACGACTCGGCCTGACTTTGACCCGATTATTTAGCGTTGACCGACTTTTAAGGCGTTTTTGGGCGAGTCGGGACGGACTAACCCCAAACCGACGCGCCAGCTGACTCAACCGACTTTTACAACACCGATATAAGTTTTTGTGAAAAACTTGTTAACTAAAAGATGAAGAATTTCAACCTTAAAAAGGTCAATATTACTAGGAATTCCCTCAATCATGGCGGCATCGATCGTCGCCTGTGTCTTCTCCACCTCAGCATACTTGACCCTACAAGCAACGGCCGCCTTTTCTACCAAACTCTTATCAGCAACAACGAGATTTTTACTCAAAACGAGCGCTTGTTTTACAAACGTATTCTTCCAAAAACTAACGGAAGCATTCGAAGTCCACGATGAATGTCGCATCCACTTTTTTAAATACACACCACCATCAATATCATATACATGACTACTGTAAATATCCGATCCATCATTCTTATCGAACTCGATTTCTCTCAATCGTTTAGTCAATTGTCCACCCCAACAATTTACTGCTAAAGTTTGACAAACAATGTCTCCATAGGGTGCGTTTTGTAAATATGAAAATTGGACAAGTTTAGTTGGTTCATCCAATAGTTTTTTACTGAATTGTAGAGCTTGTAGTCTTGCGATACCGTTAATGGCGTAAGCTGTGGCCCTTGCGTTACCGTTTTGAGCACCGTAAACATGTTTGATAAACGGGTCGTTTTCTTTGGGTCCAAAGTCTCGTATGAATTGGTATAAGGAGATGACTTCTTTAATGAAAGCATACCATACGTCTCGCCTCATTTCACCTCCCAAATCGACAAATTCAAGTACCCATGGCTTAGACCTGATAAGTTGGGTATGCAATATTAAGTAAAATCAAGGTGGCAAGACAGGGCTGGCCCAAATCGGTTGGGTAACAGGTTATATGTTGGTAGCAGTCAATATGGGTCAGTAGGTTTAGGTTGATGAGAAACAGTTTGTATTCAACTATTTTGAGGTTATTTAAATAATCAATCAGCCACATAATATTACCAAATTATATTACTCGAAAAAATAATCTAATTATGACTTAGAAGATTCTACGTATTCTTGGCGACTTTTGACCCATTCGGCATGTTTCTTTTTTTAGCTAACTTAGATTGACCCATTCATAAGTAAATGGGTCAAATTGCCACTTCCAGTGAATTAAGATAAATAATCAAGATTTCTCGATTGTCAAAAATTAGAAAATATGAGTTTTTGAAGCTTACTCACTCTGGACCACAGGTAACAGAGATAGCAGAGTCAAAAAGATCAGAACCAAATGGTCCCACCCTAGTTTTCTGTACACGTGAGGCACGTCTCGTAAGATCCATTCTAATAGCATTCGTTTGGCCCTTTAGTCCAATTGCCTGTAACGTTGTCCAAGTTAGCTAATTACTTGATATTTCTGATCACGACATTTGTGTAAACATGAATAAAGCAGATTATTAGTTATCAATATTATTTGAGATGGTGATTTCAACCCAATATACCTCATAGTAGAGTGCTTTATTGGTCAGTGTTAGTTTTCCGGGCCATGCAACATTGTTCTCCCATTTAAGAACGGGTCTTTTTCTACCGATTCCAAGGCATAAGATTCGCTCGGCCGAAATCTGGGGAGCTTCTTCTAGATGGTATGATTTCCTTCCTTCATACACTCTGCAGATACAAAAAAAAAAAGTTGGCAATAGCAATAAAAAATGAATCTTTTGAACAAGTTCTTGAGCAGTTATTCTTCTGGGCGTATGAAAGTTCAAAACTTTTTTTATGGGTGCTATAAAATAAAAGTAAAGACCAACACTATTACAATTTTATGCATTTGTAATGACTTTGAACGACTTCAACCCATTTGAGTCATTCACCTTCTAGCTAAAAAAATAGTATTTGATCCAATTAAGATAAACACAAGTCAAATTTGACCTATATATAACTAATTAGGTACATATTACCACCTCTACATTTCTATTAATATGAATTACTTAACTGATGGAAATTAATGGTTAATAAAAGATGCAAATAAGTAGCTTACTTGAGAAGTTCACCGATGTATTTAGACCATACATCGAATGAGATGCTTTTCTGACCACCAGCAAGAGCCTTAAAAAGGTTATGCGCCGTTGGCATATCTGCTAGGCCCGAAATAGCAGGAGCAATGCGCACAAATGCCTCTTCCCCTACAAGCTTCCTCTTCAATATACAAAAAATGAAGGAAAAAAAATTAACAATTTTGTAACATGGCCTTTGTTCTCTGCAATTGGCACCCACCTTGTCAGTTTCTTTACAAACTATACAATGGGACATAAAAATGAAATTGTAAAGTGGAGAAACGTATAAAGCATCAACCTTTTAGCATCCACCTCATCAAATATTTGCATTGTTCTCATAAAAGCAGAAGTTTTTCATATCAACTTTGAAATTTATAGTAGTTTATTTGACGACAAGTGAAGAATAAAGGGAGCATTACGTACAGAAAAATGAACCTGAAATGAAGCTTTCTCTCCATGAGATTCATATTTGTTGGTGTAAGGATGCTCCCATGCAAGCATAGTTACAAATACAAGTCTTTGGAATGCAGGCTCCTGTTGTACGAAACAATGTCAATATATATAACAAATACACCTCAAATATCCCTTTAAAAAAAAAATACACCTCACATATCTAGTTTCCACCTTTAAAAGAAATTTCGACCTCAATTTATGAACATAATAGCAAGGTTGTAAAAATTGTGAGTCGGGAATGAGTCGGTCAGGACCTTGGAGGGACGATGTAGACCAACGTTGACTTTTAGTAATAAATAAATTAAACATACATATAAATATATGAAAAGCATAAACATTTCAAATATAGATATAGCGCAAAACATCTAATTTTATAAAATATTAAAATTTGACTTTGACTTTGACAGACTTTGACCAACTCAGCCCCGACTCAGCCCAACTTTGACCTGACCCTTTAGTGTTTACCGACTTTTTAGGCGTTTTTGACCAAAATGGGACCAGTCCCCAAACCGACGTGTCGGCCGACTTTCACAACAGTGCATATTAGCATATAAGATGATTAATAGTTGATTGGACGGACTGACAAACCTTAAGGCAAGGATGAACTTCGGAACTGTCTCTGGACAAGAACCTAAAGCAGCAATATTCCACTAAATTACGAGCATCATTATACACATACGAAGGCACAAGTGCCTTGTAAATTCTCTGCATTTTCTTCCCAGTCAACCCATTCATCCTACATATCTTACACTCCAAAAAGTTAGGAACTTTTCATTTACTTTCGATATTAATACTTCTGTTAAATGTAATCAAATGAAATAAGTAACTTTTTTAGATACTTAGGCTCACCTACTAAACTGCTCAATGGAAACAATGGCAGCCAATGAAAGATCTCCACCTGGCGTTCGGCTATCAATAGTCTGCTCAGCCAGGAAGAATTCGCCCATGTCATCGAGCTCATATGTATTTCCCGTTGTAGGTTTTTTATCTTGCGTATTCTTGAGAAGTGGAGAAGTCACTTCATTAAAAAAGTTTGTTGTTTTTGATACCCAAATGTTTAAGGCATCTTGCGCCGAACCTTTCACAACATACATGAATAAAATTAAGCTATTGGTTAAAAAAAACTGTACGTTTGCATAAGGAGAGTGAAAGAGTAAGCATGAATATTGTATTATTACATGTCACACTAGTAATTACACATGCAACAGTTTTGACATGCCAAATTAAACGATAATATGAAAATGCATAACCCCCTTTATCAGTGTAAAAGAGAGAAGAAGATTCTTAGAGATAAACAAAAAATCATGCAGCTTTTCACACTAAGGGCAAATAGCAATCTCATCTTGAACAAAACCTTGAAGAAATGGATAGCCAATACTGTTAGATATTAGGGCTAGGGTTATAGAATAAGATCACCGGATAGTTCCTTGAATCGTGTAGTCACTTTCCTAATCAAGTATTTCGACCCTATTAGCCTCGGGTTACATGAAATCTTCATTGGGATAAGACAAGGAATGACTTGTCGTCTAGGCTAAAAGATAACAAATCTAACAAATGTAGATTGTATATTCTGGATGGATGTTAGAGTGTTGAAAGTGTGTTTAGAATACAGTGACCCGAACCAGGGGCGCTTCTCTTGAACCCCACAAGGGGGCACGGCCCCCTTGACTCTCGTTATTTTCACTACAATATCTAGCATAGCACACTCTTACGGGCGTTCAGCCCACACTCTTCAAACCCGTTGTTGAGTATTACTAGATAACTCTTGCTTTCAATTAATCCCAATTACCTAAAATGATTATTAGATGACACCAACAATCTAATGGGTGAATTTTACAAACTAGTTATAAATTTTCTTAAGGGCATATCAAATTCTTGCATTCGATGGTTCCTTTTCTTAGCTGCCATTAACTACAAATGTTAGAGGGGTGACTACATCTACCTTTATTTAACTATAAAAAAGGATCACCATAAGATAAGATAAAACAACAGTGAACACATTTTATACATGAAATTTCCAAGGTTTTATATGAGGCATACACTCACATTTTGCAAACATTTGGGTAAAAAAAAGAGGAAAGAGCATAAGGTTTGGTACCACCTAACTAACATTATTGTGTATGTTATCTTGAAAGTCCTTTGAAGCTAAATACACACTAACCAATTTGATCAAAGATCATTAATTTCCATAAACCAATAAAGTAAATTCTTATTCTTATTAACAGATATAACAAACATAGTTAATTGAACAACAAGGTAAATATGAGTATGCTAAAAATTTAAAAAGAAAGCACACTTACTGCTATCAAAGTCATTTAGCTTATATTTAATATCACTAAGAGAGTGGCCAAGAAGCTTAAACCCATGTTTCTTCTCTGAAGATGAAGATGAAGAAGATGAATGATTGTTTGCACATGACACAATTTTACATAAAGATTGGTGATGATGATGGTATTTTTTTGGGATTAAAGATATGGGTGTTGGAAAATTTGATTGCATTTTAATTTCTGTAATATAAAAACAGGAATTCACTGTTCAAGATTGTCAATTTCTTGAAGTTTTTGGATTTATTTTGATGAAGGAAAAAAAAAGTTAGTTCCTTGGAGTGTTTGGCCTCTTTAAAATGGTCGACATTGCTTCTTTTTCTTTCTAAATCAAATGTCGATTTTGCTCACATGGGGGTATTATTGATCCAATTATTATTGCCCTTTAGGTAAACGGGTCGGGTTATGAATTTTAGTAGGGAACTCATAAACTGCTAAGTTGATTTTCTGGTGTTATCCTTCAATTTGGTTATAGACAAACTTTAAGCTTATCTTCTAGTCCAGTCTAGTATATGACTTGATTTCATTGGACTAGAAAGAGACTTCTTTAATGTAGGCCGATTTTAAATAACTATTACGTTTTTTATTTTATTTTTCTTGTTAAAATAACTATTACATTTTTAAACAAAATGTTACTCTTTTTATTACGAGTGCTTTTTTTGAGTTGATAAGACGATCCTACCATGACTAAAAACTACACTAAGATCACATCAAATCAAAATCAAAATAATCAACATAATAACACTATAATTAAAACATAACTAAACACTACACATTATAATCAACCTAAGGTTGTTTGTTACTTGATATAAGCTACTGTGTGGCTTGCCTAGTTGGCAAAAGCAACGCCGATTTTTTTGGGGTTATGGAGCGTGGGTGAGTTTTAAAAGAGAGTAGCAATGCCTCGTGAGTGATTGTAATCGGGCAAAATTTGATTTTTTATGTTTTTTATTAATTGTTTTTAATGAAATTATTTTTTATTCTCATTTAATCCAATTATCAATCAAATACATCAACATCACACTTCTCACATACACTTCATCTCATACCACCATAATATAATATATTTAACTCACATTGCTCTGTCGTCAAAAAAAAAAAAAAAAAAAAAAAAAAAAACCACACTCACACCCACACCCACACCCACACCATGTATCATAACAAATAGTCTAAACAAATAATGTACAAATATTTTTTTTGACAAAAAAACAAAACTTAATAACAATGAACGGATTTGAAAATTAACAATTACAACCGAAACAATAGATATTTCAAAACCTAGTCAAAACAAACGGCAAATAAACAATAACGTAAATCACAAATTCTACCAACATGACGGAACACAAATGATTAGGAAGTAATACAAGCCTAACATGACGAAACACAAATGATTAGGAAGTAAAACAAGTCTAACAAGCTAACTACGAATGCATATGTAATAGTTGCAGGGATAAGCATATAAAAAAACACAATCAACAACGTCAGCGGTCGAAAAAGGATCGATCGCTGCCGTAACAATAACAACAAAAAAACCATATGACGCAAAGCAACCCTAATGATTCAAAGTGTCATGGGTCCTGCTTTCATTTTTTCTCAGCCGCACATATGGCTAAGAGGCCATAAGTACTCCACGGTTAAAGAAAAATACTTCATGGCGAATAATAATACATGTTGTGTTATAGTTATTTATTTATTATTTATTTTAAATGCCCTCTAAAGAAAATCGTGTATAAATTACATGATAACTTATGTGCTTAACGAAATTTCACTGAAATAAAATAAAACACGCACGCATACGAAAGGCACAAATGAACAACATAACAACCACTAGATAAATTTTTATTTATTTATTTTCTATGGCCATATTATCCACACCCTCAACCACCATCACCACCACCACCACTCAACACCATCTCTCTAAACTCCACCACCACCATTCAACCCTTTCCTCCATTACTTTTCCAGCCAACAACCAACAATTTTCACTCACACATATCTCAAAATCCAAATTGAGGACTAATGTTTCTTTCTTTACAGATTTTTTGAACAAACCCAAAAATGCTGAGTCCATCAAACAAGAGCTTCTTGAGGCGATTGTTCCTCTTGATCGTGGGGCTGAAGCTTCCCTTGAAGATCAACAAATAATTGAGCAGGTTGTTCATTCTTTTATAACACCTATATTTACAGATTTTTGTTTTATTTTTATAGTATAATAATAATAATAACTTGTTTTGTTGTTAGAACTGAATAGTAATAATATAGAATCTTGAAAGCATAAAGTGTCAAAGGGACAAACTTTTAACGCCAAAAAAAGGAATGAAATGTTGAAGTTTGCAAAAAGTTTTATGCCAAATCATGTTGAATGATATAAACTGTTAAAAGATATGAACTTGGTGCTAAATTTGTAAAATTTAAAGGAAATTGCTCATGGGTCAACCCAACTCCACACATTTTGATCCATTATCTTACATATTTTGAAAAGTTATGTAATTGATATTTATGTAAAGCCTGTATGGATGAATTAGTGGACTATTGGAAATATATATCATGAAAGTTCCTTAATCATACAATGTGTTGTATTTGTTTCTTGCTCGGACCTAAATTGTTTGCTGATTTAGATAGTTCGAAAACTTGAAGCAGCAAATTCAACGAAAGAGCCGCTTAAGTCTCCCTTACTTGACGGAAAATGGGAACTCATATACACCACTTCACAATCGATTCTACAAACTAAGGTCTGTATATTGTAATTATATCTTCAACACATTTTATAATCTTTTAGAATGTTTATCGACACTGTGTCTTTTTAACAGAGACCCAAGCTACTTAGGTCACGTGTAAATTATCAAGCGATCAATGCCGACACACTAAGAGCTCAAAATATGGAATCATTTCCAACTTTTAACCAGGTATCTTCTTAATATGCACAACTGATCTAAACTTTATTGTGTAACCATTTTTAGTGTAAAGATGAAAATGAGATTATTTTCAATGGGATTATGTATCCGTAGGTGACAGCAGACCTAACACCAGTGAGCGCCAAAAAGGTAGCGGTGAAATTCGACTATTTCAAGATTTTTGGATTGGTAAGATGATTTATATATTCGATGCAAAATGTTGATTACCTGATCATGTCCTTAACAGAAGTCTAATTACAACTTTTCATTCATGTTTTAAAGATACCTGTTAAAGCGCCAGATACAGCTCGAGGTTCACTGGAAATAACATACTTGGATGAAGAATTGAGGTGAAAGTCAAACACATACACTTTTATGTGTTATGTTAGCTTCGTACTCACACGTTATTAACATGTTGTGCAGGGTATCAAGAGGCAATAAGGGAAACCTGTTTGTGTTAAGGATGATTGATCCTTCTTATCGTGTTCCCTTGTGATGCAACTGCAAAAACAACGGTCTTGTGAGAAGATACACGCCTTTTTTTTAACATCCTCAATAGCGAAACAACTTTCAATTCGCTTAAGCCAGGCTTCAACTCCTGATAATCTGGATTGTATTATATTATAGTACCATACAGTAATTTGTATACGTTGGTCAAACCTTCACAATGTCCTAGTTATCGAGGATTATATAAATAACGACAAGTTTTGAAGCAAAAAGTACAGTCGCGTGATCACAAAAGCCCTCTATTATAGGCATATGTCCCGTGTGCTTTCTACAAAATAAAAAAAAAATGTCATTGCCAAGTGATTTTGTAGTTCAGCATTATCATAATAATAATGATGGTTATTTTACAAAGAATAGTCACCGCTTTCAACCAGCCATTGGCATCTCTATCAGCTAATTGCTTCATTAATTGTGTCATTGTCTTAGTGAAATATCAAATATTCCTGATTCATAAAGTCAGCGAGTAACATTAATATAAGTAGTGGTTAACAGAAGTAACAAATGTCAAGTCAAAGCAAATGGCATCATCAAAACATATGACTTGCTAAATTTGTTAATATTTCTACAATTTTTCTTTGACTTTCTGTTTACAGACCAAGTACTTTTAAAAGCTTCAAGCTTGACTGCAACCTTTTCTACATAAGAGGAATTAGATTAGCAGCAGCCTGCAGTAAACGTAGTAGCAGAGTTTCATAATAAAATATCCGAAAAAAGTACAGATAAAATTTAACAACGGCATTAGAAGTAATAAATAATTAATACGCTAACAACGATTTGTGTGTATCACTATGGGTGATGGGTGTTACCGTGTTAATAGCAGATGAGGTGAAATCAGTACTACTCAGTTTATTACTCGTACTATATGGATTTCAGTTTTGAGCCGTTTTACAATTATTCAAAGTATAGGGGGTCAAGTATAGTTTTGCGTTTTTCTGACATAATTACAAAACTCATCCCTGAATTTATTCTAAATTGCTCTCTTCATTTCTAAACTTTTTTTTTTGCCCCCCCTCCCCTCTCCCTCTTGAATAGGTAATTTTTCTTTGCATAGATCATCCCTCCGTTAAAAATCGCTAAATTCTTCAGTTAAGTCAATATACCAGGTATGAGGATATTTTCGTCATTTTACCTATCTTCATCCTTCTAACCAAAAAATCAAATCTGAAATCAAACTTATTTTTCTCGACTACTTCTTAGCTTCAATCTCCATCTCCAAATCGAAACATAAAACCTTAATCAATTTAGGCTTTAAATTCCGGCAAGGAAGCATCAACGATGTCAAGCCATTTAGAATAAAATTAGTGACCGACTGTTGAAGGTGCGAGATTCATGTCTTTTTTTTAGTACTTCGATTTGATTTCTTAAAACGAGGTTCATCAACTGAATGTAGTAGTAAAAAGCTACAAACATAGTTTAAATTAATCTGATTGAGTGTTAGTTTTATGGATTTACAGGTTCCTAATTGACTGAAAGCTTGAAGTGGTCGAATTTGTCAATAATTTGTACATTCAGGTGATTTGTATGAGATAATTATTTATTTTAATTGTTGATTTTGTTTTGGGTTGATGCATAAAACGAATGGAAGGTGTGCACACCATGTGTTTGATATAATTCATGTATGAGTAATTTAGCTAATTCATTTTTTGACCTAAGAATGAAGCTGCTTCAGTTGTTGTTGAAGGATTTATCATACCACATGGATTTAGTTTTCTAATTAATGGATTGAATCTGAGATTCAAGATGGTTGATAATTGTATATTGTCCTTTTTCTGGCAGCTAGGAGTAATGAAAGTGTTAAACTTTCAGTCCCTTATAATCTTCTCTGCAGTTCTACGTGTGTTCTTAATTGTATATGGAGAATGGCAGGATACTCATATGGAGGTTAGGTATACAGATGTCGATTACCTTGTTTTTTCAGATGCTGCGGCTTTAGTAGTATCTGGAAAATCGCCTTACAAAAGATCCACATACCGTTACTCTCCTTTGATTGCGTATCTTCTTGCACCAAATTCCTTTATTCATCGGTCTTGGGGGAAGTTCCTTTTCTCCGCTTCAGGTAAACACTTAATTTTACGTACATGATTTTTTATTTGTGAGAGAAAAGCACATACTTTTCCTCTTCAAAATGCACTTTGAATATTCTCCTTAGAGGTGACAATATGTGTGCAGGGGTTGTTATGTAAACCACTGGTTCGGTTTGAAACATGTTTTATGTAAGGGCTCGGTTAGGTTGACCCGAAACTTGTTTCTCACACCTGATATTATCCTTTTAATCCAGACTTATATTATCTATATTTATAATGCAGACTTACTTGTTGGATACTTTATCCGTACAATTCTGAAGCTTCGTGGAGTGCCTGAAAATCTGAGCATATACTCTGTAATTGTATGGCTTTTCAATCCATTTACTTTCACCATTGGAACACGTGGCAACTGTGAACCCGTCGTTTGTGCCATTCTTTTGTGGATCATTGTTTGTCTCATGAGAGGTACGGCCTGTATTCTCGTTAAAATCTTCCACATGTATTTCTATTCACTTGTTAATTGCATGCTAATAAGTCTACCCATTATGAATCAAGTTGGGTTATACTCTATTTCAAATGGGTCAAATGGGTAAAGTTATAAAACAAAACTGAAAAAACGGGTCTAATGTGTTACCAGAAGTCACTCATCGAATATCGACCGTTTCAACGTTTTTAATTAATTAATCCAAGAAAGGTGTATACTTGTACTTTTGAGAAGTTTATGTAATCATACAATATATATGAATATGAATATTATCTCTTTTTTAAATGAAAATATGGGTGTTGGCTATACATATTCGATATGTTTCCATTTTCAGGTAATATTTTTCAAGGAGCCGTTTGGTACGGTCTTGTTGTTCATATGAGAATCTACCCTATTATTTATGCCCTCCCTATCATCCTAATTCTTGATCCATACCATTTCCAACCTGGTAAAACGCCATCCATCACAAATTGGAATTTAAGAGAATCCAAATTAGGTACTAATTCAGGCACCAACAAACATAACTTTCTAAACCGATTGCTTGTTCTCTTCTTAAGCATGTTTTCCAGATCAAGAATCTTATTTGGGCTAATTTCAGCAACCGTATTCTTCTTTTTCACTGGATTATTCTTCTATTTATATGAATGGGAGTTCTTGCATGAAGCCCTGTTGTACCACTTAACTCGCACAGATCCCAGACACAATTTTTCCATTTACTTCTATCACATTTATCTCAATTATGAACGCGAGCTCACAATTTTAGAAAAACTCATCTCATTTCTACCTCAGTTAATAGTGCAGCTGGTGTTAATTTCCCGTTTTGCACAAGATTTCCCTTTCTGCTTCTTTGTACAGACAGTAGCTTTTGTAGCATTCAACAAGGTTAGTTACTACTATAGGTGAAACCTTTTATTTTTGTAACATTTCATTTGATGACATAAATATGCGCCATTTTTCAGGTGATAACAGCCCAGTACTTTGTATGGTTTTTTTGTCTGTTGCCACTAATACTCCCATGGAGTAAAATGAAGCTCAAATGGGAAGGGATTTTAGGCGTTTTGTTATGGATTGGAGCCCAAACTCATTGGCTATTTTGGGGTTATATGCTTGAATTTAAAGGCAGGCAAGTCTTTTTACAACTTTGGGCAGCAAGTTTATTGTTCTTTGCTGCTAATACATATGTGATGATCACCATCATTCTCCGGCACACGTATTCTCCGGTTTTTAAACATGTAGTCCCTTCACGCTCTCAGAAAACTGAGTGAGTAAAATGCAAAGATGGATGTGTTTATGTAATTTTACCTTTTAGTTTAAATAGACCTGGGCTATACAACTAGTTTTTGACCATGGTTTTAGTGCAAATTTGACTTGATGACGATTCAGATGATTGTTGTAAAGTGACACGTTAGTCAGATGAATATTGTGCGATGCATACTTTCTTCTTTAGCCTGATATTTTTGTTTCTAATGTACAGATAATTAGGATGGATTTCATTAGTGATCCACAAAGTATCGTGTTAGATTTTTAAACAGGGCCTAAAATGTTGCTAACATACCTCCAAGTTTCCAACACAAAATATTACGGTAATAATTAGTTAGGTTCTAGATAGCTTATGCACTAATAAGAAAGATACAATCGTACCGCGAGAAGCAGAATAGTAATGATATTAACTTTTTATAAGCTCGGTATACAAATATCGTTAAGTAGACTAACGAAAACATAATCTCGGCCAAAATAAAACAATACAAAAACTTGGCATTTAGTGGTATTCGTAATAAACAGATAAGAGTACCACAATCTTAATTGGAAAAAGTTAAAACCTGGGATATACAATAATGCGATGTTTAACAAACAAGCATAATTATTGAAACAGCAACCCGTAACACATACGGTACGTGGTATCAAAATTGCACAAAAATAAATAAATAAATAAACTTGTTATCTGATTTTTAATGCTGGATGTTAAAAAACCCCGAACCAGTAACATATGTGCTTGCAAGTTGCAACTTCATATTGATGTAATTCAGATTCAAGAATGTTTTTGACTCATGAACTTCAAAAACATAAACAGGTCCAGGGAATCAGTAGATTACAGACATAAAATTTAGTCAACCCTGTGGTCAACAACTGAAACTTTAAATTAAATTAAGAAACAAAATAAATAAGTGACTGCAGTCTTCTTCTGTCATGGCTTCAAGTAGGAGCTGTGCATACATTTGTTGACAGATGAACAGGGATGCATAGAAACCACCAAAACTAACTTAATTAAAACGACAATTTTAACATCTTCCTGATTCCCTTTTCTAAATTTACTCTGTACACCTATACTTGACCTCGGTTGACTACTCGATTCCTTCTTCGCCTTCCCGATCTTCCCAATAAAACCCTACCCTGTCGTCGCAAACGGTTAGCCAATGACATCCCATTGTTATCGTCACCATTACCATCACCATCATCATCATCATCATGATCATCATCATCATCACTAACACGACCACCAACATCATTACGTCTTCTCATCCCTCCAAAAGTAAAACCACCCGTGTTTCCACTTGGACCAAATGCACGAAACAAAAGAAGCATATGGACTAAACTTGTTTCGAACCGATCATCATTGTTCCTTTCTATGGCATAATCACCAAACACCATCGAACCAGGCAATGAGGACGTGATTATGCTAAACACGTCATCCCGCTCGCGTTCACGCACAAGCCGTCTCCATCTCTGTTCTTGATCGGGGTCCACTTCACGTGGCTTACCGAAAGGATGCTCGGATCTCACATGTTTCTTCATCTCTTTGTATCCACCAACAAACGAACAGTCGTTATGCATGCACATTCTATTTTTAGCATTAAGATATTTTCGAGCCGATTCCACCACGGTCCACCCTTTGACTTGACCTCTACAAAGGGGGCACGAAAGCCCGGACCCACCTCCACATTTCTCAACAGGCCAACCAGAAATTTGGTCAGTGTTTGTTTGCAGAGACTGGGAGTGATGTGGTGATGATGTCACTTTTGTGCAAGCATTTTTGTACTGGTCAAGGCAATTGGAATAGTGAGAACTGGTTCCGCACATATACGGGCGACAACCTTTATCGTGAGATGAACATAAGAGAAGAACAGCATTATGAGGATACTCCATGCAGACAGAACATGTTATATCTTCCCAATCTTTTGTATGCATCACAATTGAGGATTTATGTTCATTTGGGTCCTTTGACTTGTGTTGACAAGTCAGCATTGAGTATGGGGTCATTCTGCATTGACGTGAAACACTTCTACATCTTCCTCTAGTACCTTTGGCCATTTTGATAATAAACCTAGCATGAATAGACACAGTAATACATCGTAAGACTTCAGATAATAAAAGACAGTGAGATATTGTATATTTTTAAGATACAGAAGTGGCAAAATGGAGTGATTGTGCGGATTTGGACGATAAGTCAAAACCTAAAAGAAGTGATTAATCAGTGTTGCATACCAAACCGCACAGGACTGGTTTGTTTTGGTACACAATACACCTAGCTATTCATTTATTAAATTTATATATAAGAGATAGTAAATGTGAATAAATAACTATGTTAGTACAATTTTCAATCTAAGTTACTATGAAAAAACAAGTTGTGAGGTTTTGATACATCTACATACACTTCGGATCACGTTGACCCCATTTAACCAATTTAAACAATTTCCTTTTCAGTAATATTCTTTACCTTAAACCATTTGACCCGCTAGAATAAAACACATCCATTTGACCCGCTAGAATAAAACACATTACCCAAATTCCCCATTTTCAATATTCTCATTGGTATTAATTTCTCTCAATTCTATATGCTTCAAAAGTCATATCATATACATATATTAATATATTATAATGAATGAACCTGCTACTACTATTACCAAAAACAGATCATGTCATAACACAAGCATCAGAGAATAATGAACAAGTTATGCACAGGTCTACCAGGCTATGAAAAGGATCTTGTTCACAAATTTTGTTCATTACACACACGAGACAATCAGCTCTAATTCAGGTCATACACTCCATCTTAATTTTACTAAAGAAATATAAACTTATCATCTAACAGATTAATTAGTACAACTTTTAAACAGCAAAAACGCAACCAACACAAACCATTTCCTAAATACAGCCTAGTTTATATGGACAAGAAAATTTTGATTTTAGGATAACCATAAAGCCAATAACTTTAACTAAATTAAGGTGGAACATCATCTAAAGAGAAAATTTTCACCTGGAAAGTAAAAGAAAAACAGCAAAAAAGTAAATAAAACCCTAGGTGCATTAACTTCGAATGAAGTGAAATATCGAAACCAAATTATGCATAAACCAACCATAGAGCTTGAAACCAATATATTATACGGAGTACCAGATATATCACAAAAACATACAATACAAATAAGCATAGAAAAGAACGAATAAACATACAAATACGATATTTTAGCATCAAAAGTGAGTATCTTTGAAATCTATTTAACCCTGATTTAAGTTTTAAAGACACACACCTGAAAATGAGAAATATGAGTACGCCTAGGGTTTCTTCGTTTTTAAGAATATGGAGAAATATGAGGAAGTGTACGGAGATCGAGTAATTTGAGTGAGTGAATATAGATAGTAATCTTCGGAAACGATGATGCAAATATTCGATAGTCACGTAGCAATATCAAGCGAAAAAAAAAAAAAAAATTAAAACAAAAAACTTTTAACCATCCAGATAATATATTGGGTCAAAAATATTTAGAAGATTTTTTTTTTTTCTTTCTTTTTTTTTTTTTTTTTGCTAAAATAAAGATAAAGTAAAGATTACTATTAAAAAAGGAACTTCATCGAAAGATTTCAGGAACCTTAATCGAGACATAAGAAAAGGCAACCCGCGAGAAGGCTCGAGAAAAGTAAGAAGTATAATAAACTAACTCAACTGAAACCTAAACGGATCCCAAACAAAAGTTACAACTAACACTAACGAGATCAACAAGATAAACATCTAAACCCAACACAATAAACACAGGCAAGATACAAAAAGCATAAGCAAAAAAACACAAAACAAATAACCTAGGTTGGCTTAATCGACTTAGAAAAACCTTTGCGATTCCTTTGATCCGGCCGATTTGTAATCCCATCGACTTTATCAATATGAACGCCCTTACCTATCCAAGAATTGAGAGAATAAGTTAGAACGTTGGAGGAGGAACTTCCGACGAGAGTGCATTCGCAAGGTGAAATTTTTCCGCGATCCACCAAATCTTGAATAAAACCTTTCTTGCTATCACGACCTGATATCGTCTTGATCCTTATCCTATGAAACGAAACTCTTCTTGTTAGACTCTATCTTCTTTTTTAGATTTTACAATCCGCTTTTTATTTGGCCGAGACTTAGTCACACCATCACAAGTAGTAGCATTATTCACAATTAACATTAGTCACATCATCACTAACAGAAGGAATAACAACATGTGAATTAAAAACAGGCGCGGGTCGTTGGACCTTAAAAGTATTCAGGAGATAACAACATGTGAATTAAAAAAATATTCAAGAGAGAACCTTGTTAGTTTCATTGGAATTATTACTCTTTCTTTCCGTCTAACCTTAAAAGTAAAAACATTTGGTCTGTTTAGTGCAACAGCTCGTAGGAGCTTATGAGAGCTTATAAGAACTTGAGCTTATGATTTTAATAAACTCCAAGTCATAAGCTTCGTTTGGTAGACATAAAAAGTAAAGCTTATGAAAATTATATGCTCTTAAAAAATAAGCTACTCGTAGTTATAGATGCACAAAAACCGAATCCGGACCGGATCCGGATTTAAAAAAACCGGACAAAAAAAATCCGAATTTTTCCAAATCCGGATCCGGTTCCGGTACAGTTCTCGGGGTCGGTTTTTTTTCGGACTTTTTTTTCGGAATCGGATTTTTTTCGGATCTCGACCGGATTTTTTTCGGACTAAGATCTTTGTCGGATTTTGATTTTTACCGGTTATATTTTTACTGGTTCGATTTTTATAACTTTTGAACAACAATAATATAATCAATATAAACAAAATGTATAACGCTTAAACAACTATAAATAATATAATTATAATTTATAACGCTTAACACTATAAATAATATAAATAACAACATTTTTATCTAAATGATATAAATAACAATAACAATACATTTATTTGAACGATACAACTATAAGTATACAAAAGTTAATACATTATTCAAGCTTCGGCATGGCCATCACCCGATAATGTATTACGAGCAAAGTATGTCGAGCTTCGGCATTGCCATCACCCATTATACATTACTCGTCTTGCCTTCGTCGTTCGTAATATTGTTCACTTGCTTCAAATTCGGGGTCATCAACCGCAAATGTTCGTTGGTAATTTGCAATATATTCGTCCATATTAATGGGATCATATTCACCTTCCTCCACTTCGGTCTCGGTATTTCCCTCAGTTGATGAAGGTGATAATCCCGCTTCTATTTCTTCCATCTCTATAAAATCTTCAACGTCATTATCTAACGGACATTCTAATGACGTTTGATCTTTTATCCTATCTACCCCGTCCAAATAATCCTTCAAACATACGCATACTTCCACGACTTGGGGGGTAAGTCTTGACCTTCTTTCCGAAATAATTCGACCGCTAAGAAAAAATCCGATTCGGAAGCTACGGTTGAAGCTTGAACGGCTAATAAGTCACGAACCATAGCGGATATTATTGGATAGGTGTCTTCTTTTGTTTTCCACCAAGCCAAAACATCAAAGTTGTGAAATTGTTCGGGATTCATGTTTAGTGCAAAGTTTCCAATCTTGTAATTTCCCAACTCGCTTGTGGGTGCCGATGTACGGGCACGTTTCGAAGCGTCTTCACGTAATTGGTTAAAAAGACTAATATTAAGGTCTCGGGCCCTTCAAGAAGATGACCCGCTCTCAAATTGGTCAACAATTGGGTTTGCTTGTCGGCCATAAGTTGTTGCATAAATTGAAAATAATTGCTCAAAGGTGTTATTAAATTCGAATATTTGGTTGTTTATATAGTTGGGTTCGTCGTCTTCGGGACCATGAATACAATCCAAATTTTGATATATTGTTGTCATCAAAAGTTCCACCCCATTAAAATTGATTTTCGGGTCAAGTGCGGCCGCAAATAAAAAAACTCTAGGTATTGTTCCAAAATATTTTTTTAGTTTTTTTTATGTGAAAAAACGGTTTGTCTAAAAATACGGTTATTTGAGTTCGCAAATTCGTTAATTTTTTTCCGTCATTAGATAAAGTTGTTGTAAAACTAGTGAGCTAGTTGGGTAATAAACACCCGAAACTTTTGTCGTTGCCTCTTTAAAAACTTGTAAAAAATTTGTTAATGCTTCCAAGTCATCCCATTCGTCGTTATCAATCGGTTCGGAATATCCCTTTTGTAACGACCCGACTTTTTCGACTTGCTTTTATGCCTTGTATTTTAGCGAAACTGCGTATTTGTGCGTACTGTGCTACTTTATACTCTGGAACCTTTATATACATGGTTTACTTTCATTTATATATTAAAACGTGCCTTAGAGTACGTATGATACTTAACTTGTTCACCGGAAGCTTTTATGACCGTTAGTGTCACTTGACGTTTCGAATAAACTGCGAACCGCGCACACGTTTAACTTTTGTCATAATCGGAATATTATGACTACGAAATATTAATTATTATTTTATAAAAATAATTACTTGGATTTTTGGATGCTTAATTATGCGTAGTAATTTAATTATGCTTACTAGTAAGTCTTGTTGGACTTTCTACCTTATTGGACCTAAGCCCACCCTACTCTAGTTAGTAGCCCATTTATTTAGCCCACTTATTATTTACTAGTGACCCATTAATATGTAAGACAAATACCCATTTATTAGAGGGAACATGCTAGCATTTATGTCAAGTATTATCCTTAATGTTGCATGAGATCCTAACATAAGCACCAACTTTAGACAACCATTAACCAAAAAATAAATTTTTGTCCCCCTTGTCCCCCCTCCAAATTTTGGCCAACTCACCCCACCCTCACCCTCATTTCCTATAAATACCACCCTTATTCCATCCATTTAACACTTGCTCTCATTTGTATTTCACACACACTTACTCTCTTATTTCCTTTCTAGTCTTTCTCACTCTAAAACTTGTAAGTTTTTTATTTTTCTTCTTCTTCTTCTCCTTTCCTTTTCGTGATCATCATCATTCTTTAAAAGATCAAGCTTTTTAGCTTTGATCTTGATTACATCTTGTAGATTCAAGCATGAATCCTTCAAGAACATGGAAGATTCAAGCTTTCTAGCTTTGAATCTTCACCTACTTTATAGATCTACATCTTTTTAGCTTTAATCTTGTTATTTTGTTGTAAAGATTCAAACTTTTATTTGTAATCTTCATGTAACTTAAAGATCCAAGCTTTATGCTTCAAGATCTTCAAGAACAACCAAGATGCAAGCTTTCTAGCTTGGATCTTCATATCTTTTGTTGGATCTAAGTTTTCTAACTTATGATCTCATTATTTTGTTATAAAGATCAAAACTTGTGTTTATTGTAGTAACCCGAACTTTTCCATGTTTATATATATTAAATGAAATTGTTATTTACATGATTAAGTGTTTCCAACATGTTAAGCAATCAAACTTGTTAAGACTTGATTAATTGAAATAGGTTTCATATAGACAATTGACCACCCAAGTTGACCGGTGATTCACGAACGTTAAAACTTGTAAAAACTATATGATGTCATATATATATATATATATATATATATATATATATATATATATATATATATATTTATAGTTAACATGGTATTATGATAAGTAAACATATCATTAAGTATATTAACAATGAACTACATATGTAAAAACAAGACTACTAACTTAATGATTTCGAACCGAGACATATATGTAACGATTATCGTTGTAACAACATTTAACTGTATATATATCATACTAAGATATATTAATATATCATAATATCATGATAATGTAATAATTTAACATCTCATTAGATATAATAAACATTGGGTTAACAACATTTAACATGATCGTTAACTTAAAGGTTTCAAATCAACATTTACATGTAACGACTAAGGATGACTTAACGACTCAGTTAAAATGTATATACATGTAGTGTTTTAATATGTATTCATACACTTTTGAAAGACTTCAAGACACTTATCAAAATACTTCTACTTAACAAAAATGCTTACAGTTACATCCTCGTTCAGTTTCATCAACAATTCTACTCGTATGCACCCGTATTCGTACTCATACAATACACAGCTTTTAGATGTATGTACTATTGGTATATACACTCCAATGATCAGCTCTTAGCAGCCCATGTGAGTCACCTAACACATGTGGGAACCATCATTTGACAACTAGTATGAAATATCTCATAAAATTACAAAAATATTAGTAATCATTCATGACTTATTTACATGTAAACAAAATTACACATCCTTTGTATCTAATCCATATACCAACGACCAAAAACACCTAAAAACACTTTCATTCTTCAATTTTCTTTATCTAATTGATCTCTCTCAAGTTCTATCTTCAAGTTCTAAGTGTTCTTCATAAATTCTATAAGTTCTAGTTTCATAAAATCAAGAATACTTCCAAGTTTGCTAGCTTACTTCCAATCTTGTAAAGTGATCATCCAACCTCAAGAAATCTTTCTTATTTACAGTAAGATATCTTTCTAATACAAGGTAATACTCATATTCAAACTTTGATTCAATTTCTATAACTATAACAATCTTATTTCGAGTGGAAATCTTACTTGAACTTGTCTTCGTATCATGATTCTGCTTCAAGAACTTTCAAGCCATCCAAGGATCCTTTGAAGCTAGATCTATTTTTCTCATTTCCAGTAGGTTTACCTACTAAAATTAAGATTGTAATGATGTTCATAACATCATTCGATTCATATATATATAACTACCTTATTCGAAGGTTTAAACTTGTAATCACTAGAACATAGTCTAGTTAATTCTAAACTTGTTCACAAACAAAAGTTAATCCTTCTAACTTGATTTTTAAAATCAACTAGACATATGTTCTATATCTATATGATATGCTAACTTAATGATTTAAAACCTGGAAACACGAAAAACACCGTAAAACCGGATATACGCCGTCGTAGTAACACCACGGGCTGTTTTGGGTTAGTTAATTAAAAACTATGATAAAATTTGATTTAAAAGTTGTTCTTCTGGGAAAATGATTTTTCTTATGAACATGAAACTATATCCAAAAATCATGGTTAAACTCAAAGTGGAAGTATGTTTTTCAAAATGGTCATCTAGACGTCGTTCTTTCGACTGAAATGACTACCTTTACAAAAATGACTTGTAACCTGTATTTCTGACTATAAACTTATACTTTTTCTATATAGATTCATAAACTTAAGTTCAATATGAAACCATAGCAATTGGATTCACTCAAAACGGATTTAAAATGAAGAAGTTATGGGTAAAACAAGATTGGATATTTTTGCTTGTTGTAGCTACGTGAAAATTGGTAACAAATCTATATTAATCATATCCTAGCTAACTCATATTGTATTATACATGTATTCTAATATATTATGTAATCTTGGGATACCATAGATACGTATGCAAATGTTTTGACATATCATATCGACCCATGTATATATGTTATTTGGAACAACCATAGACACTCTATATGCAGTAATGTGGGAGTTAGCTATACAGGGTTGAGGTTGATTCCAAAAATATATATACTTTGACTTGTGATCTAGCCTGAGACGTGTATACACTGGGTCGTGGATTCATTCAAGATAATATATATCGATTTATTTATGTACATCTAACTGTGGACAACTAGTTGTAGGTTACTAACGAGGACAGCTGACTTAATAAACTTAAAATATTAAATCGTATTAAAAATGTTGTAAATATATTTTGAACATACTTTGATATATATGTACATATTTGTTATAGGTTCGTGAATCGACCAGTGGCCAAGTCTTACTTTCAGACGAAGTAAAAATCTGTGAAAGTGAGTTATAGTCCCACTTTTAAAATCTAATATTTTGGGATGAGAATACATGCAGTTTTTTAAATGTTTTACGAAATAGAAACAAGTAAATGAAACTACATTATATAGGTGAATGATCGAAGCCGAATATGCCCCTTTTGCTTGGTAGCCTAAGAATTAGTAAACCGATCTACTAATTGACGCGAATCCTAAAGATAGATCTATTGGGCCTAACGAACCCCATCCAAAGTACCAGATGCTTTAGTACTTTGAATTCGTTTTTATCATGTCCGAAGGATTTCCCGAAATGATAGGGGATATTCTTATATGCATCTTGTTAATGTCGGTTACCAGATGTTCACCATATGAATGATTTTTATCTCTATGTATGGGATGTATATTGAAATATGAAATCTTGTGGTCTATTATTATGATTTGATAATATATAGGTTAAACCTATAACTCACCAACATTTTTATTGACGTTTTAAGCATGTTTATTCTCAGGTGATTATTAAGAGCTTCCGCTGTTGCATACTAAAATAAGGACAAGATTTGGAGTCCATGCTTGTATGATATTATGTAAAAACTGCATTCAAGAAACTTATTTTTGATGTAATATATTCTTATTGTAAACTATTGTGTAATGGTCGTGTGTAAACGGAATATATTAGATTATCATTATTTGATAATCTACGTAATGCTTTCTAAACCTTTATAGATAAAATAAAGGTTATGGTTGTTTTTAAAAATGAATGCAGTCTTTGAAAAACGTCTCATATAGAGGTCAAAACCTAGCGACGAAATCAATTAATATGGAACGTTTATAATCAATATGAACGGGACATTTCATTTATGGTCTTCATATAACTTAAAGATCTAAGCTTTATGCTTCAAGTTCTCCAAGAACACTAAAGGTTCAAGCTTTCTAGCTTTGTGACCTTATAACTTGTGTGAAAAGGATCCAAGCTCTCTAGCTTAGGGTTCCATCACCTCATTTGACTTAGATTATGTTCATACTTGTTTGATTGATGTAAAGTTTGTAGCTTTAGTTGTAAATGGAACTTGTAATTGTGTTAAGACTAGGGATATGATGTAACTTTGGTTCATCATCCATCTAAGACTCTTAATTGAGTTGTGTTCTTACTTGGTCTTAACTTATTGTGTGTTGATGGTGGAATCTTGGTCAAGGTGATGCTAACCCATCAACGAGTTGTACACTTGAAGCTACAAGCATCAAGGATGAGAACCGTGATGAGCATCAAGCACCAAGAACCCCACCGGAGCACTTGTTTACTGTTTTTCCGGATCTGATCAGTAACCTGGGCTACTGTTAAACTGATTTTCAGTTAGTTCGGTTCGAGTAGATGATTTTCCATTTAGGCCTCGTCCTAATCCGAGTTACGGTTTAGGACTTATGGCCCTCCGAAAGTCACTATGCCCTTGTAACGTTGTGCTGAAATTTCTGACCTACTCGCACTTAAACCGTCGTCACGGTCAAACGAAGACGAGTTAGGTTCTGAAAATTGGTCAGCGGTTAGAGGACTCACATACGGAGCCATAGCCACTGACTATGTGTCTTTTAGATTTACGTAGAGGTCGTAGCGGCTGATCCAGGTCAGCCTCTTGTTTTGACCTCTATACTTGATTAACTTACTTAGCTTTTATGATGATGAATGATGATGATGATGATGATACTTAAACTTATTTTATGCACTAATAGAACTTATAAAGACAACCTACTGACCTAGTAACCTTTGATTTAGGTTGACGACCTTTCGGACCGACTTACTACTTGCACACTTTCGTATTGACTTGTATTGCTTATTCACTGTGAGTTATAGCTTCCCTTTTTACTTTACTATTTTTGGGACTGAGAATACGTGCGCTTTTTATGTTTTACTTATTCGACACGAGTACTTAAACTTTACATATGTGTGGGTTATATAACGGCATAAACTTTCCCCTTAGCACGGTAACGTTTAACTATTGGTTTTTGAACCGGTAGACGCGAATCTTAGATATGGATCCATAGGGTTTGACATCCCCACTCGGGCTAGTCGCGCTAGCATTTAACGGGTGTTTAATACTTCGAGGACATATGCACTCACCAGGAGTACTTTTAGGGGGTGATATTTATATTTACGTTAAGTCTAGTTACCATCTGCCCACGGTTATACATATACTTTTCATACTGTTTTGAAACATTGAAATCTCGTGGTCAATCTTATATTACTGTTACAATTTAAACTATAGCTCACCAACATTATTGTTGACATTTTTAAGCATGTTTTCTCAGGTGCTTAGAGGTTTGTTGCTTCCGCTGTTAGACTTACTGTCTTGGTGTTATTGATTTGCTGTTAAGGACCTGTTGTGTTAGATTTCCGCTGTATTACTTAGAGATGTCTCAATCATGAAACTTTTATTTTGCATTCGCAACTTATGTTATTTGAATAATGGCTTTGTAATGACCTCTGTGTCACGTTATCTTTTGTAAAACGCTATCTTTTTATGAATGCAAACTGGTTTTCAAACAGCATATAGTATTTGACCGTGTAAAGATCCTGTTGTTGACAAATCGTATACGATGGTTTTGTACGGGGCGTCACATTTAGTATCAGAGCATTGGTTGTAGGGAATTAGGTTGCATTAGTGAGTCTAGACCAGACCAAGTAGGATTTACTAATAGGACTAATCTACAACTTGCTAGTTTACTTGTTTCTGCGAAACTTACTGCATGCTACTGATTACTTTTACTGCTATGTGATATTACTGCATGCTATTGCTTATCTTTACTGACATGCGAACTTGCTGTATGCTTATTTCAGCTATTGCATGATTACTATCTGCTTTCCCGTGTTATTTCTGTTTAGCGTTGTTATTATTGCCATGCTGTAAACTGTTTTAGACAACCTAGGTTGCTGTAGTGCCTAATACGTGCTTGCTTTATGACTTACTGACACGAAAAATGTTATTTTTTCCTGTTCAGATGTCGGATGTCCCGTCCGTTATCATTTTGGAGAGCGACTCAGACTCACCCTCCACCTCGCCTGCCATTGTTGCCGATTCACAGATCCAGTCGTCGACACACTCCAGTGACTCTGGCGCTTCGTCCTCTGGAGCCAGTGGCCATGCACCCAACCCAGTGATAACCTCAGACGGACACCAGGATCCACCAGAGATTCCAGCTCCACTCATCCCAGGACCCTCAGAGCCACAGCACCATTCCAGTGATGTTGTGATTCCAGGGGAATATGGGGACGTTCCGTTCCGTAATGAGCATAACCATTGGTGTCGACGCCTTCCTGATGGACGTGTCATACCGATCCCACCTTTCAGATACCGGATTATGACTACCGGCCGAGCAGAGCCACCTCCAGCTATTTTTGACGACTTATCATCCGACGACTCATCCTCTGATGACTCCAGTGACGAGGATTCCGACGAGGACCCTGAGGAGGCGCCCGTGTAGCCACCCTCTACCCCGCCGAAGTAGCGGTATCGTTTCGATGGTACCGTTATTCCAGGGGTTAACAGAGGTAGGTCGTTCGCTAGCACACATGGACTGAGGACTAGGATCACCGCCCGCAAGCGGGTTATGCCGTATCCTGACGATCCATTTGTGCGTAAGGCTTACCATTGCGCACTATCTACTTCTGGTACTGGACCATCTGCACCACCTACACCACCTATACCGACTGCACCGCCTGCCCCACCATCTCCCTCCGTCGAGGAACTGACGAGGGAAGTGGAGATCCTCCGTGCTCGGATAACTGAGCTCGAGGACCAGATGTCCCACGTAATGGACATCCTTCACCCACCGTCACCATAGGTCATTGTAGTAGATTTCATTATGTAATCTCGTTGTAGTTTCATGTTTTACTCATGTATTGTACGAACTTATGCGGATGTATACAGCTTATTATTAATGAATGAAACTTAGTGTTGTTTACTTTTTATACGGTGTTCTAATTACGTTACTGTATGACGATTCTGTAGTATCTGTATCTAGTTGCATTGCTTAGTTAACATGTGTTGCGTTGATTCCATGTTGGTTGCTATATACTATATTATTATTTATTAAATACTGGATTTTGACTTAAGTCAAAATTTCTGTTTAGAAGAGCAATGGCTAACGGACGAGCAGCACCCACAGCAGCCCAAATCGAGGAAATGATTGCTAAAAGAGTAGCCGCAGCTATTGCGGAAATCAACCCCCTAGTTCCACCAGTTAACCAGCCCATTCGTAAAGGGTGCACATACAAAGAGTTTCAAAGCTGCAAGCCCCACAACTTTAGCGGTACTGAGGGGTCAGTTGATTTGACTAGGTGGTTTGAGAAACTAGAAGCTGTGTTCCGTGTAAGCAACTGCTCGGAGACGAACAAAACCAAGTATGCCTCCTGTACGCTGTCAGACGGCACCCTAACCTGGTGGAACACACTTGCTCAGGCCAAAGGTATTAACGAGGCTTATGCTACTCCTTGGGAAGAATTTAAGGGAGCCATGATCGAAGAGTACTGCTATAACGACCCTCATTTTTCCATTCTATATTTTTCTAATATTAAAAGCCCAAACAATATAATTAAAACTTAATGATTAAACTTTAATCAACAATTGTTAAGTGTTAAGAGTTAGAAAACATATTAATTAACTTTGTACAAAAATTGACAAGTTAATAAAAGATGAAAATAATAAACTGTTAGTCGACACTCACTGCTAATTAAAATTTATGCATTTATGTAATATTATAACTAATAACCTATAAGTAATAAATAAAAAGTGACATTTATATAAATAATAAAACAATTGAGAACTAAATATATACAAGTCATGAATTAGTAAAAAGAAAATAATACTTATCATGTAGTAAATGTAAAAATAATAATAATAATAATAATAATAGTAATAATAATGAGACTAAAAAAATCTTACATCCTTATGTTGACTAAAAATAAAGTGTAAACTAGTACATGCTTATGTTGACTAACTATAAACTAGTACCACCTATTGTTGACTAAAAATTATAAAACAAAATAAAATCATTAATTAGAATATCCTTATGTTGACTAACACTCTAATAATTGCACTATATAAACACCTAGTTTCTCATTCACAAATCACACCAAAATCCTCTCTAAAAAACAATCTCTCCCTCTCCCTCTCTTGTGGTATTCGGATCTTCAAGCTTGTTCTTCGTGTTCTTCAAGAATCTTCAAGGAGTTCTTCAAGATTTTCAAGGCTTTGATCTTCCATCTTCATCGTGTTCATCTTTTCTTTGTTAATTATCTTGAATCTTCAAAGGTATAACATAAACCCTAAACTATTTACATAAACTTTGATCTTTGATAATTCATATTCATATTATAAACTTGTTATTCATAAGTATATACATAAACACACCTAGATTTATATATACATATATACATGTAAAAAAAAAAATTTATATATATATATACATATATATACGAATTATATATACATATACATATTAAAACCTTAAACCCTAATTACACCTAAACTATAATTCTTAAACCCTAATTAATTAAACTCTAAACATTTATGAAACCCTGGGACATTAATTACTAAACCCTAGTTATTAATTACTACTTTAAATAACTAACCCTAATTAATGAAACCTTAATACTACTTATACTAGTACTTAACATGTATACACTATTACTATTACTAGCACCTATAACCTACTAATTATATTGTAGCACAAAAACATTTTGGGATATGTATTAGAGATGTATAGATCTTCGAACTTTCTTGACGAATGGTTTCTACGAGATTCTAGGCAGAGGGTTTGGATTTCCGATTTAAAGGGTCCTATGGCTCAAGCCCCTAGATCTAAATTAGCCATTCGAAGGGAAAGGGGTGATTGGAAGCTTATCTAATACGGCAAGTATCCTAAAATGGAAACACTCATAAAAGTAGAAACTCTCTAGTCATAGAAACTTAGTAAAATAAGAAACTTTCTAAAAATAGAAACTTTATAAAAATAGTAACTTACTAGGAATAGAAACTTAGTAAAACAAACTATACTTAAACACATACTTAAACTTAAACATGGGCAAAACACTTAACTACTCTTAAATGTCAATAGGTTGACTTTCCTGCTCACTCGTTCAACTCTCTATTCCGAGGAATAACTCTCTCTACTTACTAAGGTGAATTCATAGCCCCACTCTTTATTGCTAGCAAACTTATTTAACTTATTTGGGGTGAGACACATGCTGCTTTTACTATTTACAATTTAGACACAAGTACCAACTGCTAAAACTATGCTATACCCAGCTACGTCCGACTAAGTCCCTACAGTGATATTTTTAAGTGCTGCGGCATGCTTATTTATTGGGGGTAGGCCTATCGGGAGTAACGTCCCCGATACATTTGACTCAGTCTTTGTATTACTTGATAATGAAATTTAAACCGACAAGGACAGACACAACTTGTCAGGGGGCAAACTTGAACGTTTAGTCTAAATATCACGCACTGGCATAACTTTTGGATCTGCGAGATCTACTTTTTGATCCTGCGGGAGATCAACTTTACAACTAAATCTTGTGGTCTAAAAACAACGATAACTACTTTTGTTAAACCTATGAACTTCACTCAACCTTTTTGGTTGACACTTTAGCATGTTTTGTCTCAGGTGCTGTTTGATTCAAGCTTTCTTATCTACTACTTATGTGATGCTACTTGGACTTAGGATCAAGAGATATCGCATTTATTACTTCTGCATATGAACAATTACTTTATCGTTATATCCATTATTGTAACAACATTTCATTTTCCGCTGCGTACTCAATAAAGTTAAATTTTCTCATTTAGTATTGTTCTCGTATTATAATATGTTGGTTTATTTGGTATTAGTAACGTTTCTTCCAGACCCTATTAGGAGGACGTTACAGATTGGTATCAGAGCATAACCAGGCTGTTATAGAGAACCAGGATTGCATTTTTATGTGTGCCTTACTTGCTAGCTAGGGTGCCTTAGCAATCTAGGAAACTATAACCTTTCCCGCCTTACACTTAAAGCACTTAGGATTGCCTTATAATCTTAACAATCATGCTTTATCAAACTTGACTTAAAGATTCTAATCAAAGTATCTTTCCTAATGTAGGACTACAACTTTTCTTGACCATAGTGCCTTTAATTGTTGCCTTTAACTGTTAAATGCTACACTATACTTTAGAAACTTTACTTATATTAGAATGCCGAGCTAATCTAAGAACTCTGCTCACTTTCCTGAGTACTATCCAATTACACCATCGCATCTAAATGCGACACAATGATTTCAGAAATTCTTGACATTCATAAGTCATCTATCATGGTTATGTGTATTACATATGTATTACATGAAATATTATCCATGATTTTGAAACTTTTATAATTGTTACTACTCACACACAAACGTATATAACTCCCTGTTATATCACGTACCTATATGCCTTATGCCTTTATGCATCGGTTTGTGAATCGAAAAATGTCATTGGGTTATCACAGTATACGAATTGAAAGTCTTTAATCAAAAGATTATTAGATTACATACTTATCACTTTATGATCTCGACACGTCATACTGCCATTATTAAAGTATAGACACATCATATCTTATTATATCTTATCGTATCTATCCCAATAGATTTTGTCTAACACTTTTCCTAAATTCCCTCCGTAAATTACGGAAATCTTTTTGCTATATACACGTATTCGAGGAGACGAATATATCATCCAGTATTCAACACTAATCTCATATCAAAAACCCTAATTCCAAACACATAATATGGATTCCTCGAACTCTTCGAGCTCCAATGGCAGCGTAACCGGAATGAACCAACCAATCAGCCATCATCTATTTTGGATGAATTGGGGATGGGTTCGTAGTAAACTTAATCAATGGAGATAAGAAGAAGGTGATCCCTTCCACTAACCGAATTCACCTCTTGGTGAAGAACCTGAAGCACTTACTGGCGAACCCGTTCGGAACACTATTTTCACCCTCATTTCCAGGATATCCAGTCACGAATATATAATATCTAAAATTTTAGATCTTATTCATCCACTTGTCCAAACCGCCAATCATCCCGGAATAATAGAAGAAGTCAACGAGCTTCGCGCTCGAGTAGTGGCTCTGGAGAATATGGTGCGAAACCTACGAACACCAGCAGCAGCACCAGCAGCATAACCAGTACCACCAATACCATCGGCATCACCACCAACATCACCAGCTTCACCAACGACAACATCTGCATTCCACGCCTCAACATCACACTCAGTACCTCAAACATCAACATCATACGCCCCATAGATACCAAGGAATATTATTAATAATGAGTTAAGATGTATTGACTCATTCTTCCTGAAGAATTACATATGTATACTTTATATATATGGATTGGAACAATAATAAATCTTTTCGTACTAAGCTATTACGTGTGAATCTTAACTAGTATGTACTACATGGTTAATTCATATCACAATATGCTATGATGTACATCTTTTGTTAATAACTTAACAATCGTTAATCATTGCTTCAATACAATAAACTCCATTTCGTAATAAACCAAGTGTATTACTCAAATACATGATTGATTGTATACTTTAATTTTCGATGTACTCGAAACTTTCTAGAAAATATCATTAGTGCCTTATGAATTTCACAAGAATTCCAAGAGCACCAACATCATATACCGAAGTATATCAATAACAATGAACGATGAAGTATTAATTCATAACTTCATTAGCGAAATATTTCACGACAATTATGAAATCTCTAAGGTTTTAGATATTATTTATTCTCGTTTCAACAGCAAATCAAATGAGTTTAATATTACATTAGCTCATTAAAACCATGATTACATCTGAAGAATACATATATGAACGTATATCTTCTCTTTTGTACAAACTGTTAATTGTAAAAAAATATTTTAACGGGTAGGTAAAACCCGAGAGATATTCATATCTCATATAAATATGTTACATTGTACATTCTTCCATTCTGATTCAGCAGTTGTTAACTATACTACTTACATTCACATGATATATGTATATGTTCTCCAAAGAAAAACCATTTTCATACAAATTCAGTTACATACTCTGATTTTGACATATCGGAACTTAAGTAAAGCTTTAGCAAGTGTTATCTTCCTGAAGATCACTACATTCATGAATTATATTCATTCGTATTCTATGATGAATTATCAAATCAAACCACCGAACTTACCATTTCTTACTTTTGAAAATCACAACATTTCTTCGTCAACCGTTAGATCCATTGATGGATGCATCTTACGCTTAAACACTTCAAATTTAAAATTCTTGAAAACATCTTTTGAATCTTGACGATCGCAATCAGCGTTTAATCATCTAAAAATGAAATTTCTTGAAACCATTTCGGATTGATAACCGATGATTCAAATATGGCTGCATTAAATGCAGAGGAAACAGAAAAATTGTAGATGGTCTTAAGGGCCAACAGTTTGATAATAAAGAATGGTACGTTGGAAAAGCTCAAAAGAAAATTTGGAACTAAAAAACGGATTGAGCTAACCATGGAAGAGACCAAGGACAAACACAAGGGCCAAACCCTATATTCAAAGAATCCAGGTAATTTTGGATCCTGTGAAATCTTTAGAGAATATCTTGCTCCGAAGTCATGTTAAAAGCTTGCGAAAAATTTTTCTTCATCAACTTTCGAACTTAGAAATTCCAAAATATCATCATAAATATCCTCTATATTTCGAAAGATATCTTCATAACGATTCATGTCCGCAATTAAGTATCTCTTTGCGATATCTTTATAAAGGAAACTGTTTTAGTTTCTATATTCTGTAAAATTCGAGTTTAAATTATAAATGCTTTGAAGAAGTGTTGGGAATTGAAGCATGAGTTAGTATAATATAATGACGTCAGGCCAACGTGATTATATTACAGTAAGTCATGCTAAGTTTTTAATGGAAGATGATGATTCATAGATTTTATAATCATCATTTTCCATGTTACACGACTCTTACATTCTATTTAACCTCTAAACATATCAAGAAAATATTTTTCTTGATGGTTTGGTCTTTTCCGGATATTCTGGTAATATGACAAATTAAATCGTGCTATTACCTTTCCTTTCTACTTTATATATTATGATCATTCGAAACTTCATACCTATTAGTTCTGGACCATTACTCGCTTGACTTGAAGTCGGGAAGAAGAAACAAAAGCATAAAGCTCCGACATATAAGGGAAAATATAAAGCCCGATAACGACTCCGAAATTACAAACCGTGTATATCAATGCGTATAGCAATATAAAGACACGGGATAATTAAAAACACTATAACCCCAAGAGCATAGTAGAAGTAAATAGATTCCTCTGGTGGTAAAAGAAAAAGAAGAATGACTGCATAGATGGTCAATATAATAACCAGGATCAGAACTGGATTAAGCATTTTCTTAATCTTTTGGAAGTTTGAATTGAGAAAGAAAGTATAGAAGTGGTGAAGATAATGAAACGAAAGAAGCTAATTTATAGCAAAATTCCAAACACATCAATCGAGGTAAATCACCGCATTTAATCAAATAAATCTCAAAATTTCGTAAATACCGGAGAATCAAATCTTATAGATTACGAAGATTTCCTTTAATTCCTTGAATTCCGGAAATCAATCGTGACTACGTCAAAAGTTAAGGCGAACATTTAATTTTCTCATTTCACTCTTTTATGATAGCTTCATTTATACTCTTCCTATAAACGAATCGTTTTATCCATATTATTCAATAGTGATAAAACTTTATTTTTCAACTTATATTCATCATTAAAATATTCTTGTTGTAAACAATGAAGATCTCTATCAAATTTCATGACTGTGATTTTCACGAACTCCTCTTTGTTTGTCTGCCCTAATATTGTGGCATAAAATGCTCAAGGTTTTAAATGAGCTCAATACTATTCATAATACATTTCATGTATCCAATTTACTGAATGACTTGTATAACATCATCATTTTGAATGATCTTCGCATTAATGATAAAATGCACTTCGTTGAATAACCTATAGAAATCATGGAAGGAGAGGTCAAACAAACGCGTAAAAGCAATATACCTATCGTTAAAGTCCATTGGAATTCGCGTAGAGGCCCCGAATATACCTGGGAACGCAAAGACCATATGAAACGGAAATATCCCCATCTCTTCTCAACTGCTGATGCAAACGAGGAAACTACCTAAAAACTTCGGGACGAAGTTTTCAATAACGGGGAGGTACTATAACGACCCTCATTTTTCCATTCTATATTTTTCTAATATTAAAAGCCCAAACAATATAATTAAAACTTAATGATTAAACTTTAATCAACAATTGTTAAGTGTTAAGAGTTAGAAAACATATTAATTAACTTTGTACAAAAATTGACAAGTTAATAAAAGATGAAAATAATAAACTGTTAGTCGACACTCACTGCTAATTAAAATTTATGCATTTATGTAATATTATAACTAATAACCTATAAGTAATAAATAAAAAGTGACATTTATATAAATAATAAAACAATTGGGAACTAAATATATACAAGTTATGAATTAGTAAAAAGAAAATAATACTTATCATGTAGTAAATGTAAAAATAATAATAATAATAATAATAATAGTAATAATAATGAGACTAAAAAAATCTTACATCCTTATGTTGACTAAAAATAAAGTGTAAACTAGTACATGCTTATGTTGACTAACTATAAACTAGTACCACCTATTGTTGACTAAAAATTATAAAACAAAATAAAATCATTAATTAGAACATCCTTATGTTGACTAACACTCTAATAATTGCACTATATAAACACCTAGTTTCTCATTCACAAATCACACCAAAATCCTCTCTCAAAAACAATCTCTCCCTCTCCCTCTCTTGTGGTATTCGGATCTTCAAGCTTGTTCTTCGTGTTCTTCAAGAATCTTCAAGGAGTTCTTCAAGATTTTCAAGGCTTTGATCTTCCATCTTCATCGTGTTCATCTTTTCTTTGTTAATTATCTTGAATCTTCAAAGGTATAACATAAACCCTAAACTATTTACATAAACTTTGATCTTTGATAATTCATATTCATATTATAAACTTGTTATTCATAAGTATATACATAAACACACCTAGATTTATATATACATATATACATGTAAAAAAAAAAATTTATATATATATATACATATATATACGAATTATATATACATATACATATTAAAACCTTAAACCCTAATTACACCTAAACTATAATTCTTAAACCCTAATTAATTAAACTCTAAACATTTATGAAACCCTGGGACATTAATTACTAAACCCTAGTTATTAATTACTACTTTAATTAACTAACCCTAATTAATGAAACCTTAATACTACTTATACTAGTACTTAACATGTATACACTATTACTATTACTAGAACCTATAACCTACTAATTATATTGTAGCACAAAAACATTTTGGGATATGTATTAGAGATGTATAGATCTTCGAACTTTCTTGACGAATGGTTTCTACGAGATTCTAGGCAGAGGGTTTGGATTTCCGATTTAAAGGGTCCTATGGCTCAAGCCCCTAGATCTAAATTAGCCATTCGAAGGGAAAGGGGTGATTGGAAGCTTATCTAATACGGCAAGTATCCTAAAATGGAAACACTCATAAAAGTAGAAACTCTCTAGTCATAGAAACTTAGTAAAATAAGAAACTTTCTAAAAATAGAAACTTTATAAAAATAGTAACTTACTAGGAATAGAAACTTAGTAAAACAAACTATACTTAAACACATACTTAAACTTAAACATGGGCAAAACACTTAACTACTCTTAAATGTCAATAGGTTGACTTTCCTGCTCACTCGTTCAACTCTCTATTCCGAGGAATAACTCTCTCTACTTACTAAGGTGAATTCATAGCCCCACTCTTTATTGCTAGAAAACTTATTTAACTTATTTGGGGTGAGACACATGCTGCTTTTACTATTTACAATTTAGACACAAGTACCAACTGCTAAAACTATGCTATACCCGGCTACGTCCGACTAAGTCCCTACAGTGATATTTTTAAGTGCTGCGGCATGCTTATTTATTGGGGGTAGGCCTATCGGGAGTAACGTCCCCGATACATTTGACTCAGTCTTTGTATTACTTGATAATGAAATTTAAACCGACAAGGACAGACACAAATTGTCAGGGGGCAAACTTGAACGTTTAGTCTAAATATCACGCACTGGCATAACTTTTGGATCTGCGAGATCTACTTTTTGATCCTGCGGGAGATCAACTTTACAACTAAATCTTGTGGTCTAAAAACAACGATAACTACTTTTGTTAAACCTATGAACTTCACTCAACCTTTTTGGTTGACACTTTAGCATGTTTTGTCTCAGGTGCTGTTTGATTCAAGCTTTCTTATCTACTACTTATGTGATGCTACTTGGACTTAGGATCAAGAGATATCGCATTTATTACTTCTGCATATGAACAATTACTTTATCGTTATATCCATTATTGTAACAACATTTCATTTTCCGCTGCGTACTCAATAAAGTTAAATTTTCTCATTTAGTATTGTTCTCATATTATAATATGTTGGTTTATTTGATATTAGTAACGTTTCTTCCAGACCCTATTAGGAGGACGTTACAACTGCCCCAGAACAGAGATACAAAAAATGGAGGCTGAGTTCTGGGAGTTAAAGGTTGTGGGAAACGATCTTGATGGTTACAACCGTAGGTATCTGGAATTAGCGCTGATGTGTCCCACGATGGTTACCCCGGACTTTTAAAAGAATGGAGCGATACTTGTGGGGACTTCCCAAGTCCATTCAAGGAAATGTCACCTCTTCTAATCCACCCAACATCCCGGTAGCTATGCGCATGGTGCAAACCCTTATGAACCAAATTATTAGCAAGGAATCAGAAAAGGAAAAAATCCGAATCGGGAGCCAGTGGTGAGAATCATAAGTGGTACAACAACAAGGGGATAGTCTATGATCAAACCCCCGCTAAGAGGCATAACGACGGAAGGAACCCCAACCCGAACACCAGCTCGAACCCCAACTACAAGGGTAGTCTACCGCAGTGCAAGAGGTGCTACAAGCACCATACCTGGTACTGTAATGTGGTCTGTGAAAAGTGCAAAAGGACCGGGCATATTGGCAAGGACTGCAAGATTCCCATCCCAGCTGTGAGGACCAACCCCAATGGACCAAGAAAGTTTTATGAGTGTGGACAACAGGGCCACTTCAGGAATGAGTGTCCCAACAAGCGAAAGGACGGCGGACCCCCGTGTGGAAGAGCTTTTAATGTAAACGCAAGGGATGTCCGTGAGAACCCCGACTTGGTTACAGGTATATTCACTATCAATAATCTATTAGCTTCTGTCCTATTTGATACTGGTGCCGATAGGAGCTATGTTTGTAGACACTTTTGATCTAAGATAAATTGGTCGTTAGTGCCTTTAGAGGAGAGTATGCTAGTTGAGGTAGCCAATGGGAAACCTGAGAAAGTCGACCAAATTGGCCGAGGAGCTATTATCAACATAGCTGGTGTGGATTTCACAATTGACTTGATACCCATCAAATTGGGAAGCTTTGGCGTGATTGTCGGCATGGACCGGTTGACCAAAGTGAGGGCCGACATTATCTGTGGAGATAAAGCTCTTCGTATACCACAAGGAGATGGTGATCCACTGGTTATATACGGAGAGAGATGTAACTCGGAGCTGAACCTCATTAGTTGTATGAAAGCGCAGAAGATCATGAAGAAAGGACGTCTTGCTGTTTTAGCATACGTGAAGGCTTTAGAAAGAGAAGAGAAGAGCGTGAATGATGTGCGAATCGTGAATGAATTCCCTGACGTCTTTCCGGAAGAACTGCCTGGATTACCGCCACCAAGAGCCGTGGAGTTCCAGATCAATCTAGTGCAGGGAGCTGCACCCGTAGCTTGCGCACCTTATCGAATAGCACCTTCCGAACTGCAAGAGTTGCAGAGTCAACTGCAGGAATTGCTCGACCGAGGGTTTATCCAACCGACCTCGTCGCCTTGGGGCGCACCTGTTTTATTTGTGAAGAAGAAAGGCGGATCTTTCCGCATGTGTATCGATTATCATGAGCTGAACAAGTTGACGATTAAGAATCGGTATCCCCTTCCCCGAATTAACGATCTTTTTGATCAGCTGCAAGGATCAAGCGTTTACTTTAAGATCAATTTGCGATCCGGTTATCACCAGTTGAGGGTGAAGGAGAGTGATGTGATGAAGACTGCGTTCAGAACCCGCCATGGTCATTATGAGTTTCTCGTGATGCCGTTCGGTTTAACCAACGCACCCGCTGTATTCATGGATCTCATTAATCGTGTATGCAAGTCATACTTGGATAAGTTGGTTATCGTCTTCATAGATGCTATCCTCATCTACTCCAAGAGCGAAGAAGAACATGAGCAACATCTTCGACTAGTGCTTGAACTCTTGAGACAAGAGCAACTTTATGCCAAATTCTCCAAGTGTGAATTTTGGTTGAAGGAAGTCCAATTTTTGGGTCATATTGTGAGTGATCAAGGTATCAAAGTTGATCCCGCAAAGATCGAGGCTATCAGCAAGTGGGAGACACCCACTACTCCAACTCACATCCGCCAATTTCTAGGCCTTGCCGGTTATTACCGGAGATTTATTGAAGGTTTTTCGTTGATTGCGCGTCCTTTGACCGCACTGACTCACAAAGGAAAGAATTTCGTTTGGGAGAACGAACAAGAATCAGCATTTCAAACCCTGAAGCAGAAGTTAACCACCGCACCTATCTTGTCGCTTCCTGAAGTCAGTGACGACTTCGTTGTGTACTGCGATGCTTCAAAAAATGGTTTTGGTTGCGTATTGATGCAAAGAACGAAGGTCATTGCTTATGCTTCTCGTCAACTGAAGATACACGAGCAAAACTACACTACCCATGATCTCGAACTTGGAGCCGTTGTCTTCGCTTTGAAGTTGTGGAGACACTATCTTTATGGGATAAAGAGTACCATATTCACCGATCACAAAAGCCTCCAGCACATCTTTGATCAGAAGCAGCTGAATATGAGACAATGTCGATAGATCGAGACGCTGAACGACTATGATTGTGAACTCTGTTACCATCCTGGCAAAGCCAATGTTGTAGCCGACGCTCTGAGTCGAAAGGAGAGAACGGTACCTCTTCGTGTTCGGGCTCTAAACATCATCATTCATTCAAATCTCAATAGCCAGATCCGAGTAGCCCAAGATGAGGCTCTCAAAGAGGAGAATATTTCTCAAGAACACTTGAACATTCTGGTTTCACGATTCGAGGTTAAGGAGACTGGACTCCGATGCTTTGCCGGAAGGATTTGAGTACCTAGTTATGGAGATCTACGGAGCCTTATACTAGATGAAGCCCACAAGTCGAGATATTCGATTCATCCAGGAGCCGTTAAAATGTACCACGATCTCAAGGAACAGTATTGGTGGCCTAATCTTAAGAAGGATGTTGCAACTTATGTTGGGAGGTGTTTGACTTGTTCGAAGGTTAAGGCTGAACATCAGAGGCCATCTGGATTACTTCAACAACCGAAAATCCCACAATGGAAATGGGAGGCAATTACGATGGACTTCATCACAAAGCTACCGAAGACGGTAAGCGGTTATGATACCATCTGGGTTATCGTTGACCGACTTACTAAATCTGCACACTTCTTAGCCATGAAGGAAACGGATACAATGGAGAGACTCGATCAACTATACATCAAAGAGGTTGTATCCCGTCATGGTGCGCCCTTATCGATTATCTCAGATCGCGATACCCATTTTGCTTCAAGGTTTTGGCGTTCTTTGCAAGAATCCTTGGGAACTCGTCTCGACATGAGCACTGCATATCACCCGCAGACAGACGATCAGAGCAAACGAACGATTCAGACTTTAGAGGACATGTTGCGTGCCTGTGTTATTGACTTCGAAAAGTCTTGGGAAAGGCATTTGCCGTTAGCCGAATTCTCTTACAACAACAGTTATCACTCGAGTATTAATGCTGTAACAGACTGAAACCTGGGCTAGTTGTAAGTTGCCTATTTTACCCTTAGGGTTTGTGCTTAGTCTTAAGTGCTTTTATTTCAATTATTTTATTAGTGTTTTATTTTAATTGTGTTGTAACCAGTTTGTGACAAGGGTTCCAGAACAGGCTTGTTTATTTTAATTGGACCTCGTTTGGGTTACCTAATCTTGTGCGAAAGATATCAGATAACTGGTAAATACCCGTGTGTTGTGGGGTATGGGTTTTAACCCCAAAATAAGTGTAAAGGCAGCTAATTCTCCTCATTTTGTTCCTGAACCTTCCTCCCACTCTCACTCTCACCTAACCTCATCTTCATCATCTTAAACAACCCTAAATCATTTGATCTCGAATTAAAGCTTGATTTTGGTGTCAAATCGTTCCTTGTGTCATTGTGATTCTAACAAGGTAAAGTTTGTAAGATTTCATGATCAAATCTGTGATTAAATGGGTTTTTAAGTTAGTTTTTGTTAAAATGGGATTTTGTGTCAAATTGGTTCAATTTGTTGTTGTTTGTGCATAAAAGTTGTGGGTTTATGTTTTTAAATGTCAAGTGTACGAGTTGTGTTCAGTTTTGAGGTCAAAAACGTGTCCAAAGTCGAGATTTGGTGATTTTGGGTTGAAACCCGTCACTTTGCTGCTGTAGCAGCTGATGAACTACCTTCGGCCGATGGTCATTGACCATCGACCGATGGTGTATGATTTCTGACCAGTGGATGTAATTTTGACGATCGACCGATTGGGGGAGACCATCGACCGATGGTGTGTTGACGATCGGCCGATGGATGGGACCATCGCCCGATGGTCTTAGACAGTGAAATTTTTACTAAGTGTTGAATTCTAGCCGTTATGCTGCCTGTTTGTATTTTGGTGTTCAGGATGTAAATTTTGAAAGTGCATAAGTGTTAAGCATGAAAATTTTAGCGGACGCAAATTTTTACTAATTTGCTATAATTCGATGTCAGTGTGTCTAATCTTGATGGGAACACTATTCTAACTTGGTTTTTGCTGTTCTCAGGAGATAAGGACAAGGAGGAAGCTCAGAAATAATAACTGAGCAGTTGCTGGTAATTGGTGAGTGGGTCTATCTACGGATAGAGTTTAAGTAGCATATCATGCTACTGTGGTCGACTTTTTTACCATGCATAGTGTAGGAATTGCCATGATAGAATAATATCGTTTGCCTGATGTTGTATGTGAATTATGTGTACACTGTGTGAATGGCACCAGTCGGGCCTAGGGAGACTGGGGACTCGAGACCGTGCCTAGGAGAGGTTAGAGTCCGTATGAGGTCAACCGTGCCTAGGGGAGGTTGGGTCCATAGGCTACTAATTGTGGAGTATAGTGTGAATGATGCATCCCCTGCATCTGGATAACTACACTGTTAATTGAGTAGCAGGGACTTTCGGTAGACTCAGGCCCGATCAGCTGGGAGTCGTGTGCTCATATAAGTCGCTGATCCTCGTATTGTCTTATTGTATGCTAGTTGATAGTTAGCAAGTATTGTTGTTAGTATATAGCTTGTGTGTGGCTTAAGCTATATCTGTTAGATAGATTCCATTCACTTAGCGGTGCGCTAATCCCCCACATGTTTCCCCCTTTGCAGGTTTAAGTACTGCTAGTCGGGATGGGTATGGAGGCAGAAGACATGTTTGACAACCCTACTCTGATGTGGACTTTTGTTTAAATAATGTTTTGTAATAACGTGACACTGTTGTGTAAGCTTAAACTTAATTATACGGTTTAATGTAATGACGTGACTTATATTGTGTTTATTATTAAAGTCTTCCGCTGTGTATTGAAAAAAAAATGGCCGGTGTTACAAATGCCGCACCTTTTGAAGCGTTGTATGGCCGCAAGTGCCGTTCTCCTATTTGTTGGGCCAAGTTAGGCGAAGTGCAAATCACCGGACCCGAGATAGTCCATGAAACGACGGAGAAGATTGCCCAGATTCAAGCGAGACTTAAGACGGCCCGTGATCGCCAAAAGAGTTATACTGATCTTAAACGTAAAGACTTTAAATTCAACGTGGGTGACCGTGTGATGTTGAAAGTCACACCTTGGAAAGGTGTGATCCGATTTGGAAAGTGCGGAAAGTTAAACCCGCGATACATTGGCCCTTTCGAAATTTTGGAACGTGTTGGACCCGTAGCTTACCGTCTGGATCTTCCAACTCAATTGAGCGCAGTTCATCCTACCTTCCACGTATCAAATTTGAAGAAGTGTCTTGCTCCACCGGAACTTATCATACCCTTGGAGGAACTTACGATTGATGACAAACTCCAATTCGTGGAAGAGCCTGTCAAAATTATGGACCGTGAGGTCAAAGTTTTGAAACACAACGGAATCCCGATCGTCCGAGTCAGATGGAATGCCAAATGTGGACCCGAGTTTACCTGGGAATGATAGGATAAAATGATGCAGAAGTATCCGCACCTTTTCCCAGCTCCTCCATCTCCCTCAGCTTAAATTTCGGGACGAAATTTCCATTAACAGGTGGGTAATGTAACGACCCGACTTTTTCGACTTGCTTTTATGCCTTGTATTTTAGCGAAACTATGTATTTGTGCGTACTGTGCTACTTTATACTCTGAAACCTTTATATACATGGTTTACTTTCATTTATATATTAAAACGTGCCTTAGAGTACGTAGGATACTTAACTTGTTCACCGGAAGCTTTTATGACCGTTAGTGTCACTTGACGTTTCGAATAAACTGCGAACCGCGCACACGTTTAACTTTTGTCATAATCGGAATATTATGACTACGAAATATTAATTATTATTTTATAAAAATAATTACTTGGGTTTTTGGATGCTTAATTATGCATAATAATTTAATTATGCTTACTAGTTAGTCTTGTTGGACTTTCTACCTTGTTGGACCTAAGCCCACCCTACTCTAGTTAGTAGCCCATTTATTTAGCCCACTTATTATGTACTAGTGACCCATTAATATGTAAGACAAATGTCCATTTATTAGAGGGAACATGCTAGCATTTATGTCAAGTATTATCCTTAATGTTGCATGGGATCCTAACATAAGCACAAACTTTAGACAACCATTAACCAAAAGCAAACTTTTGTCCCCCTTGTCCCCCCTCCAAATTTCGGCCAACTCACCCCACCCTCACCCTCATTTCCTATAAATACCACCCTTATTCCATCCATTTAACACTTTCTCTCATTTGTATTTTACACACACTTACTCTCTTATTTCCTTTCTAGTCTTTCTCACTCTAAAACTTGTAAATTTTTGATTTTTCTTCTTCTTCTTCTCCTTTCCTTTTCGTGATCATCATCATTCTTTAAAAGATCAAGCTTTTTAGCTTTGATCTTGATTACATCTTGTAGATTCAAGCATGAATCCTTCAAGAACATGGAAGATTCAAGCTTTCTAGCTTTGAATCTTCACCTACTTTATAGATCTACATCTTTTTAGCTTTAATCTTGTTATTTTGTTGTAAAGATTCAAACTTTTGTTTGTAATCTTCATGTAACTTAAAGATCCAAGCTTTATGCTTCAAGATCTTCAAGAACAACCAAGATGCAAGCTTTCTAGCTTGGATCTTCATATCTTTTGTTAGATCTAAGTTTTCTAACTTATGATCTCATTATTTTGTTATAAAGATCAAAACTTGTGTTTATGGTCTTCATATAACTTAAAGATCTAAGCTTTATGCTTCAAGTTCTTCAAGAACACTAAAGGTTCAAGCTTTCTAGCTTTGTGACCTTATAACTTGTGTGAAAAGGATCCAAGCTCTTTAGCTTAGGGTTCCATCACCTCATTTGACTTAGATTATGTCCATACTTGTTTGATTGATGTAAAGTTTGTAGTTTTAGTTGTAAATGGAACTTGTAATTGTGTTAAGACTAAGGATATGATGTAACTTTGGTTCATCATCCATCTAAGACTCTTAATTGAGTTGTGTTCTTACTTGGTCTTAACTTATTGTGTGTTGATGGTGGAATCTTGGTCAAGGTGATGCTAACCCATCAACGAGTTGTACACTTGAAGCTACAAGCATCAAGGATGAGAACCGTGATGAGCATCAAGCACCAAGAACCCCACCGGAGCACTTGTTTACTGTTTTTCCGGATCTGATCAGTAACCTGGGCTACTGTAAAACTGATTTTCAGTTATTTCGGTTCGAGTAGATGATTTTCCATTTAGGCCTCGTCCTAATCCGAGTTACGGTTTAGGACTTATGGCCCTCCGAAAGTCACTATGCCCTTGTAACGTTGTGCTGAAATTTCTGACCTACTCGCACTTAAACCGTCGTCACGGTCAAACGAAGACGAGTTAGGTTCTGAAAATTGGTCAGCGGTTAGAGGACTCACATAAGGAGCCATAGCCACTGACTACGTGTCTTTTCGATTTACGTAAAGGTCGTAGCAGCTGATCCAAGTTAGCCTATTGTTTTGACCTCTATACTTGATTAACTTACTTAGCTTTTATGATTATGAATGATGATGATGATGACACTTAAACTTATTTTATGCACTAACAGAAATTAAAAAGACAACCTACTGACCTAGTAACCTTTGATTTAGGTTGACGACCTTTCGGACCGACTTACTACTTGCACACTTTCGTATCGACTTGTATTGCTTATTCACTGTGAGTTATAGCTTCCCTTTTTACTTTACTATTTTTGGGACTGAGAATACGTGCGCTTTTTATGTTTTAATTATTCGACACGAGTACTTAAACTTTACATATGTGTGGGTTATATAACGGCATAAACTTTCCCCTTAGCACGGTAACGTTTAACTATTGGTTTTTGAACCGGTAGACGCGAATCTTAGATATGGATCCATAGGGTTTGACATCCCCACTCGGGCTAGTCGCGCTAGCATTTAACGGGTGTTTAATACTTCGAGGACATACGCACTCGCCAGGTGTACTTTTAGGGGGTGATATTTATATTTACGTCAAGTCTAGTTACCATGTGCCCACGGTTATACGTATAATTTTCATACTGTTTTGAAACATTGAAATCTCGTGGTCAATCTTATATTACTGTTACAATTTAAACTATAGCTCACCAACATTATTGTTGACGTTTTTAAGCATGTTTTCTCAGGTGCTTAGAGGTTTGTTGCTTCCACTGTTAGACTTATTGTCTTGGTGTTATTGATTTGCTGTTAAGGACCTGCTGTGTTAGATTTCCGCTGCATTACTTAGAGATGTCTCAATCATGAAACTTTTATTTTGCATTCGCAACTTATGTTATTTGAATAATGACTTTGTAATGACCTCTGTGTCACGTTATCTTTTGTAAAACGCTATCTTTTTATGAATGCAAACTGGTTTTCAAACAGCATATAGTATTTGACCGTGTAAAGATCCTGTTGTTGACGAATCGTACACGATGGTTTTGTACGGGGCGTCACACCTTTCTAATTAGTCTATTATTAAAACCGATTAAAGTTTCTTTTTGTCGTAATATATTTTCAAACATAAGACAAGTAGAATTCCACCTAGTATTATTATCAAAATAAGGACCTAACCAAGTGCCATTACAAGTTTTAACGAAATTTTTATAGTTTTTATGTCGTTCGTTGCTCATACGATATATCGTTACTAATAATTTTCTAAATTTATCTTTTAACGAACTACAATAAGTTAAACAATCTTGAACGGCCAAGTTTATAATATGAGCAACACAACGTGTATGTATAAACGCACCATTTAAAACCGGTTGCATTCGTATTTTTAACATATCCATGGCGCTAGTATTATTAGAAGCATTATCTAGCGAAATAGTAAAAACTTTATCGATTAAATTATATTCAATCAAAGTGTCTTGTATAATTTTTCTTAAATTATTACCATTATGCGGATAAGCAAATAATTTAAAAGCGATAGTCAGTTTCATTAATAACCACGAATCGGGATGAAACCAAAGAGCGGTAACGGCTAAATAAGAATTTGTCGTTCTGTGTGATGCGGTCCAAACATCACAAGTTATAGAAACTTTATGTTTATATGTTCGAAAACCTTCAATTATATCATTTTTAGCTTTTTTTCATAATTTAAAAGCGTCACGTCTTAGAGTAGTACGACTTACATTGTTATATCGCGGTTGTAGTCGGTTCCGAATTAGCGCCGTAAGCTTTGAATTGTCGAAGTGGTTGAAAGGAAGCCCTTGTTGAATGACAAACCTTGCCAAATCTTGACGAGGAGCTTCTTGATCGTATAAAAAAATCGAACCATCCCAACCAAGTGTAGGTTGTGTCGGGTCTTCTTGAACGGCTCCTTTACAACTTTTTTCAAGATGTTTTCTTAACGTAGAGTTACCCGAAACACCTAGGAACTTAAAACATCTCTTACAACGAGCTCTTTCTTGATTATCGTTCATCACGCACAAGTCGAAAGTAGACCAAACGTCACCTTTTCGACTCGTATTTTTGATCATACGAACATCGTTGTTGGTATAACGTTATGAAGATGTTGCAACGGAAGCGGAATCGGAAGCGGATGCTTGTGAATTATCCATTATAGGATTAGTAAGTAGAGTTTAGTGAGTAATTATAGTGTAATTATAGAGTAATGTGAGATTTAGAGAGAATAGAGAGAATTAGATGGTGTGCTTTCAACCAAAACCCAATACCATCTATTTATACTACACTTGAAGGGGTAAAATGGTCCAAAAAAATTCAAAAAACTGCAAAAAAAGAAGATATAAACGGCTATTTTTTTTAAATCTCGAACAGCTCCAAAATCCGGATTTTATCCGGGTCAAAAAAATCCGAATTTTATCCGGAAAAAATCCGGTCCCCAGCCAACGTCTAGATCCGGCCGGATCCGGATCGGATCCAGGAACCGGATCCGGTTCTGACTAAATTCGGATCTTGTCAGATCCGGTTTCGGTTTTTTTCGGTTTTTTTCCGGATCCGGTTTTTTTGTGCACCTATACTCGTAGTAGCTTATGAGTGTGTTTAGATGAAACTAGCTGGTAGCTGAAGCTGGAACTGAAGCTAAAAGCTGGAGGCTATATTTTAAGCTCGAAGCTAGAGCTTATGGATGTAAATGACATATAAGGACAAATAGTGAACAATATATAATGATATAAGGGGTAATGATGTAAATTTATCTATCATAAGCTCCTAGCATATTTTTATAAGCTAGTTTAACTAGCTTATTTTTTTAGAGCTTATTTTTTGATAAGTTCTTAGAAATTTGCCTACCAAACAGGGTTAAAGGCTAAAGCTTATGAAAATAATAATCTTAAATTCTCATAATAAGCTCGTAAAAGCAGGTGTGTCAAACATAACTCATAAAAATGATGATAGATTCATAAATTCATTCATTTAAAATAAATCAACCTAACAATATGCTTGTTCCAACAGATAGTCAATTGCACAAATCAACAACAAACACTTTACAAAGAAAAGCATGTCATATATAAATAAAATCAGATTGCAATAACCTAAGACTCGAGAAAAAAGTATTGGTAGCGAAATTGAAGTCCTCTCGAAAAAAGTTACCTAAATTACTTCGGTATTTACAAGCAACTCCTGAAGTTTGAGTTGCAACAACAACAACAAAAAAAAGAAAAAAAGAAAAAAAAACAACTTTAGTAGTATAAGTTATGACGATTGTAAGGATCTGATATATCGAAGATTAAAAAGCTAGTTGGTTATATTTGTTATTGCTGTTGTGCAGCTTGGTTGTTCTGAAGGGAGATCATGCAGATCATCTTCATCATGGTAGATGTTATCAGACATTTGCCAGATTTGAAGAATATTATCTGAAGCAACACTAGCAATCACCCAATCTTCACATGGGTTCCATGAGAAATCTGAAACTTTACTCGTATGTCCACCATGTATAAACAACAACTCTGGTGGCCCGTCTTTAGCCTCCTCTTCCGTTTGCTCCATACCAATCCTGTGTTTGAACATGATAAACCCATACGTATTACTATAAACATCTAAATCCATATTCAAAATATAATCATGCAAAAAAAGGTAAAAGATGGTATGATTCACGTACATACCTACTAAGATCCCAGACCATGAGTCTCCTTGAAAGACAACAAGATGCTAAAATTGTCTCGTTATTCGGACTCCATCCAACCTGAAACACCTCCTCTCTGTAACAAAAAAAAAAAAAAAAAGATTGGTTGCTGTTATAGATAGGATAAACATAAAGCTTCCAAAAGGGTTCCATGTATGTATATAGATACACAATATAAGTGAGAACTCTTACTGGTGACGATCAAACGTATGACAGGCACTTGTTAGTTTTCTTAAGTCAAACAGTTTCACAGTCTTGTCTGTTGACCCCGTTGCCAAGACCCACTCATTAAACGGATTGAATGATAAGCAGTTAACCTACCTCAAAAGCATAACAATTATTAATTATAAAAATATCTGTAGTAGTAGATGCATCCTAATATTCATTCACGGCAAGTTATTTGCATGTGTATATCATTAATCATTACATAGACTGAGATAAATCAAAATGTAACAACAGAAAATTATGAAGTTTATATGCACCTCGCTACGATGAGCCATTACACTTTGGCTTGGCTTGGTTACTGATGGGGAACGTAAATCCCATATGTGCAGGTATTGGTCATCCCCAACTGAACCAAATAAGTGTTCATGTCTTAAGTGCCATGCTACATCTTCTACCACCCCTTCATGTATCTATCAACCACATAAAAAATATTTATATTTAAAAGATAATACGCAGGTGTATTTGATAGACAATATATGTACCTTAAATATCTGTTTAGCATCCAAGGTTTTATTTTTCGGGGTAGCTTGAATGTCCCACAAGCAAATTTGGGCATCATCTGAACCGCTCAACAGATGACCTTGTTTAAATTTACTCCATGATAAACCATATCCTTCAGTGTTGTGACCCCTCAATCTTAAATCGGGATTGCATTCTCCATCAATAGGAGGCTTAGACGGGTGTTTGCTATAATCAAACACGTAAACTTCTGCGTTGACTGTCTTAGTAGCTATAATAAAAGGGTTTTGAGGCATGTAACGAGCTCTGTTCACCTCTCCATCATGATTTATTTGCTGAGTTATTTGTACCTGAAAGAGAAAAACTACTATTATATGATCAACACACCTTAAACCTAAAGTGATTTTAAATACACAATCGAATACAATTTTAATTCAAATCTCACAAATTAGATCTAAATTCAGAGCTAAAACCCTAAAACCTTCAAAACAGCCAATATTTCATCTAATAACATCAAACATAACTTGTTGCTATTGCATCCAATGGACGTATAATTTACGGTTAAGAACACATAAACCCTAATTCAAATAAAATCACACAGACGAATCTTACATATGTACATAATTTAATTATACATACCAAAATTATACGGATTATTCAACAATTTAACTCACAAATTCAAAAACCTAATTAAACAACATCCCATACAAAAAACGTGCAGTTATTGCAACGAAATATAACACATATTAACTGATATACACGTACATATATATATACATACAAATACAAATTAACTAATAAAATTAAATAAACAGAGCACATAAACACTGAATTGAACAAACCTTTCCATTATTGGCACCAAATCCACCAAAATCAGATCGGTGATCATCATAAGAACGGGAATCAATTTCAGCATCATCAACAGGCAAGTGAACCTGAGCGATCGTAAGGTAATTAGGTTCATTATCAGAAGTGTGGGTCCCGATAATCAATTTCTGTACGGAATAGTCTTTTCCGGCAGGTTCTTCACGGTCAGGTAGCCATTCGACGGTGAGTGAGGGCCACTCGAGCGCGTGAGTTAGAACTAAATCGTACAAAAAAGGAGTATTCTTTTTCCAGATTTTGTATTCTTCGTTGATTAGTCGTTCTTCTATGTCTCGTTTCGTATCATCTTCATTTTTCCCCATATTTTGGTATTGTTGAAAGTTGAGACACTGTTTTTTGGAACAAGTACATATTAGAAGGAAAAAGAAACGAGACTTGTACGGTTGTGTCTACGGTTAACCAACTGAACCGAAAGCTTAAGCCCGTATGGGCTCAGATCGGTTAGAACCTAACATATTAAGTTCTTGACTCGATGACGGGGCCAAAAAATTTATAAAGACATTTGAAGTAGAAAAATAGAATAAAACGTCTTCGATATTAGTAATTTGTCAATATACATCGATGAATAACCTAATAACTAAAAATAATCATATTAACATGTTATCTTTTTTTTTTTTTTTTTTTTTTTTAAGATAAAGAGTTTTACTCGACGAATCTTTATTAAAAAGAATAGAGATTGATTACAAGTGAAGCACAGATGACTAACGGAGAGTCTTATAGTCTCTCAAACAACCTAGCTAATACATCAAAATTATTAGCCACCCGAGCAACAAGCTCACATACAAAAGACACAAACGCTCATCGAGAAATCTTTCAATCAGACTTTAGCGGAATAGTTTGAGGTGTGTTCTTCCATTTGATCGACATTAACTTCAATCTAATTGCAGAGTAAATTGACTCATACACTTGATCCACCGATCTCTTCCTCTTTTTTACGTTCCTGCCACAACATGTACATTGTAGCCGCAAATAAGAGCTTGATAACAATAATCCAACCAATGTTTCTTTTAGCAAACAGGCTCACAGAAAGAGATAAATCTCTCCAAAAATCGTTGAAAATTGGAAAATCCATGTGTTTCTTAACACGATTCCAAACCTGGCATGAAAATGTGCAACGGACAAATAAGTGATCATGATTATCCGGCATTTGATCGTATAAAGGGCACACAAACACGTTGTTTGTAGCTATCTCACAATGCTTTAGTTTGTCTTGAGTGTTCAATCTTTCGCCCGTTAAGACCCACATCACAAACGCATGCTTGGAAATGTTATTAGCAAACCATACCAAAGAGGTCCATGAAACTTCGATGGCTCGACTACGGACATACTCCCAAACCAATCGGACAAAAAATTTCTTCCCGTTACCATGTTACCATCAGTATCCCTCCACATAATAATAACATTATTATTATTGTAAAGAACTAGAGCAGTTAAAGACGCAAGTTGAGGGAACGATCTATCCATTGAGTTAGTCAACTCATTGCATGATGCTCTATCATATCAGTAATATTGTACGAGAGGTTAAAACCAGCTTTGTGTACCATTATAGGAGTAATAGGGATGGCAAAATGACCCGTACCTAGGGTTGTAAATGAGCCGAGCTACTCGTGAGCTACTCGAGCTCGGCTCGCTGAAAACTCGATTCGAGCCGAGCCTAAACGAGCTCGAGCCCGAGTTCGAGCCTAAGGTAGGGCTCGTTTAATAAACGAGCTCGAGCTCGAGCTTTACATGTCGAGCTCGAGTAAGCTCGCGAGCCTAAACGAGCTTTTCAAGTATTATAGTGTTTGAAAGTTTTGATTTACCCGATGTCAAAATACAGCCACTCCTTTTCCCGGCTTTTCATTTTCCCATTTAATATACTCCCTCCGTCCCAAATCTATTGTCCCCAGATAAAAAACATGCAGTTTTAGAAAATCACACTAACTTTATTCTCCACCAATAATATATCTTCTCTCTCCAGAATAACCTCTTTTGATTGGTTGAAAAGAATCTGAACAATTAATTTGGGACATCCTAAAATGAAATAATGGACAATAGATTTGGGACGGTTCCATATTCCAATAAATCTCACTGCTAATATCAACCAATTGAATGGGTTGTTATCAATTAATGAGTACGAACAATGACCATGTCTAATATATACCTATATACTAATACTCTTTTTTCCACCTACATGGCTACATCTCCCTTTTATTGTTTGGCTTCTTCACTCAAAAGACCTTCATCTCTCTTCCCATTTTCCACTCATCTTATAGTTTTTCAAAAAGATTTCAAAGCTGCATTTTTTTACTTTTAATAAGGTGATATTTCAATTTTAGTTTTTAGTATTATATCGTTTTTAATTATTCTAATTTCTAACAATTAGTTTTCTATAACATACATCAAGATTCATAAATTTTTTTTTTTTTTGAGTAAAGGGTTTACCCGGTAAATATTATTATTAAAAATAATAATAAAATAAGATACAAGCAAGAACAACCACCACAAGCGCACCTAACGGCCTCACAAAAAACCAAACACTAAGCTAGAACCTACAAACACAAGGACTAGCAACACCAAGAACAACGAACGACACATCTAAACAAGAAAAGAAAAAAAAACTATTATAACAAACCCGATTTCATTCTAAACGGGTTCGTTGCATTAGTAACCTTTTTTCCTGCCATAAACTCTGCCGTTTCATCGTGATCGGATTCAACATCGCTCGGTTCATCAATTAGATTATATGCATCTTTATTTAGAGCCTCGAACGAATTTTGAATCTTGACTTGAGACACCTTACTTGACCCAACTGCTGACTTCCTTTTAGCACCAGCAGCAACCTTCACTTCATTATTCGAATCACTTTGGGCCACATTCTTTTTAGGCATATAAACCAATTTTTGCTTTGGTTTTCCTACACCGAAACCAACCTTCTGTTTATTATTAGTCTATGTAACTCTTTTAGTTATTTTCTTTTCAACAATTTCAAAATCATCCTCATCCTTAGACTTAGCACCTTCAGTAATAGTCACCACTTTAGGACAATGAGAATCTGTGTGCCCAAATATAGCACAACACGAACATCTAGGGGGATTCCATTCATATTCAACCTTTAGAGTGCATATAGTTTTACTTTTTCCATCAATACTAGGAATCGCCATTTTAATATTCTCTTTTAACTCCTTATCCGACGAAACTTCAATCAATGCCCGAGCAAAATTAGGCCTTCCCCGCGACTCTAAACACATAGTACTCGTGTATGAATCCAACATCTTAGGGACACCAATATTTGATGCAATAACACTCAACCCGGTTTCAGTAAATCCTGCAAGCGGAATATCATGAATTTTCACCCAAACTGGGACACATGTTAAATCCTCTTTTGTTAGAGGAACATCAGGAGACCATGAATTAAGGAAGATAGGACTCGAACAAATAATCCAAGGGCCCGATTCAAGCACACGTTGCAATCCTGTTTCTGAAGCAAACTTAAAAAAGAAAAACTCCTTAGAATTCATCATTATTTTTTCCAAACCAAATTTCGTCCATACATTTGTAACATAGTTTTTAAGAATTCATCATTATTTTTTCCAAACCAAATTTCGTCCATACATTTGTAACATAGTTTTTAACAATCGGGTATGCTACACACTTTCCAAGAAAATACCTATAAAGAGTATTATTGTAACGTTCATTCACTTCTAGAATAGAAACTAGCGGCAACTCATGTGATGACCCGTCCAAATACATTTGGACGAATACATTATTCATTGATTTCATAGTGAGGTTTTGACCTCTATATGATATGTTTTGTAAACATTGCATTCTTTTGAAAAGGCACACCATAAATGAATATATAAATCCAAGGTTTTCGACATCTGATGATTTCTACGTATAGACAATCACCGTATATAATAGTTTTTAACAATACCTCCGTTGACAATACAGTCAAATAAGATACATGGTGATGATTTTGTGAATGCAAAGTTTTCTCGAATAAAGCATGTATGACTCCATGCACATAGCTTGTATAACGTATAAGCAAACAACGGAAGACTTCTAGGAACCTGAGAATAAACATGCTTAAAAGCGTCAACACAAAGGTTGGTGAGTTCATAGTTTTAATGTTGCGCATAATCTGTATATAAAGGTGGATCACAAGATTTCAGTTGTTTCATCCAGAAAAGTTGATCAAAATATTCTACAAGATTGAGCACCCTGGTAACTAAACTTTAACGTATATATAATAAGTACCCCTGTTTTAACATGCATGCAACCAACATGTACAATACACGCCAACTAACGTGTACTGAACTCAAATAGCATACGTCTGTTTTATAGTTCAGGCTAGGGTTTCTATACCTGGAACAGACGGGGATGTCAAGCCCTATGGATCCATATATAACTACTCGCGCCCACTATTTCTTATAACCGGCAGTTACTAGTTACCAAAGCTAAGGGATTTTCGGTTCAAACTCGGTGTAGAATTTAGTATGTACTTGTATCCATTGCGTTTAAAATAAAGTGCATGTATTCTCAGCCCAAAAATATAGATTGCAAAAGCAATTAAAAGGGGAGCATATGAAACTCACCTTAGCAGCACATAAGGTCATTCACCGAAATGTGACCGAAACTCGGAATGTAAAATAACCGTAGATCTTAACCTAGAGAACATATGTTGGTCAATACATGTCTAACAATCTAGGTCGGGTCATAGTGTATCACAATCCTAATGCTCGAGACCGACATGCAAAAGTTAACAAAAGTCATCTCAAAAGTCAATCTGACCCAATATGATCTTTAAATCTATACATGTTTATTGTATTAACATAGTATAAGTTTTGATAATTGAACGAATTTATAGTTTATCAAACTCAAAATATTATTTATTTCAGGAGCTATATTTGAATTATCATGGCAATCGAAAATATTTTATTATTTCACATAGTTTTCCAATACTTGTAAAATCAGACTATAGTATTTATAAAGCTTTAAAACCTGATAAGACAGTCAACTTTGATAATTGTTCAACAAAATGAGACGTGCCTTATATAGAAATTCATTTACTCGATTAGTAATATCTAAAAATCCAATTTATTAATCTCATAGACAAGTTGTTTAAATATTAATTTACAGTTTCAAACACAATTTCAATTAACGTCAAACATAATTCAGTTGACCATATCTTTTAATCCGTTCATCGAAATCACGCGATTTCTAAATGAAAAGTTAATAATTTTTCGCCAGCTTTCCAAAAACATGCATATCATATACTTTATATCAGTAGCATATGTATCAAATTCGTGATTCATCATAAACTGTTTAATGACAAAATTAAAGCATACAAGCATGCATAAGCATATATACTCGAGCACTAGACATGGATACACTATTAATATATAAAATATAAGATATGAATGCTCACGTATCAATATTGTGATTCAATATTGTAGGAAAGTACGTAGACGCAATGGAGATGATAAACACTAGTTTGACTCACGAGCAATACCCTCGAACCATACCCATAATTTTCTTAGCTCTATCCCGCTCGCAAAACCCATTTTGAAAACATGCGAGCAGAACCTCGTCGTAGTATTTTATGTATAAATAATAATAATACTAATACTAATAATAATAATAATAATAATAATAATAATAATAATAATAAGATTAATATTAATATTAATAATAGTAATAGTAATAATAATAATAATAATAATAATAATAATAATAATAATAATAATAATAATAAAAATAATAATAATAATAATAATAATAATAATAATAATAATATAAATATAGAGATATATCGATATAGATTGAGAGAAGTGAATTCAGTGAACCAGAAATTGATCAATTTATAGGACCTGAACTTACCAGCCTTGCCATGCGATCACATGGCTTGAAGGGGTAAATCTCATGCGATCGCATGGGTTCCTTTGACAGCTCACAATCATTTAACGTTTTGCTTGTCGACATGATTAAATATATATATATAGTATATATAATTTATATTAATTAATTATATATTATATTATATTCTCGTGCCTAGTTAACTTGTAATTTTGGTTTCGATGTCTTGTACGTTTACGTTCGACTTATGTCCCGGTTTCGGTTTTTCGAACGTCCTTTCGTACACTTAGAAAACCTGTACTTTACGTTTCGTGACGTGTACATTTATCAATAACTAGACTTAATCAATGATAAACTATATTACCCGAAGTATAACTTAATCATTTGAGTGTTTTGGTCATTTGCTTCCTTAAATCAACATCTCGTTATCAATTAAAATATAAATAATAATATCAAAACGTTTTATGACCAAGTTAATATTATATTTTATCACTTCGTAAAATATATATATTTTTTCATTTTGAAATAGTGTTTTACTGTAGCAAAATGATTTTTACTGTAGCAAATAGTGGTTTTCGAAAACACTGTAGCTTTTCGGGTACTGTAGCAATTCGAAAATACTGTAGCAAATTAGTGTTTTACTTGTTCATCTTAAACGTTTTAGTTAACTTATCTAAATATCAATCGAATCAATAAACGAATGTTACTATCATTTACTAAATAACTTGAAATTATATATATGTATATATCTTTATTTAATGTACATAAATCAGTTTTTAAATACACATTGCAAGTTATTTATAATTAATTTTAATAATTAATATTCCAAATTATTGTATATATATATATATATATATATATATATATATATATATTTACAAATAGATGTTCGTGAATCGTCGGTCAATAGTCAAAGGTTAACTGAATATATAACATTAGTTCAAAAATTTTGAGAATCAATATTACAGACTTTGCTTATCGTGTCGGAAATATATAAAGATCAAGTTTAAATTTGGTCGGAAATTTCCGGGTTGTCACAACTCAACAACTATACCTTCATCCAAATTCGCAGCAGGTTCTATGAACCTGAAATTCACTTTCTTCTTATTTTCAGTACCGTTTAAAGTACCAACATAAGAATCTAATGCATTTCCCTTGTCAACAACAGTAGGTGGCTCATTACGGTTACCTAACTTTGGGAAAAAGTAATCATAACTAGAGGCCATTGGTTTACCACCATTAACACCTTCATCAGAGATAGAATAACTCGCATCGTGAACTCTTACCTTGTCGTCATCTTCATTATTGGTTCATTGCATCTTGATATCCAAACGACCCGTATTAGCAGACGATATAAAGTCACCATCAACCACCCGGTTACTCCCTTCTTTGGCAGTATCATTATTCAATGAGTTTTGAAGCGATTCATCAACATGAGAAGCATCATCTAATGGTGCAACCATGTTATTTATGTCCTTTAAATTCGCAGCCATATCATTCCCCACATCAACATTAGGATTAACAAGCTTTACCTGCTTATCTTTATGGATTGACCCTACTGCTTTAGAAACAGCCTTAGTATGTGCATCCATATCGATCACCTTCATTACCCCAGCCGAAATCTCCACGTTAACAGTAGGAGTTTCCTTATGTAACTTGGTTATAGGATCAAGATCGAGAAGACGATGATCCTCCGACAACGAAGCGCGTTCAGAGTTAGAATCTGACGCCTCAGACTCCTCAATTGAAGTCAGATCCTCATGCACATCCACCCCAATCTTTCAATTTCTTAAAACCATGGTTGCTGATTCTTGTGGTTTCTTCTTTTGATAACCGCCAGGAAAAAATGTAAGAAGAATCGCCGTTATCGCCCTATAGTTACGGGAAATTTAGGGTTTTTTACGCAATTAAGATCCATAAATTTTACTTTACATAATAATCAACAAACTAGTGGATCAACGAAGTATGTAAGAATTTCTCAACTAATTATTTGTTTAATGTAATATGGTCGCATTTGTTTAATTATTGCCTTATAAAGTCATAGTTACAACATTTCATTTTAGATGATGAAAATTTGTTTTCTTGTTAATTTAGTGTATCATGGTGCATGAGTATTAATACAATTAATTATTGATTAATATTTTTTTGTTTAATAATTATCTTATGAACTCCTATTTAGGGTCCGTTTGGTTGGCGGTTTTGAAATACCAGGATTTAAAATCCTAAGGGATTTCAAATGCTCCGGTATTTTAAATCCTGGGATTTTAAATCCCATAACGTGTTTGGTTGACATTTTTTTTTTAAAGTTTAAAGCAGATTTCTGATTCATTGACAAAACTACCCTTTGTTAATATGATATTTATACAACAATTACTTATCAATACTAACGATAGAATTATGACCATACATCTTAATGTTAAAACAATAAACACAAAATAAGCTTTCAAGACATCAAAATATAGCTGTAGCTTTCTAATTACAAAATAGTCAACCAAATTTACATTCCTTACACAAAACAACTTTCATAATATAGTTTTGCTCATAATCACAAACCAAAAGGTTAGCAAAACATTCACAATCAAAAAACTAATCCATGAAAGTTACATAATATTGTTAAAACAAACCAGCATACAACCCAACTAATCTTTCAACATATACTTCACCCAACCCTCTCTATTTTATTCATCTAAATCCCAGTAAGCTTCAACATTATCGTTTTCACTTCTAATCTTTCCCATTACCTGCAACTTTTATTCTTGAGTAAGTGATGCCATTTTGAAAATATCAGTAGTGATTTTGGCCCTTTTCATTTTTAAATCCACTTGAAAGTCAATGTCTCGACTCATTGTGTTATCCGCTTCGCTTATAGTGTTACCAAGTACATTAACTACTTCATGCAATCCATCAACCAAAGGATCGGTTTGATTTTTCCTTTTTCTTTTCTTCTTAGGGACACTTGAAACATTTTCATCTTGAATATTTGTATTTTCCTGGACTTGAACATTTTCATTAGCTTCAACATTTTCATTAGCTGAAGTATTTGTATTTCCTTCTTTAACGACCCTGGATTTTTCCAACTTATATTATTAATATTTATTATTAATACTTGCACTTTAATGAATGTGTTCTTATACATTTACTTGTCACCGTATTTGACTTTTCATGTCCCGACTTGTCTTTGTGACACACGTACTTTTCACGAATAATATTTGAAATATTATTTACGTTCATGATTAATTATTATTAATCATTTTTTTTATTTAACTAATGCAAGTAGTTAATAACTTGGGTTTTTTAATTAATTGTTGCTTACTTGCACTTGGGCTTATATTTTTGGACTTGGAAGCCCACCATACATTTCTTAATGGACTACTAGTTAGCCCATCATTAAGCTAGTGAATTATTAAGGCTTAAACTAGATTAATTAGTGATATGAGGAGACAAATACTACAAGCATGCTTGCACCTCTTTTCTATGCACTTAACCTTATTACCCCTTCTTATCATACACCATCATCCCATGCTTGAAATTGAGATTTTGACTTCCCTTTTTTTGTGCCCAAACCGTCGGCCTTCTTTGGCTACAAGGGAGTTAATTTTTTTTATTTATTTTGTTACTTATACACTAGTCTCTACTTCATTTTCTCACACACATACTTACACTATTTCTTTTTCTCTCAACTTTCTCTCTAAAACTTGTAAGTAATATGTTTTATTTTCTTCTTCTTTTGTCCTTTGAAAACCGAAAGATTCATCATCATTTTACTTGTTACTAGTTGTTGTTTGTTGCTAAAGATCAAACTTGTTAGTTTGTATCTTCATGAATCTCGCTACTCCCATCTTTGTTTGATGAAGAACCAAGAACAAGGATCTAAGTTTCTATAACTTATGGTTCTACACTTAAGTATTATGAAGATTTAAAGTTCATAAGCTTTATAATCTTACTTGTGTTCATGTTTTGTAGACTTGAAGTTTATTTTCTTAAGATCCAAGCTTTGACTTGAATCTTCTTAAGTATGAAACAAACATGAACTTAATACTTGTAACTTTAGTTTATTTCTTCATTTTATTTATTTAAAGTTGTGATGTTGTTAATTTGGTCAAGTATTACTAGTTAAACTTGATCTCATTTTTCTTGAAACTAAAGTTAAACTTGTAAGTTCAAGAACATGGAAGTTAAACTTTCTAGTTATAACTTCATACACTTATGTTGGATCTAAGTTTCTATAGCTTATGGTCTTCCAATTTTGTCTAAAACAAAAGCTTATAAGCTAACATACATTTTCAAGATGAAAATCTAAGTTTCATAACTTATGGTTTCATTAAAGTAAAGATCCAAGTTCTATAACTTAGGGTTTAACTTAAGAACACTAGATCTAGACTTTTTAGTCTGGGATCTTTAAGATCTAACTAAGATCTAAGTTCTACAACTTAAGATCTTGTTTATTTAGTTTACTTTCAAGTTTATAGCTTAATATTACTACTAGAACTCATGTATGTGTCGGATCTAAGATCTTGATGTAACTTTGGTTCATCAACTTTCATACAATCCTTAAATGAGTTGTGCTACATATCTTAGACATATACAAGTGTTATGATGGTCAAACCTTGGTTAAGATGATGCAAACACATCAACGAGTTGTACACTTGAAGCTATAAGCATCAAGGATGAGAACCGTGATGAGCATCAAGCACCAAGAACCCACCGGAACACTTTGCTTACTGTTTTATGGGTCTGATCAGTAACCTTTGCTACTGGAAAGTTGATTTCCAGTTATTTCGGTTCGAGTAGATGATTTTCTGTTTAGGACTCGTCTTAATCCGAGTTACGGTTTAGGATTTATAGCCTTCCGAAAGTCACTACGCCCTTTTAACGTTGTGCTGAAATTTCTGACCTACTCGCACTTAAACCGTCGCCACGGTCAAAAGAAGACGAGTTTGGTTCTGAAAATTGGTCAGTGGTTAAAAGACTCATATACAGAGTCATGGCCACTGGTCTCACCTCAGTTCACTTTGTATAGAGGTCGTGGTGACTGAACGAAGTCAGCCTTTGTTTCGAACTCTATTCTTGATTGAAACTTACTTTACCCTTTTTGATTAATGATGAATGATGATGATACTTAAGACCTAATTTACATACTTTTAAACCTTTGGGAACGATTTCCTGACTTAGTAATTTTTGACTTAGGTTGAGGACCTTCCGGACCAACTACTTGCTTACTTATTCTCGTACCGACTTTACTACTTTTCACTGTGAGTTATAGCATCCCTTTTTACTTTAACTATTTTGGGAACTGAGAATACATGAGTGTTTAGGCACGAGTACTTAAACTTATTATATGTGTGGGTTATACAACGGCATAAACTTTCCCCTTAGCTCGGTAACGTTTAGTCATTGGTCTTTGAACCGGTGAACTCGAATCTTAGATATGGATCCATAGGGTTTGACATCCCCACTCGGGCTAGTAGCGCTAGCATTTAACGGGTGTTTAATACTTCGTAAACTTACGGACTCGCCAAGTGTACTTTTATGGGGTGATATTACGTTAAGTTAGTTACCAAGTGCCCACGGTTGAGCATATACTTTTCATACTGTTTTGAAACACTGAAATCTCGTGGCCTACCTTACATTACTGTTATACTTAAACTATAGCTCACCAACATTTGTGTTGACGTTTTTAAGCATGTTTTCTCAGGTGCTTAGAGGTTGGGTTGCTTCCGCTGTAGTTGTCATGCTGTGTAGACTCCCGCTGCGTTTATTAGAGATGTCTTCGCATGAAACATTTATTTTGCATTCAAACTATGTTACTTTTGAAACGATGAATTTGTAACGACCTTTGGGTCACGTACTATTATATTTGCCTTCTATTCGTAGAAGCACACTATCGGTTGTAAAACTTTTAATGTTGGTTAAGACATCACTCCGTTTTATGAATGCAAACTTATTTTAAAACAGCATATAGTGTTTGACCTTGTAATGATCCTGTTGTTGATGATCCGTACACGTTAATTTTGTACGGGGCATCACATTTGGTATCAGAGCATTGGTTGTAGGGAATTAGGTTGCATTAGTGAGTCTAGACCGGACCGAGTAGGATTCACTAATAGGACTAATCTACAACTTTGCTAGTTTACCTGTTTCTGCGGAACTTGCTACATGCTGCTGCTTACTGTTACTGCTATATGCTGTATACTGCTACTTGCTTTCACTGCTGCATGCTACTATCTGCTTTCGATTGCATGATACTTTTATAGGATTTGTTATTATTGCCATGCTATTTACTGCTATAGATGATCTAGACTGTCGTAGTTACTTTGCCTAATACGTGCTTGCTATATGACTTACTGACATGGAAAAAGTTATTTTTTCTTGTTCAGATGTCGAATATCCCGCCCATCATCATTGACTTGGACAGCGACTCAGATTCATCTGCCGCCTCACCTGCAGCTGCTGCCGACTCACAGATCCCGTCATCGCTACCTTCCAGTAACTCTGGCGATTCATCCTCTGGGGACAGTAGCCACGCACCTGACCTGATGATCATCTCCGACGGAGACGAGGACCCAGAGGAGATTCCAGCTCCACCTAACCCAGGACTCCCAGAGCCACAGCACCATTCCGGTGGTGCTGTGATTCCTGGGGAAAATGGGGACGGTCCTTTCCGCAATGAGTGAGGACATTGGGTCAGACGCCTTCCTGATGGACGTGTCGTGCTGATCCCGCCTTGCAAATACCGACTGATGACCACCGGTCGAGCAGATCCACCCTCAGATAGTTCAGACGACTCATCATCCGATGACTTCAGCGAGGAGGATTCCGACGAGGATTCCGATGAGGACCCTGAGGAGATGCCCGTTGTAACACCCCGTCAAAAATCCCTTTAACGGAATGTTAACTCTGGTCCCAGTGCTTGGCTTGACTTCTACGTAACAGCAATATTCTACAGCGGAAGCAATTAATACCTGAGAATAAAACACGCAAAATGGATCAACAACAATGTTGAGTGAATCTACAGGTTTTAGGTAAACAATACAGTATGTTTAAGAAATACATTTCGAAAACGGTTATTAGTGGAAGACCACCAAGGTTCAATGTTAAAAGTTAGACAACTCCGTGTCCCATTTCAAAAGTTTGTTGACACTACCATGTCAAGTTTCAATCATTTGTAGACAATACCATGTCAAGTTTCAAATATTCGTAGACAATACCATGTCAAGTTTTATCTCATTTGTTCGTAAACCACAGCTTTAAATAACGTTGTACAGTATCTGAAAAACAGTTATCAGAAATATAGTTTAGTTTCCTTGACCACGAGATTTTACAAGTACAACTCCAAGTTGCGAAACGTTGGCATAATCTATGAGCACCTGAATACTAGCAATGACCCAAGTATAGAATCCACTATACCTGCCTTTACCTCATAAAAATGTTATACACTTGTACGAATGTATTATGTTCAAAGTAAATGCACCATAGTTTTTATAGCGGGTGAGGTTGTCAACCTAACGGATCCGTCCATCTAAATTGTGCCTACACCGATGGTATTTAAAGTATTCAAGCTAGAGGCTTTGTGTACAAACTCAATATGCAGATATAGTACTCGTGTCAATACAAAAAGCATTTTATAATTTAAGTATAACAACAGCGTGTATTCTCATCCCTGAAAACATGTAAAAAGCGGGACTGTAGACTCACCTTTGAATAAAGCTCGGATTGAAAAGTGGACAATTTACTTGTATGGTTTATAGGCGAGTAATGCAACCTAAGTATATGTATTTAGGTTGGTCAATAAATATGTCTTAAACAAGTGTGGTTTCATAGTATAAGTTGTCTTATTGCTCGAATCGACGCGTTTCAAAGTAGAAGTCAACATACAGTCAACTAATTCATGCAAGTCAAACAAAGTCAACCGAAGTCAAACCGAAAGTCAAACTTGGTCAAAGTAGTCAACTAAATTCAACATCAGTAGGTTCATGTCAAATGTTGGTCAACATGTCAAACCTAAGTCAAACAACACGTTTTAGATCATAATTGGTCAATTTCACAATTTTAGTTTATCGTTGTGCACAAAGTTCATGTACATGTAGCAAACTTAGCATATTATCTCATAGTACAAAATTCAAGTAAACATGGAAAACTCCAGATCATAAGTATACTCAAGATCGATTCCAAAAAGTCCAGCCAGGGTCTCATACGATAATTAAAAGTCAGGAATCAGAAGGGATACATTTATGGTTTGCCAAGTCAGTTTCTGACCGCGCACTGATTTCGTTTTGGCTATAACCGGAGCTAGGGACATGAAATTAATACAAGACCAGTGACCATGGTTCAAGGACAAGTTAAACTAACACATATCAAAAGTTGAGCAATTTTTGTTTAGCCAATTTGTACAGTTTATTCGTGCAAGTTGAACATTCAGTTTTTCAGCTCAAATCAGAATTTACATAAAGTATGGCCCTATTGTGCCCACTGAATAAGGTTTCAGAGATTGACATAAACTAACAATAAGTCACATATCATGTTAAAATTCATATTACAGAAGCTTACATGCTCATTCAATAAACACAATCAACAGAGTATAAAACATAGAGCAATTTACAGATTCGATTCTAGTTTCGCTAGTCACATTCGCACGAGATTACCCGAAGATCTAGATACAATTAACCTATGATATCTACATGAAAGATGAAATACTTTTTGTGTACATTTCAAATATGTAAAGCTTTAAATCCAGAATTTAACACATTTTATCATACAAGGCTGTTTTCATGCAAGTGCTGTATAAATCAACTTTTTCACTAAATCAAGCATATCTCAAGTTATACATAAGAAAACAACATGATATCCTAGTGTAACCTGAGTGTTTTTAAATTACCTATCCAATGGTATTAATTTCACAATCCAATTCATGGTCTATCAAATCCAGAATTTCCGATCAATCACAAAAACACAACGTTAATTTCAATTGATCATAACTTGATCATCCGGAAACGAAATCAAGCGATTCCAAAGCCTAAAGTTAATAGTTTTTTGCAAGGATTCTGAATATCACATAATATCATACATTTAAAAAGTCAAAATTTACTGTACATGTAATAAACAATTCGGTTTTCGCATTAATCAATCAAAACGAGCAATTTATCGCATCTAGTATTCATCAAACATCAAGACTTGAGCAATAGACAAACTAATCCATGAAACTTTAACAAAAATCAGATTTTAAAGATTAGGATTTATGTAATTATACCTTTGATCACAAAATTAATGATACGCACGCGTAGAGAACGACGATCGGAGCAAGATTGATCAAACGAGTAAGAGCAAACAAGCAAGTTTGATGGTTAATTTGTGTGTGTGTGTGTGTGTGTGTGTGTTTGATGTGAAGAAGAAGAGAGGGAGGAGGAATGAGCTGCATTTTTCATAGTTAGGATGGAATGAGAGGATTATCTAACTAGTTATTTAGTGCCTAAAAATCAAAAGTCAACAAACATGGGCCTAAACAAATTAGTCAACAAACATGGGCCTAAACTAATAGTCAACATGCATTGGCTACTCATGGGGCCAAGGATGATGAGGTATGAGTTCATGTCCATGTGGCCTCGGGCTCGGGTCTCGGGCTCGTTTTGTGTAAAAGCTCGTTCGCGCGTGGTTCGTTTCGAGTGCCATTAACTGTACCGAATCTCCGGCATGTTAACTAGTCGTTGAAACAAAAGCACCGTGTTTAATTCATTAAGTAAATAATAAATTAAATTTCTTTCATAAGTTCAATAATTATTAACAATAATTATTCTATCGTTTTTATGAGTTCCGTTAACTGAAAAGTTTTCTAGGCGATTAACTTTAATCGTGTCGTTTCTAGTTTAATTCGTCAACCGAATTAAGTTCACTAATTAATATAATATATTAATTCAAGTAATCCACTAAGGATCAAGTACGCATTTAATTACTTTAAATACGAAAAGTTTCTCGTAGCCACTGTTAACTATTCTGAAAAAAAATTCGGCGTATGCAAATCGTATGATTTAACTAACGATCGTCAAGTATTTAACGGAAGTTTTAACGGAAAAGCTCGGGTTGTTACATTACCCACCCGTTATTGAAAATTTCGTCCCGAAATTTGGATGATGGCAGTTATTGATGAAAATAAAAATATTTCCGTATCATTAGAAATCCACGTTTCAACGTGAGCTTGAATTCTATAACGAAGTTTGAAAATAAAGTTTATACTTGGCTTGAATAGTTTGTCTTTCCAGACGTAAGCCTTCATAGATTCTTTTAATAAAAGAATTTGGTCATATACGAGTGTTTCGTCAAATAATATGATAAGATTAAATAATCTTTCGAGATCTCTATACGGATGGATTTCTAAGGTCCGTTCAATTTCGTAATGAATACGAGTTAAGTGTATAGTATTTCTTATCATCAAGAATATGAATGAAATGATTCGGTTACGTGTAAAAATACGACTGAATATGTCACTAATGGATGTATTGAAGTAATAGTTGTCTGCCTTGACTTTTCGATGTAATCACTATTGATTCTCCTAAATTTAAGGGATTTGAATATAATCGTTTGAAATCTATGAGATTTGGATCCCGGTAATTAAGGAAATTAGAATCCTTTTCTTTTTGATTTAATACGATTATCTTAATCGGCTGACGCGTTGCTATGGTAAAAAGTTTTGATATAAATTAATCATCTCTTCGTCCTTATTTTCTCAACCTCAATCTTCTTACTTTCAAAATTCTATTTTCAAAAATTTTGTGAAGATGTTTCATCCGCTCTTGATTTTCGTTACTATTTTGACTGTGTATACAGTCATTCTTCTTTTTAGTCTACCACCAGAAGAATCTTTGTTCTTCTATAATGCTCTAGGGGTGACATTATTTTTAATTCCACCACTCCTCTGTTTTTCAATACTTATTGATATAAATGGTTTATGATCTTCCATGTTTGTTGTCTTTTATATTCTGACCTATTTTTCGAAGACTCATGCTTTTTATCCAAGAAGATCTTCAACTTGTTCTTCTATACATGGTCAAATAATACGGATCAATAGCTGGTGATGATGCAGAAACATTAGCTGTTCATCGTCATAGTATCCGTTTTCACCTTGTTTTCTCTTCTCGACTTTAAATCAAGTAAGTAATGGTCCATAATTCGTAGGTATGGAGTTTCGAATGATCATAATATAAAAAGTAGAAAGGAAAGGTAATAGCACGATTTGATTTGTCAAATTACCAGAATATCCGAAAAAGACCGAATCATCAAGAAATATATTTCCTTGATATGTTTAGAAGTTAAATAGAATGAAAGAGTTATGTAACCTGGTTCATGATGATTGTAAGGTCTGTAAATCATCATCTTCCATTAGAAATTCAGCATGACTTCGGAGCAATATATTCTCTAAAGATGTCATCGGATCCAGAATTACCTGGATTCTTTGAATATAGGGTTTGGTCCTTGTATTTGTCCTTGGTCTCCTTCATGGTTAGCTCAATCCGTTTTTCAGTTCCAAATCTGAGCTTTTTCAATACGTTATTCTTTATCATCAAACTTTTGGCCATTAAGACCATCTATAGCTTTTGCTGCTTCGTCAGCATTCTCAAGGTTAACGAATCTGAATCGTTGGTTATCAATCCGAGATGGTTTCAAGAGATTTTATTTTTGGATGATTAAACGCTGATTGTAATCGTTAACGGATCTAATGGTTGACGAATAGGCGTTGTTGATTTCAAAAGTAATGAATGATAATTTCGATGGTTTGATGTGATAATTCATCATAGAAGACAAATGAATATAATTCATGAATGTAGTGATCTTTAGGAAGATAACACTTGCTAAAGCTTTATTTTGATTCCGATACGTCAAAATCAGAATATGTAGTAGTTGTTCTTTAGTGAACGGATACACATATCTTGTGAGTGTAATTAGTATAGTTACTGATTATTGAATCAGAATTTGAAGAATGTATAATGTAACATATTAATGTGAGATATAAATATTTCTCGAGTTTTACCTACCCGTTAAATATTTTTACAATTAAAGTTTGTACAGAAGAGTTTTTAATTACAATCTTTATGAAGATATATATTCATATATATTCTTTAGATGTAATCATGGATTTAATGAGTTAATATAATATTAAACTCATTTGATTTACGGTTGAAGATAATCTCCAAAACTTTAGAGATTTCATAATTGTCGCGAAATATTTCGCTAATGAAGTTATGAATCAATACTTCATTGTTCATTGTTTATTGATATACCTCGGTATATGATATTGATGCTCGTGAAGTTCTTGTGAAATTTACAAGGCACGAATAATGTTTTCTAGAAAGTTTCAAGTACATCAAAAATAGAAGTGAAAAATCAAACATGTATTTGAATAATACACTTAGTTTATTATGAAATGGAGTTTATTGTGCTGAAGTAGTGATTAATGATTGTTAAGTCATTAACAAAGGATGTACATCATAGCATATTAGTGATATGATTTAACCAAGTAGTACATACTAGTTAAGATTCACACGTAATAGTTTAGTACGAAAAGATTTATTATTGTTCCAAACCATATATATATAAAGTAAAAATATATAATTTTTTTTTCCAGGAAGAATGAGTCAATACATCTTAACTCACAATTACTAATATTCATTGGTATCTATGGGGTGTATGATGTTGATATCCGAAGTACCGAGTGTGATGTTGAGGTGTGGGATGCGGATGTTGTTGTTGGTGAAGCTGATGCTATTGGTGGTGATGTTGATGGTACTGGTGGTGTTGGCTATGCTGCTGGTGCTGCTGATGCTCTTAGATTTCGCACCATATTCTCCAGAGCCACTACTCGAGCGCGAAGCTCGTTGACTTCTTCTACTATTCCGGGATGATTGGTGGTTCGGACAAGTGGATGAATAAGATCTAGAATTCTGGATATTAGATATTTGTGGCGGGATATCCTGGAAATGAGGGTGAAAATGGTGTTCCGGATTGGTTCGCCGATAAGTGCTTCAGGTTCTTTACCAATAGGTGAATTCGGTTGGTGGAAGGGACCGCCTTCTTCTCGCCTCCATTGATTAAGTCGACTACGAACCCACCCCCAATTCATCCAGAAAAGATGATGGCTAATAGGTTCGTTCGTTCCGGTTACGCTGTCCATGGAGCTCGAGGAATCAGATGAGAAATCCATATTATGTGTTTGGAATAGGGTTTGATATGAATTGAGTGTTGGATGCTATGTTTGTCTCCTTGAATACGTGTATATAGCAAAAAGATTTCCGTAATTTACGGAGGAAATTTAGGAAATATATCAGACAAAATCTAATATAATAAGTATGATAGCAACAGGATTAGCCTATATGTAATTGGTACAATAATTGCAGTAAGATGTCGGTGGATCAAAAATGATAAGCAGTGAGAAGTAGTGATCGGTCGTGACTAGTGGTGAGAGGCGGCGTTGAGTAGTAGTAACCAACGATAAATAGCAAGGGGTAGTGGTATAAGATGATGAGTATGTCCAGGCAGTGTCTTCGTAGTGCCAAGTAGAAATCAGGGGTGACAGACAGTGTCGGGTAGTGACGAATTGTGACGTGATTACACGCTCCTTATAGGTTATAATAACAATTAAATCGTACGGTGTAAATTTCTACTCATATTTGAAATTAAACGGTTTATGTTCTAAATGGTATTTATCCAAGTAACCTACTTGACTCGCTCCCAATTCCTTATTTTGCGATGTCGGAACTTCTATATGAGTTACCGTAATGTAATCCCGGTTATTACATTACGCTATCTCACATTTCCATTCGACATAACTCCATAAGTTCAAGATGGCGTAATCAACTTAATTTAGTTAAATCTCGCGTCACGTGTACGTATGTGATTCGTAGTATAACGTTTAGTTCAAGTCCATATCATATGGGTATAGGGTGTATATGTACGTGATGTAATGTGTAGCCCTACATGTCGTATTGTGAAGCAAATAGTGCATGTATGGTGTATAAAAGTCATCCAAGACACACGACTATAGACTAGACTTCACTAATGCGCCCTACGGTTAGACACACTAATGTATCCTAGTTCTCTATAGCCAAAGCTCTGATACCATCTGTAACACCCCGTCAAAAATCCCTTTAACGAAATGTTAACTCTGGTCCCAGTGCTTGGCTTGACTTCTACGTAACAGCAATATTCTACAGCGGAAGCAATTAATACCTGAGAATAAAACACGCAAAACGGATCAACAACAATGTTGAGTGAATCTACAGGTTTTAGGTAAACAATTCAGTATGTTTAAGAAATACATTTCGAAAACGGTTATTAGTGGAAGACCACCAAGGTTCAATGTTAAAAGTTAGACAACTCCGTGTCCCATTTCAAAAGTTTGTTGACACTACCATGTCAAGTTTCAATCATTTGTAGACAATACCATGTCAAGTTTCAAATATTCGTAGACAATACCATGTCAAGTTTTATCTCATTTGTTCGTAAACCACAGTTTTAAATAACGTTGTATAGTATCTGAAAAACAGTTATCAGAAATATAGTTTAGTTTCCTTGACCACGAGATTTTACAAGTACAACTCCAAGTTGCGAAACGTTTGCATAATCTATGAGCACCTGAATACTAGCAATGACCCAAGTATAGAATCCACTATACCTGCCTTTACCTCATAAAAATGTTATACACTTGTACGAATGTATTATGTTCAAAGTAAATGCACCACAGTTTTTATAGCGGGTGAGGTTGTCAACCTAACGGATCCGTCCATCTAAATTGTGCCTACACCGATGGTATTTAAAGTATTCAAGCTAGAGGCTTTGTGTACAAACTCAATATGCAGATATAGTACTCGTGTCAATACAAAAAGCATTTTATAATTTAAGTATAACAACAGCGTGTATTCTCATCCCTGAAAACATGTAAAAAGCGGGACTGTAGACTCACCTTTGAATAAAGCTCGGATTGAAAAGTGGACAATTTACTTGTACGGTTTATAGCCGAGTAATGCAACCTAAGTATATGTATTTAGGTTGGTCAATAAATATGTCTTAAACAAGTATGGTTTCATAGTATAAGTTGTCTTATTGCTCGAATCGACGCGTTTCAAAGTAGAAGTCAACATACAGTCAACTAATTCATGCAAGTCAAACAAAGTCAACCGAAGTCAAACCGAAAGTCAAACTTGGTCAAAGTAGTCAACTAAATTCAACATCAGTAGGTTCATGTCAAATGTTGGTCAACATGTCAAACCTAAGTCAAACAACACGTTTTAGATCATAATTGGTCAATTTCACAATTTTAGTTTATCGTTGTGCACAAAGTTCATGTACATGTAGCAAACTTAGCATATTATCTCATAGTACAAAATTCAAGTAAACATGGAAAACTCCAGATCATAAGTATACTCAAAATAGATTCCAAAAAGTCCAGCCAGGGTCTCATACGATAATTAAAAGTCAGGAATCAGAAGGGATACATTTATGGTTTGCCAAGTCAATTTCTGACCGCGCACTGATTTTGTTTTGGCTATAACCGGAGCTAGGGACATGAAATTAATACAAGACTAGTGGACATGGTTCAAGGACAAGTTAAACTAACACATATCAAAAGTTGAGCAATTTTTGTTTAGCCAATTTGTACAGTTTATTCGTGCAAGTTGAACATTCAGTTTTTCAGCTCAAATCAGAATTTACATAAAGTATGGCCCTATTGTGCCCACTGCATAAGGTTTCAGAGATTGACATAAACTAACAATAAGTCACATATCATGTTAAAATTCATATTCCAGAAGCTTACATGCTCATTCAATAAACACAATCAACAGAGTATAAAACATAGAGCAATTTACAGATTCGATTCTAGTTTCGCTAGTCACATTCGCACGCGATTACCCGAAGATCTAGATACAATTAACCTATGATATCTACATGAAAGATGAAGTAATTTTTGTGTACATTTCAAATATGTAAAGCTTTAAATCCATAAGTTAACACATTTTATCATACAAGGCTGTTTTCATGCAAGTGCTGTATAAATTAACTTTTTCACTAAATCAAGCATATCTCAAGTTATACATAAGAAAACAACATGATATCCTAGTGTAACCTGAGTGTTTTTAAATTACCTATCCAATGGTATTAATTTCACAATCCAATTCGTGGTCTATCAAACCCAGAATTTCCGATCAATCACAAAAACACAACGTTAATTTCAATTGATCATAACTTGATCATCCGGAAACGAAATCAAGCGATTCTAAAGCCTAAAGTTAATAGTTTTTCGCAAGGATTCTGAATATCACATAATATAATACATTTAAAAAGTCAAAATTTACTGTACATTCAATAAACAATTCGGCTTTCGCATTAATCAATCAAAACGAGCAATTTATCGCATCTAGTATTCATCAAACATCAAGACTTGAGCAATAGACAAACTAATCCATGAAACTTTAACAAAAATCAGATTTTAAAGATTAGGATTTATGTAATTATACCTTTGATCACAAAATTAATGATACGCACGCGTAGAGAACGACGATCGGAGCAAGATTGATCAAACGAGTAAGAGCAAACAAGCAAGTTTGATGGTTAATTTGTGTGTGTGTGTGTGTGTGTGTTTGATGTGAAGAAGAAGAGAGGGAGGAGGAATGAGCTGCATTTTTCATAGTTAGGATGGAATGAGAGGATTATCTAACTAGTTATTTAGTGCCTAAAAATCAAAAGTCAACAAACATGGGCCTAAACTAATTAGTCAACAAACATGGGCCTAAACTAATAGTCAACATGCATTGGCTACTCATGGGGCCAAGGATGATGAGGTATGAGGTCATGTCCATGTGGCCTCGGGCTCGGGTCTGGGGCTCGTTTTGTGTAAAAGCTCGTTCGCGCGTGGTTCGTTTCGAGTGCCATTAACTGTACCGAATCTCCGGCATGTTAACTAGTCGTTGAAACAAAAGCACCGTGTTTAATTCATTAAGTAAATAATAAATTAAATTTCTTTCATAAGTTCAATAATTATTAACAATAATTATTCTATCGTTTTTCTGAGTTCCGTTAACTGAAAAGTTTTCTGGGCGATTAACTTTAATCGTGTCATTTCTAGTTTAATTCGTCAACCGAATTAAGTTCACTAATTAATATAACATATTAATTCAAGTAATCCACTAAGGATCAAGTACGCATTTAATTACTTTAAATACGAAAAGTTTCACGTAGCCACTGTTAACTATTCTGAAAAAAAATTCGGCGTAGCCACTAAGGATCAAGTATGTCACTTTCTTATTTAATGAATGGAACTTGGTGTTGTTTAATTTCTGTACGGTGTTCTATTTACATTACTATATGATGATTTTGTGGTATATGTATCTAGTTGCATTACTTAATTAGCATGTGTTGTGTTGATTCCATGTTGGTTACCATATACTGTATTACTATTTATTTAATGCTGGATTTTGACTTAAGTCGAAATTTCTGTTTCGAAGATCAATGGAAAACGGAAGATCAACGCCCACAGCAGCACAGATTGAGGAGATGATAAATGAACGAATAGCCACAGCAATTATGAATGTCAACCCCAAGCTCCACCTGTTAACCAGAACAATCATAACGGGTGTACCTATAAGGAGTTTCAAAGCTGCAAGCCCCACAATTTCAGTGGTACTGAAGGGCCGGTTGGACTGACGAGGTGGTTTGAGAAATTGGAAGCTGTGTTCTGTGTGAGCAACTGCTCAAAAATGAACAAAACTAAGTATGCCTCCTATACACTGTCGGACGGCGCTTTAACCTGGTGGAACACACTGGCTGAGGCTAAGGGTACTGACGAGGCTTATGCTACACCGTGGGAGGAATTTAAGGGGGCCATGATTGAGGAGTACTGCCCTAGAACAGAGATTCAGAAAATGGAAGCTGAGTTTTGGGAGTTGAAGGTTGTGGGAACCGGTCTTGACGGTTATAACCGAAGGTACCTGGAATTAGCTCTGATGTGCCCCACGATGGTCACCCCAGAATTTAAGCGCATGGAACGGTATTTGTGGGGACTTCCTAAGTCCATCCAAGGAAATGTCACCTCTTCAAAACCAGCTGATGTCCCGGAAGCTATGCGCAGGGCGCACACCCTGATGAACCAAATTACCAGCAAAGAACCAGAAAAGGGGAAATCCGAATCGGGAACTAGTAATGAGAAACGTAAGTGGGACAACAACAAGGGAAGGGTCTTTAATCAAAACCCAGCTAAGAGGCATGAAAGTTTCAAGGGAAACAACTCCAACCAGAACCCTAGCTCAAACCCTAACTACAAGGGTAGTCTCCCGCAGTGCAAGAGATGCTACAAGCATCATACCGGGTACTGCAACGTGGTCTGCGAAAAGTTTAAAAGGACTGGGCATATTGGCAAAGACTGCAAGATCATTACCCCAACTGTGAGGACAAACCCTACTGGACCAAGAAAATGCTATGAGTGTGGACAACAGGGCCACTTCAGGAATGAGTGCCCAACAAGAGAAAGGACGGCGGGTCAGCGCGTGGAAGAGCTTTCAACGTAAACGCAAGGGATGCCCGTGAGAACCCCGACTTGGTTAAAGGTATATTCACTATCAACAATCTATTAGCTTCTGTCCTATTTGATACTGGTGCCGATAGGAGTTATGTATGTAGACACTTTTGCTCTAAGATAAATTGGTCGTTAGTTCCTTTAAAGGAGAGTATGCTTGTTGAGGTAGCTAATGGAAAACTTGAGAAAGTTGACCAAATTAGCTGAGGAGGTATTATCAACATAGATGGTGTGGATTTCGAGATTGACTTGATACCCATCAAATTGGGAAGTTTTGACGTGATTGTCGGTATGGACTGGTTGACCAAGGTAAGGGCCGACATTATCTGTGGAGATAAAGCTATTCGTATACCACACGGAGATGGTGAGCCACTGATTATTTACGAAGAGAGATGTAACTCGAAGCTGAACCTCATTAGTTGCATGAAAGAATAAAATATCATGAAGAAAAGACGTCTTGCTATTTTAGCACATGTGAAAACATTAGAGACCGAGGTGAAGAGCGTGAATGATGTACGAATTGTGAACAAATTTCCCGATGTCTTCCCAGAAGAATTTCATGGATTACCACCAACGAGGGTAGTGGAGTTTCAGATCGATTTAGTGCCAGGAGCTGCACCTGTAGCTCGCGCACCTTATCGACTCGCACCTTCCGAAATGCAAGATTTGCAGAGCCAACTACAAGAACTGCTAGACCGTGGATTCATCCAACCAAGTTCATCACCTTGGGGCGCACCTGTTTTATTTGTGAAGAAGAAGGACGGATCTTTCCGCATGTGTATCGACTACCGCGAACTCAACAAATTGACGATCAAGAATCGGTATCCCCTTCCCCGAATTGACGATATTTTCGATCAGCTGCAAGGATCAAGCGTTTACTCTAAGATCGATTTGCGATTCGGTTATCACCAGTTGAGGGTGAAGGAGAGTGATGTGATGAAAACTGCATTCAGAACCCGTTATGGTCATTATTGTAGTGACCCGAACTTTTCCATGTTTATATATATTAATTAAGATTGATATTTACATGATTAAATGTTTCCAACATGTTAAGCAATCAAACTTGTTAAGACTTGATTAATTGAAATATGTTTCATATAGACAATTGACCACCCAAGTTGACCGGTGATTCACGAACGTTAAAACTTGTAAAAACTATATGATGACATATATATAGATATATATATATAGTTAACATGATACTATGATAAGTAAACATATCATTAAGTATATTAACAATGAACTACATATGTAAAAACAAGACTACTAACTTAATGATTTTTAAACGAGACATATATGTAACGATTATCGTTGTAAAGACATTTAATGTATATATATCATATTAAGAGATATTCATACATGATAATTGTAATGACCCGGAAATTTCCGACCAAATTTAAACCTAGAACTCTATATGTTTCCGACACGATAAGCAAAATCTTTAATGTTGAGTCTAAAAAAAATTTGAAATCTCTATATTCGGATAATTTGTTACCTTTTGATCAAGCCTGACGATTCACGAACAATATGTGTTTATACGATATATGTTTATTAATTGATAACAATAACACTCATTTGCGATTTGATCACTATTAAATAAGTTTAATACAAATGTTGGTCCATTAATATGTTACATAAATTATAGGTGTAATAAATAATATATATTTTATCTTCCTACTTTGAATAATAATACTCCATACATATTACTTGGAAGTAAAAATAAGCATTAGACGAATTTCTTTTTGATCAGGTTTTAATCAGGTAATGAGTGAAATAATTAAACACGTCTAACCTAAAAATTTGGGATTTTTAGGGACACTTTTATACGTTAACTGTTTAGTAATGGACATGATATAGCACTCCGCGAATAGAAAATATCTAAAACGTCGGCACATAAATTCAAAATCTTAGTTTTATGATCACACGTTTTTCCATTTATATTATAATATAATTATTATTATATTATTATTAATCACTGTATTTGTAAGATATATATGTTTAAGAATCTATCTATATCTATTGAACTGCATAATATATACATGCTCCATAATTACTACTTTAAACCAAACCACAAAACTTGTAATCCATACTTCCATCTCCCCACTTTTCTTTCTCCTTTGATTCTGTTTTAAATCGACCTCCTTGCTTAAACTATGGGTTCCTATTTTGTGCTATACAATCAACAACCCATCGTCATCTTCAAACACCCACAACCTCCGATCACAACCTTTCCCACTTTCGTTTATACAACAGTTATAGGATTTAAGATTGGTAAAGGAGCTCTTGAATATACGGTTTGTCTTAATAAATTCGAAGATGAAGAAACCATAGGTTTAATACCCAAACACCTACACGATATAGATAGCAACCATACAACCAACCGCCACCACCATATCCACCACTTTAAACAAACACCTTGTCACCACCGTGACCACCACCACAGCTCACGTTACACCCACTTGCTATACTACAAACATACAGTTGCAAATGAGGAACAAACCCTTCAATAGTTACCTTCCTGTCACGGCTGCTATGAAGCTCGAACCCGACTCAAGAACCCTCTAGTATTGGCTACTGTTGCAGCCTGTGATCACCTCTACCATAACCCACCATTAACATCTTCATCGCCAATTAACTGAATGCAGTCTGTTTCCATTGTAAACCGTCGCAAACCACCGCTCCCTTACTCCCACTCCTCTCTTTTTATCTTCTTCGATCTTGATCGTAACCACAATACCACCACCCACGAGCACTCAGTGTTTCTTTTTCTGTTTTGTTTGAGATCCAAAAACGCCATCACCTCTTAACTCAAACCACCACCAACAATGTCACCTTCAAGTTTAAACTTCACCACCTTTGTTTTACATCAAAACTGATCACCACCACTCCCTCTAAACCTTTATAGCCTCTTAAGGAGATCCTAAACTGTTACAAGACGATCACCGTATTGAAACTGTCGCTACTGTCGAGGAACTCGAGAAATTCCGGCAACCATTATCTGTCACAGTTAATAAAAATTAAAGAACGAAATAGATGATTATGACAATGAATTATGACCGAGGGCTGCTGCAACACGTTTCTGTTTCATGAGTTGGGAAATCGCTGAATAAAATAATAAACGATGATTGTGTATTTTTCTTTTCCTTATTCTGTCAGTGTAAAAAAAAAGAGAAAAGAAAAAGACCCTAAATCCCTACTTTTATTGATGAGCCAAGATTCCTTGTTTCCTTTTGGGCCGAGACTTTTGCAGCTTGGGCCGAGATAATTCAATTAACTGCTGGGCCGAAATTATAAGTTGGGCCGAGATTTAGTTATGTTTTAAGTTGGGCTGTAGGGAAATCGATAAATAAACAGATTAAATATAAATGAATTGGTTAAATAATCATGGAATCGTGATCAGCTAGATGGTTAGAGGTGTTTGCCAGTGAGCGATAGGTCGTGGGTTCGAACCTGGGCATACGCATTATTTTTTTGAATCTTTTTCTTGAGGTAGTTTTACTTATTATTATCATTAAGTATTAATATGTATTAAGTATTAGTTTTATTATTGTTATTATCATTATTATAAAATTTATCAAGTTTATTAAAAACTAATATTATTATTAAAATATCATTTAAATTAGCATTTTATTATTATTATTATTATTATTATTATTATTATTATTAAAGGTATTAAAACTATCATTTGTATTAAAATTAACATTTTAAATAAGATTGCCTTTACTATTAAATCTATCATTTTTATTAAAAAAAAATTATTATTATTATTATTATCATTATTTTTATGACAAATAAATACTATGTACATAAACACATATTTTTTTTTATTTCATATAATTATATATTAACATATTTTACATAAATGATACATATAACAAATTATATATTATATAATTAATAGATAAAATTACCTGAGTACAATTATATGTGTTAATATATATATAAATGATATAGGTTCGTGAATCCGAGGCCAACCTTACACATGTTCAATGATGTTATATGTATTTTTACTACAAAATACAGTATGGTGAGTATATAGTCCCTTTTTAAACTTTAAATATTTTGGGCTGAGAATACATGCGCTGTTTTTATAAATGATTTACGTTATGGACACAAGTGATTAAAAATGATATTCTGCGGATTGATGTGCTAGGTAATTTAGTTATATGTTATAATAGCATGTAAGCGCGAATCCTAAAGATAGATCTATCGGGTTTAACACCCCCATCCAGTAGGCTGCACTAGACATAAGAACTAGTGGGCGGATGTTTAGTACTTCGAGGATTATTTATACACTTGCGAGTGTACATATCCATCTTTGCGAAGATGACTTATTATATTATTGTTAAGGTTGGTTACTGAGGCCTCAACATAAGCAGGATGATTTTTATACACTTGCGAGTGTATTATGTTTTTATACATGAAATCTTGTGGTCCATAGTTATTACGCTGCTAGCATCAAACCTATATATCTCACCAACTTTATGTTGACATTTTAAAGCATGTTTATTCTCAGGTACGAATTAAGTCTTCCGCTGTGCATTTGCTCATTTAAAGAATATTACATGGAGTCAATCATCGCGATGGGATCAACTGTTGAAGACTTCATCCGGGAGGATAAGGTCGAGGTCTTTACAGGTGGTATCAGAGCGGTGGTCTTAGTGAACCAGGTCTTGCATTAGTGTGTCTAACTAGTAGCTGTTAGGATACATTAATGAGTCTGGACTTCGACCGTGCCTGCATGTCAAAAGTTTTGCTTATCATTTCTAGTCGTAAATTATTTGCTTATCATCCTTAGGGAATTGCCTGCTTATCATTCATAAGTCTAGACACGTTTTACTGCATTTAGTGCATCGATAGTGTATAGACAAAATTCATATCTTAGCATATCTGTTACTTTGGACTTTAGTTGACATCTTTTCAAAGATTCTCCGTAATTTACGGGATTTTGGTATTATATATACATATGAAAAGTATGTATAGAAGAGTACCAAATCTAACTTCTATAATCTATTTCATACCAAAAATTCATTTTTTCGATTATACAAGATGGATTCCGCATCTAGTTCGAATTCCTCAGATTATGACAGCTATGCCGATATGGATTTTCATTCAAGCTCCGAAGGCAGCATCACCGGAATGGATCAACCAATCTCCCATCATCTATTCTGGATGAATTGGGGGTGGGTTCGTAATATACTAAGTCACTGGAGACATGAAGAGGGTGATCCCTTCCATCCACCAAATTGCCCTCTTGGCGATGAACCTGAAGCACTTACCGGCGAACCTGTTCGAGAAACCATTTTCTCTCTCATTTCTAGAGTATCTCGTCACGATTATATACTATCCCATATTTCAGATCTTGTTCATTCGCTCACTCCAACCACCAATCATCCCGGTGTACTAGCAGAAGTTAACGAACTTCGCGCTCGCGTGACGGCTTTGGAGAATATGGTGCGAAGGTTACAAACACCAGCAGCAGCACCAGCAGCATAATCCGTACCACCATCATCAACACCGACAGTACCCATATCACCCTCAACCACAACCGCGTCGTAAACCTCAACATCACAATTTGTACCTCGGATATCAACATCACACACCTCAATATCACTATCTGTACTTCGAGTATGATCTTCGTTTTACATATCATTCTATATCGATTATCTTCGCTTTACTTATCGTTCTATCTCATTTATCTTCGTTCGACATGGTAATTATGTAATCTTTAATGTTTTAGAGATCATGTAATCAAGTATTAACGATAAATCAAAAAAAAAAAAAAAATTTAATATCGTATTGACTCATTAGATCCATGATTACATCTGAAGAAAATATATATACAAGTATATTTTCATAAAGATTGTAATTAAAAATTCTTTTGTACAAACTGTTAATGATGAAAATATTTTAACGGGTGGGCAGTACCCGAGGAATATTTAGAATTCACATTAATAAGTTACACTGTACATTCTTCGAATCTGATTGAACGATCATTTACTATCCTACTTACAACTACCGATATACGTATCCGTTCACCACAAAATAATCATTTCTATTCAAATTTCATATTTGGATTTTGACTTATCAGAATCCAACAAGTGGCATAAAGAAGAAAACATTGGACAAAATAAAATTTGTTAGAAACAGACGAATTAACTAAATTGAAATATTGTTAGGAATCCACGCTAACTGTTCCTAGTTAACTGTTCCCAGCTAACTGTTAATTCCGTATTACATTTTATCGCAATTTAATTTATTGTCATTTAAGTTCTGTTATTTATTTTACGCACTTTAAATAACGGGACACGTATACAAGGTTTCGACCTATCATATCGACCCATCTATATATATATTTCGGAACAACCATAGACACTCTATATGTGAATGTTGGAGTTGGCTATACAGGGTTGAGGTTGATTTCAAAATATATATATGGTTTGAGTTGTGATCAATACTGAGACCGGTACACGGGTCACAATACGTATTAATTAATTCGAATATTATATATTAAATTATATATGAATATATTGGACTAGTGGACAACTGGACTATTGGACTGCTAACTTTGGACAATTAAAATGAATTAAAATATTGATTATAACATATGAAACTAAACAATTCTTCAAGTTTGCCACTTGATTTCATCCTAAACCTCATTTGTATCTCGACGTTTACAATCCGCGTACAAACCTATCAGGATTCTTGAAAATACCTCAATCGAGAAGTTGAACCGACCGCACTTCATCTACAGAAGAAAAGATCTATACACATGAAAAACTCTTGAACCCAAAGTCATAGTTTAACACGTACCGCGACGAATTCTTTAGCATTTATTAGCAAAAACAACCTTACGATTCCTTTTCAAAGTAGCCAATTTTGTCACAGCTTCAGCAGAACAACTTCGACCTTTCATTCGAATAAGTCTTATTATAACTTTGATATATACGATTGGTTTTCCTCATCGTTACCGGGGAACCTTTCATACTCCGCCATTTTATCATCAGCATTTAATCATCTAAAAAACACAATTCGCCCAAAAACACCTCGGATTGATAATCGACGATTCAGATATGACTGCATTAAATGCAGAGGAAACAGTAAAATTTTAGATGGCCTAAATGGCCAAAAGTTTGATGATAAAGAAGGGAATGATAGGAACACTCGATAGAAAATTTAGTGCTGAAAAATGGATTGAGCTAACCGTGAAGGAAACAAAGAACAAATACAAGGAATGAACCTGCCTTCAAATAATGCAAATGATTCAGTGTCTGTTGAAACCGTCAGTATGAACCCTACTCCTTATTCTAAAATTTTTCAGATGATATTATTCATCATCATCTTATCTTAGATATTATAAGATATCTTCATATTTTCCGCTATACATATTCTCCATATTTCTAAAGATATTTTCACAACTATTCCTATCTGCAATCATCTATCTCCCCGTAATATCTGCGTTACAACATAAAAGAAACTGTGTTAGTTTCTAAATTCTGAAATCTTCAAGTTTAAAATATGAATGTTTTGAAGCAGTGTTGGGAACTGATGCGTGAATTAGTATAATATAATGAAACTTGATCAACTTCATTATATTACAGTAAGTCATGTCGCGTTTCTAATGGAATGTGATGATTCACAGTACCATCATCATGTGCCATGTTACACGGCTCTTACAATCTATCCAATCTCTAAACATATCAAGAAAATATTCTCTTGATGATTCGGTCTTTTCCAGGATATTCTGGTAATTTGACAAATCAAAAATCGTGCCATTACCAATTCTCTCTTAGGACATTAATTATATTCATTTCGAATTTCATACCTACGAATTCCGGACCATTACAAAAGATGCTTAGTTGAAAAGGAGGAAAAGAAAAAGAATGAAGCTCCGAAATAGAAATTGGAGTATAAATCGCAGTAAATGGAAGAGAGTATTAACTGTGGATGATAATGATTATAGAAAACAAAAGCAAGGACATCGAAGTATAAGGGAAGATATAAAACCCAATAATCACCCAGAAACTACAAACCGTGTATATCAATACGTATTGCGACGTAAAGACACGGGAGAATAAGAAACATTATAATTCCAAGAAAAGCATAAAAGTAAATAGATTCTTCTGGCGGCAAATGAAAAAGAAGAATGAAAGATATGAAGGTTAGAAGTATAATAAGAATCAGGATTGGATGGAACATATTAAGAATGAGTAGAGGAAGAAAGAATAAAAGGTGTGGAGAATAAGGAAAACGAAGGGGGTGGATTTATAGCAATATATCCGACAGAGAAATCAGGAACAGATTATTGCATTAATTAAAGAAGATTTTGATTTTCTAAATCGCCGAAGAACCAAATCTTATTACGTAAGATTTTCTTTAAATCCCTTAAATCCCGGAAATCAACAGTAACTACGTCATCGGTTGAAACGAATATATTTATTTACACATTTCGCTCTTTTGTGATAACTTCACTTGTACGCTTCACATGATCGAATTGTTTTATCTATATCTCTCAATAATGATAAAACTCCATTATCACCTCATATTCGTCATGAAAACATCACTATTATTATCCATGACGACCTCTATCAAATTTCGGGGACGAAATTTCTTTAACGGGTGGGTACTGTAATGACCCGGAAATTTCCGACCAAATTTAAACCTAGAACTCTATATGTTTCCGACACGATAAGCAAAATCTTTAATGTTGAGTCTAAAAAAAATTTGAAATCTCTATATTCGGATAATTTGTTACCTTTTGATCAAGCCTGACGATTCACGAACAATATGTGTTTATACGATATATGTTTATTAATTGATAACAATAACACTCATTTGCGATTTGATCACTATTAAATAAGTTTAATACAAATGTTGGTCCATTAATATGTTACATAAATTATAGGTGTAATAAATAATATATATTTTATCTTCCTACTTTGAATAATAATACTCCATACATATTACTTGGAAGTAAAAATAAGCATTAGACGAATTTCTTTTTGATCAGGTTTTAATCAGGTAATGAGTGAAATAATTAAACACGTCTAACCTAAAAATTTGGGATTTTTAGGGACACTTTTATACGTTAACTGTTTAGTAATGGACATGATATAGCACTCCGCGAATAGAAAATATCTAAAACGTCGGCACATAAATTCAAAATCTTAGTTTTATGATCACACGTTTTTCCATTTATATTATAATATAATTATTATTATATTATTATTAATCACTGTATTTGTAAGATATATATGTTTAAGAATCTATCTATATCTATTGAACTGCATAATATATACATGCTCCATAATTACTACTTTAAACCAAACCACAAAACTTGTAATCCATACTTCCATCTCCCCACTTTTCTTTCTCCTTTGATTCTGTTTTAAATCGACCTCCTTGCTTAAACTATGGGTTCCTATTTTGTGCTATACAATCAACAACCCATCGTCATCTTCAAACACCCACAACCTCCGATCACAACCTTTCCCACTTTCATTTATACAACAGTTATAGGATTTAAGATTGGTAAAGGAGCTCTTGAATATACGGTTTGTCTTAATAAATTCGAAGATGAAGAAACCATAGGTTTAATACCCAAACACCTACACGATATAGATAGCAACCATACAACCAACCGCCACCACCATATCCACCACTTTAAACAAACACCTTGTCACCACCGTGACCACCACCACAGCTCACGTTACACCCACTTGCTATACTACAAACATACAGTTGCAAATGAGGAACAAACCCTTCAATAGTTACCTTCCTGTCACGGCTGCTATGAAGCTCGAACCCGACTCAAGAACCCTCTAGTGTTGGCTACTGTTGCAGCCTGTGATCACCTCTACCATAACCCACCATTAACATCTTCATCGCCAATTAACTGAATGCAGTCTGTTTCCATTGTAAACCGTCGCAAACCACCGCTCCCTTACTCCCACTCCTCTCTTTTTATCTTCTTCGATCTTGATCGTAACCACAATACCACCACCCACGAGCACTCAGTGTTTCTTTTTCTGTTTTGTTTGAGATCCAAAAACGCCATCACCTCTTAACTCAAACCACCACCAACAATGTTACCTTCAAGTTTAAACTTCACCACCTTTGTTTTACATCAAAACTGATCACCACCACTCCCTCTAAACCTTTATAGCCTCTTAAGGAGATCCTAAACTGTTACAAGACGATCACCGTATTGAAACTGTCGCTACTGTCGAGGAACTCGAGAAATTTCGGCAACCATTGTCTGTCACAGTTAATAAAAATTAAAGAACGAAATAGATGATTATGACAATGAATTATGACCGAGGGCTGCTGCAACACGTTTCTGTTTCATGAGTTAGGAAATCGCTGAATAAAATAATAAACGATGATTGTGTATTTTTCTTTTCCTTATTCTGTCGGTGTAAAAAAAAAAAGAGAAAAGAAAAAGACCCTAAATCCCTACTTTTATTGATGAGCCGAGATTCCTTGTTTCCTTTTGGGCCGAGACTTTTGCAGCTTGGGCCGAGATAATTCAATTAACTGCTGGGCCGAAATTATAAGTTGGGCCGAGATTTAGTTATGTTTTAAGTTGGGCTGTAGGGAAATCGATAAATAAACAGATTAAATATAAATGAATTGGTTAAATAATCATGGAATCGTGATCAGCTAGATGGTTAGAGGTGTTTGCCAGTGAGCGATAGGTCGTGGGTTCGAACCTGGGCATACGCATTATTTTTTTGAATCTTTTTCTTGAGGTAGTTTTACTTATTATTATCATTAAGTATTAATATGTATTAAGTATTAGTTTTATTATTGTTATTATCATTATTATAAAATTTATCAAGTTTATTAAAAACTAATATTATTATTAAAATATCATTTAAATTAGCATTTTATTATTATTATTATTATTATTATTATTAAAGGTATTAAAACTATCATTTGTATTAAAATTAACATTTTAAATAAGATTGCCTTTACTATTAAATCTATCATTTTTATTAAAAAAAAAATTATTATTATTATTATTATCATTATTTTTATGACAAATAAATACTATGTACATAAACACATATTTTTTTTTTATTTCATATAATTATATATTAACATATTTTACATAAATGATACTGTTGAGTCCCCAAAATAATTAAGGATTTAATTATGACAAAACAATATTTATTTGCACTAAAGTGTTATGTGCAGCCAGCACACGTTTGTTTATGTATAGTCAGCTAATATAGCTGTGTCGAGTGTTTAGTATGCTGCCTAGTCTATCAGCACAAGGTAGAAATGTATTCTTCGAATCAGCACAGGATGTGCACCCAGCAAATCAAGAATATCAAGTGACTCAGCATATGAAGGACCAGTCAGTCTGGATATTAGCATACAACACAAGACAGCCATGCTCTATTACAAGCATGGTAGTTTCCCAGAGTGGTCTACATCAACGCACTATTCAACAGAAGTCGAAGACAAAGTTGAACAGAAAAGGACAGGAGTCGGCGGCTGACAAGTGACCTTACAAGACCACGTGGGAATGCAGAAGTGGAACGCATGTGCAGACATGTGTTATACTTTATTCATACCTAGGGAACACAACATTCCATTTGTTTAAATCAAATGGTAGTGCCAAACCGAATTGGTGTGTTCCAGCAAATAGCTACCTAAGAGGAAAGAAGGAGAGCACGCCTTCTGACACAATTGTCCCCACAAGTACAAGGCATCCAATGTACTAGTGGACAATAGATTAATTACACGGTTAATAGAACTACTATATATATTGTTGTATCCACTATTGTAAAAACTAGTGGTGTGGGTTTATCTGTTAGAGTCAAAACCGTGTAATAGCTTTAGTTTATCTCTTAGCTATAATCTAGGTAATCTGTATCAACCAACTATCATTTCCGCCAAGGATAGTTGTGATTCTTTCTGATTTAATCAATAAAGAATAACAGTTGAAAATTACCTGTGACTCTATCTTATTTACTACAGAATACTAAACGTGTTTAACTGACTAGTTAATTAAGAAAAGAATTGTATTCACCCCCCCTCTACAATACTCCTGTTGTTATTAAGGGACCAACAACTGGTATCAGAGCCTCAGTCTTGATAATTAATATCTTGGATCTGAATTCTCTTATGGCTTCGTATTCAAACTCAGCTTACCTTGAGAATGGCTCGTCTAACAGACCACCTAAGTTTGATGAAGATGAGTATGAAACCTGGAAGGCAAGGTTCATGCTCCATCTTGAGTCTGTGGATTCACTCATGCCTGGAATTGCCAAAGATGGCCCTTTTGTTCCCACTGAGACAGTTGGTAGTGCACCAGCAACAGCTGACACTCCTGCCATCCCTGGCAGAGAGGTTATTCTCACTCCCTCTAGATGGGATGATGAGGATAAACGTCGAGTTGGTCTTGACCCTAAAATCAGAACCCTGTTAGCCATAACTTTGCCTAACCCACTGTTCAAACTGATCAAGGGAAAAGAAAATGCTAAGCTTATGCTTGACTACCTAGATGTCACCTATGAGGGTATGGGAGAAGTTAGGCAGAACAGGATGATCGCTCTTAAAAGAGAATATGAAATGTTCTTTGCCTATAAGAATGAAACCCTTAAGCAAACCTTCATTAGGTTTAACTCTTTGATAGCAGACCTGACCACTTTAAATGTAACCTACACTGAATTTGAACAAGTGAACAAATTTATTGATGCACTGCCATGTAAATGGAAACCTGTTACTGACCCATTAAGAACCACACAGACCCTAAAGAACTTTAACCTGTCTTCTCTCTACAGTTCCCTTTGGAATCATGAGAAGGCAGAAGCCAAGTTTGAACTTAACATGAAAGAAAACTTTAGGTCTGCCCCCACCACTTCAAAATCATCTAAAAATGATGATGCTGCTCTTATTGCTGCTGCTAAATGGAAGAAAGCTCAAAAAGCTTTACTGGTTCAAAAGTTACTGGCAGAACAAGAGTCAGCTGATAGTGTTGAGGAAAGTGGTACTGGGTCTGAAGAAAGCAGTACAGATGAAAGTGATGTAGAAGGGTTTGCTGAAGGTATGGCTCTGCTGGCTAGGCAGTTCAAAAGGTTCAATCGTAGTAGAACCAGCAAGTCATACAAATGGAGCAAAAAGCCAAATGCTAGGTACAACAGCAAGTCAGTCAAGGGTCCTAAATCTGAGTGCTTTAATTGTGGGAAGGTTGGACATTTTGCTGCTGAATGCATGTCCAAGAAACCTTCCACGTCACATGCTAACTCTTTCTCAAAAACTGATAAGTACAAAAACAAGTACAAAGCTATGAAAGCTCAGATGAAGGAAAGTGCAAAGACTGACAAGAAGGGTAAACAGCCAGAAAAGGTTCTAGTTGCTGAACATCATGACTGGGACGAAGCCAGCACGTCCTCATCTTCTGATAGTGATACTGATGATGATGGTGCTGGTTATGCTACTGGTAAAAGGCTGTGTTTGATGGCCAAAGAGGTAGAGGAGTCTGATGAGGATGATGGTGGTAGTACGTTTTTGGCTGATATGAGGGAAGCTGATCAAAGCAGAGATTCTCCTCAATGGAAAACTGAAATGATGTATAAGGTTGATAATTTTCGAACTTATACTGATGATGAAAAAGCTGAAATGTTTGACTACCTAAGAATTGATTTATGCAGAAGCTGCAAACGAGAAGAGAGTTTGAAATCTAATAACAAATCTTTAAATGAAAAACTCAAAGGCAAAAATGATGAAATTAAGATCTTAAAAGATACAATTTCCAAACTTGAAAAACAAAACTTTGCTTTAGAAACTCTTCACGTTGAGGCAGCAGAAGTCAAGACCCAGCTGGACAATCTCAAAAGAGTTGTTGCTTCATGGTGCACATCTGCTCAACGCACAGCTAAATGTGTTAACGAGCAGGTGCCTGCCCAAGTTCAAGCCTTCTTTGCTGGTGACTATGCTGCTGCTGCTGCTATTGCAGAAGTTACTTTCATGGACCCGATTCTTGAAACTGATCCTGAAGCTGTCTTGCCAAATACTTTTGCCAAGATAGTTGAAGGTAAAAAGGTTGTGACAAACAAATTTGTTAGACCTACTGTGTCCCCACCACCTGCCATGAAAGAAATTTTGGAGGATGAAGTTAGAGCAAGAGAAGCCAGTAACTCAATTGATGAGACTACTGACCCCTCAAGCATCCACTACATGACTCCGAAAGAAAGACGTATTAAAAGGGAAATCACTGAAAACAACTTGAGAAAAGTTAAACCAACTGATTCCCCTTCGTGTTCGAGTTCTACCAGTGCTAAGCCAGCTGATGACCAATCTACTGGTTACCCAGTAGCTGCAGACAAGCCAGTGAAACGAAATACTGGCAAATCTAAGGCAGCAGTTAAGATATCTACTGGTTCATCAGCATCAGAAGACAAGCCAGCAACTTCCCACGCTAACTTGTCAAATGATAAAGGAAAGACAGTTCGCCATGGTCATGGTACTGGTTCCAAAAGGAAAGCTGCCCATAAGGGAAAAGCAAAAATTGACTCGACTGATGAGCTGTCTATCACTGAGATAATGACAGCCAAGCTTGACCAGCTAATTGAGGCAGTAACTAAAAGTCGACCCGATCCTACTGCCCTTATTAGATCTGTGCATGACCAGCCACAAAAGCCAAAAGTGAGAAAATGCTACAAATGTGGCAGCAAAGCTCACCTGGCTAACCAGTGTACTCAAACCCAAACCCCATCTGCTGCTCCTTCTAGCAAGCCAGTAGAAAAGAAGAAGTCATCAAAGGTGACTCCTTCAGAACCCATCCTTGGATGGGTTCCCAAAAAGAACTAATCTCTAAGTTATTGTGCAGGGCATTCAAAACAAGCAAATCTGGTATCTCGACAGTGGTTGTTCGAGACATATGACCGGAAGTAAGTCCCTGCTGATGGACTATCAGGAAAAGGATGGTCCAGTTGTTTCGTATGGAGATAATTCGTTGGGTTACACAAAGGGTTTTGGTACTTTGACAAATGGGAATGTCACGTTCTCAAATGTTGCATATGTAGTTGGGCTTAAACATAACTTACTCAGCATAAGCCAACTGACAAGCAAGAATAAGATAGTCCAATTCAGAAAGAAAATTGGTACTATTTTTGATAAGACAGGGAAGCCACTGCTGACTGCAAAACGTCATGAAAACATGTATCAAATTGACATGAACACAGCAGTCACAACAACTGATACTTGTTTCTATTCGAAGGCAGCAGACAACCTGAAGTGGTTATGGCACAAGAGACTCTCACATCTCAACTTCAAAGATATTCACAAATTATCCAGTAGAAGTTTGGTGTCTGGGCTACCCACAATGTCTTATGTGAAGGACAGATTGTGTCCTGGTTGTGAAAAGGGGAAACATCACCATGCCTCGTTCAAATCAAAGCAAATCTCATCTGTTGAGAAACCATTTCACTTACTTCATATGGATCTATTTGGTCCAGTGAATGTGGCCAGCTGTAGTGGGAAGAAGTATACACTGGTTATTGTTGATGAATACTCGAGATACACTTGGGTGTTCTTTCTAAGGCAAAAGAGTGAAGCTGCAGATGAGGTTGCTGATATTTCCACCTTTGCTGTCTATAAGACACTGCAAGGGATCACACCAAATTTGGAGGAAACTATTCGCAGAGCTATTGTTGATAGTGTCTCTGCTGCTGTCAGATCTGCTGGAGAGGCTGTTACAACTCCTATTGATCTTAAACTCCAGCAGGTGTGTGCTTTTGCTGATGTGGCAGTCGAAGCAATCACAAAGCACCACGAAGATGAAGAGGAGCTTCAAAGGCGAATTATCTCTCACAATGAGTACTGTGAAAATATCACCCGACTCCAAGCTGATTTGGATGCTGCTAACCGCAGAAATACTTTCTTAAATGAGGAGAACAGGGTGTTACACGAGAGATTGGAATCGCAGGAAGCTCAAATGGCTAACATGATTCCTGCTGCTGCCTATGTTCAGATGGTTGAAAACATGCAACGAATGGCTGCTTTGCAAGGTGATGTTCGGGCCATCGTTGAACAAATGGCTATGGGTGTAGCCAGGAATGAAGTTAGATCCTCCAATCTTCTGCTACGACAATTTGGTGTGGATCCTGGTGCCCATCTTACTCCAGAGGTTGCTGAGTGGAACAATTTTGCCTTCTCTGCTCCTCAGTCAGACAGTGATCTTGATGCTACTGTCTCCCCTTCTATTCACCCTACTGCCCGTGCTGATGACAAAAAGGGGGAGAAAAAGTCTCAAAAGAAATCTAAAAAGAGAAAACAGTCTGAGGGGGAGCATGAACATGAAAAGGCTCCTAAACAACCCAGGAGAGATGGAGATGGTGATGGTGATGGTCAAGACACTGGCCCTAAGCCCAGCAACGCTCATACTGAAGCTGGTGGTGCACAGGCAACTGGTGGTACTCAACCCAGTGTGTCTGCCACACCAGTGGATGATATTGGTTCTGGCAGTAAGCCCAGTGATGTTTCTGATATGGCTGTAGCTGAAGCTTTTGTGCTGTCTCAATCTATTGAACGTAAAATGAAGAGGAAGTTAGAGAGACATCAAAAGCGACGGCAGGAACTAGATGATGCCTTCAATGCCAAGTTTGAGGCCTTTGCTGAACTTAAACGTCGTAAGATTATGCACAGAAGATGGCTGAGTCCAAAAGCAATGGAAGTCGATGATGACCTGACTGCCTTTGATAAACACAGAAAAGAGGCAAGAAAAAGAAATGCCAAGTTCATGGTCAAATACGACAAACAGAGGGCAAAGCTGTATGCACAGAGAGCAGAAAGAATCAGGAACATGACTCCTGCTGAGATGAAGGATTACCTTGATTCTACTGAGTCAACTGGTGGAGTTAGAGCTGATATTTTCATGAAATGGGTTGATGCTATGTTAGAACCCAGCTCTACTCCTCAACCAGCATCTGCTGCTCAGCCAGCTACACAACAAACACAGCCAGCAGAAACAATCATCCTTAATGATGATGATGCTATTAGACAGGGGGAGCATCTTGCTATTGTTCCTTACCTGCCTCCTATTCAACCAGTATCGACACAAGAACCATCAGCTGAACCCAGGCCTATTGACAAATACAGGGTGAAATCTGCTCCTAGGGACAATCAGCCCCTGAGGAAAGGACCCCTATTCGAGGCAGCTGATGAAGGTACTGATGTGGTTGAGCCAGCTGATACTAATCAGTCAGCTGGCATTGAAGACACAGCAAGGAGTGCTGTGATAGAAGACCCAGCCAGAAGTGTGCTGCTGGGTAGTACAAGTGTTGAAGACCCAGCAAAGTCGGTTGAGCTGGGTGCTAAACAAGTAGGTGATGAAACGGTTGATCCTGCTCACTTCACAGTCTGGGGAAGAGACGGCCAAACATTTGTTCTATCTCCTCTTCCTCCCCAGATTCAAGTTTACTTTGACAGAACACAGGATAACCGGGTCAATCAGCATCCAGTTAGTTCATCTGGCAGCTATGAATCATCTATGTATCCTCCATCTTCCCCAAGGGTTCATGACAAACATATCACTTGGGAAGATGACTCAGTAACCCATGATGAGCCGAACATCAGAAAAATGAACCCAGATGAAAGAGATGCCTACAGACTTCAGATCACTGTTCCAGAGTTGCTTGAACAAAGACAAATTGAACTTAATGAAAGAATTCGTCAAGTCAGGCTGCTGCATCACCCTCTTGATCAGCCACACTATATTGCTGCACTAACCTTTGGCGTTGACATTAGGGTGTACTTGAATAACAGTGGTCTCAGGCTCTCTACTACTGATGAAAGAATTCATTTTGAAGATGCTCTCCAGCTGGGTATGGATATAAGGGAGTATTGTGCTGCCCTTAGTACTGAAGAGGGTAGAAAGATGGTTGAAGCAGTAAGATCCCTGAACATTTCTTATGATGATTATCTGATGGGTTTAGCTGCTGAAAGGGAAGCCAGAGAAGCTGCTGATGCTGAACTTGCTGAACGTTCAAGGCTTCAGGATATTGAAGACAGATTGGCTGCTGACAGAAAGCAACAGGCTGAGTCCCTCAAACTAGCCAGAGCCATTGTCAAAGAACAGGATAAGGTTTTTGATAAGATAGAAACTGCTGAGAAAGTACCTACCACTGCTCCTGTAGTACCTGATCACAATATTGAGTTTCCTGATACTTACTATAAGAGCAGGTATGGTAATGTGATGAATAGAAGATCTAATCCCTGCAGAATTATCAAGGTAAACAGGGGGACAAAAAGGGCTTTCAATGTTGTCAGGGAGAACAATGTTCAAGAAAGGATTAGTTTTGATGACTTAAGAACTCTTGGATTCAGTGAATGGATAGAAATCTTGGAGTATTTCATTGGTAAAGGTGAGAGTGCTATCAAGAGTGCTCTTAAGACTGAACTCCAACAGCTGTTCAAGAAGGCAACTAAGTTTGGGAATGCACCAGTAGTTGATGTTGATGAATTTCTTGCTCAAAAGCCTAAAGGGAAGCAACCTACTGGTGAAGGACCAACTGGGAGAAGCCGAATTGTTCTACCTCCTTCCATCCCTATTTTTGACCCTGCTGAATTACCTCTCCTGTTCCCTGAAGCCTGGAAGATTAAACAAGAGGAGCTATCTGATGAAGAAAGGGAAAGAGAAAGGGATAAAGATAGATAGTCTCCTATGTGCTTAACTTGTATCTTTGTAATTTACTTTTTATTTTTGAATTATCTTGTAATTATTGTATATATCTGATGTAATGTAAGTAAAGTGAGTTTATCTTCAAAATCATATCAAATTATAAGATATAGATAACTCATCAAAAGATCCCAAAACAAACTTAAAGGGACGAATTTACTGTCTACTCTCTCTAGGTCCCTAAGTGCTGGCATTAGTGTTTTCTCTTCAAGTCATAGGTTTTGTCATCATCAAATAGGGGGAGATTGTTGAGTCCCCAAAATAATTAAGGATTTAATTATGACAAAACAATATTTATTTGCACTAAAGTGTTATGTGCAGCCAGCACACGTTTGTTTATGTATAGTCAGCTAATATAGCTGTGTCGAGTGTTTAGTATGCTGCCTAGTCTATCAGCACAAGGTAGAAATGTATTCTTCGAATCAGCACAGGATGTGCACCCAGCAAATCAAGAATATCAAGTGACTCAGTATATGAAGGACCAGTCAGTCTGGATATTAGCATACAACACAAGACAGCCATGCTCTATTACAAGCATGGTAGTTTCCCAGAGTGGTCTACATCAACGCACTATTCAACAGAAGTCGAAGACAAAGTTGAACAGAAAAGGACAGGAGTCGGCGGCTGACAAGTGACCTTACAAGACCACGTGGGAATGCAGAAGTGGAACGCATGTGCAGACATGTGTTATACTTTATTCATACCTAGGGAACACAACATTCCATTTGTTTAAATCAAATGGTAGTGCCAAACCGAATTGGTGTGTTCCAGCAAATAGCTACCTAAGAGGAAAGAAGGAGAGCACGCCTTCTGACACAATTGTCCCCACAAGTACAAGGCATCCAATGTACTAGTGGACAATAGATTAATTACACGGTTAATAGAACTACTATATATATTGTTGTATCCACTATTGTAAAAACTAGTGGTGTGGGTTTATCTGTTAGAGTCAAAACCGTGTAATAGCTTTAGTTTATCTCTTAGCTATAATCTAGGTAATCTGTATCAACCAACTATCATTTCCGCCAAGGATAGTTGTGATTCTTTCTGATTTAATCAATAAAGAATAACAGTTGAAAATTACCTGTGACTCTATCTTATTTACTACAGAATACTAAACGTGTTTAACTGACTAGTTAATTAAGAAAAGAATTGTATTCACCCCCCCTCTACAATACTCCTGTTGTTATTAAGGGACCAACAGATACATATAACAAATTATATATTATATAATTAATAGATAAAATTACCTGAGTACAATTATATGTGTTAATATATATATAAATGATATAGGTTCGTGAATCCGAGGCCAACCTTACACATGTTCAATGATGTTATATGTATTTTTACTACAAAATACAGTATGGTGAGTATATAGTCCCTTTTTAAACTTTAAATATTTTGGGCTGAGAATACATGCGCTGTTTTTATAAATGATTTACGTTATGGACACAAGTGATTAAAAATGATATTCTGCGGATTGATGTGCTAGGTAATTTAGTTATATGTTATAATAGCATGTAAGCGCGAATCCTAAAGATAGATCTATCGGGTTTAACACCCCCATCCAGTAGGCTGCACTAGACATAAGAACTAGTGGGCGGATGTTTAGTACTTCGAGGATTATTTATACACTTGCGAGTGTACATATCCATCTTTGCGAAGATGACTTATTATATTATTGTTAAGGTTGGTTACTGAGGCCTCAACATAAGCAGGATGATTTTTATACACTTGCGAGTGTATTATGTTTTTATACATGAAATCTTGTGGTCCATAGTTATTACGCTGCTAGCATCAAACCTATATATCTCACCAACTTTATGTTGACATTTTAAAGCATGTTTATTCTCAGGTACGAATTAAGTCTTCCGCTGTGCATTTGCTCATTTAAAGAATATTACATGGAGTCGATCATCGCGATGGGATCAACTGTTGAAGACTTCGTCCGGGAGGATAAGGTCGAGGTCTTTACAATAATATCATGATAATATAATAATTTAAAATCTCATTTGATATTATAAACATTGGGTTAACAACATTTAACAAGATCGTTAACCTAAAGGTTTCAAAACAACACTTACATGTAACGACTAACGATGACTTAACGACTCAGTTAAAATGTATATTCATGTAGTGTTTTAATATGTATTTATACACTTTTGAAAGACTTCAATACACTTATCAAAATACTTCTACTTAACAAAAATGCTTACAATTACATCCTCGTTCAGTTTCATCAACAACTCTACTCGTATGCACCCGTATTCGTATTCGTACAATACACACCTTTTAGATGTATGTACTATTGGTATATACACTCCAATGATCAGCTCTTAGCAGCCCATGTGAGTTACCTAACACATGTGGGAACCATTATTTGGCAACTAGCAAGAAATATCTCATAAAATTAAAAAAATATGAGTAATCATTCATGACTTATTTACATGAAAACAAAATTACATATCCTTTATATCTAATCCATACACCAATGACCAAAAACACCTACAAACACTTTCATTCTTCAATTTTCTTTATCTAATTGATCTCTCTCAAGTTCTATCTTCAAGTTCTAAGTGTTCTTCATATATTCTACAAGTTCTAGTTACATAAAATCAAGAATACTTTCAAGTTTGCTAGCTCACTTCCAATCTTGTAAGGTGATCATACAACCTCAAGAAATCTTTTGTTTCTTACAGTAGGTTATCATTCTAATACAAGGTAATAATCATATTCAAACTTTGGTTCAATTTCTATAACTATAACAATCTTATTTCAAGTGATGATCTTAATTGAACTTGTTTTCGTGTCATGATTCTGCTTCAAGAACTTCAAGCCATCCAAGGATCCGTTGAAGCTAGATCCATTTTTATCTTTTCCAGTAGGTTTATCCAAGTAACTTAAGGTAGTAATGATGTTCATAACATCATTCGATTCATACATATAAAGTTATCTTATTCGAAGGTTTAAACTTGTAATCACTAGAACATAGTTTAGTTAATTCTAAACTTGTTCGCAAACAAAAGTTAATCCTTCTAACTTGACTTTTAAAATCAACTAAACACATGTTCTATATCTATATGATATGCTAACTTAATGATTTAAAACCTGGAGACACGAAAAACACCGTAAAACCGGATTTACGCCGTCGTAGTAACACCGCGGGCTGTTTTGGGTTAGTTAATTAAAAACTATGATAAACTTTGATTTAAAAGTTGTTATTCTGAGAAAATGATTTTTATTATGAACATGAAACTATATCCAAAAATTATGGTTAAACTCAAAGTGGAAGTATGTTTTCTAAAATGGTCATCTAGACGTCGTTCTTTCGACTGAAATGACTACCTTTACAAAAATGACTTGTAACTTATTTTTCCGACTATAAACCTATACTTTTTATGTTTATATTCATAAAATAGAGTTCAATATGAAACCATAGCAATTTGATTCACTCAAAACGGATTTAAAATGAAGAAGTTATGGGTAAAACAAGATTGGATAATTTTTCTCATTTTAGCTACGTGAAAATTGGTAACAAATCTATTCCAACCATAACTTAATCAACTTGTATTGTATATTATGTAATCTTGAGATACCATAGACACGTATACAATGTTTCGACCTATCATGTCGACACATCTATATATATTTCGAAACAACCATAGACACTCTATATGTGAATGTTGGAGTTAGCTATACAGGGTTGAGGTTGATTCCAAAATATATATATAGTTTGAGTTGTAATCAATACTGAGATACGTATACACTGGGTCATGGATTGATTCAAGATAATATTTATCGATTTATTTCTGTACATCTAACTGTGGACAACTAGTTGTAGGTTACTAACGAGGACAGCTGACTTAATAAACTTAAAACATCAAAATATATTAAAAGTGTTGTAAATATATTTTGAACATACTTTGATATATATGTATATATTGTTATAGGTTCGTGAATCAACCAGTGGCCAAGTCTTACTTCCCGACGAAGTAAAAATCTGTGAAAGTGAGTTATAGTCCCACTTTTAAAATCTAATATTTTTGGGATGAGAATACATGCAGGTTTTATAAATGATTTACAAAATAGACACAAGTACGTGAAACTACATTCTATGGTTGAATTATCGAAATCGAATATGCCCCTTTTTATTAAGTCTGGTAATCTAAGAATTAGGGAACAGACACCCTAATTGACGCGAATCCTAAAGATAGATCTATTGGGCCTAACAAACCCCATCCAAAGTACCGGATGCTTTAGTACTTCGAAATTTATATCATGTCCGAAGGAGGATCCCGGAATGATGGGGATATTCTTAAATATGCATCTTGTTAATGTCGGTTACCAGGTGTTCACCATATGAATGATTTTTATCTCTATGTATGGGATGTGTATTGAAATATGAAATCTTGTGGTCTATTATTATGATTTGATATATATAGGTTAAACCTATAACTCACCAACATTTTTGTTGACGTTTTAAGCATGTTTATTCTCAGGTGATTATTAAGAGCTTCCGCTGTCGCATACTTAAATAAGGACGAGATTTGGAGTCCATGCTTGTATGATATTGTGTAAAAACTGCATTCAAGAAACTTATTTTGTTGTAACATATTTGTATTGTAAACCATTATGTAATGGTCGTGTGTAAACAGGATATTTTAGATTATCATTATTTGATAATCTACGTAAAGCTTTTTAAACCTTTATTGATGAAATAAAGGTTATGGTTTGTTTTAAAATGAATGCAGTCTTTGAAAAACGTCTCATATAGAGGTCAAAACCTCGCAACAAAATCAATTAATATGGAACGTTTTTAATCAATAAGAACGGGACATTTCTGTGACGCCCCGTACTAAATCATCATGTACGGACCATCAACAACAGGATCATTACAAGGTTAAGTACTATATGCGTTTTCAAAACAGAGTTTACATTTATAAATAAAAGTGACGTCATAACATACGTCAATTGTTTTACAAATCAAAAGTATGCTTCGCTAAGTAGAAGCATTAAATAAGTGTACGTGACCATAATGGTCGTTACATAACATAAGTTCATAAGTAAAAAGTTTGAATGCATCATAAGTAGTCATGCGATAACAACTCTAGGCAGCGGGTTCTACAGCACGACTAGTAAGATAGCGGAAGCGACTTCAAGCACCTGAGAAAATACATGCTTAAAAAGGTCAACACAAAGGTTGGTGAGCTATAGTTTAAGTATAACAGTAATGTAAGTAGGCCACAAGATTTCAGTGCTACAACGAGCGTTTCAAAAGTATGTAAAAGTATATGCTTAACCGTGGGCACCCGGTAACTAACTTAACGTTTAATGTACCCCCTTAAAGTGCACTTGGCAAGTGCGTATAACCTCGAAGTATTAAACACTCGTTAAATGCTAGCGCTACTAGCCCGAGTGGGGATGTCAAACCCTTTGAATGTGAAGCCAAACCACAACAACAATGGGCCTAAGAAGTGTTATGAATGTGGAAAGACGGGCCATTTCAGAAACGAGTGTCCTAACAAGTGTAAGGATGGCGGACCACCACGTGCTAGAGCCTTCAAGGTTAATGCAAGGGACGCTCGCGACAACCCCGACTTGGTGACAGGTATATTCAAGATCAACAATCTTTTAGCTTCTGTCCTATTTGATACTGGTGCCGGTGATTTGCTTTTCGCCTACTTCGGCCCAACAAATAGGAGATCGGCACTTACGACCATACAATGCTTCAAAAGGTGCAGCATTAATGCTTGAGTGATAACTGTTGTTGTACGAGAATTCGGCGAGTGGCAAATGCCTTTCCCAGGCCTTTCCAAAATCAATGACACATGCACGCAGCATGTCCTCCAAGGTCTGAATCGTTCGTTCACTTTGCCCGTCAGTCTGAGGATGATAAGCAGTACTCATGTCAAGACGAGTTCCCATGGCTTCTTGCAAAGAACGCCAAAATCTGGAAGCAAAACGGGGATCGCGATCGGAGATGATTGATAAAGGTACACCATGACGAGATACAACCTCTTTGATGTACAGCTGAGCAAGTCTTTCCATTGTATCAGTTTCCTTCATTGCTAGGAAGTGTGCAGATTTGGTGAGGCGGTCAACAATAACCCAAATAGTATCGCATCCGCCCACCGTCTTCGGCAGCTTAGTAATGAAATCCATTGTGATCCTTTCCCACTTCCATTGTGGGATTTCCGGCTGTTGAAGTAACCCAGAAGGTCTCTGATGTTCGGCTTTAACCTTCGAGCAAGTCAAACACTTACCAACATAAGTCGCAACGTCCTTCTTAAGATTCGGCCACCAATACTGTTCTTTAAGGTCGTGGTACATCTTACCTGCACCGGGGTGAATCGAATATCTCGATTTGTGTGCTTCATCAAGTATCAGGCTTCGTAGATCTCCATAGTAAGGTACCCAAATTCTTCCGGCATAACATCGGAGTCCAGACTCTCTAACCTCGAATCGAGAGACAAGTATGTTCAAATGCTCGTGAGATATGTTCTCCTCCTTGAGAGCCTCAACTTGGGCTACTCTGATCTGGTTGTTGAGGTTCGAATGGATGGTGATGTTCAGAGCCCTAACACGAAGAGGTGCCGTCCTCTCCTTTCGGCTTAAAGCGTCAGCTACAACATTGGCCTTGCCAGGGTGATAACGGAGTTCACAATCGTAGTCGTTGAGCGTCTCGATCCATCGACGCTGCCTCATATTCAATTGCTTCTGATCGAAGATGTGCTGGAGACTCTTGTGGTCGGTGAAGATAGTGCTCTTAGTTCCATACAGATAATGTCTCCACAATTTGAGTGCAAAGACCACGGCTCCAAGTTCAAGATCATGTGTAGTGTAGTTCCGCTCGTGAATCTTCAATTGGCGGGAGGCATAGGCAATAACCTTTGATCGTTGCATCAGTACACAACCAAAACCACTCTTCGATGCATCGCAATAAACAACAAAGTCGTCACTGCCTTCAGGAAGTGATAGGATAGGAGCGGAGGTTAACTTCTTCTTCAAAATTTGGAATGCTGATTCGTGTGTGGGTTCCCAAATGAACTTCTTGCCCTTGTGAGTCAGTGCGGTCAAAGGACGTGCAATCAGAGAAAATCCTTCGATAAACCTTCGATAATAACCGGCGAGACCTAGAAATTGGCGAATATGCGTTGGAGTAGTGGGGGTCTCCCACTTGCTGATGGCTTCAATCTTGGCGGGATCAACTTTGATACCCTGGTCGCTCACAACATGACCCAAAAACTGTACTTCCTTCAACCAAAATTCGCACTTGGAGAATTTGGCGTAAAGTTGCTCTTGTCTTAAGAGTTCAAGCACTAATCGTAGGTGTTGCTCATGTTCTTCTTCGCTCTTAGAGTAGATGAGGATATCATCTATGAAGACGATAACAAACTTATCCAAGTAAGGCTTGCAGACACGATTCATGAGATCCATGAACACGGCAGGGGCATTTGTCAAACCGAATGGCATCACGAGGAACTCATAATGACCATAACGGGTCCTGAATGCAGTTTTCATCACGTCACTTTCCTTCACCCTCAGCTGGTGATATCCGGATCGCAAATCGATCTTTGAATAAACGCTCGATCCTTGTAGTTGATCAAAAAGGTCATCAATTCGTGGAAGAGGATATCAATTCTTGATAGTCAATTTGTTGAGTTCACGGTAGTCGATACACATACGGAAGGATCCATCCTTCTTCTTTACAAACAACACAGGTGCGCCCCAAGGCGAGAAGCTTGGTTGGATAAACCCTCGATCTAATAGCTCTTGTAGTTGACTCTGTAATTCTTGCATCTCGGAGGGTGCGAGTCTATAAGGTGCGCGAGCTACAGGTGCAGCTCCTGGCACTAAGTCAATCTGAAACTCTACTGCTCTCGGTGGCGGTAATCCAGGCAGTTCTTCGGGAAAGACATCGGAAAACTCGTTCACAATACGCACATCGTTCACGTTCTTCACCTCAGTTTCTACCGCTTTCACATGTGCTAGGACAGCAAAGCGTCCCTTCTTCATAATCTTTTGTGCTTTCACGCAACTAATGAGGTTCAACTTCGAGGTACATCTCTCTCCATAGATAACCAGTGGTTCGCCATCTCCTTGTGGTATGCGAAGTGCTTTATCTCCACAGATAACATCGGCCTTTATCTTGCTCAACCAATCCATACCGACGATCGCGTCAAAACTTCCCAGTTTGATAGGTATCAAATCAATTTCGAAATCTGCACCAGCTATGTTGATAATAGCTCCACGACTAATATGGTCAACCTTTTCAAGTTTTCCATTGGCGACCTCGACAAGCATACTTTCCTTCAAAGGAACTAACGACCAATCTAACTTATCACAAAAATGTCTACACACATAGCTCCTATCGGCACCAGTATCAAATAGGACAGAAGCTAAAAGATTGTTGATCTTGAATATACCTGTCACCAAGTCGGGGTTGTCGCGAGCGTCCCTTGCATTAACCTTGAAGGCTCTAGCACGTGGTGGTCCGCCATCCTTACACTTGTTAGGACACTCGTTTCTGAAATGGCCCGTCTTTCCACATTCATAACACTTCTTAGGCCCATTGTTGTTGTGGTTTGGCTTCACATTCAAAGGGTTTGACATCCCCACTCGGGCTAGTAGCGCTAGCATTTAACGAGTGTTTAATACTTCGAGGTTATACGCACTTGCCAAGTGCTCTTTAAGGGGGTACATTAAACGTTAAGTTAGTTACCGGGTGCCCACGGTTAAGCATATACTTTTACATACTTTTGAAACGCTCGTTGTAGCACTGAAATCTCGTGGCCTACTTACATTACTGTTATACTTAAACTATAGCTCACCAACCTTTGTGTTGACCTTTTTAAGCATGTATTTTCTCAGGTGCTTGAAGTCGCTTCCGCTATCTTACTAGTCGTGCTGTAGAACCCGCTGCCTAGAGTTGTTATCGCATGACTACTTATGTTGCATTCAAACTTTTTACTTATGAACTTATGTTATGTAACGACCATTATGGTCACGTACTAAATCATCATGTACGGACCATCAACAACAGGATCATTACAAGGTTAAGTACTATATGCGTTTTCAAAACAGAGTTTACATTTATAAATAAAAGTGACGTCATAACATACGTCAATTGTTTTACAAATCAAAAGTATGCTTCGCTAAGTAGAAGCATTAAATAAGTGTACGTGACCATAATGGTCGTTACATAACATAAGTTCATAAGTAAAAAGTTTGAATGCATCATAAGTAGTCATGCGATAACAACTCTAGGCAGCGGGTTCTACAGCACGACTAGTAAGATAGCGGAAGCGACTTCAAGCACCTGAGAAAATACATGCTTAAAAAGGTCAACACAAAGGTTGGTGAGCTATAGTTTAAGTATAACAGTAATGTAAGTAGGCCACGAGATTTCAGTGCTACAACGAGCGTTTCAAAAGTATGTAAAAGTATATGCTTAACCGTGGGCACCCGGTAACTAACTTAACATTTAATGTACCCCCTTAAAGTACACTTGGCAAGTGCGTATAACCTCGAAGTATTAAACACTCGTTAAATGCTAGCGCTACTAGCCCGAGTGGGGATGTCAAACCCTATGGATCCATATCTAAGATTCGCGTTCACGGTTCAAAAACCAATGATTAAACGTTACCGAGCTAAAGGGAATGTTTCTGCCGTTATATAACCCACACATATATAAAGTTTAAGTACTCGTGCCTAGTATGTAAAACATAAAATCCGCATGTATTCTCAGTTCCCAAAATAAGTTAAAGTAAAAAGGGAATGCTATAACTCACAATGATTAGTAGTAATGGTAAGGTAGTAGTCGGAAAGTGGTGTGCAAGTAACGGTCCAAACGTCCTTAACCTAAGTCAAATAGCACTAAGTCAATAAGTCGTCTCAAAAGGTTTACAAGTACGTAATTAAGGTCATAAGGGTCATCATCAATCATCATTAAACAAAAGGTAACAAGTAAGACTCGTTTATGAAAGTCGTTTAAAACAAAGGCTGACTTCGGTCAGTCACCACGGCCTCTACCCTTACTGAATTAAGGTGAGACCAGTGGTCATGGCTCCGTCTATGAGTCCCTTAAGTGTGGTAAAATTTACAGAAGCAAACTCGTCTTGGTTTGACCGTGGCGACGGTCTAAGTGCGAGTAGGTCAGAAATTTCTGCACAACGTTAAAGGACATGGTAACGATCGGAGGGCCATAAATCCTAAACCGTAACTCGGATTAAGACGAGTCCTATATGAAAAGTTATCTACTCGAAAAGTTCTATCTAAAAATCAAGGTTAGAACAGCCCAGGTCTACTGGTCTGTTCCAGAAGCATCAGGTCAGTAGGTTTTGGACAGAACAGTGGGTTTTGGAGAGTTCCGGTTGTCTCGGTGCTTGATGTTCATCACGGTTCTCATCCTTGATGCGTATAGCTTCAAGTGTACAACTCGTTGATGTGTTAACATCATTTTGACCAAGGTTTGTCCATCATAACTCAAGTGCAAGTGTTGTAAGTGTTTGATGAACCAAGGTTACATGTAAGTTTATGAACAAGTTCATGAACACTAAGAAAGATCACAACCAAGTGTTGGATCCATGATACTTGCACCAAAGTGTAAGCTCTTGTTGGTTTCATGTCCTTGTTCAAATGTGTAGTAAGCAACTAACAATAAGAAATAAAGAAAATGAATGATAAGCCTAAACCAACCATGAAGGTGGTATTCTAGTAACATACAACAAACAAGAACACAAGTAACAATTATAAAGATTATAAACTTTAAATCTTTTGAAACAAAATATGTAGAACATAACTAGATAGATTATGTTCTTGGATGTTCTTGATAAATACAAGATATTATGAAGAATCAAAACTAGGAAGTTAGATTCTTGAAAGTTAGTAAGTAAGTAACAACAACATGTAACAAGAATCAAACAACAAACAAAGATTGATGATGATGAATGCTTATGAAATCAGTTTTTACCAACAAAGAAAAGAAGAAAAGAAGTTGTTTCAAACACTTACAAGTATGAGAGAAAAGAGAGAAAGTAAAGAGAGAAAATAAGATGCAAGTAATGTGTGTGTTTGAGAATGAGATTTACCAATGAACAAGTGATGTAAAAGAAAAGATTTGAATCCCATCCCCCCCATGGTACCCCACGGTTCTGCAGCAAAAAAAGGGAGAGGAGAGTTGTTTTATGGTTACATGCATGTTAAAGTTCAAAAGTTGGTTAATAAGGGGTGTATGCATGGGAAAGTGTTGTAAGTATCATGTAACAAGATTCCAAGTCTCAAAACTAACTAGTTAGGTTCCAAGTATGATACTTGCATTAAGAGATGGGCTAAATAAGTCCACTAAAGTGTAGGGTGGGCTTATAAGCCCAATATCATGAGTCCATTACACTAACAAAGCCCAAGTTCAAATAAATCACAAGTTAAACCAATTAAAGCCCAAGTAACTAACTAATAGCCTTAGTTAATTAAAATGATTAATAAAATTAATCATGAATGTAAATAATACTTGAAAATATTATTCGTGCAAGTTCCGGGTGTCACAAAGACGTTTCGGGCATTTAAAGTTCAAGTACGGGCAATCAAAGCAACATGTAAATGTAATAACATACATTCGTTTAATCAAGCGTATTAATAATAATAATTATTAATAAATAACGTTGGTAAAACTAGGGTCGTTACATTACCCACCTGTTAAAGAAAATTTCGTCCCGAAATTTTAAGCTGAAGTAGATGGAGGAGTCGGGAAAAGATGAGGATATTTCCGCATCATTTGATCCTCTCGTTCCCAAGTAAACTCAGGTCCTCGTTTGGCATTCTATCGTACTCGTACAATCGGAATCTTGTTGCGTTTCAAAGTTTTGATCTCACGATCCATAATCTCAACAGGTTCCTCCACAAAGTGGAGTTTGTCATCAATAGTAAGTTCTTCCAATGGTATGATGAGTTCGGGTGCAGCAAGACACTTCTTCAAGTTTGACACATGGAAGGTAGGATGAACTGAGCTCAATTGTGCTGGTAGATCCAAACGGTATGCAACTGGTCCAACACGTTCCAAGATCTCGAAAGGACCAATGTATCGTGGGTTCAACTTTCCACGTTTTCCAAAACGGATCACACCTTTCCAAGGTGCAACCTTCAACATTACACGATCACCAACATTAAATTCAAAGTCTTTCCGTTTAAGATCGGCATAGCTCTTTTGGCGATCACGGGCAGTCTTAAGTCTAGCTTGGATCTGAGCAATCTTCTCCGTGGTTTCGTGAACTACCTCGGGTCCGGTGATTTGCTTTTCGCCTACTTCGGCCCAACAAATAGGAGATCGGCACTTACGACCATACAATGCTTCAAAAGGTGCAGCATTAATGCTTGAGTGATAACTGTTGTTGTACGAGAATTCGGCGAGTGGCAAATGCCTTTCCCAGGCCTTTCCAAAATCAATGACACATGCACGCAGCATGTCCTCCAAGGTCTGAATCGTTCGTTCACTTTGCCCGTCAGTCTGAGGATGATAAGCAGTACTCATGTCAAGACGAGTTCCCATGGCTTCTTGCAAAGAACGCCAAAATCTGGAAGCAAAACGGGGATCGCGATCGGAGATGATTGATAAAGGTACACCATGACGAGATACAACCTCTTTGATGTACAGCTGAGCAAGTCTTTCCATTGTATCAGTTTCCTTCATTGCTAGGAAGTGTGCAGATTTGGTGAGGCGGTCAACAATAACCCAAATAGTATCGCATCCGCCCACCGTCTTCGGCAGCTTAGTAATGAAATCCATTGTGATCCTTTCCCACTTCCATTGTGGGATTTCCGGCTGTTGAAGTAACCCAGAAGGTCTCTGATGTTCGGCTTTAACCTTCGAGCAAGTCAAACACTTACCAACATAAGTCGCAACGTCCTTCTTAAGATTCGGCCACCAATACTGTTCTTTAAGGTCGTGGTACATCTTACCTGCACCGGGGTGAATCGAATATCTCGATTTGTGTGCTTCATCAAGTATCAGGCTTCGTAGATCTCCATAGTAAGGTACCCAAATTCTTCCGGCATAACATCGGAGTCCAGACTCTCTAACCTCGAATCGAGAGACAAGTATGTTCAAATGCTCGTGAGATATGTTCTCCTCCTTGAGAGCCTCAACTTGGGCTACTCTGATCTGGTTGTTGAGGTTCGAATGGATGGTGATGTTCAGAGCCCTAACACGAAGAGGTGCCGTCCTCTCCTTTCGGCTTAAAGCGTCAGCTACAACATTGGCCTTGCCAGGGTGATAACGGAGTTCACAATCGTAGTCGTTGAGCGTCTCGATCCATCGACGCTGCCTCATATTCAATTGCTTCTGATCGAAGATGTGCTGGAGACTCTTGTGGTCGGTGAAGATAGTGCTCTTAGTTCCATACAGATAATGTCTCCACAATTTGAGTGCAAAGACCACGGCTCCAAGTTCAAGATCATGTGTAGTGTAGTTCCGCTCGTGAATCTTCAATTGGCGGGAGGCATAGGCAATAACCTTTGATCGTTGCATCAGTACACAACCAAAACCACTCTTCGATGCATCGCAATAAACAACAAAGTCGTCACTGCCTTCAGGAAGTGATAGGATAGGAGCGGAGGTTAACTTCTTCTTCAAAATTTGGAATGCTGATTCGTGTGTGGGTTCCCAAATGAACTTCTTGCCCTTGTGAGTCAGTGCGGTCAAAGGACGTGCAATCAGAGAAAATCCTTCGATAAACCTTCGATAATAACCGGCGAGACCTAGAAATTGGCGAATATGCGTTGGAGTAGTGGGGGTCTCCCACTTGCTGATGGCTTCAATCTTGGCGGGATCAACTTTGATACCCTGGTCGCTCACAACATGACCCAAAAACTGTACTTCCTTCAACCAAAATTCGCACTTGGAGAATTTGGCGTAAAGTTGCTCTTGTCTTAAGAGTTCAAGCACTAATCGTAGGTGTTGCTCATGTTCTTCTTCGCTCTTAGAGTAGATGAGGATATCATCTATGAAGACGATAACAAACTTATCCAAGTAAGGCTTGCAGACACGATTCATGAGATCCATGAACACGGCAGGGGCATTTGTCAAACCGAATGGCATCACGAGGAACTCATAATGACCATAACGGGTCCTGAATGCAGTTTTCATCACGTCACTTTCCTTCACCCTCAGCTGGTGATATCCGGATCGCAAATCGATCTTTGAATAAACGCTCGATCCTTGTAGTTGATCAAAAAGGTCATCAATTCGTGGAAGAGGATATCAATTCTTGATAGTCAATTTGTTGAGTTCACGGTAGTCGATACACATACGGAAGGATCCATCCTTCTTCTTTACAAACAACACAGGTGCGCCCCAAGGCGAGAAGCTTGGTTGGATAAACCCTCGATCTAATAGCTCTTGTAGTTGACTCTGTAATTCTTGCATCTCGGAGGGTGCGAGTCTATAAGGTGCGCGAGCTACAGGTGCAGCTCCTGGCACTAAGTCAATCTGAAACTCTACTGCTCTCGGTGGCGGTAATCCAGGCAGTTCTTCGGGAAAGACATCGGAAAACTCGTTCACAATACGCACATCGTTCACGTTCTTCACCTCAGTTTCTACCGCTTTCACATGTGCTAGGACAGCAAAGCGTCCCTTCTTCATAATCTTTTGTGCTTTCACGCAACTAATGAGGTTCAACTTCGAGGTACATCTCTCTCCATAGATAACCAGTGGTTCGCCATCTCCTTGTGGTATGCGAAGTGCTTTATCTCCACAGATAACATCGGCCTTTATCTTGCTCAACCAATCCATACCGACGATCGCGTCAAAACTTCCCAGTTTGATAGGTATCAAATCAATTTCGAAATCTGCACCAGCTATGTTGATAATAGCTCCACGACTAATATGGTCAACCTTTTCAAGTTTTCCATTGGCGACCTCGACAAGCATACTTTCCTTCAAAGGAACTAACGACCAATCTAACTTATCACAAAAATGTCTACACACATAGCTCCTATCGGCACCAGTATCAAATAGGACAGAAGCTAAAAGATTGTTGATCTTGAATATACCTGTCACCAAGTCGGGGTTGTCGCGAGCGTCCCTTGCATTAACCTTGAAGGCTCTAGCACGTGGTGGTCCGCCATCCTTACACTTGTTAGGACACTCGTTTCTGAAATGGCCCGTCTTTCCACATTCATAACACTTCTTAGGCCCATTGTTGTTGTGGTTTGGCTTCACATTCAAAGGGTTTGACATCCCCACTCGGGCTAGTAGCGCTAGCATTTAACGAGTGTTTAATACTTCGAGGTTATACGCACTTGCCAAGTGCTCTTTAAGGGGGTACATTAAACGTTAAGTTAGTTACCGGGTGCCCACGGTTAAGCATATACTTTTACATACTTTTGAAACGCTCGTTGTAGCACTGAAATCTCGTGGCCTACTTACATTACTGTTATACTTAAACTATAGCTCACCAACCTTTGTGTTGACCTTTTTAAGCATGTATTTTCTCAGGTGCTTGAAGTCGCTTCCGCTATCTTACTAGTCGTGCTGTAGAACCCGCTGCCTAGAGTTGTTATCGCATGACTACTTATGTTGCATTCAAACTTTTTACTTATGAACTTATGTTATGTAACGACCATTATGGTCACGTACTAAATCATCATGTACGGACCATCAACAACAGGATCATTACAAGGTTAAGTACTATATGCGTTTTCAAAACAGAGTTTACATTTATAAATAAAAGTGACGTCATAACATACGTCAATTGTTTTACAAATCAAAAGTATGCTTCGCTAAGTAGAAGCATTAAATAAGTGTACGTGACCATAATGGTCATTACATAACATAAGTTCATAAGTAAAAAGTTTGAATGCATCATAAGTAGTCATGCGATAACAACTCTAGGCAGCGGGTTCTACAGCACGACTAGTAAGATAGCGGAAGCGACTTCAAGCACCTGAGAAAATACATGCTTAAAAAGGTCAACACAAAGGTTGGTGAGCTATAGTTTAAGTATAACAGTAATGTAAGTAGGCCACGAGATTTCAGTGCTACAACGAGCGTTTCAAAAGTATGTAAAAGTATATGCTTAACCGTGGGCACCCGGTAACTAACTTAACGTTTAATGTACCCCCTTAAAGTGCACTTGGCAAGTGCGTATAACCTCGAAGTATTAAACACTCGTTAAATGCTAGCGCTACTAGCCCGAGTGGGGATGTCAAACCCTATGGATCCATATCTAAGATTCGCGTTCACGGTTCAAAAACCAATGATTAAACGTTACCGAGCTAAAGGGAATGTTTCTGCCGTTATATAACCCACACATATATAAAGTTTAAGTACTCGTGCCTAGTATGTAAAACATAAAATCCGCATGTATTCTCAGTTCCCAAAATAAGTTAAAGTAAAAAGGGAATGCTATAACTCACAATGATTAGTAGTAATGGTAAGGTAGTAGTCGGAAAGTGGTGTGCAAGTAACGGTCCAAACGTCCTTAACCTAAGTCAAATAGCACTAAGTCAATAAGTCGTCTCAAAAGGTTTACAAGTACGTAATTAAGGTCATAAGGGTCATCATCAATCATCATTAAACAAAAGGTAACAAGTAAGACTCGTTTATGAAAGTCGTTTAAAACAAAGGCTGACTTCGGTCAGTCACCACGGCCTCTACCCTTACTGAATTAAGGTGAGACCAGTGGTCATGGCTCCGTCTATGAGTCCCTTAAGTGTGGTAAAATTTACAGAAGCAAACTCGTCTTGGTTTGACCGTGGCGACGGTCTAAGTGCGAGTAGGTCAGAAATTTCTGCACAACGTTAAAGGACATGGTAACGATCGGAGGGCCATAAATCCTAAACCGTAACTCGGATTAAGACGAGTCCTATATGAAAAGTTATCTACTCGAAAAGTTCTATCTAAAAATCAAGGTTAGAACAGCCCAGGTCTACTGGTCTGTTCCAGAAGCATCAGGTCAGTAGGTTTTGGACAGAACAGTGGGTTTTGGAGAGTTCCGGTTGTCTCGGTGCTTGATGTTCATCACGGTTCTCATCCTTGATGCGTATAGCTTCAAGTGTACAACTCGTTGATGTGTTAACATCATTTTGACCAAGGTTTGTCCATCATAACTCAAGTGCAAGTGTTGTAAGTGTTTGATGAACCAAGGTTACATGTAAGTTTATGAACAAGTTCATGAACACTAAGAAAGATCACAACCAAGTGTTGGATCCATGATACTTGCACCAAAGTGTAAGCTCTTGTTGGTTTCATGTCCTTGTTCAAATGTGTAGTAAGCAACTAACAATAAGAAATAAAGAAAATGAATGATAAGCCTAAACCAACCATGAAGGTGGTATTCTAGTAACATACAACAAACAAGAACACAAGTAACAATTATAAAGATTATAAACTTTAAATCTTTTGAAACAAAATATGTAGAACATAACTAGATAGATTATGTTCTTGGATGTTCTTGATAAATACAAGATATTATGAAGAATCAAAACTAGGAAGTTAGATTCTTGAAAGTTAGTAAGTAAGTAACAACAACATGTAACAAGAATCAAACAACAAACAAAGATTGATGATGATGAATGCTTATGAAATCAGTTTTTACCAACAAAGAAAAGAAGAAAAGAAGTTGTTTCAAACACTTACAAGTATGAGAGAAAAGAGAGAAAGTAAAGAGAGAAAATAAGATGCAAGTAATGTGTGTGTTTGAGAATGAGATTTACCAATGAACAAGTGATGTAAAAGAAAAGATTTGAATCCCATCCCCCCCATGGTACCCCACGGTTCTGCAGCAAAAAAACTGAGAGGAGAGTTGTTTTATGGTTATATGCATGTTAAAGTTCAAAAGTTGGTTAATAAGGGGTGTATGCATGGGAAAGTGTTGTAAGTATCATGTAACAAGATTCCAAGTCTCAAAACTAACTAGTTAGGTTCCAAGTATGATACTTGCATTAAGAGATGGGCTAAATAAGTCCACTAAAGTGTAGGGTGGGCTTATAAGCCCAATATCATGAGTCCATTACACTAACAAAGCCCAAGTTCAAATAAATCACAAGTTAAACCAATTAAAGCCCAAGTAACTAACTAATAGCCTTAGTTAATTAAAATGATTAATAAAATTAATCATGAATGTAAATAATACTTTAAAATATTATTCGTGCAAGTTCCGGGTGTCACAAAGACGTTTCGGGCATTTAAAGTTCAAGTACGGGCAATCAAAGCAACATGTAAATGTAATAACATACATTCGTTTAATCAAGCGTATTAATAATAATAATTATTAATAAATAACGTTGGTAAAACCAGGGTCGTTACAATTTCAGTTGGTATCCGAGCGTTGGTCTTAGAGAACCAGAAAATTTGCATTAGTGTGTCTTATCTAGTTTGTTAGGATGCATTAGTGAGTCTGGACTTCGACCGTGTTTTCTTTAAAAATGATTGCTTAACCTTTTTGTTGGAAACTATATTTTATTAACATGTATATATTATGTGATATATTAATCTCTTAACATGTTTGATATTGTGTGATAGATGTCTACCTCTAGCACAAATCCCATTGACTCACCTAATAATAACGAAGAGTCGAATATATATTGGACTGATTCACAAGTTCCCGAAGAAGAACCGGAAGAAGAATCAGAACCGGAAGAAGAATCAGAACCGGAAGAGGAGGAACCGGAGGAGGAAATAGAACCGGTGGGGGAAATAATAAAACGGTTAAGTAAAAGAAAATCCTCAACCAACCGACCAAGGTTAATTATGGTCAATGGTGTTTCCGCCAAGGAAGCAAAATATTGGGAGGATTACCAATTCTCCGATGAATCGGATTCCGACGAGAATTCCGATGATGTTATAGAAATTACCCCAACTGAATTTAAAAAGGCAAAAGAAAATAATAAGGGAAAGGGCATAAAAATAGAGAAATCTAATTCCAACCCCGATGAACTTTATATGTATCGTCAGCCCCCAAAGCCCTTAAGTTGTAACAATGACCCGGGAACCTCTAAACCACCAGGTTTTTCTAAACTGTTGTGGAAAACGACAGCTCGTATTAGGGGAACATCATATATCCCTAGAAACTTGGCAAAACGAACCAAAACCGAAGAAGAAGAAACGAGCGAGTCGGAATAAGATAGTTGTATTCGTGTGGTGTAATATATGTAATATAGTGTGCTTATGCTTTATGATATATGTAAAAATTGCTTGTATTAATAAGTATTTTTTTTATTAATCTAACTCTTGTCTATTTTACAGTATAAAAACACAAAATGGATAGACAACCCAATATTTTAAGAGACCTACCCGGAGACATGATTGATGAAATCTTGTCTAGAGTCGGTCAGAATTCTTCGGCACAACTATTTACGGCGAAATCAGTTTGTAAGACATTCGAAGAACGTTCCAAGAATGTCTTGGTTTATAAGAGACTTTCGTTTGAAAGATGGGGGATATCACATTTGGAAACCCATAAGTTACGATGTGTTTACTTTGACGCATATATTGCGGGAAACCCAAATGCTATTTTACGCAACGGGTTAAGAAATTATTTTGACTCAATGTATCCGAATATAGGACTTCATGATTTAGAAAAAGCGGTTAACATGCAACATAAAGAAGCATGCTATGCTTACGGGTTAGTAATGTTCGCTTCTCACCAAAGTGAGAACAAGAACATCGGGCTACAACTATTAAACAAAACGTTCCCACAAGTGACGGAGTCGGTAATTGGGGTAAGAAATGAGGTTTTTAGGTTATTACGAGACTGTTGGTCATTACATAACCCTCGTCCCTTTGACGACGTTACAACACGCTGTCTTATCAACGGCCATAACGGTTATGTTCCACAAGACCAAGGATGGGAAGTAGTCCTAGTAAAACCAGAATGCATGACTTGTTTCTGGACGTATGAATTACGTGTCTTTATTGCCTTTGCTGAACGACTTGTGTACTAGCTAGAATTATCTTCACAACTATCTTGTATCAAAGTTATCGTGTGCTATATTTCATGCTTTATGTAAAATAAGCGGTATTGTAAGTTTGTAAAATATTGTATAAAAGTTTGAACGCGAAATATTATTATAATCAGTTTTTCATATAGAATTGTAGTAGTTGAATTGTGTATTAGCTACTAAGTATGAACTTAACGGGTAGGTACTACCCGAATTTAAACTTATAAAACGCTAATATGAAGAAAAAGCTTTTATAAATGAGTTCATATTATGCTACGAAATACTATTAACTACTCTTAATATTCTGTATGATTAACTTGTTCCATTTGACTATTTTGAAGGAAATGGCACCGACTACTCGACACACCGTGAATATGAATGAAGAGGAATTCCGTACTTTTCTAGCTTCAAACATAGCCGCAGTACAGGCTGCGCTACATACCAACAATAAACTTGGATCTAGCAGTACAGGAAATCGTGTAGGATGCACCTACAAAGAATTCACTGCCTGCAAACCTTTGGAATTTGATGGAACCGAAGGACCGATCGGATTGAAACGGTGGACCGAGAAGGTCGAATCGGTGTTTGCCATAAGTAAGTGTACTGAAGAGGACAAAGTGAAGTACGCTACGCATACCTTCACAGGTTCTGCGTTAACATGGTGGAATACCTATCTAGAGCAAGTGGGACAAGACGATGCGTACGCACTACCGTGGTCAGCATTCAAGCACTTGATGAACGAGAAATACCGTCCCAGAACCGAGGTCAATAAGCTCAAGACAGAACTTAGAGGGTTACGAACCCAAGGATTTGATATTACCACGTACGAAAGATGATTCACAGAATTGTGCCTATTGTGTCCGGGAGCATTCGAAGATGAGGAAGAGAAGATCGACGCATTTGTGAAAGGATTACCGGAAAGAATCCAAGAAGATATAAGTTCACACGAGCCCGCCTCCATACAACAGGCATGTAGAATGGCTCACAAACTAGTGAACCAGATTGAAGAAAGAATTAAAGAACAGACTGCTGAAGAGGCCAATGTGAAGCAAGTCAAAAGAAAGTGGGAGGAAAACGGTGATAAGAATCACCAATACAACAACAACAGCAATTACAAAATAATCGCAACAATTATCTCAACAATCGCAACATCAATCGCAACTACAACAAACTGCCCAACAACAACAACAACAATAACAACAACAACAACAACAACAACAACAACAACAACAACAACAACAACAACAACAACAACAACAACAACAACAACAACAACAACAACAACAACAACAACAACAACAACAACAACAACAGCAACTACAACAATCATCCCAACAACAATAATAACTGCAACAACAACAACAATCAGAAGCAGCTATGCCAAAGGTGTGAAAAGTATCACTCGGGGTTCTGCACCAAATTTTGCAACAAGTGTAAAAGAAATGGTCATAGCGTGGCGAAGTGTGAGGTCTACGGACCAGGGGTTAATAGAATGAAAGGAACAAATGGTGTCGGAACGAGTAATGGCGGAGCAAGTAGTGTCGGAGCAAGTTATGCCAATGTAGTTTGTTATAAATGTGGAAAACCGGGCCACATTATTTGAAATTGCCCGAACCAGGAGAACACGAATGGAACTGGCCGCGGAAGAGTTTTCAATATTAATGCGGCAGAGGCACAGGAAGACCCGGAGCTTGTTACGGGTACGTTTCTTATTGACAATAAATCTGCTTACGTTTTATTTGATTCGGGTGCGGATAGAAGCTATATGAGTAGAGATTTTTGTGCTAAATTAAGTTGTCCATTGACGCCTTTGGATAGTAAATTTTTACTCGAATTAGCAAATGGTAAATTAATTTCAGCAGATAATATATGTCGGAATCGAGAAATTAAACTGGTTAGCGAAACATTTAAGATTGATTTGATACCAGTAGAGTTAGGGAGTTTTGATGTGATAATCGGTATGGACTGGTTGAAAGAAGTGAAAGCAGAGATCGTTTGTTACAAAAATGCAATTCGCATTATACGAGAAAAAGGAAAACCCTTAATCGTGTACGGAGAAAAGGGCAACACGAAGCTACATCTTATTAGTAATTTGTAGGCACAAAAACTAATAAGAAAAGGCTGCTATGCTGTTCTAGCACACGTCGAGAAAGTACAAACTGAAGAAAAGAGCATCAATGATGTTCCCATTGCAAAAGAATTTCCCGATGTATTTCCGAAAGAATTACCGGGATTACCCCCACATCGATCCGTTGAATTTCAAATAGATCTTGTACCAGGAGCTGCACCAATAGCTCGTGCTCCTTACAGACTCACACCTAGCGAGATGAAAGAACTGCAAAGCTAATTACAAGAACTTTTAGAGCGTGGTTTCATTCGACCAAGCACATCACCGTGGGGAGTTCCTGTTTTGTTTGTCAAGAAGAAAGATGGTACATTCAGGTTGTGTATCGACTACCGAGAGTTGAACAAACTTACCATCAAGAACCGCTACCCACTACCGAGAATCGACGACTTATTTGATCAACTACAAGGCTCGTCTGTTTATTCAAAGATTGACTTACGTTCCGGGTATCATCAAATGCGGGTGAAAGAAGATGATATTCCAAAGACTGCTTTCAGAACACGTTACGGTCATTACGAGTTTATGGTCATGCCGTTTGGTTTAACTAATACACCAGCTGTGTTCATGGACCTTATGAACCGAGTGTGTGGACCATACCTTGACAAGTTTGTCATTGTTTTCATTGATGACATACTTATTTACTCAAAGAATGACCAAGAACACGGTGAACATTTGAGAAAGGTGTTAGAAGTATTGAGGAAGGAAGAATTGTACGCTAAGTTTTCAAAGTGTGCATTTTGGTTGGAAGAAGTTCAATTCCTCGGTCACATAGTGAACAAAGAAGGTATTAAGGTGGATCCGGCAAAGATAGAAACTGTTGAAAAGTGGGAAACCCCGAAAACTCCGAAACACATACGCCAGTTTTTAGGACTAGCTGGTTACTACAGAAGGTTCATCCAAGACTTTTCCAGAATAGCAAAACCCTTGACTGCATTAACGCATAAAGGGAAGAAATTTGAATGGAATGATGAACAAGAGAAAGCGTTTCAGTTATTGAAGAAAAAGCTAACTACGGTACCTATATTGTCATTGCCTGAAGGGAATGATGATTTTATGATTTATTGTGACGCATCAAAGCAAGGTCTCGGTTGTGTATTAATGCAACGAACGAAGGTGATTGCTTATGCGTCTAGACAATTGAAGATTCACGAACAAAATTATACGACGCATGATTTGGAATTAGGCGCGGTTGTTTTTGCATTAAAGACTTGGAGGCACTACTTATATGGGGTCAAAAGTATTATATATACCGACCACAAAAGTCTTCAACACATATTTAATCAGAAACAACTGAATATGAGGCAGCGTAGGTGGATTGAATTATTGAATGATTACGACTTTGAGATTCGTTACCACCCGGGGAAGGCAAATGTGGTAGCCGATGCCTTGAGCAGGAAGGACAGAGAAACCATTTGAGTAAAATCTATGAATATAATGATTCATAATAACCTTACTACTCAAATAAAGGAGGCGCAACAAGGAGTTTTAAAAGAGGGAAATTTAAAGGATGAAATACCCAAAGGATCGGAGAAGCATCTTAATATTCGGGAAGACGGAACCCGGTATAGGGCTGAAAGGATTTGGGTACCAAAATTTGGAGATATGAGAGAAATGGTACTTAGAGAAGCTCATAAAACCAGATACTCAATACATCCTGGAACGGGGAAGATGTACAAGGATCTCAAGAAACATTTTTGGTGGCCGGGTATGAAAGCCGATGTTGCTAAATACGTAGGAGAATGTTTGACGTGTTCTAAGGTCAAAGCTGAGCATCAGAAACCATCAGGTCTACTTCAACAACCCGAAATCCTGGAATGGAAATGGGAAAACATTACCATGGATTTCATCACTAAATTGCCAAGGACTGCAAGTGGTTTTGATACTATTTGGGTAATAGTTGATCGTCTCACCAAATCAGCACACTTCCTGCCAATAAGAGAAGATGACAAGATGGAGAAGTTAGCACGACTGTATTTGAAGGAAGTCGTCTCCAGACATGGAATACCAATCTCTATTATCTCTGATAGGGATGGTAGATTTATTTCAAGATTCTGGCAGACATTACAGCAAGCATTAGGAACTCGTCTAGACATGAGTACTGCCTATCATCCACAAACTGATGGGCAGAGCGAAAGGACGATACAAACGCTTGAAGACATGCTACGAGCATGTGTTATTGATTTAGGAAACAGTTGGGATCGAAAGTGCAGGTCTCCGATTTGTTGGAGTGAAGTGGGGGATAGACAGATTACGGGTCCGGAGATTATACAAGAAACTACCGAGAAGATCATCCAAATTCAACAACGGTTGAAAACCGCCCAAAGTCGACAAAAGAGCTACGCTGACATTAAAAGAAAAGATATAGAATTTGAAATTGGAGAGATGGTCATGCTTAAAGTTGCACCTTGGAAAGGCGTTGTTCGATTTGGTAAACGAGGGAAATTAAATCCAAGGTATATTGGACCATTCAAGATTATTGATCGTGTCGGACCAGTAGCTTACCGACTTGAGTTACATCAACAACTCGCGGCTGTACATAACACTTTCCACGTCTCGAATTCGAAGAAATGTTTTGCTAAAGAAGATCTCACTATTCCGTTAGATGAAATCCAAATCAACGAAAAACTTCAATTCATCGAAGAACCCGTCGAAATAATGGATCGTGAGGTTAAAAGACTTAAGCAAAACAAGATACCAATTGTTAAGGTTTGATGGAATGCTCGTAGAGGACCCGAGTTCACCTGGGAGTGTGAAGATCAGATGAAGAAGAAATACCCGCATCTATTTCCAGAAGATTCGCTAACACCTTCAACAGCTTAAAATTTCGGGACGAAATTTATTTAACGGGTAGGTACTGTAGTGACCCGAACTTTTCCATGTTTATATATATTAATTGAGATTGATATTTACATGATTAAATGTTTCCAACATGTTAAGCAATCAAACTTGTTAAGACTTGATTAATTGAAATATGTTTCATATAGACAATTGACCACCCAAGTTGACCGGTGATTCACGAACGTTAAAACTTGTAAAAACTATATGATGACGTATATATGGATATATATATAGTTAACATGATACTATGATAAGTAAACATATCATTAAGCATATTAACAATGAACTACATATGTAAAAACAAGACTACTAACTTAATGATTTTTAAACGAGACATATATGTAACGATTATCGTTGTAAAGACATTTAATGTATATATATCATATTAAGAGATATTCATACATGATAATATCATGATAATATAATAATTTAAAATCTCATTTGATATTATAAACATTGGGTTAACAACATTTAACAAGATCGTTAACCTAAAGGTTTCAAAACAACACTTACATGTAACGACTAACGATGACTTAACGACTCGGTTAAAATGTATATACACGTAGTGTTTTAATATGTATTTATACACTTTTGAAAGACTTCAATACACTTATCAAAATACTTCTACTTAACAAAAATGCTTACAATTACATCCTCGTTCAGTTTCATCAACAATTCTACTCGTATGCACCCGTATTCGTACTCGTACAATACACAGCTTTTAGATGTATGTACTATTGGTATATACACTCCAATGATCAGCTCTTAGAAGCCCATGTGAGTTACCTAATACATGTGGGAACCATAATTTGGCAACTAGCATGAAATATCTCATAAAATTACAAAAATATGAGTAATCATTCATGACTTATGTACATGAAAACAAAATTACATATCCTTTATATCTAATCCATACACCAATGACCAAAAATGAAATGTCCCGTTCTTATTGATTAAAAACGTTCCATATTAATTGATTTCGTTGCGAGGTTTTGACCTCTATATGAGACGTTTTTAAAAGACTGCATTCATTTTTAAAACAAACCATAACCTTTATTTCATAAATAAAGGTTTAAAAAGCTTTACGTAGATTATCAAATAATGATAATCTAAAATATCCTGTTTACACACGACCATTACATAATGGTTTACAATACAAATATGTTACATCGAAATCAGTTTCTTGAATGCAGTTTTTACACAATATCATACAAACATGGACTCCAAATCTTGTCCTTATTTTAGTATGCAACAGCGGAAGCTCTTAATATTCACCTGAGAATAAACATGCTTTAAACGTCAACAAAAATGTTGGTGAGTTATAGGTTTAACCTATATATATCAAATCGTAACAATAGACCACAAGATTTCATATTTCAATACACATCCCATACATAGAGATAAAAATCATTCATATGGTGAACACCTGGTAACCGACAATAACAAGATGCATATATAAGAATATCCCCATCATTCCGGGACACCCTTCGGATATGATATAAATTTCAAAGTACTAAAGCATCCGGTACTTTGGATGGGGTTTGTTAGGCCCAATAGATCTATCTTTAGGATTCGCGTCAATTAGGGTGTCTGTTCCCTAATTCTTAGATTACCAGACTTAATAAAAAGGGGCATATTCGATTTCGATAATTCAACCATAGAATGTAGTTTCACGTACTTGTGTCTATTTTGTAAATCATTTATAAAACCTGCATGTATTCTCATCCCAAAAATATTAGATTTTAAAAGTGGGACTATAACTCACTTTCACAGATTTTTACTTCGTCGGGAAGTAAGACTTGGCCACTGTTGATTCACGAACCTATAACAATATATACATATATATTAAAGTATGTTCAAAATATATTTACAACACTTTTAATATATTTTGATGTTTTAAGTTTATTAAGTCAGCTGTCCTCGTTAGTAACCTATAACTAGTTGTCCACAGTTAGATGTACAGAAATAAATCGATAAATATTATCTTGAATCAATCCACGACCCAGTGTATACGTATCTCAGTATTGATCACAACTCAAACTATATATATTTTGGAATCAACCTCAACCCTGTATAGCTAACTCCAACATTCACATATAGAGTGTCTATGGTTGTTCCGAAATATATATAGATGTGTCGACATGATAGGTCGAAACATTGTATACGTGTCTATGGTATCTCAAGATTACATAATATACAATACAAGTTGATTAAGTTATGGTTGGAATAGATTTGTTACCAATTTTCACGTAGCTAAAATGAGAAAAATTATCCAATCTTGTTTTACCCATAACTTCTTCATTTTAAATCTGTTTTGAGTGAATCAAATTGCTATGATTTCATATTGAACTCTATTTTATGAATCTAAACAGAAAAAGTGTAGGTTTATAGTCGGAAAAATAAGTTACAAGTCGTTTTTGTAAAGGTAGTCATTTCAGTCGAAAGAACGACGTCTAGATGACCATTTTAGAAAACATACTTCCACTTTGAGTTTAACCATAATTTTTGGATATAGTTTCATGTTCATAATAAAAATCATTTTCTCAGAATAACAACTTTTAAATCAAAGTTTATCATAGTTTTTAATTAACTAACCCAAAACAGCCCGCGGTGTTACTACGACGGCGTAAATCCGGTTTTACGGTGTTTTTCGTGTTTCCAGGTTTTAAATCATTAAGTTAGCATATCATATAGATATAGAACATGTGTTTAGTTGATTTTAAAAGTCAAGTTAGAAGGATTAACTTTTGTTTGCGAACAAGTTTAGAATTAACTAAACTATGTTCTAGTGATTACAAGTTTAAACCTTCGAATAAGATAGCTTTATATGTATGAATCGAATGATGTTATGAACATCATTACTACCTTAATTTCCTTGGATAAACCTACTGGAAAAGAGAAAAATGGATCTAGCTTCAATGGATCCTTGGATGGCTCGAAGTTCTTGAAGCAGAATCATGACACGAAAACAAGTTCAAGTAAGATCATCACTTGAAATAAGATTGTTATAGTTATAGAAATTGAACCAAAGTTTGAATATGATTATTACCTTGTATTAGAATGATAACCTACTGTAAGAAACAAAGATTTCTTGAGGTTGGATGATCACCTTACAAGATTGGAAGTGAGCTAGCAAACTTGAAAGTATTCTTGATTTTATGAAACTAGAACTTTTGGAATTTATGAAGAACACTTAGAACTTGAAGATAGAACTTGAGAGAGATCAATTAGATGAAGAAAATTGAAGAATGAAAGTGTTTGTAGGTGTTTTTGGTCGTTGGTGTATGGATTAGATATAAAGGATATGTAATTTTGTTTTCATGTAAATAAGTCATGAATGATTACTCATATTTTTGTAATTTTATGAGATATTTCATGCTAGTTGCCAAATGATGGTTCCCACATGTGTTAGGTGACTCACATGGGCTGCTAAGAGCTGATCATTGGAGTGTATATACCAATAGTACATACATCTAAAAGCTGTGTATTGTACGAGTACGAATACGGGTGCATACGAGTAGAATTGTTGATGAAACTGAACGAGGATGTAATTGTAAGCATTTTTGTTAAGTAGAAGTATTTTGATAAGTGTATTGAAGTCTTTCAAAAGTGTATAAATACATATTAAAACACTACATGTATATACATTTTAACTGAGTCGTTAAGTCATCGTTAGTCGTTACATGTAAATGTTGTTTTGAAACCTTTAGGTTAACGATCTTGTTAAATGTTGTTAACCCAATGTTTATAATATCAAAAGAGATTTTAAATTATTATATTATCATGATATTATGATGTACGAATATCTCTTAATATAATATATATACATTAAATGTCATTACAACGATAATCGTTACATATATGTCTCGTTTCAAAATCATTAAGTTAGTAGTCTTGTTTTTACATATGTAGTTCATTGTTAATATACTTAATGATATGTTTAATTATCATAATATAATGTTAACTATATATATAACCATATATATGTCATCATATAGTTTTTACAAGTTTTAACGTTCGTGAATCACCGGTCAACTTGGGTGGTCAATTGTCTATATGAAACTTATTTCAATTAATCAAGTCTTAACAAGTTTGATTGCTTAACATGTTGGAAACATTTAATCATGTAAATATAAATCTCAATTAATATATATAAACATGGAAAAGTTCGGGTCACTACAGTACCTACCCGTTAAATAAATTTCGTCCCGAAATTTTAAGCTGTTGAAGGTGTTGACGAATCTTCTGGAAATAGATGCGGGTATTTCTTCTTCATCTGATCTTCACGCTCCCAGGTGAACTCAGGTCCTCTACGAGCATTCCATCGAACCTTAACAATTGGTATCTTGTTTTGCTTAAGTCTTTTAACCTCACGATCCATTATTTCGACGGGTTCTTCGATGAATTAAAGTTTTTCGTTGATTTGGATTTCATCTAACGGAATAGTGAGATCTTCTTTAGCAAAACATTTCTTTAAATTCGAGACGTGGAAAGTGTTATGTACAGCCGCGAGTTGTTGAGGTAACTCTAGTCGGTAAGCTACTGGTCCGACACGATCAATAATCTTGAATGGTCCAATATACCTTGGATTTAATTTCCCTCGTTTACCAAATCGAACAACGCCTTTCCAAGGTGCAACTTTAAGCATGACCATCTCTCCAATTTCAAATTCTATATCTTTTCTTTTAATGTCAGCGTAGCTCTTTTGTCGACTTTGGGCGGTTTTCAACCGTTGTTGAATTTGGATGATCTTCTCGGTAGTTTCTTGTATAATCTCCGGACCCGTAATCTGTCTATCCCCCACTTCACTCCAACAAATCGGAGACCTGCACTTTCTACCATAAAGTGCTTCAAACGGCGCCATCTCAATGCTTGAATGGTAGCTGTTGTTGTAGGAAAATTCTGCTAATGGTAGATGTCGATCCCAACTGTTTCCGAAATCAATAACACATGCTCGTAGCATGTCTTCAAGTGTTTGTATCGTCCTTTCGCTCTGCCCATTAGTTTGTGGATGATAGGCAGTACTCATGTCTAGACGAGTTCCTAATGCTTGCTGTAATGTCTGCCAGAATCTTGAAATAAATCTGCCATCCCTATCAGAGATAATAGAGATTGGTATTCCATGTCTGGAGACGACTTCCTTCAAATACAGTCGTGCTAACTTCTCCATCTTGTGATCTTCTCTTATTGGCAGGAAATGTGCTGATTTGGTGAGACGATCAACTATTACCCAAATAGTATCAAAACCACTTGCAGTCCTTGGCAATTTAGTGATGAAATCCATGGTAATGTTTTCCCATTTCCATTCCGGGATTTCGGGTTGTTGAAGTAGACCTGATGGTTTCTGATGCTCAGCTTTGACCTTAGAACACGTCAAACATTCTCCTACATATTTAGCAACATCGGCTTTGATACCCGGCCACCAAAAATGTTTCTTGAGATCCTTGTACATCTTCCCCGTTCCAGGATGTATTGAGTATCTGGTTTTATGAGCTTCTCTAAGTACCATTTCTCTCATATCTCCAAATTTTGGTACCCAAATCCTTTCAGCCCTATACCGGGTTCCGTCTTCCCGAATATTAAGATGTTTCTCCGATCCTTTGGGTATTTCATCCTTTAAATTTCCCTCTTTTAAAACTCCTTGTTGCGCCTCCTTTATTTGAGTAGTAAGGTTATTATGAATCATTATATTCATAGATTTTACTCGAATGGGTTCTCTGTCCTTCCTGCTCAAGGCATCGGCTACCACATTTGCCTTCCCCGGGTGGTAACGAATCTCAAAGTCGTAATCATTCAATAATTCAATCCACCTACGCTGCCTCATATTCAGTTGTTTCTGATTAAATATGTGTTGAAGACTTTTGTGGTCGGTATATATAATACTTTTGACCCCATATAAGTAGTGCCTCCAAGTCTTTAATGCAAAAACAACCGCGCCTAATTCCAAATCATGCGTCGTATAATTTTGTTCGTGAATCTTCAATTGTCTAGACGCATAAGCAATCACCTTCGTTCGTTGCATTAATACACAATCGAGACCTTGCTTTGATGCGTCACAATAAATCACAAAATCATCATTCCCTTCAGGCAATGACAATATAGGTGCCGTAGTTAGCTTTTTCTTCAATAACTGAAACGCTTTCTCTTGTTCATCATTCCATTCAAATTTCTTCCCTTTATGCGTTAATGCAGTCAAGTGTTTTGCTATTCTGGAAAAGTCTTGGATGAACCTTCTGTAGTAACCAGCTAGTCCTAAAAACTGGCGTATGTGTTTCAGAGTTTTTGAGGTTTCCCACTTTTCAACAGTTTCTATCTTTGCCGGATCCACCTTAATACCTTCTTTGTTCACTATGTGACCGAGGAATTGAACTTCTTCCAACCAAAATGCACACTTTGAAAACTTAGCGTACAATTCTTCCTTCCTCAATACTTCTAACACCTTTCTCAAATGTTCACCGTGTTCTTGGTCATTCTTTGAGTAAATAAGTATGTCATCAATGAAAACAATGACAAACTTGTCAAGGTATGGTCCACACACTCGGTTCATAAGGTCCATGAACACAGCTGGTGCATTAGTTAAACCAAACGGCATGACCATAAACTCGTAATGACCGTAACGTGTTCTGAAAGCAGTCTTTGGAATATCATCTTCTTTCACCCGCATTTGATGATACCCGGAACGTAAGTCAATCTTTGAATAAACAGACGAGCCTTGTAGTTGATCAAATAAGTCGTCGATTCTCGGTAGTGGGTAGCGGTTCTTGATGGTAAGTTTGTTCAACTCTCGGTAGTCGATACACAACCTGAATGTACCATCTTTCTTCTTGAAAAACAAAACAGGAGCTCCCCACGGTGATGTGCTTGGTCGAATGAAACCACGCTCTAAAAGTTCTTGTAATTGGCTTTGCAGTTCTTTCATCTCGCTGGGTGCGAGTCTGTAAGGAGCACGAGCTATTGGTGCAGCTCCTGGTACAAGATCTATTTGAAATTCAACGGATCGATGTGGGGGTAATCCCGGTAATTCTTTCGGAAATACATCGGAAAATTCTTTTGCAATGGGAACATCATTGATGCTCTTTTCTTCAGTTTATACTTTCTCAACGTGTGCTAGAACAGCATAGCAACCTTTTCTTATTAGTTTTTGTGCCTTCAAATTACTAATAAGATGTAGCTTCGTGTTGCCCTTTTCTCCGTACACCATTAAGGGTTTTCCTTTTTCTCGTATAATGCGAATTGCATTTTTGTAACAAACGATCTCTGCTTTCACTTCTTTCAACCAGTCCATACCGATTATCACATCAAAACTCCCTAACTCTACTGGTATCAAATCAATCTTAAATGTTTCGCTAACCAGTTTAATTTCTCGATTCCGACATATATTATCTGCTGAAATTAATTTACCATTTGCTAATTCGAGTAAAAATTTACTATCCAAAGGCGTCAATGGATAACTTAATTTAGCACAAAAATCTCTACTCATATAGCTTCTATCCGCACCCGAATCAAATAAAACGTAAGCAGATTTATCGTCAATAAGAAACGTACCCGTAACAAGCTCCGGGTCTTCCTGTGCCTCTGCCGCATTAATATTGAAAACTCTTCCGCGACCTTGTCCATTCGTGTTCTCCTGGTTCGGGCAATTTCTAATAATGTGGCCCGGTTTTCCACATTTATAACAAACTACATTGGCATAACTTGCTCCGACACTACTTGCTCCGCCATTACTCGTTCCGACACCATTTGTTCCTTTCGTTCTATTAACCCCTGGTCCGTAGACCTCACACTTCGCCGCGCTATGACCATTTCTTTTACACTTGTTGCAAAATTTGGTGCAGAACCCCGAGTGATTCTTTTCACACCTTTGGCATAGCTGCTTCTGATTGTTGTTGTTGTTGCGGTTATTATTGTTGTTGGGATGATTGTTGTAGTTGTTGTTGTTGTTGTTGTTGTTGTTGTTGTTGTTGGGCCGTTTGTTGTAGTTGCGATTGATGTTGCGATTGTTAGGATAATTGTTGCGATTATTGTTGTAATTGCTGTTGTTGTTGTATTGGTGATTCTTATCACCGTTTTCCTCCCACTTTCTTTTGACTTGCTTCACATTGGCCTCTTCAGCAGTCTGTTCTTTAATTCTTTCTTCAATCTGGTTCACTAGTTTGTGAGCCATTCTACATGCCTGTTGTATGGAGGCGGGCTCGTGTGAACTTATATCTTCTTGGATTCTTTCCGGTAATCCTTTCACAAACGCGTCGATCTTCTCTTCCTCATCTTCGAATGCTCCCGGACACAATAGGCACAATTCTGTGAATCGTCTTTCGTACGTGGTAATATCAAATCCTTGGGTTCGTAACCCTCTAAGTTCTGTCTTGAGCTTATTGACCTCGGTTCTGGGATGGTACTTCTCGTTCATCAAGTGCTTGAATGCTGACCACGGTAGTGCGTACGCATCATCTTGTCCCACTTGCTCTAGATAGGTATTCCACCATGTTAACGCAGAACCTGTGAAGGTATGCGTAGCGTACTTCACTTTGTCCTCTTCAGTACACTTACTTATGGCAAACACCGATTCAACCTTCTCGGTCCACCGTTTCAATCCGATCGGTCCTTCGGTTCCATCAAATTCCAAAGGTTTGCAGGCAGTGAATTCTTTGTAGGTGCATCCTACACGATTTCCTGTACTGCTAGATCCAAGGTTATTGTTGGTATGTAGCGCAGCCTGTACTGCGGCTATGTTTGAAGCTAGAAAAGTACGGAATTCCTCTTCATTCATATTCACGGTGTGTCGAGTAGTCGGTGCCATTTCCTTCAAAATAGTTAAATGGAACAAGTTAATCATACAGAATATTAAGAGTAGTTAATAGTATTTCGTAGCATAATATGAACTCATTTATAAAAGCTTTTTCTTCATATTAGCGTTTTATAAGTTTAAATTTGGGTAGTACCTACCCGTTAAGTTCATACTTAGTAGCTAATATACAATTCAACTACTACAATTCTATATGAAAAACTGATTGTAATAATATTTCGCGTTCAAACTTTTATACAATATTTTACAAACTTACAATACCGCTTATTTTACATAAAGCATGAAATATAGCACACAATAACTTTGATACAAGATAGTTGTGAAGACAATTCTAGCTAGTACACAAGTCGTTCAGCAAAGGCAATAAAGACACGTAATTCATACGTCCAGAAACAAGTCATGCATTCTGGTTTTACTAGGACTACTTCCCATCCTTGGTCTTGTGCAACATAACCGTTATGGCCGTTGATAAGACAGCGTGTTGTAACGTCATCAAAGGGACGAGGGTTACGTAATGTCCAACAGTCCCGTAATAATCTAAAAACCTCATTTCTTACCCCAATTACCGACTCCGTCACTTGTGGAAACGTTTTGTTTAATAGTTGTAGCCCGATGTTCTTGTTCTCACTTTGGTGAGAAGCGAACATTACTAATCCGTAAGCATAACATGCTTCTTTATGTTGCATGTTAGCCGCTTTTTCTAAATCACGAAGTCCAATATTCGGATATATTGAGTCAAAATAATTTCTTAACCCGTTGCGTAAAATAGCATTTGGGTTCCCCGCAATATATGCGTCAAAGTAAACACATCGTAACTTATGGGTTTCCCAATGTGATATCCCCCATCTTTCAAATGAAAGTCTCTTATAAACCAAGACATTCTTGGAACGTTCTTCGAATGTCTTACAAACTGATCTCGCCTTAAATAGTTGTGCCGAAGAATTCTGGCCGACTCTAGACAAGATTTCATCAATCATGTCTCCGGGTAGGTCTCTTAAAATATTGGGTTGTCTATCCATTTTGTGTTTTTAAACTGTAAAATAGACAAGAGTTAGTTTCATAAAAAAAAATACTTATTAATACAAGCAATTTTTACATATATCATAAAGCATAAGAACACTATATTACATATATTACACCACACGAATACAACTATCTTATTCCGACTCGCTCGTTTCTTCTTCTTCGGTTTTGGTTCGTTTTACCAAGTTTCTAGGGATATATGATGTTCCCCTAATACGAGCCGTCGTTGTCCACATTGGTTTAGAAAAACCTGGTGGTTTAGAGGTTCCCGGGTCATTGTTACAACTTAAGGACTTCAGGGGTTGACGATACATATAAAGTTCATCGGGGTTGGAATTAGATTTCTCTATTTTTATGCCCTTTCCCTTATTATTTTCTTTTGCCTTTTTAAATTCAGTTGGGGTAATTTCTATAACATCATCGGAATTCTCGTCGGAATCCGATTCATCGGAGAATTGGTAATCCTCCCAATATTTTGCTTCCTTGGCGGAAACACCATTGACCATAATTAACTTTGGTCGGTTGGTTGAGGATTTTCTTTTACTTAACCGTTTTATTATTTCCCCCACCGGTTCTATTTCTTCTTCCGGTTCCGATTCTTCTTCCGGTTCCGACTCTTCTTCCGGTTCCTCTTCGGGAACTTGTGAATCAGTCCACAAATCATTCCAATTTACATTTGACTCTTCATTATTATTAGGTGAGTCAATGGGACTTGTTCTAGAGGTAGACATCTATCACATAATATCAAACACGTTAAGAGATTAATATATCACATAATATTCATATGTTAAAAATATATAGTTTCCAACAAAAATGTTAAGCAATCATTTTTAAAGAAAACACGGTCGAAGTCCAGACTCACTAATGCATCCTAACAAACTCGATAAGACACACTAATGCAAATTTTCTAGTTCTCTAAGACCAACGCTCGGATACCAACTGAAATGTCCCGTTCTTATTGATTAAAAACGTTCCATATTAATTGATTTCGTTGCGAGGTTTTGACCTCTATATGAGACGTTTTTAAAAGACTGCATTCATTTTTAAAACAAACCATAACCTTTATTTCATAAATAAAGGTTTAAAAAGCTTTACGTAGATTATCAAATAATGATAATCTAAAATATCCTGTTTACACACGACCATTACATAATGGTTTACAATACAAATATGTTACATCGAAATCAGTTTCTTGAATGCAGTTTTTACACAATATCATACAAACATGGACTCCAAATCTTGTCCTTATTTTAGTATGCAACAGCGGAAGCTCTTAATATTCACCTGAGAATAAACATGCTTTAAACGTCAACAAAAATGTTGGTGAGTTATAGGTTTAACCTATATATATCAAATCGTAACAATAGACCACAAGATTTCATATTTCAATACACATCCCATACATAGAGATAAAAATCATTCATATGGTGAACACCTGGTAACCGACAATAACAAGATGCATATATAAGAATATCCCCATCATTCCGGGACACCCTTCGGATATGATATAAATTTCGAAGTACTAAAGCATCCGGTACTTTGGATGGGGTTTGTTAGGCCCAATAGATCTATCTTTAGGATTCGCGTCAATTAGGGTGTCTGTTCCCTAATTCTTAGATTACCAGACTTAATAAAAAGGGGCATATTCGATTTCGATAATTCAACCATAGAATGTAGTTTCACGTACTTGTGTCTATTTTGTAAATCATTTATAAAACCTGCATGTATTCTCATCCCAAAAATATTAGATTTTAAAAGTGGGACTATAACTCACTTTCACAGATTTTTACTTCGTCGGGAAGTAAGACTTGGCCACTGTTGATTCACGAACCTATAACAATATATACATATATATTAAAGTATGTTCAAAATATATTTACAACACTTTTAATATATTTTGATGTTTTAAGTTTATTAAGTCAGCTGTCCTCGTTAGTAACCTATAACTAGTTGTCCACAGTTAGATGTACAGAAATAAATCGATAAATATTATCTTGAATCAATCCACGACCCAGTGTATACGTATCTCAGTATTGATCACAACTCAAACTATATATATTTTGGAATCAACCTCAACCCTGTATAGCTAACTCCAACATTCACATATAGAGTGTCTATGGTTGTTCCGAAATATATATAGATGTGTCGACATGATAGGTCGAAATATTGTATACGTGTCTATGGTATCTCAAGATTACATAATATACAATACAAGTTGATTAAGTTATGGTTGGAATAGATTTGTTACCAATTTTCACGTAGCTAAAATGAGAAAAATTATCCAATCTTGTTTTACCCATAACTTCTTCATTTTAAATCTGTTTTGAGTGAATCAAATTGCTATGATTTCATATTGAACTCTATTTTATGAATCTAAACAGAAAAAGTGTAGGTTTATAGTCGGAAAAATAAGTTACAAGTCGTTTTTGTAAAGGTAGTCATTTCAGTCGAAAGAACGACGTCTAGATGACCATTTTAGAAAACATACTTCCACTTTGAGTTTAACCATAATTTTTGGATATAGTTTCATGTTCATAATAAAAATCATTTTCTCAGAATAACAACTTTTAAATCAAAGTTTATCATAGTTTTTAATTAACTAACCCAAAACAGCCCGCGGTGTTACTACGACGGCGTAAATCCGGTTTTACGGTGTTTTTCGTGTTTCCAGGTTTTAAATCATTAAGTTAGCATATCATATAGATATAGAACATGTGTTTAGTTGATTTTAAAAGTCAAGTTAGAAGGATTAACTTTTGTTTGCGAACAAGTTTAGAATTAACTAAACTATGTTCTAGTGATTACAAGTTTAAACCTTCGAATAAGATAGCTTTATATGTATGAATCGAATGATGTTATGAACATCATTACTACCTTAATTTCCTTGGATAAACCTACTGGAAAAGAGAAAAATGGATCTAGCTTCAATGGATCCTTGGATGGCTCGAAGTTCTTGAAGCAGAATCATGACACGAAAACAAGTTCAAGTAAGATCATCACTTGAAATAAGATTGTTATAGTTATAGAAATTGAACCAAAGTTTGAATATGATTATTACCTTGTATTAGAATGATAACCTACTGTAAGAAACAAAGATTTCTTGAGGTTGGATGATCACCTTACAAGATTGGAAGTGAGCTAGCAAACTTGAAAGTATTCTTGATTTTATGAAACTAGAACTTTTGGAATTTATGAAGAACACTTAGAACTTGAAGATAGAACTTGAGAGAGATCAATTAGATGAAGAAAATTGAAGAATGAAAGTGTTTGTAGGTGTTTTTGGTCGTTGGTGTATGGATTAGATATAAAGGATATGTAATTTTGTTTTCATGTAAATAAGTCATGAATGATTACTCATATTTTTGTAATTTTATGAGATATTTCATGCTAGTTGCCAAATGATGGTTCCCACATGTGTTAGGTGACTCACATGGGCTGCTAAGAGCTGATCATTGGAGTGTATATACCAATAGTACATACATCTAAAAGCTGTGTATTGTACGAGTACGAATACGGGTGCATACGAGTAGAATTGTTGATGAAACTGAACGAGGATGTAATTGTAAGCATTTTTGTTAAGTAGAAGTATTTTGATAAGTGTATTGAAGTCTTTCAAAAGTGTATAAATACATATTAAAACACTACATGTGTATACATTTTAACTGAGTCGTTAAGTCATCGTTAGTCGTTACATGTAAATGTTGTTTTGAAACCTTTAGGTTAACGATCTTGTTAAATGTTGTTAACCCAATGTTTATAATATCAAAAGAGATTTTAAATTATTATATTATCATGATATTATGATGTACGAATATCTCTTAATATAATATATATACATTAAATGTCGTTACAACGATAATCGTTACATATATGTCTCGTTTCAAAATCATTAAGTTAGTAGTCTTGTTTTTACATATGTAGTTCATTGTTAATATACTTAATGATATGTTTAATTATCATAATATAATGTTAACTATATATATAACCATATATATGTCATCATATAGTTTTTACAAGTTTTAACGTTCGTGAATCACCGGTCAACTTGGGTGGTCAATTGTCTATATGAAACCTATTTCAATTAATCAAGTCTTAACAAGTTTGATTGCTTAACATGTTGGAAACATTTAATCATGTAAATATAAATCTCAATTAATATATATAAACATGGAAAAGTTCGGGTCACTACAAAAAACACCTACAAACACTTTCATTCTTCAATTTTCTTCATCTAATTGATCTCTCTCAAGTTCTATCTTCAAGTTCTAAGTGTTCTTCATATATTATACAAGTTCTAGTTACATAAAATCAAGAATACTTTCAAGTTTGCTAGCTCACTTCCAATCTTGTAAGGTGATCATCCAACCTCAAGAAATCTTTGTTTCTTACAGTAGGTTATCATTCTAATACAAGGTAATAATCATATTCAAACTTTGGTTCAATTTCTATAACTATAACAATCTTATTTCAAGTGATGATCTTACTTGAACTTGTTTTCGTGTCATGATTCTGCTTCAAGAACTTCGAGCCATCCAAGGATCCGTTGAAGCTAGATCCATTTTTATATTTTCCAGTAGGTTTATCCAAGGAACTTAAGGTAGTAATGATATTCATAACATCATTCGATTCATACATATAAAGCTATCTTATTCGAAGGTTTAAACTTGTAATCACTAGAACATAGTTTAGTTAATTCTAAACTTGTTCGCAAACAAAAGTTAATCCTTCTAACTTGACTTTTAAAATCAACTAAACACATGTTCTATATCTATATGATATGCTTACTTAATGATTTAAAACCTGGAGACACAAAAAACACCGTAAAACCGGATTTACGCCGTCGTAGTAACACCGCGGGCTGTTTTGGGTTAGTTAATTAAAAACTATGATAAACTTTGATTTAAAAGTTGTTATTCTGAGAAAATTATTTTTATTATGAACATGAAACTATATCCAAAAATTATGGTTAAACTCAAAGTGGAAGTATGTTTTCTAAAATGGTCATCTAGACGTCGTTCTTTCGACTGAAATGACTACCTTTACAAAAATGACTTGTAACTTATTTTTCCGACTATAAACCTATACTTTTTCTATTTAGATTCATAAAATAGAGTTCAATATGAAACCATAGCAGTTTGATTCACTCAAAACGGATTTAAAATGAAGAAGTTATGGGTAAAACAAGATTGGATAATTTTTCTCATTTTAGCTACGTGAAAATTGGTAACAAATCTATTCCAACCATAACTTAATCAACTTGTATTGTATATTATGTAATCTTGAGATACCATAGACACGTATATAATGTTTCGACCTATCATGTCGACACATCTATATATATTTCAGAACAACCATAGACACTCTATATGTGAATGTTGGAGTTAGCTATACAGGGTTGAGGTTGATTCCAAAATATATATATAGTTTAAGTTGTGATCAATACTGAGATACGTATACACTGGGTCGTGGATTGATTCAAGATAATATTTATCGATTTATTTCTGTACATCTAACTGTGGACAACTAGTTGTAAGTTACTAACGAGGACAGCTGACTTAATAAACTTAAAACATCAAAATATATTAAAAGTGTTGTAAATATATTTTGAACATACTTTGATATATATGTATATATTGTTATAGGTTCGTGAATCAACCAGTGGCCAAGTCTTACTTCCCGACGAAGTAAAAATCTGTGAAAGTGAGTTATAGTCCCACTTTTAAAATCTAATATTTTTGGGATGAGAATACATGCAGGTTTTATAAATGATTTACAAAATAGACACAAGTACGTGAAACTACATTCTATGGTTGAATTATCGAAATCGAATATGCCCCTTTTTATTAAGTCTGGTAATCTAAGAATTAGGGAACAGACACCCTAATTGACACGAATCCTAAAGATAGATCTATTGGGCCTAACAAACCCCATCCAAAGTACCAGATGCTTTAGTACTTCGAAATTTATATCATGTCCGAAGGAGGATCCCGGAATGATGGGGATATTCTTAAATATGCATCTTGTTAATGTCGGTTACCAGGTGTTCACCATATGAATGATTTTTATCTCTATGTATGGGATGTGTATTGAAATATGAAATCTTGTGGTCTATTATTATGATTTGATATATATAGGTTAAACCTATAACTCACCAACATTTTTGTTGACATTTTAAGCATGTTTATTCTCAGGTGATTATTAAGAGCTTCCGATGTCGCATACTTAAATAAGGACGAGATTTGGAGTCCATGCTTGTATGATATTGTGTAAAAACTGCATTCAAGAAACTTATTTTGTTGTAACATATTTGTATTGTAAACCATTATGTAATGGTCGTGTGTAAACAGGATATTTTAGATTATCATTATTTGATAATCTACGTAAAGCTTTTTAAACCTTTATTGATGAAATAAAGGTTATGGTTTGTTTTAAAATGAATGCAGTCTTTGAAAAACGTCTCATATAGAGGTCAAAACCTCGCAACGAAATCAATTAATATGGAACGTTTTTAATCAATAAGAACGGGACATTTCAATTATGAGTTTCTCGTGATGCCATTTGGTTTAACCAACGCACCTGCCGTGTTTATGGATCTCATGAATCGTGTATGCAAGCCATACCTGGATAAGTTCGTTATCGTCTTCATAGATGATATCCTCATCTACTCCAAAAGCGAAGAAGAACATGAGTAACATCTTCGACTAGTGCTTAAACTCTTAAGACAAGAGCAACTCTATGCCAAATTCTCCAAGTGTGAGTTTTGGTTAAAGGATGTCCAATTCCTGGGTCATATTGTGAGCGATCAAGGTATCAAAGTTGATCCCACAAAGATCGAAGCTATCAGCAAGTGGGAAACCCCCACTACTCCGACTCATATCCGCCAATTTTTAGGTCTCACCGGTTACTACCGAAGATTTATTGAAGGTTTCTCTCTGATTGCGCGTCCTTTGACCGCGCTGACTCACAAAGGGAAGAAGTTCGTTTGGGAAACCGAACACGAATTAGCATTTCAAACCTTGAAGCAGAAGTTAACCACCGCGCCTATCTTATCACTTCCGGAAGGCAGTGACGATTTCGTCGTATACTGTGATGCCTCGAAAAATGGTTTTGGTTGCGTATTGATGCAAAGGACAAAGGTCATTGCTTATGCTTCCCGTCAACTGAAGATTCACGAGCGAAACTACACTACTCACGATCTCGAACTTGGAGCCGTTGTTGTTGTGCTCAAATTGTGGAGACACTATCTTTATGGAAGTAAAAGTACTATCTTCACCGACCACAAAAGCCTCCAACACATATTCGATCAGAAACAACTGAACATGAGATAGCGACGATGGATCGAGACGCTGAACGACTATGATTGTGAACTTCGTTACCATCCTGGCAAGGCAAGTGTTGTAGCCGACGCTTTGAGTCTAAAGGAGAGGATGACACCTCTTCGTGTCCGTGCCCTGAACATCACCATTCATTCGAATCTCAACAGCCAGATCCGAGTAGCCCAAGTTGAGGCTCTCAAAGAGGAGAATATTTCTCATGAACACTTGAACATTCTCGTCTCTCGATTCGAGGTTAAGGAGACTGGGCTCCGATACTTCGCCGGAAGAATTTGGGTGCCTAGTAATGGGGATTTGTGAAGCCTCATTCTAGACGAAGCCCACAAGTCAAGATATTCGATTCATCCAGGAACCGGTAAAATGTACCACGATCTCAAGGAACAGTATTGGTGGCCAAATCTTAAGAAGGATGTTGCAACTTATGTTGGAAAGTGTTTGACTTGCTCGAAGGTTAAGGCCGAACATCAAAGGCCATCTGGGTTACTTCAGCAACCGGAAACCTCGCAATGGAAGTGGGAAAGGATAACGATGGACTTCATCACGAAACTACCAAAGACGATGGGTGGATACGATACCATCTGGGTTATCGTTGACCGTCTTACCAAATCTGCACACTTCTTAGCCATGAAGGAAACGGATACGATGGAAAAACTCGCTCAACTATACATAAAGGAAATTGTATCTCGTCATGGTGTACCCTTATCGATTATTTCAGACCGAGATGCCCGTTTTACTTCTAGATTTTGGCATTCTTTGCAAGAAGCCTTGGGGACTCGTTTCAACATGAGTACTGCGTATCATCCATAGACAGATGGACAAAGCGAACGCACGATTCAAACTTTGGAGGACATGTTACGTGCTTGTGTTATTGATTTCGAAAAGGCTTGGGAAAGGCATTTGCCGCTAGTCGAATTCTCTTACAACAACAGTTATCATTCGAGTATTAACGCCGTACCTTTTGAAGCATTGTATGGCCGAAAATGCCGTTCTCCTATTTATTGGGCCGAAGTAGGTGAAAAGCAAATCACCGGACCCGAGTTAGTCCATGAAACAACTGAGAAGATTATCCAAATTCAAGCAAGACTCAAGACGGCCCGTGATTGCCAAAAGAGTTTTGCCGACCTTAAACGTAAAGACATTGAATTCAACGTGGGTGACCGTGTAATGTTGAAGGTCGCACCTTGGAAAGGTGTGATCCATTTTGGAAAGCGTGGGAAGCTTAACCCGCGATACATTGGTTCTTTTGAAATCTTGGAGCGTGCTGGACCCGTTGCTTACCGTCTGGATCTTCCAACTCAATTGAGCTCAGTTCATCCTACATTCCACGTATCAAATTTGAAGAAGTGTCTTGCTGAACCGGAACTTATCATACCACTGGAAGAACTTACGATTGATGATAAGCTCCACTTCGTGGAAGAACCTATCGAAATTATGGACCGTGAGGTCAAAACTTTGAAACACAACAAGATTCTGATCGTCCGAGTCTGATGGAATGCCAAACGAGGACCCGAGTTTACCTGAGAACGAGAGGATCAAATGATACAGAAGTATCCTCACCTTTTTCCAACTCCTCCATCTATCTCAGCTTAAAATTTAGGGACGAAATTTTCTTAAACAGGTGGATAATGTAACGACCCTGGATTTTCCAACTTATATTATTAATATTTATTATTAATACTTGTGCTTTAATGAATGTGTTCTTATACATTTACTTGTCACCGTATTTGACTTTCCATGTCCCGACTTGTCTTTGTGACACACGTACTTTTCACGAATAATATTTGGAATATTATTTACGTTCATGATTAATTATTATTAATCTTTTTTTATCTAACTAATGCAAGTAGTTAATAACTTGGGTTTTTTAATTAATTGTTGCTTACTTGCACTTGGGCTTATATTTTTGGACTTGGAAGCCCACCCTACATTTCTTAATGGACTACTAGTTATGTGATGACCCGGGAATTTCCGAACAAATTTAAACTTAATCTTTCTATGTTTCTGATAAGATAAGCAAAGTCTGTTATGTTGAGTCTCGAAAACTTTGAAACAATTTACATGAATTCATTTGACTTTCGACTGCTCTCGACGATTCACGAACCATTAATCGTAAATAGAAATGTATATATATAAATAATTATATATGTAAATAATTATATATTATAAATTAAAAATATTAATAAACTAGTATGTGATTTAGATAGAAAACTTAAAATTGATATTTAAAACATGATTATATATGAAGTAGTTGAAATATATAAATGTATAAATATATATACATATATATATATATATGATTAATATACATAATTAATAATTGTATGCATATTATAATATATATAAAATGTAAAAATATTAAATATTAAATATTTGCTACTATTTAGTATATATTATATTACATAAATAATAATATGTAATATTATTATATTCAATTTAAATTTAATAATAAATATATTTGTTATACTAACATTATTATTACTAAAATTATTGTTATCATCATTAATATCATTTTATTACACTTAGTAATAAATATTATGATCTTAGTCATTATTATAACCATTTTTAGTGTTAATGTGATTATTATTATCATTATAAAGACATTACTACTTTTAATTATTATTATTATTACTATTATTATTATCATTATGTGTATTATTATTATTATTTAAAATTATTATTATCAAAATAAAGATTTTTTTTATAAATATTATTATTACTACTTTCATTATTATTATTAGAATAAATATTTAATATTAATATCAGTGTCATTATTATTATATATAATACATAAATATAAAATTTGATATGTATAAATGGTTATATAATTATTATTATTAATATTATTATAAATAACATTAGTTTAATGTTATTATTATTATTATTATTATTATTAGTATTACTAGTATTTATTAGTAAATATATTATTAGTTATTAGTATTTCTATTAGTAATAATATCTGTAATATTATTGTGTACATAAATAAATTAGAGAATCTGAATTATTTTCGCTCAGTTACATATCACGATCAATGGTATTTTTTTTTTCTTTATTTTCCCTTCGTTCCTGTTTAATAATTGTCGACTAAATTGATATAAATTCAAAACATTAATCACAGGTATGGATACATTAAATAAACGGTACATTCTCATCCTCAATTATCATATTCATCTGTTGTAATTGATTAATTTTATTCAAGAAAGTAAATATACAGCTCGTCACTGAAATGTCCCGTTCTTATTGATTAAAAACGTTCCATATTAATTGATTTCGTTGCGAGATTTTGACCTCTATATGAGACGTTTTTCAAAGACTGCATTCATTTTAAAACAAACCATAACTTTTATTTCATCAATAAAGGTTTAAAAAGCTTTACGTAGATTATCAAATAATGATAATCTAAAATATCCTGTTTACACACGACCATTACATAATGGTTTACAATACAAATATGTTACAACAAAATAAGTTTCTTGAATGCAGTTTTTACACAATATCATACAAGCATGGACTCCAAATCTCGTCCTTATTTAAGTATGCGACAGCGGAAGTTCTTAATAATCACCTGAGAATAAACATGCTTAAAACGTCAACAAAAATGTTGGTGAGTTATAGGTTTAACCTATATATATCAAATCATAATAATAGACCACAAGATTTCATATTTCAATACACATCCCATACGTAGAGATAAAAATCATTCATATGGTGAACACCTGGTAACCGACATTAACAAGATGCATATATAAGAATATCCCCATCATTCCGGGACACCCTTCGGATATGATATAAATTTCGAAGTACTAAAGCATCCGGTACTTTGGATGGGGTTTGTTAGGCCCAATAGATCTATCTTTAGGATTCGCGTCAATTAGGGTGTCTGTTCCCTAATTCTTAGATTACCAAACTTAATAAAAAGGGGCATATTCGATTTCAATAATTCAACCATAGAATGTAGTTTCACGTACTTGTGTCTATTTTGTAAATCATTTATAAAACCTGCATGTATTCTCATCCCAAAAATATTAGATTTTAAAAGTGGGACTATAACTCACTTTCACATATTTTTACTTCGTCGGGAAGTAAGACTTGGCCACTGGTTGATTCACGAACCTATAACAATATATACATATATATCAAAGTATGTTCAAAATATATTTACAACACTTTTAATATATTTTGATGTTTTAAGTTTATTAAGTCAGCTGTCCTCGTTAGTAACCTACAACTAGTTGTCCACAGTTAGATGTACAGAAATAAATCGATAAATATTATCTTGAATCAATCCACGACCCAGTGTATACGTATCTCAGTATTGATCACAACTCAAACTATATATATTTTGGAATCAACCTCAACCCTGTATAGCTAACTCCAACATTCACATATAGAGTGTCTATGGTTGTTCCGAAATATATATAGATGTGTCGACATGATAGGTCGAAACATTGTATACGTGTCTATGGTATCTCAAGATTACATAATATACAATACAAGTTGATTAAGTTATGGTTGGAATAGATTTGTTACCAATTTTCACGTAGCTAAAATGAGAAAAATTATCCAATTTTGTTTTACCCATAACTTCTTCATTTTAAATCCGTTTTGAGTGAATCAAATTGCTATGGTTTCATATTGAACTCTATTTTATGAATCTAAACAGAAAAAGTATAGGTTTATAGTCGGAAAAATAAGTTACAAGTCATTTTTGTAAAGGTAGTCATTTCAGTCGAAAGAACGACGTCTAGATGACCATTTTAGAAAACATACTTCCACTTTGAGTTTAACCATAATTTTTGGATATAGTTTCATGTTCATAATAAAAATCATTTTCTCAGAACAACAACTTTTAAATCAAAGTTTATCATAGTTTTTAATTAACTAACCCAAAATAGCCCGCGGTGTTACTACGACGGCGTAAATCCGGTTTTACGGTGTTTTTCGTGTCTCCAGGTTTTAAATCATAAAGTTAGCATATCATATAGATATAGAACATGTGTTTAGTTGATTTTAAAAGTCAAGTTAGAAGGATTAACTTTTGTTTGCGAACAAGTTTATAATTAACTAAACTATGTTCTAGTGATTACAAGTTTAAACCTTCGAATAAGATAGCTTTATATGTATGAATCGAATGATGTTATGAACATTATTACTACCTTAAGTTCCTTGGATAAACCTACTGGAAAATAAAAAAATGGATCTAGCTTCAACGGATCCTTGGATGGCTCGAAGTTCTTGAAGCAGAATCATGACACGAAAACAAGTTCAAGTAAGATCATCACTTGAAATAAGATTGTTATAGTTATAGAAATTGAACCAAAGTTTGAATATGATTATTACCTTGTATTAGAATGATAACCTACTATAAGAAACAAAGATTTCTTGAGGTTGGATGATCACCTTACAAGATTGGAAGTGAGCTAGCAAACTTGAAAGTATTCTTGATTTTATGTAACTAGAACTTGTAGAATATATGAAGAACACTTAGAACTTGAAGATAGAACTTGAGAGAGATCAATTAGATGAAGAAAATTGAAGAATTAAAGTGTTTGTAGGTGTTTTTGGTCGTTGGTGTATGGATTAGATATAAAGGATATGTAATTTTGTTTTCATGTAAATAAGTCATGAATGATTACTCATATTTTTGTAATTTTATGAGATATTTCATGCTAGTTGCCAAATGATGGTTCCCACATGTGTTAGGTGACTCACATGGGCTACTAAGAGCTAATCATTGGAGTGTATATACCAATAGTACATACATCTAAAAGTTGTGTATTGTACGAGTACGAATACGGGTGCATACGAGTAGAATTGTTGATGAAACTGAGATGTAATTGTAAGCATTTTTGTTAAGTAGAAGTATTTTGATAAGTGTATTGAAGTCTTTCAAAAGTGTATAAATACATATTAAAACACTACATGTATATACATTTTAACTGAGTCGTTAAGTCATCGTTAGTCGTTACATGTAAGTGTTGTTTTGAAACCTTTAGGTTAACGATCTTGTTAAATGTTGTTAACCCAATGTTTATAATATCAAATGAGATTTTAATTTATTATATTATCATTATATTATCATGTATGAATATCTCTTAATATGATATATATATACATTAAATGTCTTTACAACGATAATCGTTACATATATGTCTCGTTTAAAAATCATTAAGTTAGTAGTCTTGTTTTTACATATGTAGTTCATTGTTAATATACTTAATGATATGTTTACTTATCATAGTATCATGTTAACTATATATATATATATATCCATATATATGTCATCATATAGTTTTTACAAGTTTTAACGTTCGTGAATCACCGGTCAACTTGGGTGGTCAATTGTCTATATGAAACATATTTCAATTAATCAAGTCTTAACAAGTTTGATTGCTTAACATGTTGGAAACATTTAATCATGTAAATATCAATCTCAATTAATATATATAAACATGGAAAAGTTCGGGTCACTACAGTACCTACCCGTTAAATAAATTTCGTCCCGAAATTTTAAGCTGTTGAAGGTGTTGACGAATCTTCTAGAAATAGATGTGGATATTTCTTCTTCATCTGATCTTCACGTTCCCAGGTGAACTCGGGTCCTCTACAAGCATTCCATCGAACCTTAACAATTGGTATCTTGTTTTGCTTAAGTCTTTTAACCTCACGATCCATTATTTCGACGGGTTCTTCGATGAATTGAAGTTTTTCGTTGATTTGGATTTCATCTAACGGAATAGTGAGATCTTCTTTAGCAAAAAATTTCTTCAAATTCGAGACGTGGAAAGTGTTATGTACAGCCGCGAGTTGTTGAGGTAACTCAAGTCGGTAAGCTACTGGTCCGACACGATCAATAATCTTGAATGGTCCAATATACCTTGGATTTAATTTCCCTCGTTTACCAAATCGAACAACGCCTTTCCAAGGTGCAACTTTAAGCATGACCATCTCTCCAATTTCAAATTTTATATCTTTTCTTTTAATGTCAGCGTAGCTCTTTTGTCGACTTTGGGCGGTTTTCAACCGTTGTTGAATTTGGATGATCTTCTCGGTAGTTTCTTGTATAATCTCCGGACCTGTAATCTGTCTATCCCCCACTTCACTCCAACAAATCGGAGACCTGCACTTTCTACCATAAAGTGCTTCAAACGGCGCCATCTCAATGCTTGAATGGTAGCTGTTGTTGTAGGAAAATTCTGCTAACGGTAGATGTCGATCCCAACTATTTCCGAAATCAATAACACATGCTCGTAGCATGTCTTCAAGCGTTTGTATCGTCCTTTCACTCTACCCATCAGTTTGTGGATGATAGGCAGTACTCATGTCTAGACGAGTTCCTAATGCTTGCTGTAATGTCTGCCAGAATCTTGAAATAAATCTACCATCCCTATTAGAGATAATAGATATTGGTATTCCATGTCTGGAGATGACTTCCTTCAAATACAGTCGTGCTAACTTCTCCATCTTGTCATCTTCTCTTATTGGCAGGAAGTGTGTTGATTTGGTGAGATGATCAACTATTACCCAAATAGTATCAAAACCACTTGTAGTCCTTGGCAATTTAGTGATGAAATCCATGGTAATGTTTTCCCATTTCCATTCCGGGATTTCGGGTTGTTGAAGTAGACCTGATGGTTTCTGATGCTCAGCTTTGACCTTAGAACACGTCAAACATTCTCCTACGTATTTAGCAACATCGGCTTTCATACCCGGCCACCAAAAATGTTTCTTGAGATCCTTGTACATCTTCCCCGTTCCAGGATGTATTGAGTATCTGGTTTTATGAGCTTCTCTAAGTACCATTTCTCTCATATCTCCAAATTTTGGTACCCAAATCCTTTCAGCCCTATACCGGGTTCCGTCTTCCCGAATATTAAGATGCTTCTCCGATCCTTTGGGTATTTCATCCTTTAAATTTCCCTCTTTTAAAACTCCTTGTTGCACCTCCTTTATTTGGGTAGTAAGGTTATTATGAATCATTATATTCATAGATTTTACTCGAATGGGTTCTCTGTCCTTCCTGCTCAAGGCATCGGCTACCACATTTGCCTTCCCCGGGTGGTAACGAATCTCAAAGTCGTAATCATTCAATAATTCAATCCACCTACGCTGCCTCATATTCAGTTGTTTCTGATTAAATATGTGTTGAAGACTTTTGTGGTCGGTATATATAATACTTTTGACCCCATATAAGTAGTGCCTCCAAGTCTTTAATGCAAAAACAACCGCGCCTAATTCCAAATCATGCGTCGTATAATTTTGTTCGTGAATCTTCAATTGTCTAGACGCATAAGCAATCACCTTCGTTCGTTGCATTAATACACAACCGAGACCTTGCTTTGATGCATCACAATAAATCACAAAATCATCATTCCCTTCAGGCAATGACAATATAGGTGCCGTAGTTAGCTTTTTCTTCAATAACTGAAACGCTTTCTCTTGTTCATCATTCCATTCAAATTTCTTCCCTTTATGCGTTAATGCAGTCAAGGGTTTTGCTATTCTGGAAAAGTCTTGGATGAACCTTCTGTAGTAACCAGCTAGTCCTAAAAACTGGCGTATGTGTTTCGGAGTTTTCGGGGTTTCCCACTTTTCAACAGTTTCTATCTTTGCCGAATCCACCTTAATACCTTCTTTGTTCACTATGTGACCGAGGAATTGAACTTCTTCCAACCAAAATGCACACTTTGAAAACTTAGCGTACAATTCTTCCTTCCTCAATACTTCTAACACCTTTCTCAAATGTTCACCGTGTTCTTGGTCATTCTTTGAGTAAATAAGTATGTCATCAATGAAAACAATGACAAACTTGTCAAGGTATGGTCCACACACTCGGTTCATAAGGTCCATGAACACAGTTGGTGCATTAGTTAAACCAAACGGCATGACCATAAACTCGTAATGACTGTAACGTGTTCTGAAAGTAGTCTTTGGAATATCATCTTCTTTCACCCGCATTTGATGATACCCGGAACGTAAGTCAATCTTTGAATAAACAGACGAGCCTTGTAGTTGATCAAATAAGTCGTCGATTCTCGGTAGTGGGTAGCGGTTCTTGATGGTAAGTTTGTTCAACTCTCGGTAGTCGATACACAACCTGAATGTACCATCTTTCTTCTTGACAAACAAAACAGGAGCTCCCCACGGTGATGTGCTTGGTCGAATGAAACCACGCTCTAAAAGTTCTTGTAATTGGCTTTGTAGTTCTTTCATCTCGCTGGGTGCGAGTCTGTAAGGAGCACGAGCTATTGGTGCAGCTCCTGGAACAAGATCTATTTGAAATTCAACGGATCGATGTGGGGGTAATCCCGGTAATTCTTTCGGAAATACATCGGGAAATTCTTTTGCAATGGGAACATCATTGATGCTCTTTTCTTCAGTTTGTACTTTCTCAACGTGTGCTAGAACAGCATAGCAACCTTTTCTTATTAGTTTTTGTGCCTTCAAATTACTAATAAGATGTAGCTTCGTGTTACCCTTTTCTCCGTACACCATTAAGGGTTTTCCTTTTTCTCGTATAATGCAAATTGCATTTTTGTAACAAACGATCTCTGCTTTCACTTCTTTCAACCAGTCCATACCGATTATCACATCAAAACTCCCTAACTCTACTGGTATCAAATCAATCTTAAATGTTTCGCTAACCAGTTTAATTTCTCGATTCCGACATATATTATCTGCTGAAATTAATTTACCATTTGCTAATTCGAGTAAAAATTTACTATCCAAAGGCGTCAATGGACAATTTAATTTAGCACAAAAATCTCTACTCATATAGCTTCTATCCGCACCCGAATCAAATAAAACGTAAGCAGATTTATTGTCAATAAGAAACGTACCCGTAACAAGCTCCGGGTCTTCTTGTGCCTCTGCCGCATTAATATTGAAAACTCTTCCGCGGCCTTGTCCATTCGTGTTCTCCTGGTTCGGGCAATTTCTAATAATGTGGCCCAGTTTTCCACATTTATAACAAACTACATTGGCATAACTTGCTCCGACACTACTTGCTCCGCCATTACTCGTTTCGACACCATTTGTTCCTTTCGTTCTATTAACCCCTGGTCCGTAGACCTCACACTTCGCCGCTCTATGACCATTTCTTTTACACTTGTTGCAAAATTTGGTGCAGAACCCCGAGTGATACTTTTCACACCTTTGGCATAGCTGCTTCTGATTGTTATTGTTGTTGCGGTTATTATTGTTGTTGGGATGATTGTTGTAGTTGCTGTTGTTGTTGTTGTTGGGCCATTTGTTGTAGTTGCGATTGATGTTGCGATTGTTGGGATAATTGTTACGATTATTGTTGTAATTGCTGTTGTTGTTGTATTGGTGATTCTTATCACCGTTTTCCTCCCACTTTCTTTTGACTTGCTTCACATTGGCCTCTTCAGCAGTCTGTTCTTTAATTCTTTCTTCAATCTGGTTCACTAGTTTGTGAGCCATTCTACATGCCTGTTGTATGGAGGCGGGCTCGTGTGAACTTATATCTTCTTGGATTCTTTCCGGTAATCCTTTCACAAACGCGTCGATCTTCTCTTCCTCATCTTCGAATGCTCCCGGACACAATAGGCACAATTCTGTGAATCGTCTTTCATACGTGGTAATATCAAATCCTTGGGTTCGTAACCCTCTAAGTTCTGTCTTGAGCTTATTGACCTCGGTTCTGGGACGGTACTTCTCGTTCATCAAGTGCTTGAATGCTGACCACGGTAGTGCGTACGCATCGTCTTGTCCCACTTGCTCTAGATAGGTATTCCACCATGTTAACGCATAACCTGTGAAGGTATGCGTAGCGTACTTCACTTTGTCCTCTTCAGTACACTTACTTATGGCAAACACCGATTCGACCTTCTCGGTCCACCGTTTCAATCCGATCGGTCCTTCGGTTCCATCAAATTCCAAAGGTTTGCAGGCAGTGAATTCTTTGTAGGTGCATCCTACACGATTTCCTGTACTGCTAGATCCAAGGTTATTGTTGGTATGTAGCGCAGCCTGTACTGCGGCTATGTTTGAAGCTAGAAAAGTACAGAATTCCTCTTCATTCATATTCACGGTGTGTCGAGTAGTCGGTGCCATTTCCTTCAAAATAGTCAAATGGAACAAGTTAATCATACAGAATATTAAGAGTAGTTAATAGTATTTCGTAGCATAATATGAACTCATTTATAAAAGCTTTTTCTTCATATTAGCGTTTTATAAGTTTAAATTCGGGTAGTACCTACCCGTTAAGTTCATACTTAGTAGCTAATATACAATTCAACTACTACAATTCTATATGAAAAACTGATTATAATAATATTTCGCGTTCAAACTTTTACACAATATTTTACAAACTTACAATACCGCTTATTTTACATATAGCATGAAATATAGCACACAATAAATTTGATATAAGATGGTTGTGAAGATAATTCTAGCTAGTACACAAGTCGTTCAGCAAAGGCAATAAAGACACGTAATTCATACGTCCAGAAACAAGTCATGCATTCTGGTTTTACTAGGATTACTTCCCATCCTTGGTCTTGTGGAACATAACCGTTATGGCCGTTGATAAGACATCGTGTTGTAACGTCGTCAAAGTGACGAGGGTTACGTAATGTCCAACAGTCCCGTAACAATCTAAAAACCTCATTTCTTACCCCAATTACCGACTCCGTCACTTGTGGGAACGTTTTGTTTAATAGTTGTAGCCCGATGTTCTTGTTCTCACTTTGGTGAGAAGCGAACATTACTAATCCGTAAGCATAACATGCTTCTTTATGTTGCATGTTAGCCGCTTTTTCTAAATCACGAAGTCCAATATTCGGATATATTGAGTCAAAATAATTTCTTAACCCATTGCGTAAAATAGCATTTGGGTTCCCCGCAATATATGCGTCAAAGTAAACACATCGTAACTTATGGATTTCCCAATGTGATATCCCCCATCTTTCGAACGAAAGCCTTTTATAAACCAAGGCATTCTTGGAACGTTCTTCGAATGTCTTACAAACTGATCTCGCCTTAAATAGTTGTGCCGAAGAATTCTGACCGACTCTAGACAAGATTTCATCAATCATGTCTCCGGGTAGGTCTCTTAAAATATTGGGTTGTCTATCCATTTTGTGTTTTTATACTGTAAAATAGACAAGAGTTAGATTCATAAAAAAAATACTTATTAATACAAGCAATTTTTACATATATCATAAAGCATAAGCACACTATATTACATATATTACACCACACGAATACAACTATCTTATTCCGACTCGCTTGTTTCTTCTTCTTCGGTTTTGGTTCGTTTTGCCAAGTTTCTAGGGATATATGATGTTCCCCTAATACGAGCCGTCGTTTTCCACATTGGTTTAGAAAAACCTGGTGGTTTAGAGGTTCCCGGGTCATTGTTACAACTTAAGGACTTCGGGGGTTGACGATACATATAAAGTTCATCGGGGTTGGAATTAGATTTCTCTATTTTTATGCTCTTTCCCTTATTATTTTCTTTTGCCTTTTTAAATTCAGTTGGGGTAATTTCTATAACATCATCGGAATTCTCGTCGGAATCCGATTCATCGGAGAATTGGTAATCCTCCCAATATTTTGCTTCCTTGGCGGAAACACCATTGACCATAATTAACCTTGGTCGGTTGGTTGAGGATTTTCTTTTACTTAACCGTTTTATTATTTCCCCCACCGGTTCTATTTCTTTATCCGGTTCCGATTCTTCTTCCGGTTCCGATTCTTCTTCCGGTTCCGACTCTTCTTCCGGTTCCTCTTCTGGAACTTGTGAATCAGTCCACGAATCATTCCAATTTACATTTGACTCTTCATTATTATTAGGTGAGTCAATGGGACTTGTTCTAGAGGTAGACATCTATCACATAATATCAAACGCGTTAAGAGATTAATATATCACATAATATTCACATGTTAAAAATATATAGTTTCCAACAAAATTTGTTAAGCAATCATTTTTCAAGTAAACACGGTCGAAGTCCAGACTCACTAATGCATCCTAACAAACTCGATAAGACACACTAATGCAAAATTCTGGTTCTCTAAGACCAACGCTCGGATACCAACTGAAATGTCCCGTTCTTATTGATTAAAAACGTTCCATATTAATTGATTTCGTTGCGAGGTTTTGACCTCTGTATGAGACGTTTTTCAAAGACTGCATTCATTTTAAAACAAACCATAACCTTTATTTCATCAATAAAGGTTTTAAAAGCTTTACGTAGATTATCAAATAATGATAATCTAAAATATCCTGTTTACACACGACCATTACATAATGGTTTACAATACAAATATGTTACAACAAAATAAGTTTCTTGAATGCAGTTTTTACACAATATCATACAAGCATGGACTCCAAATCTCGTTCTTATTTAAGTATGCGACAGTGGAAGCTCTTAATAATCACCTGAGAATAAACATGCTTAAAACGTCAACAAAAATATTGGTGAGTTATAGATTTAACCTATATATATCAAATCATAATAATAGACCACAAGATTTCATATTTCAATACACATCCCATACATAGAGATAAAAATCATTCATATGGTGAACACCTGGTAACCGACATTAACAAGATGCATATATAAGAATATCCCCATCATTCCGGGACACCCTTCGGATATGATATAAATTTCGAAGTACTAAAGCATCCGGTACTTTGGATGGGGTTTGTTAGGCCCAATAGATCTATCTTTAGGATTCGCGTCAATTAGGGTGTCTGTTCCCTAATTCTTAGATTACCAGACGTAATAAAAAGGGGCATATTTGATTTCTATAATTCAACCATAGAATGTAGTTTCACGTACTTGTGTCTATTTTGTAAATCATTTATAAAACCTGCATGTATTCTCATCCCAAAAATATTAGATTTTAAAAGTGGGACTATAACTCACTTTCACAGATTTTTACTTCGTCGGGAAGTAAGACTTGGCCACTGGTTGATTCAGGAACCTATAACAATATATACATATATATCAAAGTATGTTCAAAATATATTTACAACACTTTTAATATATTTTGATGTTTTAAGTTTATTAAGTCAGCTGTCCTCGTTAGTAACCTACAACTAGTTGTCCACAGTTAGATGTACAGAAATAAATCGATAAATATTATCTTGAATCAATCCACGACCCAGTGTATACGTATCTCAGTATTGATCACAACTCAAACTATATATATTTTGGAATCAACCTCAACCCTGTATAGCTAACTCCAACATTCACATATAGAGTGTCTATGGTTGTTCTGAAATATATATAGATGTGTCGACATGATAGGTCGAAACATTGTATACGTGTCTATGGTATCTCAAGATTACATAATATACAATACAAGTTGATTAAGTTATGGTTGGAATAGATTTGTTACCAATTTTCACGTAGCTAAAATGAGAAAAATTATCCAATCTTGTTTTACCCATAACTTCTTCATTTTAAATCCGTTTTGAGTGAATCAAATTGCTATGGTTTCATATTGAACTCTATTTTATGAATCTAAACAGAAAAAGTATAGGTTTATAGTCATAAAAATAAGTTACAAGTCGTTTTTGTAAAGGTAGTCATTTCAGTCGAAAGAACGACGTCTAGATGACCATTTTAGAAAACATACTTCCACTTTGAGTTTAACCATAATTTTTGGATATAGTTTCATGTTCATAATAAAAATCATTTTCTCATAATAACAACTTTTAAATCAAAGTTTATCATAGTTTTTAATTAACTAACCCAAAACAGCCCGCGGTGTTACTACGACGGCGTAAATCCGGTTTTACGGTGTTTTTCGTGTCTCCAGGTTTTAAATCATTAAGTTATCATATCATATAGATATAGAACATGTGTTTAGTTGATTTTAAAAGTCAAGTTAGAAGGATTAACTTTTGTTTGCGAACAAGTTTAGAATTAACTAAACTATGTTCTAGTGATTACAAGTTTAAACCTTCGAATAAGATAGCTTTATATGTATGAATCGAATGATGTTATGAACATCATTACTACCTTAAGTTCCTTAGATAAACCTACTAGAAAAGAGAAAAATGGATCTAGCTTCAACGGATCCTTTGATGGCTCGAAGTTCTTGAAGCAGAATCATGACACGAAAACAAGTTCAAGTAAGATCATCACTTGAAATAAGATTGTTATAGTTATAGAAATTGAACCAAAGTTTGAATATGATTATTACCTTGTATTAGAATGATAACCTACTGTAAGAAACAAAGATTTCTTGAGGTTGGATGATCACCTTACAAGATTGGAAGTGAGCTAGCAAACTTGAAAGTATTCTTGATTTTATGTAACTAGAACTTGTAGAATATATGAAGAACACTTAGAACTTGAAGATAGAACTTGAGAGAGATCAATTAGATGAAGAAAATTGAAGAATGAAAGTGTTTGTAGGTGTTTTTGGTCGTTGGTGTATGGATTAGATATAAAGGATATGTAATTTTGTTTTCATGTAAATAAGTCATGAATGATTACTCATATTTTTGTAATTTTATGAGATATTTCATGCTAGTTGCCAAATGATGGTTCCCACATGTTTTAGGTGACTCACATGGGCTGCTAAGAGCTGATCATTGGAGTGTATATACCAATAGTACATACATCTAAAAGCTGTGTATTGTACGAGTACGAATACGGGTGCATACGAGTAGAATTTTTGATGAAACTGAACGAGGATGTAATTGTAAGCATTTTTGTTAAGTAGAAGTATTTTGATAAGTGTATTGAAGTCTTTCAAAAGTGTATAAATACATATTAAAACACTACATGTATATACATTTTAACTGAGTCGTTAAGTCATCGTTAGTCGTTACATGTAAGTGTTGTTTTGAAACCTTTAGGTTAACGATCTTGTTAAATGTTGTTAACCCAATGTTTATAATATCAAATGAGATTTTAAATTATTATATGATCATGATATTATCATGTATGAATATCTCTTAATATGATATATATATATACATTAAATGTCTTTACAACGATAATCGTTACATATATGTCTCGTTTAAAAATCATTAAGTTAGTAGTCTTGTTTTTACATATGTAGTTCATTGTTAATATACTTAATGATATGTTTAATTATCATAGTATCATGTTAACTATATATATATATATATCCATATATATGTGATCATATAGTTTTTACAAGTTTTAACGTTCGTGAATCACCGGTCAACTTGGGTGGTCAATTGTCTATATGAAACATATTTCAATTAATCAAGTCTTAACAAGTTTGATTGCTTAACATGTTGGAAACATTTAATCATGTAAATATCAATCTCAATTAATATATATAAACATGGAAAAGTTCGGGTCACTACAGTCACTCTGTTCGTGTCTAAAATTTTGAAGAGATTGAATTCGAATTTTATTGCAAAATGTGTTAATGAGGTCTTGTTAGGAATCCTTTGTTTAAACTATCTGTAAAATGTTAGCCTCCAATTCCTCCTTATCGATTCGAATTTCAGAGTCAAAGTAGAGTTTCAAAAAGTTAATCAATTTGTTCATGAAGAAATTCAAGCTCGTTTTGAGGTTACTGAATCAATTGATGATTCATGAAGTTTCTATAAACAAGTTATAACATATTTCGAGTAACAATTTCTGCCTAAAACAGTTCTAAAGTCAAAATCATGGTTGGAGTTCAAAATGTTCTTCGTGCCACTGTATAACTACCGAATAGGTTTTTTTTATTTTTATTTTTTTTCTTGTTGTCTAACAATTATGGTATCACAGAAATTGTTTTTGAATTGTTAACAAGTCCTAAGTCAAGATTCAAATTCGTTGTTAAGATTGATTTACGCTGGTCGATTTCCAAGTTTGAAGAAAAGGAATTGAGATAATAAATAATACGGTTAAATAAATATGGATCTGTAATATTTCGGAAATAGGGCAGCAGCCCAAATGGTTAGAGTGTTTGAGGGTGTGCGAGAGGTCACGGGTTCGAGTCCGCTCTCGGGAAATTCTTTTTGGAGGGGCTTTTAAAAAGGGTATACATTTTTTTTTCTTTTTCTTTATTATTATTATCATTGTTAATATTATTATTATTACTTATTATGATTATTATTGAGAAATATTCATTTGAGTCCATAAATTAAGTTGAGATTCAAGAGACCAATGAGAGCGCGACACGTGTCGCGAAAATCACATGTGATTGGAAAAAAATTCAAAAAATTTTTTTTGAAAAAAAAAATTCAAAAAATTTTTTTTGAAAAAAAAAATTTTACATTTTTTTTCGAAATTTTTAAAAAAAAAATTTTTTTTTTTTTTTTTTTTTTTTTTTTACAATCACATGTGATTTACCTGCACAATCACATGTGATTGAATTGTACAATCACATGTGATTGGATTTGCCATGCATAATCACATGTGATTGGGTTTACAATCACATGTGATTGGGTTTACAATCACATGTGATTGACATGCATAATCACATATGATTTTTTTTTAAAAAAAATCGAAAAAAAAAATTTTCGGGAAAAAAATTTGAAAAAAAAATTTTCGAAAAAAAATTAAAAAAAAAGTTTTTGAATTTTTTTTTTTTTCAATCACATGTTATTTTCACGCCACATGTCGCCATCTCATTGGTCCCTTTGTTTTCAAGCAAATTTATGGATGCAAGTGATTACAACTCTGTTATTATTATGATTAATGTTTTATTATGATTATAATTATTATTGTTATAATTATCATTATTATCATTATTATTGTTATTGTTGTTATTGTTATTTTTGTTAGTATCATTATTGTTGTTAGTTTTACTCTTGTTAAATATTATAGATAAAAACCATTATTATGATCAACATTATTATTACTAATATTACAATCATTATCATTATTAGTATTATCACTAAATAATATTATTATTATCGTTATTATTAATTTTATAAGATTACTATTAAAATGAGTATTACTAATACTAGGATTAGAGTTACAAATTGATGTTATAGAAACTTAGTCACTAGATTAGAAAATTAAACGAGAAGATTATGATTATGATTAGGATTATTATTATTGTTATTATAAAAACAATACAAGTTGTTATTATTTTTTCACCAATATTAGTATTAATATCTCTTTTTGTAATTATTAGTTTTACTATTATTATTATTAACATATGTATCAATTTTAACAATATCGTTATTATTATTATTAGTACTATTGATATTAAGAAAGTTATTATTATCAGTAAACCATTATTATCAAAACTATTATTTGGTTACAAATAACTATTTTGTATCTAAATTATACTTAATACATATATTATAGTTATTATAGTTATATTAATAACATATGAAACATAATAACAATAATTATATAAATACTTTTATATATATATATATATATATATATATATATATATATATATATATATATATATATATATAACAAATTAATGATATCTTTTTATACAATACTAACCATATATATATATATATATATATATATATATATATATATATATATATATATATATATATATATATAGATATATATATATATATAGATATATTAATATAACTAAATATATATGATATTAAACAATTTGAATATATACACAAACTAAATAAGTATAATATATAATTTAAGATAAAATATAAAAAATTTTGATTTTGATTATATGTATTAATATATACATACAAATGATATAGGTTCGTGAATCCGAGGCCAACCCTATACTTGTTCAATGTCGTTCTATGTATTTTTACTACAAAATACATTAGGTGAGTTTCATTTGCCTTTTTTACCCTATATATTTTTGGGCTGAGAATACATGCGCAACTTTTTATAACTGTTTTACGAAATAGACACAAGTAAATAAACTACATTCTATGGCTGGATTATTAAATCGAATATGCCCCTTTTTAGTCTGGTAATCTAAGAATTAGGGAACAGACACCCTAATTGACGCGAACTCTAAAGATAGATCTATCGGGCCTAACAAGCCCCATCCAAAGTACCGGATGCTTTAGTACTTCGAAATTTATATCATGTCTGAAGGATGATCCCGGAATGATGGGGATATTCTTATATGCATATTGTGAATGTCGGTTACCAGGTGTTCAATCCATATGAATGATATTTTTGTCTCTATGCATGGGACGTATGTTTATGAGAAATGGAAATATGAAATCTTGTGGTCTATTAAAAATTATGAAATGATTATTTATGTTAAACTAATGAACTCACCAACCTTTTTGGTTGACACTTGAAAGCATGTTTATTCTCAGGTACGAAAGAAATCTTCCGCTGTGCATTTGATCATTTTAAAGATATTACTTGGAGTCATTCATGACATATTTCAAAAGACGTTGCATTCGAGTCGTTGAGTTCATCAAGATTATTATTAAGTGAATTATAGTTAGATATATTATGAAATGGTATGCATGCCGTCAACTTTTGATGTAATGAAAGATTATCTTTTCAAAAACGAATGCAATGTTTGTAAAATGAATCATATAGAGGTCAAGTACCTCGCGATGTAATCAACTGTTGTAAATCATTTATAATCAATATGGACTTCATCCGGAAGGATTAGGACGGGTTGTTTCAGTTGGTATCAGAGCGATGGTCGTAGCGAACCAAGTCTTGCATTAGTGTGTCTAACTAGTAGTCGTTTGGATGCATTAGTGAGTCTGGACTTCGACCTAGTCTGCATGTCAAAAAGTTTTGCTTTTCATTTTGTGTCAAAAATTATCTGCTTATCATTCTTAGTCTAGACACGTCTTGCTGCATTGATTGCATGAATAGTGTATAGACAAAATTCATATCTTAGCAAATCTGTTACTGTAAACCTTACCTGGCGTATCCCGTAAATTCCTCCGTAATCTACGAAACCTTTTGTTCTATATATATGGATATTCTATGTAATTATAATACCATCCGTTAGCCAGAAAATCATTTCATATCTAAAAATTCTTTATTCAATCGTACGAAATGGAATTCGTCAGTAGTTCAAGTCACCCGGATTCCGAAATGGAATCCCACTCAAGCTCCGAAAGCAGTGTGACCGGAATGGATCAACCAATCAGTCATCATCTATTCTGGATGAATTGGGGATGAGTTCGTATGTAGTGACCCGAACTTTTCCATGTTTATATATATTAAATGAAATTGATATTTACATGATTAAGTATTTCCAACATGTTAAGTAATCAAACTTATTAAGACTTGATTAATTGGAATAGGTTTCATATAGACAAATGACCACCCAAGTTGACCGGTGATTCACGAACGTTAAAACTTGTAAAAACTATACGATGACATATATATGGTTATATATATAGTTAACATGATTTTATTATAAAAAAGTATCTCATTAGATATTTTAACAATGAGTTATATACATAAAAATGAGACTATTAAATTAAGAAACTCGAAAACGATATATATAACGATTATCGTTATAACGTCTTACTAGGTACATATGAATCATATTAAGATATTGATACACTTGGTTAATTATGTTAAATGATAAGTAAATATATCATTAAGTGTATTAACAATGAACTACATATGTAAAAAATAAGACTACTAACTTAATGATTTTGAAACGAGACATATATGTAACGATTATCGTTGTAACGACATTTAATGTATATAGATCATATTAAGAGATATTCGTACATCATAATATCATGATAATATAATAATTTAAAATCTCATTTGATATTATAAACATTGGGTTAACAACATTTAACAAGATCGTTAACCTAAAGGTTTCAAAACAACATTTACATGTAACGACTAACGATGACTTAATGACTCAGTTAAAATGTATATACATGTAGTGTTTTAATATGTATTCATACACTTTTGAAAGACTTCAAGACACTTATCAAAATACTTCTACTTAACAAAAATGCTTACAATTACATCCTCGTTCAGTTTCATCAACAAATCTACTCGTATGCACCCGTATTCGTACTCGTACAATACACAGCTTTTAGATGTATGTACTATTGGTATATACACTACAATGATCAGCTCTTAGCAGCCCATGTGAGTCACCTAACACAGGTGGGAACCATCATTTGGCAACTAGCATGAAATATCTCATAAAATTACAAAAATATGAGTAATCATTCATGACTTATTTACATAAAAACAAAATTACATATCCTTTATATCTAATCCATACACCAACGACCAAAAACACCTACAAACACTTTCATTCTTCAATTTTCTTCATCTAATTGATCTCTCTCAAGTTCTATCTTCAAGTTCTAAGTGTTCTTCATAAATTCCAAAAGTTCTAGTTTCATAAAATCAAAAATACTTCCAAGATTGCAAGTTTACTTCCAAGTTTTCTAAATCCATTCCAAGTAATCATCCAAGATCAAGAAACCTTTGTTACTTACAGTAGGTTATATTTCTAATACAAGGTAATAATCATATTCAAACTTTAATTCAATTTCTATAACCATAACAATCTTATTTCGAGTGGAAATCTTACTTGAAATTGTTTTCGTGTCATGATTCTGCTTCAAGAACTTTCAAGCCATCCAAGGATCCTTTGAAGCTAGATCCATTTTTCTCATTTCCAGTAAGTTTATCCAAGGAACTTGAGGTAGTAATGATGTTCATAACATCATTCGATTCATACATAAAAAGCTGTCTTATTCAACGTTATAAACTTGTAATCACTAGAACATAGTTTAGTTAATTCTAAACTTGTTCACAAATAAAGTTAATCCTTCTAACTAGACTATTAAAATCAACTAAACACATGTTCTATATCTATATGATATGCTAACTTAATGATTTAAAACCCGGAAACACGATAAACACCATAAAACTGGATATACGCCGTCGTAGTAAAACCGGGACTGTTTTAGTTGGGATAATTAAAAGCTAAGAAGAACTTTGATTTAAAAGCTATACTTCTGGAAAAATTATTTTTCTTATGAACATGAAACTATATCCAAAAATCATGGTTAAACTCAAAGTGAAAGTATGTTTTTCAAAATGATCATCAAGATGTCGTTCTTTCGACGGAAATGACTACCTCTTTTAAAAACGACTTGTAACTTGTATTTCCGACTATAAACTTATACTTTTTCTATTTAGATTCATAAAGTTAAGTTCAATACGAAACCGTGGCCACTGGAATCACTCAAAACGGATTAGAAACGAAGAAATGACGAGTAAAACAAGATTGATAAAAACTACTCATTTTACCTACGTGAAAGTTAGTAATAAATCTATTCCAACCATAACCTAATCAACTTATATTGTATATTATGTAATCTTGAGATACCATAGACACGTATACAATGTTTCGACCTATCATGTCGACCCATCTATATATATATTGCGGAACAACCATAGACACTATATATGTGAATGTTGGAGTTAGCTATACAGGGTTGAGGTTGATTCCAAAATATATATATAGTTTGAGTTGTGATCAATACTGAGATACGTATACACTGGGTCGTGGATTGATTCAAGATAATATTTATCGATTTATTTCTGTACATCTAACTGTGGACAACTAGTTGTAGGTTACTAACGAGGACAGCTGACTTAATAAACTTAAAACATCAAAATGTATTAAAAGTATTGTAAATATATTTTGAACATACTTTGATATATATGTATATATTGTTATAGGTTCGTGAATCAACCAGTGGCCAAGTCTTACTTCCCAACGAAGTAAAAATCTGTGAAAGTGAGTTATAGTCCCACTTTTAAAATCTAATATTTTTTGGATGAGAATACATGCAGGTTTTATAAATGATTTACAAAATAGACACAAGTACGTGAAACTACATTCTATGGTTGAATTATCGAAATCGAATATGCCCCTTTTTATTAAGTCTGGTAATCTAAGAATTAGGGAACAGACACCCTAATTGACGCGAATCCTAAAGATAGATCTATTGGGCCTAACAAACCCCATCCAAAGTACCGGATGCTTTAGTACTTCGAAATTTATATCATATCCGAAGGGTGTCCCGGAATGATGGGGATATTCTTATATATGCATCTTGTTAATGTCGGTTACCAGGTGTTCACCTTATGAATGATTTTTATCTCTATGTATGGGATGTGTATTGAAATATGAAATCTTGTGGTCTATTGTTACGATTTGATATATATAGGTTAAACCTATAACTCACCAACATTTTTGTTGACGTTTAAAGCATGTTTATTCTCAGGTGAATACTAAGAGCTTCTGCTGTTGCATACTAAAATAAGGACAAGATTTGGAGTCCATGTTTGTATGATATTGTGTAAAAACTGCATTCAAGAAACGGATTTCGATGTAACATATTTGTATTGTAAACCATTATGTAATGGTCGTGTGTAAACAGGATATTTTAGATTATCATTATTTGATAATCTACGTAAAGCTTTTTAAACCTTTATTTATGAAATAAAGGTTATGGTTTGTTTTAAAAATGAATGCAGTCTTTGAAAAAAACGTCTCATATAGAGGTCAAAACCTCGCAACGAAATCAATTAATATGGAACGTTTTTAATCAATAAGAACGGGACATTTCATCGTAGCCTCCTCAATCATTGGAGACAAGAAGAAGGTGATCCTTTCCATCCACCACATTGCCCTATTAGCGAAGAACCTGAAGCACTTACCGGTGAACCTGTTCAAAACACCATTTTCTCTCTCATTTCCAGAGTATCTCGGCACGATCATATACTATACCAAATTCTAGATCTTATTTATCCGCTCGTCCGAACCGACAATCACCCCGGTGTAATAGAAGAAGTCAACGAGCTTCGCGCTCGGGTAGTGACTTTGGAGAATATGGTACGAAGGTTACAAACACCAGCAGCAGCACCAGCAGCATAAACAGTACCACCTCAACATTACAATCTGTACCTCGAACATCAATGTCATACGCACCATAGATACCAAGGAGAACCAACAACATAAGTTTCAACATCACATACCCAATATCTCATTCTGTACCTCGAGTATAATCATCGTTCTACGAATCATTCTACCTGATTTATCTTCGTTCGACATGGCGATTATATAATCTTTAATGTTTTAGAGATTATATATTCTTATTCTAACGGTAAATCAAATAAGTCTAATATAATATTAACTCATTAAATCCATGATTACATCTAAAGAAAATATATATGTATATATGTTTTCATAAAGATTGTAATTAAAAATTCTTTTGTACAAACTGTTAATGATGAAAATATTTTAACGGGTAGGTAATACCCAAGGAATATTTATATTTTACATTAATAAATTACACTGTACATTCTTCGAATCTGATTCAACAAGCCATTTACTATCCTACTTACATTCACAGATATACGTATCCGTTCACCGCAGAATAACCCTTTTCATTAAATTTCATATTTGGATTTTGACCTATCAGAATCCAACAAGTGGCATAATGAAGAAAATATTGGACAAAATAAAATTTGTTAGAAACAAACAAATTAACTATGAGAAATTTTGTTAAGAATCCACGCTAACTGTTCCTAGCTAATTGTTCCTAGCTAACATATTACATTTTATTTATCGCAATTTACATTCTTGCAATTTTATTTATCGTTATTTAATTTCTGTTATTTACTTTACGCACGTTATTTATCGTCATTTAATTTCTGTTATTTATTTTACGCACTTTAAATATCGGGACACGTATACAAGGTTTTGACATATCATATCGACGCATCTATATATATTATTTGAAATAACCATAGACACTCTATATGCAGTAATGATCGAGTTCTCTATACAGGGTTGAGGTTGATTCTACAATAATATATATAGTTTGAGTTGTGATCGAGTCTGAGATGTATACGGGTCACGATACGTATTAATTAATTCGAATATTATATATTAAACTATATATGAATTATTAGACTGTCAACTGTGGACTATCGACTGTGGACTAATAACATTGGACAATTAAAAATGAATTAAAAGATTGATTATAATATATGAAACTTAACATTTCTTCAAGTTTTCCACTTGATCTCATCTTAAACCTTATTTGTATCTCGACGATTACAATCTACGTTCAAACCTTTCATGATTCTTGAAAACATCTCAATCTAGAGGATGAACCAACCGTACTTCATCTACGGAATAAAAGATTGATGCATATAGTTATGCACCTGGAAACACACGGAATCTGAGTAAACGTTTGACACGTATCTGTGCTAATTCCTTTAGTGTTATTATTACCGAAAATAACTTTGCAACTCCTGTTCGAGATAGCCAGTTTTGTCACAGCTCCAACAAGTCAACTTCGATTTTTTTTTTGTTCGAAACAACCTTATTATAATCTTGATATATATGCGTGCTCTTTTATTGTTACCGGGGAACTTTTGATATTCCATCATATTACCAGCAGACGTACCAGCAACCTCGTTGCTCTTTGGTTTAAATCTCTCCGACAAATCACTATATTTATCTATTGAAGTCTCATCATGTACTCATCCGTATCTTGTAACAAAAATTGCCATACCAATTACCGGGAATCAGCAAATCTGTATTGTGAGTCTCGCAACGTTCCACGTCAACAGTTATATGTATCCATATAACATTTATCTCTTAGAACTATGATCTTCCATTCTGACATTCTGAAAAGCACCCATTCTGCGAATTAATACATTGAACTTTGAAAAAGCTGAATGAAGCAGCAGAAAACTGCAGGCAACCATAAATGACCTTAATCGTCGGAAGTTTGATGATAAAGAATAGTATGTTAGAAAAGCTCAGAAAAGTTTGAAAATGAAAAACTGATTGAGCAAACTACGAAGGAGTCTCTGAACAAATCACAAGGACTAAACTTGTACATTAAGAATTCTGATAATTCTGTTTCTGATGAAATCTTTAGCGAATACCTTGCTTCTGACTCCAAACTCTTGCGGACAAATTTTCTTCACCATCCTTCGATATTAGAAAATTTCAAGATATCATCGTATCTTTCATTATAAATATCCTCCATAATTCTGAAGATATTTTCATAACTATTCTTATCTGAAATCATTAATCTCTTTGTGCTATCAGTGTTACATCATATAAAAACTGTTAGTTTCTATATTCTGTAAACTTTTGAGCTTAAAATATGAATGTTATTGAAGTAATGTTGGGAACTGATGCATGAGTTAGTATAATATAATGATACTTGATCAACGTGATTATATTACAGTAAGTCATGTTGAGTTTCTAAATGGAACATGATGATTCACAGATTATAACGTCATCACGTGTCATGTTACATAACTCTTTCATTCTGATTAACTTCAGAACATATCAAGAAAATATATTCTTGATAGTTTTATTCTCAGTGATTCTGATAATCTGACAAATCAAATCGTGCGACTACATTCTTTCTTGCTTAGAACATTAAGTTCATTCGAAACTCCATACCACGAATTCTGGACCATTATTTGATGTGCTTAACGGATAGAAGAGAAAAACAAGAGCATGGAGCTCTGAAATATAGAGAAGGATATAAAGCCGATAATAACACATAAATTACAAACCGTGTATGTCAATGTTTATCACAACATAAAGACATGGGAGAATTAAAAACACTATAACCCCAAGGGCGAAGTAGAAGAAAACAGATTCCTCCGGTGGAAGTTGGAAAAGGAGAATGATTGTTGCAATAGTAAGGATAAGGACAAGGATTAGAACTGGATTAAGCATTTTCACAATCTTTTGGATGTATGAACTAAGAAAGAAAATATAGGGATGATGAGATTAATGGAACGGAAGAGTTTAATTTATAATGGAAATATCAGACAGAGTAATCGAGGCAGATCACCGTATTTAATTATAGAGATCATAATTTCCTTACTCGCCGAAGAATCAAATCTTTTAGATTTCGAAGATTTCCTTTAAATCCCTTGAATTCCGGAATTCAACCCTGACTCTGTCAAAAGTTAAGACAAATCTTTACTTTTCCTATTTCAATCTTTTGCGATAGCTTCACTCATACGCTTCAAGTAATCGAATCGTTTTATCTAAATTGCTCAGTAATGATAAAACTCAAATTTCTAACTCGTATGCGTCATGGAAACATACTTATTGTCAGCCATGATGATCCCACTCAAATTTCGGGACGGAATTTCTTTAACGGGTAGGTACTGTGATGACCCGGGAATTTCCGAACAAATTTAAACTTAATCTTTCTATGTTTCTAATAAGATAAGCAAAGTCTGTTATGTTGAGTCTCGAAAACTTTGAAATAATTTACATGAATTCATTTGACTTTCGACTGCTCTCAACGATTCACGAACCATTAATCGTAAATAGAAATGTATATATATAAATAATTATATATGTAAATAATTATATATTATAAATTAAAAATATTAATAAACTAGTATGTGATTTAGATAGAAAACTTAAAATTGATATTTAAAACATGATTATATATGAAGTAGTTGAAATATATAAATGTATAAATATATATACATATATATATATATATATATGATTAATATACATAATTAATAATTGTATGCATATTATAATATATATAAAATGTAAAAATATTAAATATTTGCTACTATTTAGTATATATTATATTACATAAATAATAATATGTAATATTATTATATTCAATTTAAATTTAATAATAAATATATTTGTTATACTAACATTATTATTACTAAAATTATTGTTATCATCATTAATATCATTTTATTACACTTAGTAATAAATATTATGATCTTAGTCATTATTATAACCATTTTTAGTGTTAATGTGATTATTATTATCATTATAAAGACATTACCACTTTTAATTATTATTATTATTACTATTATTATTATCATTATGTGTATTATTATTATTATTTAAAATTATTATTATCAAAATAAAGATTTTTTTTTATAAATATTATTATTACTACTTTCATTATTATTATTAAAATAAATATTTAATATTAATATCAGTGTCATTATTATTATATATAATACATAAATATAAAATTTGATATGTATAAATGGTTATATAATTATTATTATTAATATTATTATAAATAACATTAGTTTAATGTTATTATTATTATTATTATTATTATTAGTATTACTAGTATTTATTAGTAAATATATTATTAGTTATTAGTATTTCTATTAGTAATAATATCTGTAATATTATTGTGTACATAAATAAATTAGAGAATCTGAATAATTTTCGCTCAGTTACATATCACGATCAATGGTATTTTTTTTTCTTTATTTTCCCTTCGTTCCTGTTTAATAATTGTCGACTAAATTGATATAAATCTAAAACATTAATCACGGGTATGGATACATTCAATAAACGTTACATTCTCATCCTCAATTATCATATTCATCTGTTTGTAATTGATTAATTTTATTCAAGAAAGTAAATATACAGCTCGTCACTCTGTTCGTGTCTAAAATTTTGAAGAGATTGAATTCTAATTTTATTGCAAAATGTGTTAATGAGGTCTTGTTAGGAATCCTTTGTTTAAACTATCTGTAAAACGTTAGCCTCCAATTCCTCCTTATCGATTAGAATTTCAGAGTCAAAGTAGAGTTTCAAAAAGTCAATCAATTTGTTCATGAAGAAATTCAAGCTCGTTTTGAGGTTACTAAATCAATTGATGATTCATGAAGTTTCTATAAACAAGTTATAACATATTTCGAGTAACAATTTCTGCCTAAAACAGTTCTAAAGTCAAAATCATGGTTGGAGTTCAAAATGTTCTTCGTGCCACTGTATAACTACCGAATGGGTTTTTTTTTTATTTTTATTTTTTTTCTTGTTGTCTAACAATTATGGTATCACAGAAATTGTTTTTGAATTGTTAACAAGTCCTAAGTCAAGATTCAAATTCGTTGTTAAGATTGATTTACGCTGGTCGATTTCCAAGTTTGAATAAAAGGAATTGAGATAATAAATAATACGGTTAAATAAATATGGATCTGTAATATTTCGGAACTAGGGAAGCAGCCCAAATGGTTAGAGCGTTTGAGGGTGTGTGAGAGGTCACGGGTTCGAGTCCGGTCTCGGGCAATTCTTTTTGGAGGGGCTTTTAAAAAGGGTATACATTTTTTTTTCTTTTTCTGTATTATTATTATCATTGTTAATATTATTATTATTACTTATTATGATTATTATTTTTATTATTATGATTAATGTTTTATTATGATTATAATTATTATTGTTATAATTATCATTATTATCATTATTATTGTTATTGTTGTTATTGTTATTTTTGTTAGTATCATTATTGTTGTTAGTTTTACTCTTGTTAAATATTATAGATAAAAACCATTATTATGATTAACATTATTATTAATAATATTACAATCATTATCATTATTAGTATTATCACTAAATAATATTATTATTATCATTATTATTAATTTTATAAGATTACTATTAAAATGAGTATTACTAATACTAGGATTAGAGTTACAAATTGATGTTATAGAAACTTAGTCACTAGATTAGAAAATTAAACGAGAAGATTATGATTATGATTAGGATTATTGTTATTGTTATTATAAAAACAATACAAGTTGTTATTATTTTTTCACCAATATTAGTATTAATATCACTTTTTGTAATTATTAGTTTTACTATTATTATTATTAACATATGTATCAATTTTAACAATATCGTTATTATTATTATTAGTACTACTGATATTAAGAAAGTTATTATTATCAGTAAACCATTATTATCAAAACTATCATTTGGTTACAAATAACTATTTTGTATCTAAATTATACTTAATACATATATTATAGTTATATTAATAACATATGAAACATAATAACAATAATTATATAAATACTTATATATATATATATATATATATAACAGATTAATGATATCTTTTTATACAATACTAACCATATATATATATATATATATATATATATATATATATATATATATATATATATATATATATATATATATATATATATATTAATATAACTAAATATATATGATATTAAACAATTTGAATCTATATACAAACTAAATAATTATAATATATAATTTAAGATAAAATATAAAAATTTTCGATTTTGATTATATGTATTAATATATACATACAAATGATATAGGTTCGTGAATCCGAGGCCAACCCTATACTTGTTCAATGTCGTTCTATGTATTTTTACTACAAAATACATTAGGTGAGTTTCATTTGCCTTTTTTACCCTTTATATTTTTGGGCTGAGAATACATGCACAACTTTTTATAACTGTTTTATGAAATAGACACAGGTAAATAAAACTACATTCTATGGCTGGATTATTAAATCGAATATGCCCCTTTTTAGTCTGGTAATCTAAGAATTAGGGAACAGACACCCTAATTGACGCGAACTCTAAAGATAGATCTATCGGGCCTAACAAGCCCCATTTAAAGTACCGGATGCTTTAGTACTTCGAAATTTATATCATGTCCGAAGGAGGATCCTGGAATGATGGGGATATTCTTATATTCATATTGTGAATGTCGGTTACCAGGTGTTCAATCCATATGAATGATATTTTTGTCTCTATGCATGGGACGTATGTTTATGAGAAATGGAAATATGAAATCTTGTGGTCTATTAAAAATTATGAAATGATTATTTATGTTAAACTAATGAACTCACCAACCTTTTTGGTTGACACTTGAAAGCATGTTTATTCTCAGGTACGAAAGAAATCTTCCGCTGTGCATTTGATCATTTTAAAGATATTACTTGGAGTCATTCATGACATATTTCAAAAGACGTTGCATTCGAGTCGTTGAGTTCATCAAGATTATTATTAAGTGAATTATAGTTAGATATATTATGAAATGGAATGCATGCCGTCAACTTTCGATGTAATGAAAGATTGTCTTTTCAAAAACGAATGCAATGTTTGTAAAATGAATCATATAGAGGTCAAGTACCTCGTGATGTAATCAACTGTTGTGAATCGTTTATAATCAATATGGACTTCGTCCGGATGGATTAGGACGGGTTGTTTCAAGTTAGCCCATCATTAAGCTTGTAAATTATTAAGGCTTAAACTAGATTAATTAGTGATATGAGGAGACAAATACTACAAGCATGCTTGCACCTCTTTTCTATGCACTTAACCTTATCACCCCTTCTTATGATACACCATCATCCCATGCTTGAAAGTGGGATTTTGACTTCCCTTTTTTTGTGACCAAACCGTCGGCCTTCTTTGGCTACAAGGGAGTTCAATTTTTTATTTTTATTTTGTTACTTATAAACTAGTCTCTACTTTATTTTCTCACTCAAATACTTACACCATTTCTTTTTCTCTCAACTTTCTCTCTAAAACTTGTAAGTAATATGTTTTATTTTCTTCTTCTTTTCTCCTCTGAAAACCGAAACATTCATCATCATTTTACTTGTTATTAGTTGTTGTTTGTTGTTAAAGATCAAACTTGTTAGTTTGTATCTTCATGAATCTTGCTACTTCCATCTTTGTTTGATGAAGAACCAAGAACAAGGATCTAAGTTTCTATAACTTATGGTTCTACACTTAAGTATTATGATGATTTAAAGTTCGTAAGCTTTATAATCTTACTTGTGTTCATGTTTTGTAGACTTGAAGTTTATTTTCTTAAGATCCAAGCTTTTACTTGAATCTTCTTAAGTATGAAACAAACATGAACTTAATACTTGTAACTTTAGTTTATTTCTTCATTTTATTTATTTAAAGTTGTGATGTTGTTAATTTGGTCAAGTATTACTAGTTAAACTTGATCTCATTTTTCTTGAAACTAAAGTTAAACTTGTAAGTTCAAGAACATGGAAGTTAAACTTTCTAGTTATAACTTCATACACTTATGTTGGATCTAAGTTTCTATAGCTTATGGTCTTCCAATTTTGTCTAAAACAAAAGCTTATAAGCTAACATACATTTTCAAGATGAAAATCTAAGTTTCATAACTTATGGTTTCATTAAAGTAAAGATTCAAGTTCTATAACTTAGGGTTTAACTTAAGAACACTAGATCTAGACTTTTTAGTCTAGGATCTTTAAGATCTAACTAAGATCTAAGTTCTACAACTTAAGATCTTGTTTATTTAGTTTACTTTCAAGTTTATAGCTTAATATTACTACTAGAACTCATGTATGTGTTGGATCTAAGATCTTGATGTAACTTTGGTTCATCAACCTTCATACAACCCTTAAATGAGTTGTGCTACATATCTTAGACATACACAAGTGTTATGATGGTTAAACCTTGGTTAAGATGATGCAAACACATCAACGAGTTGTACACTTGAAGCTATAAGCATCAAGGATGAGAACCGTGATGAGCATCAAGCACCAAGAACCCACTGAAACAATTTGCTTACTGTTTTATGGGTCTGATCAGTAACTTGGGCTACTGTAAAGATGATTTCCAGTTAGTTTGGTTCAAGTAGATTATTTTCCGTTTAGGCCTCATCTTAATCCGAGTTACGGTTTAGGATTTATAGCCTTCCGAAAGTCACTACGCCCTTTTAACGTTGTGCTGAAATTTCTGACCTACTCGCACTTAAACCGTCGCCACGGTCAAAAGAAGACGAGTTTGGTTCTGAAAATTGGTCAGTGGTTAAAAGACTCATATACAGAGTCATGGCCACTGGTCTCACCTCAGTTCACTTTGTATAGAGGTCGTGGCGACTGAACGAAGTCAGCCTTTGTTTCGAACTCTATTCTTGATTGAAACTTACTTTACCCTTTTTGATTAATGATGAATGATGATGATACTTAAGACCTAATTTACATACTTTTAAACCTTTGGGAACGATTTCCTGACTTAGTAATTTTTGACTTAGGTTGAGGACCTTCCGGACCAACTACTTGCTTACTTATTCTTGTACCGACTTTACTACTTTTCACTGTGAGTTATAGCATCCCTTTTTACTTTAACTATTTTGGGAACTGAGAATACATGCGCGTTTTACATTTTAAATACTAGGCACTTGTACTTAAACTTATTATATGTGTGGGTTATACAACGGCATAAACTTTCCCCTTAGCTCGGTAACATTTAGTCATTGGTCTTTGAACCGGTGAACGCGAATCTTAGATATGGATCCATATGGTTTGACATCCCCACTCGGGCTAGTAGCGCTAGCATTTAATGGGTGTTTAATACTTCGTAAACTTACGTACTCGCCAAGTGTACTTTTAGGGGGTGATATTACGTTAAGTTAGTTACCAAGTGCCCACTGTTGAACATATACTTTTCATACTGTTTTGATATACTGAAATCTCGTGGCCTACCTTACGTTACTGTTATACTTAAACTATAGCTCACCAACATTCGCGTTGACATTTTTAAGCATGTTTTCTCAGGTGCTTAGAGGTTTGATGCTTCCGCTGTAGTTGTCTTGCTGTGTAGACTCCCGCTGCTCTTGTTAGAGATGTCTCTGCATGAAACGTTTACCTTGCATTAACAAACTATGTTACTTTTGAAACAATTAATTTGTAATGACCTTCGGGTCTCATACTTATGTTAATTGCTTCTATTCATAGAAGCATACTTTCGGTTGTAAAACTTATGACGTTGGTTATGACGTCACCCTTTCTTATGAATGCAAACTTATTTTAAAACAACATATAGTGTTTGACCTTGTAATGGTCCTGTTGTTGATGATCCGTACACGTTAATTTTGTACGGGGCATCACACCTTCGACTTGAACATCTTCATCGGATTCTTGCTATATTTATCTCCTCATCGATGTCACCAAATAATCTACTTCCACTCTTATGAGCCCGATCTTTTTAAATAATCTACTTCCACTCTCATGAGCCCGATCTTTTCCAAAAACAGTACACAATTCATTATAGTGAGGAAATGGTTTGTTTCTCCATTTAGCCGCTTCTTTATGATGCTATTCAATGCCAAAATAATGAAGTTAAATGCAAGAACAATTTATCTAACATTAAATCAAGCAATATCTAATCATATATTTTAGAAGTATATAGTATTTACCTTGATATACTCATCCCAAACTTCAGAAGTAGCACTCAAAAGTTTTGTATCATCAAACCAACCAAACCCGCTTGTGTTAGAACCACTAAACATGTCATGAACAACTTGCCAATCACGCTTCATAGTCCTTACCTTTGATTCAATGTGGGGTTTACCCAACAAACCCAAGCTCGGAAATGATTCTTTTAACTTTTCTTCGAGATGTTGCAAGTATCCCGATTTAAAGCCATTATCGGCTTTATATCGACCACTATTAACCATATTTACTAGAATCTCAACAAGCTTTGTTTCTTCAAATGGTGACCACCCTGATAACCTCTATTTCGAGTTGTCATAACTTATTTTATTTTACGAGTCAGATTATACAGGAAAAAAAAAAGAAAGTTAGACATCTACATTATGCATAATTCATCAATAAAATCATAGACAAAATGCACATGTTTTCTTGTTATCAAAAACCTTTAAAAAAAATAGACATCATAAACACATGTAATAGACTATAGATACATATGCATACATTAATGCACATTAAATACAAAAAAAATCAAATTATAGATCTACGTGACTATGTCATTACTAATTTATCAATAAATTTCATAGATTAAATGTACATGTATGTCATACCTAATCTAAACAAGCAGTAGCTAAAAAGTATTATAATCAATATTAAATAAACAAGATGAAATCAAAAAAATTTAAATAATACAGAACACAAAATCAATGAAAAAGACATCATTTATTATACATGAAATTAACTCCGTCCTTTAATCCAATTTTGAAGCAGGTTATATATTATATATTTTATAATACTGATGATTCGTAAAATTAAAGCAAACCAAAGATGGATAGCAAAATATGTGTCGATGCATCACCTGTAATTGAAGAAAAAGAAAATCAGCGATTATAGAAAGACATGAAAGCGGCGGTGTTAGGTTTTGTGCAAATGAGAAGGATGAGCTGTTGTGCCTTTATTAATATTGAAGGGTATTTTTGTCTAAATAAGCCGGTTGAAAACTCCGTGTTTCATAAGCATTTGAAATCCCTTGACCCTACAAAGTATTTGAATTCCCAAAGCAAAAGGATTTGAAAAGCTCCCCGTATTTTAATTTTTTTTTTCATTTTTTAAGCAACCAAACATGGGTTTTCATGGTATTTCAACAAACTAGTGGATCAACGAAGTATGTAAGAATTTCTCAACTAATTATTTGATTAACGTAATATGGTCGCATTTGTTTAATTATTGCCTTATAAAGTCATAGTTACAACATTTCGTTTTAGATGATGAAAATTTGTTTTCTTGTTAATTTAGTGTATCATGGTGCATGAGTATTAATACAATTAATTATTGATTAATATTTTTTTTGTTTAATAATTATCTTATGAACTCCTATTTACAGTATTTCATTTTGTGTCATGTACAATTATATTATTAGAAGATACAAGTAAAGTGAACCCAAATAGTCTAGTGGAAGCTTTTTTCATCAAGGTTGGAAGCTTTTTCATCAAGGTTTTCATTCATAAGAGCTCACCTCGTGAAAACTAGGAATCTAGACATGCATGTTTATGATATTCTTTAGAGATGGTTATTTTAGGTTTAACATGTTTATAAGTCTTTTGACTTATTTGTATGTTTTTGTTTACATTTAAAATTTCACATTTTTGTAATTTTATGAGCTGCTAGAACTTTTCAATATCTGTGTATTTATGATGTTATTTGTTTTATTTTTAAATGCCTTGTCACAATTTGTAATTCTAAGAGAAAGTTTGTAGTTCTATGGAAGCTTCAAAATTTTCAATTTTTAATTTTGGTGAATAACTTGTGACATATTAATGAGCTCGAATATTTCTTAACGAGCTAGACTTTTCTCTAACGAGCTCGAGTATTGCTTAACGAGCTTGAGTATTGCCTAACGAGCTCGAGTATTGATTAACGATCACAAGTTCTTTTATTTTAGAAAAAAATCGAGCTTATAATGAGCCGAGCTCGAGCTTTTCACATGAATCACGAGCCCGAGCTCGAGCTAAAAATCTAAGGCTCGAACCGAGCCGAGCTCGAGCTCGAGCTTTTTGAAAATCAAACGAGCCGAGCTCGAACACTACCAAGCTCGGGCTCGGCTCGGCTCCTTTACAGCCCTACCCGTACCCGATGGGGAAACCCGAAACCCGTTATAATTGGGGCGGGTCTGACCCGAGTTCGTCGGATCATGGGCCGGGTATGGGGATGGTTACAAAAAAAATTCCGGGTTCGGGTATGATTTTGGATACAAACCTGTTTACCCGACCCGCATACCCGTCTACCCGGCCCGAGGAATTTTAATAATAATTTTTATGTAAAATTTTAGTATTAGTATTATATTGTTAATGTATTAAAGATTTCTCTAATGTTTTTTGAAAACGAATATAATTTTATTCAATATAATCATATACAACAAGTTTTCGAGATGTGGTATTTTATAGACTTTGTTTATTTGAGTATTTTAGAAACTTTTCAATCAATTTTTCGTATAAGATATTTTATAATACTTTAAACATGAAGTAGTTAAGTTATTTTTCGATATTTTGATTTGTTAACTTCTTGAAAAATAGATACAAAATGACTAATCGGGTATATCCGTTTACCCATGTGGAAACCCGAAACCCGATAGTATGTAAGTAAATGGGGACCCGACGGGTTTCGAGCCGGGTTTGGGGCGGAGTTTCTTAATCGGGTTCGGGTCTTGGATTAGCTAAAGCCGACCCAAACTCGACTCGATGCCATCCCTAAGGAGTAATAGATGAGGACAATGGACCAGTATCACACCATACATCAAACCACACATACATATATTGACCATAACGAATGACATGATAAAATCTGCCTTTAATCTCTTATCGCACACCAAGAATTTTACGCCAACTCCAACTTGCATTTGTCGACACATCAACTATCACAAAAAATTTCGACCTGCAAGTTTATGTGTGTAGATCCATTTAACCCATATTAACTCTTGGTGAGATAATAGCCGCCAAATATGAGTGGAGATCAATGCTAGATTCCACTGTCTTAGGCTATTTATACCTAGACCCCCCTATGCTTTAGGGAGACATGCATCTTTCCACTTAAATTTTTCCTTACCTTTCTAAGCTCACCTTGACACCATACGAATCCCCTCATCAACGATTATATTTCAATTATAGTGGCACACGACAATATAAAAATATATTGCCAGAACACATGCATAGGTAATAGGACCGCAATATGCCCGCTGTAAATCCCACTGGTTTCTGAACATGTTATATGGCGAGCCGCGCCGAGTTTCTGCGCGCCGCGCATAAGTACTGACAATTTTGGCATGTTTTCGAACTTTTGGAACTTATGGGTGAAAAGCGTAAATATTTTATGGACGAGTTCAAAGCCCAAACATATTTGAAGACTTCATTTCTCATCTATATTCTTCAAAAAGGTTTAGAGTGAGAAAGAAATTCTACTGAGAGAGAGCCGATTTGGGGAAGAAGAATATCAGCTTACCCCAAATTGGTGCTTATTTATTGTGTTCTAGCTAATAGGCTCCTATTTGGTGATAAAGGTAAACTCTAACCCGGATTTCTTGTTTGATTCTTAATTATTAGTTAGGTTTTTGGGATTTATGTTAAAGATAAACCCATGGTTAATTTGGAGTTTATTGCAACAAGTAGTTGGGTGTTATAACGACCCGTCAAAATCGCTATTGACGCAGCCCGTTATCATCGGTCCCAAATGTAGCGACCTGACAAAATCGTCATTGACGGCACCGCTAACTTAGGTCCCGTTACGTGGTAGTAGTCCCTATCTGAGATTCGTTTGACCAAAATTATGTCGCATTCATTTGAAAAGTACAAGACTTACAAAGTTTAGTTTACAAAACAAATGGACAACAAGTTTAAGCTTACAAAAGTATAAAGTATAAATGAAATAACTTGCGACATAATATAAGTTGAAAATCACAGTTGCTATAAATAGCGTAAGTATGTATGCATGCTTGACTCCAAGCAAGTAATCAGAGTGTATGCATGTATGCTCGACCCCAAGCAAGTATGAATGTACGCAGAAGCATGTATCAAATAGCCAAATATGAACCTGAGAAAACATGTAGAAAACTGTCAACGAAAAACGTTGGTGAGATCATAAGTGTATTTGTAAAAGTATGTTTTTGAACCACAAGGTTTAGTATCAAATCGTATACATCTCAAAAGATGTGTTTGTATTAAAGCGTATACATCTCAAAAGATGTTGTTTGTAAATCACAAGATTTAGTATAAAGTGAATATCAAAAGGATGTTGTATGTATCACGAGCACCCAATTACCAAAACTTAACTGAATCCTACCTCTGCATACTAGTGTTAGAACCTACACTATACACCGAAAATACATTTCATCCGTCAGATGAGGGTTTGTCAAACCTTTATGGCCACACAACATAATTTCTCGCTCACACCCTACAAGTGTAACTAATGGTAATTGGACTTGAGGATTTTTGTTCTAACTCGTAGGTATCTTTGCTCTTGTATTCGTATTTGTTCAAAGTATAAAAGTATGAAAAGAATGTATACAAATGAAATGTATATAAGTATGTAATGTATATGTTTCTCAGCCCACAATTTAAAAGTATAAAAGTATTTGAAAAGGTGGGACTATGATCTCACCTCGAGTGCACGAGTATAAAGGTACTTCACAAAGTAAACGTGTGCATGATAGTTGCTTAGCCTTGACCTAAACAAGTAAGTTGTATCAATTAACCGGTTACGACACAAGGTCGGGCGAAATGTGTTCAATTAGTCCTATGGCTCGTTACGACTCGAATATATAGCATGTGAGTCACGTTATCAAGTTTCATGCAAGAATTAAGTATAAAAGCACATTAGAACGATTGCATAAGTGTTTTGTTAAGTTTGACTAGAAGTCAAACTTGGTCAAAGTCAACGAAAAAGTCAACAGGGTCGGGTCGGTTCCCGAACTATTTTTCTGAGCTTAGAAATCATATATGAGCATGTTGGCCAAGTTTCATGTTGATCGGGGGTGCTTAGCATACTTAGAATTAAGCGAAAATTGACATTTTTGGGCAGTCTGCCTCAGATGCGCCGCATCTGAGGTAGATGCGCCGCATCTGCATCTGTTTCAGCAATTCTGGGGCAGTTTTCACTTATACGATTTCAACTTCAAACGATCATAACTTTTGACTCGTTAACATTCAAAACACGTATCTTATATCGTTGGAAAGGAAATTTAAAGAGGAATAAAACTAAACACATTTCATGAATCAGTTCCATCATTAACAACAATGAAAACCTCAATAAATGATCGTTAAATGTTCAAAATTGAAGTTTCGAGTTCATAAAACGCATTTCTTGACTCGGGAATCCAATTTACACATACGATACGCCGTTTTGAAGGTAATGAAACATACAATACAACTAAATACTTATCAACAATGTTTCATGGCATTCAAATTATCAAAAGTCCATTTTAAGAGCTATCAAACCCTAATCAAAACTCACAAAATCAATATTCATGTGTTTGAAGTTTTCTTAATCAACCTATACATCAAAACGAAGCTAGTGATACTAGTAACACGATTAAAACATGAACTTTAACAATTTAACAACATCTAATCACCCAAAACTCAAGATTAAGCACACCCATTTCAAATGTTTAAACTAGTTACTCAAAACAACAAATCGAGCAAACAAAACATGTATTCATGCTAGACACGAGCCATAGACACTAACTAACACCATTTCAAGTATATAAAACGAATTTAGAGAAATCTAGTGATTTAGAAACGTTACTCAAATGAGATAAAGTTGGTACCAAAATGTAGAGGATGAAGAGAGGATCACGAATATGTAATTTGTTTTGTGATGAACTTCCTTGATTGAATTTAGATGATAAATCTTTGATGTTGGGATTTTAAAGAAAATATGGAAGTAGCAAGAATGAGGGAGGTGGAATGGATGGAGGAGAAGGCCACTTTGACTATTTGACCTAGTCAAATTTTTGCCCACTTGGCAAGTTTAGTCCCTCAAGTTTCAAAGCGGGTGCGGGAATTAACCGAGCGAATATTTTTAAAACGCTAGAGTAAACGAGTGATGTTATAATTAAATAACGGGAATATTATGAACGTTAGTCAACGGAAAATACGAATTTAAATAACGAAAGATATTATTTAAAAAAAAGACAGTGTTAAAAATAAATTTAACGGAAAAACGCGGGATGTTACATTACCTACACCTTAAAAGAAATTTCGTCCCGAAATTTAGTTGGAAGTAGTAGTTGTTGTTTCTTCTTCGAAACCTTGCGTTGCAGATTCTACGAGTAAGTGAAGGTACTTCTTTGGGCGTTTCAACGAACTTCAAAATCGAGGTTTTTACGTTGTTTAGAGTTTGGTTTCACGATCCATAATTTCAAATGGTTCTCCTAGGAAGTGAAGTTTATCATCGATAGCAATCTCATCGAAAAGAATAAAAAGTTCTTGTTTCGCAAGACACGTCTTTAAGTTTGATACACAGAATGTAGGATGAACGGAATTCGATTGAGTCGGGAGTTCGAAACGGTAAGCAACGGGCACAATACGCTCCAAGATTTCAAAAGGATCAAAATATCGCGGATGTAACTTTCTATGTTTCCCGAAACAGATTATACCTTTTCAAGGTGCGACTTTTAATATTACGTGGTCACTCACTTGGAATTCGAGAGGTTTACGTCCAACATCGGCATAGCTCCTTTGGCGACTACGGTCGTTTTGAGTCTTTTGGATTTGAACAATTTCTCGGTTGTTTCATAATGGGTTCGGGTCCGGGTGGTTTGCTTGTCACCTACTTCGGTTCAACGATTAAGAAAATGACAATTGTGGCTATATGAGTTTTTGGAAGGTGTGGCGTTAATACTCGTGTGATAATTATCGTTGTAAGAGAATTCGATTAAAGGCAAAGACTTTTCCCAAGTATATTTGAAGTCGATAACACAAATTCGTATTATGGTTCCCCAGGTTCGAATTGTACATTTGCTTTATTCGTCGGTTCGTGGATGACACGCAGTACTTATATCTAAACGTGGTCCCGAGACTTTTTGTAAAGCACTCCAAAATCTAGAAGTGAAACGAGGATCTTGATCCGAAACGAAGTATATCTCCTTAAGATATATTTTGAACAATTTTTTGTTTCTCAAGAATTTCGCGCCACGGAAGATTTATCGGTTTTCGAAAACGTTCATTAGGACTATTCACCCTGCAGTGAATACTAGCATAATGTGAAGAGTCTCTCTCAATTGAGAATGTAGAATAAAGATTTCCTTAAATGGAAGTACGAGTGTAATGCGAGAGAAGTTTCCGCCTCAATGTGAGCATACCAAACAGTTTGTAGTTCGTCGATAAAACTGTGCGAAAACGAGATAGTATACACGTGTAACATACGTCTGATGTTGAAAGAATTTGCCATTCATTTGGAAGCATAAATATGGTTCGACAATAATCGACGATGTGTCCCGGGTATGGTTGTTATCAGTATTCTCGGAGTTGTCGGATGTTCAAACAAGAAAAATGAAATCATGTACATGGCACATGGTGGTGATTAGGTTGATCGAGTTCAACCACCATCACGTGTTATTAGAACTTTGGTATGAACTTTGGTATGAATTACCGTAATATAACCACGTTGATCGAGTGTCGTTATATTACGCTATCTCATACCTCCATTCCCACATCACTCCATAGATTCAAGTTCGTGTAATCGTGAAAATTTAAAATGAATAAAGTGTAACGACGTCTCTAACGTGACTCGTATTGAATCGAAAGAATTAGTGCAACTCTAAAGAAGCGTTCCTCGAGGGAAATATATAAATGATTGTGACGTCAATGCGGTTCAAGTCAAACAATAATGTATTCCGGTACGAGAAGTGTAACGAATCATGATAATGAATAGTACGCAACCTTACGCGTATGAATCTTGAATTTACGCGTGTTACCAGAAAGTTGCAGAATACGAGTTCGTAAGATGAAAACTTGGTACCATTAAGAAGTTTGCCTAAGAATGATTCAAGTATAATGCACAAGTAGTCAAGTAAGCGTTATCTATAGCAAATGTATGTCAGAATGCAATGGTTAACTATCCGGTTGTAGTCTAGATTCACTAATGCGTCCTAACGACTCTGTTAGACATACTAATGCATATCCTAGTTCCCTACAACCAACGCTCTGATATCATCTGTAGCGACTCGACAAAATCGTCATTGACGGCTGATAAGGCTAAAAAGGAACATATATTTCATAGCAATATCCCTCCTAAATAATAGGTTTTCATATGTAATTGTATTATATTTTCATTGTAATTGTTTAAATAAATAAGTGCGAAGACAAAAGGCGAAAACGAAGATTTGAAGACACAAACGTCCAAAAAGCTCAAATGTTCAAGATACAATTCAAAAGGTTGAATTTATTGATGAAAAACGTCTAAAAATGACAAGAGTACAAGTTACAAAATGCAAAGTACAAGATATTAAATTGTACGCAAGGACGTTCGAAAATCCGGAACCGGGACATGAGTCAACTATCAACGCCCGACGCAACGGACCAAAAATTACAAGTCAACTATGCACAAGAATATAATATAATATTTAAATAATTATATAAATTATTTATATATTATATATATTTAAAAATTATGTCGACAAGCTATGAGACAAATGATCCTGAGCTGGATTTTCAAACTCCGCGACTCGCGGAGTTTGAAGGCTAAAAACTCCACGACTCGCGGAGCTGTCAGAAATCAAAACTCCTATAAAAGGTCACGAATTCTGCGAGTAAAAATAAAATAATAATAATAATAATACTCCCTAGTATAATATAAATAAATATATATATGTATATATAGTATAGATTAGTGTTATATTAGATTAGTTTGGGTTATGTAAAAGTTAACTTTACGGGTTTTTAAAGTCGGAGCTCTGTCCGTGTAACACTACGCGATAAATAATCAATGTAAGCTATGTTCTCCTTTTTAAATTAATGTCTCGTACTTAAGTTATTATTATGCTTATTTGAGCCAAAGTAATCATGATGTTGGACTAAATATTAAAGATGGGGTAATTGGGTTTTGTACCATAATTGGGGTTTGGACAAAAGAACGACACTTGTGGAAATTAGACTATGGGCTATTAATGGGCTTTATATTAAATTAACGATACCTCGTTAATTTAATATAAAGGTTATGATTTGAAGTATCTATATATAACCACATACGCTTAATCGGACACGATGGGCGGGATATTTATAAGTACGAATTATTGTTCATTTGACCGGACACGGGGATGGATTAATAGTCAATGGACTCATTAAAACAGGGGTGGATTACATTCAAGGGTAATTGGTGTAATTGTTAACAAAGTATTAAAACCTTGGTTTACACACAGTCGATAACCTGGTGTATTCATTAAACAAAGTATTAAGACCTTGTTACAGTTCGAATCCCCAGTTAGTTGGAATATTTGACTTCGGGTATAAGGTTAAATTTGCCGAGCAGTTTATAATTATGACCGATGAACTATTATGGACAAAAACCAGATAGGTTTCAAATACATCCAGGACAAAGGACAATTAGCCCAGGACAATAAATTAAAATCAAAACGTCAAACATCATGGTTACGGAAGTTTAAATAAGCATAATATATTTTATTTTATTTTTCCTCGTACTTTTATTTATTGTCATTTCAACTATTGTTATTTATTTTATATTGTTATATCGTCATTTACTATAAGCTTCGCTTAAAATATAAATCGACAAACCGGTCATTAAACGGTAAACCCCCTTTTATATATTATTATATATAATTATATATATTTTGTACAAATATAGTTGTTTAAAAATATAGTGTGCAATAAGCCCGCTCCCTGTGGAACGAACCGGACTTACTAAAAACTATACTACTCTACGATTAGGTACACTGCCTATAAGTGTTGTAGCAAGGTTTAGGTATATCCCATTTGTAAATAAATAATTAAAACTTGTGTAATTTGTAACGTATTTCGTAGTAAAATATAGTACTATCACGTACCCCCACGCTACCACATCAAGTTTTTGGCGCCGCTGCCGGGGACTTGGCGAAACGCTATATTTTTAATATATATTTGTATAAATATATTTTTTTAGAAAAACAATATCAAAAAAAAAAAAAATATATATATATATATATAAATCTAGTTTTACGATTTTTATTTATAAAATTATAAAGTAGTTCTATTTTTATTTTAGTTTTTAAATATATGTTTTTATTATATAAATATTTAGATTTTAAAACAAAAAAAAAAAAAAAAAAAAACACGTCGAATTAAAAACTGTACCAGAGTTGAATTTTGGAACCCCGCGACTCGCGGAGACACTCTGACACACGTGACAGAACCCTAATTTCACATTAATTACGGATTTTATTATTATTATTATTAATAAACCCTAATTAGTTTAATTATTATAATTAGTTTAAGTTTTTTTAATTAAATTGTATTTTAAATTTTAATTAGTTTTATTATATGTAAAATTAATAGTTTTAATAAATAAATAATATAAAAATAATATTTTTATAAAAAATTGTACTTTTTACAACTTTTTGTATATTTTTATATTTTGTCCCTTTTTAATCGTTTTAGCGTAATATTTGTATTTTTAGCTCATATTTAGTTTTAAACTTAGTTTTTGCCATAGTTATTTTTACTTCTAGATTTTTAGGCTTTGCCGTAAAATCTCTTAAGTGCTTTTTCTTTAGACTAAGATTTAGGTGTTTTAGAATTTTGCGACGCCGTTTTTATATTTTAGTATCTTTTTAAGTTATTACCATTTGGGATATAGTTTTTCTTTTAAGCTTTAATATTTTTAGACGCAACTTTTAATTCTTAGTTTTTAATTCCTTTTTAAGTTACGACGCGCTATTTTCTTATTTTTATTTTTCGACGTTTTTCGACGCGCATTTTTTTCTTTCTTATTTCTCGACGCTTTAGTTTTTAGGACTTAGAAATTTTCTCTATTTCTTATCTAATATCTCAAACAGAAAGAAAAATTATTTAAGTGGTTAAATTAATGGACGTTGACAATTTTCTGCTTCGTAGTAATAGTTGGATTTGTTAGTGGCTGAGTTGTGAGCTTCCGATTTAAAGGGTTCTGGCTCCCTGCTGCATCTTTTGGCTATTCGAAACGTGGGCAAAAGCAGAAAAGTCTATTAATTGGACAACTTATATAAGTTTTTCTATTTTTATAACTAATAGGATAATTAGTAAATGCACCACATTGTAGCTAAAATTTGGCCATCGCAATAAAATGGAAAATTTTGAAAACAAGGCTATGGAAACTCTTTTTGATATCCAAAATCAATTAAATCAATACTCTCAAACGAGTGTTGATGACAATTCATTCGGTCAATCTTGGATCACGAATGACGAAACAATAACTGGTTGTGAAATCTGTGGAGATTATCACTCAACATGGGAATGTTATTATTACGTTCCTATGAAAAATTACGCACCCACGGAACCTGAATGGAATGATTATGAAGAATACAATTCAAATTGGGATTATTCCCAAGAATATATCCAAACTCAACAACCAGTAGACGAGGAAAATTACATGTCTGAAAATTTATTAGACAATATGAAAATCAAACTCGAAGAACTCAATGCTCAAAATGAACAAATGAGAGAGTTTGTAAACCGGCAAGCTGAAACTCTATCAGACTACACACCTGTTGATCTGAGGAGTCGTGTGCAAGAAAATCTCATATCATCGAATTTTGATGAATTCGAGAGCTCCGAAATCACCAACTATCCCGATGATACTTTTTATTCAGTCTTACCAATTTCACAACATATCGACACATTAGCCTCTACCGACGAAATCATCGATCCATCAATGGATAAAGAAGAAGTAAGGGTAACAAATTGGTACTCTTGGGAATACGATAACGTTGAAAATTTTACCCCCAAGGCCAAACCGAACTTCACCATTCCACAACCTTCCAACCCAATATTCTCAATAGACGAGTCATCCACCGGAAATGAACTACGAGCTGTAATAGATAATGACACCTCGAATTTCACCCAATTAGGTAATAGAGGTGAAAACTTTGACGTCGAGAATAAAAGGAAGGAAACGTTAGAAATTGTCCACCCTATAATATGTATGTCGGTGTATATCGATCCATTTGACCAAGAACCAGAAAAGAGACATATCCATTTACTAAAAGCTACACTTAAAAAAGAATTAAGTAGTGACAATCGGGCGAGTCTAAACTTTAAACCCATTAATATATTATACACCACCCAAGATGTAAATAACTGGCTCACTACTCTAATTCGTGGAACTTATTCTACAGTCTTCACATGTCGTCAGCTAAGTGTGGGGAAGTTTAACCCCACTTAATGTTAAATTAGGGGTTCGGGTTAGTGCATAACTCGTTAACAAAAATGCATGATAAGTTAGGATAAAAGACGTTTTTTCAAATATTAGTAAACAATTCAGAAAAGCAACCGTTTTTGAAGAAAAACATGTGTGATAAAACAAGAAGGAATGAACGATGAGGTGCACCATCTATCATCCTGCAATTTTATGGTATCTTTAACTACTTTCTACACTAATCACCCTCATGAATTTATAATTATAGTCTGATTTCATGCAAATGAGGGCATTGCATGATCTTAAGTGTGGGGAAGGGTTATAAATTCTCTCGGGTTTACACTTGGTTTTATTTGCCAAATTTTGTGAAAATTTTAAAAAAATTTCAACTAAATGAATTTAAAATCATGTTTATATATATTTATGAACGGTGAAAACTAGGTGTTAATACCGAAATTATCGTTACCTCGGAAAGGACATAAATTGAGAAACACCCTAAAACGATTGAATTCATTTAAAATGGAATAAAGGAGAATAAAAAGGCAAAGAAAGAAACTAAGTGTGGGGAGAATGTACCAAGTTATTCAATTAAAAACTATATATCACATGTTTCTGTAAAGTTATTGCAGGTGCTTTTGTTTTGGACTAAGTTAACTGTTTTACCCGATTTACTGTAATATATTTGAAAGAAAAGATGGATCTACACGATGAATCAATTCCATCATTAAAAGGAAGTAAAGTCTTCCGAAAAAGACACGCGCTTCTTGATTTAGGTCATGAAGTTGTCGTCCAGACCAGCTGTAGGTTGACGAAAAATCTAGAAAAGTCATCTCTAAAATCAGCAGGAAATCCACGTACCTCAGCTTCAAACAGGGTCGCCAAGTGGTCAGATTTATCCTAACCATGAGAAGGATTTATCTCGTACAATGGGGGGGGCACCGTGCAAATTAGCTTGATAAGACTAATGAATCAGATCCCCAGAAAGGATAATCTCCTTAAAGATCAAAAATCAGCTTTTAAGCCTGATATTACTCAATCCTTGAGATTGACCTTAAAGATTGAGAATTACAAACTCATGGAATTCAATGATATCTAAACTCGAGCTTAAACGAGAAAATATTTTGATCAAAAATAAAACCGATTTGTTTTCTGAAAACCCATTTTCAATGCGTTCATTACCTTTGAACGTAAAATCCTAGGAATTCACCTGGAATTCGTTAGGTCACCTGAACCAAATCGGGTGTCAACCGTAAGAACGGTGGTTGCATAGCATGGTCGGAGACAGGACCTTGTGCCAGATCAAAAAATCATAGGATGATCTTT